>NW_024609857.1:110524322-111159079 GCF_016920785.2 Ixodes scapularis | reverse complement strand
TCCGTGGCGTAAACTGCCAGGGTTCAGGAAAGGTTTTGTGTCAGGCCATAACACCTCAGGTTTCTTTTAGAACCTTGATCGAATCCTGATCTCCGTATAATCCTAACCAGTAGATGTTCAGAGTATGTGGAGCTGTGAGACGAGTTAGCTATTCATGTCATATGCTGCTTGTATTCAGTGAATTTAATTAAAACTTTATGTTTTGTTTTCTTGTACTTCTCATTGATGGCTGTCTTCTGAATAGGATGGCAATATTATTACGAAGGCAGTAACTTTTTTCTATAATATTTATTCTTAAATTTGCTACATGATTTAGAAGATAGACTCCGTCGAACTTCATGAGCAGGATTTCACTACCTGTATATATGAAACGGCATAAAACACAGCTAATCTTTTGTTGATTAAACAGAGGATTTGCCAGTTATTGCCAACGCGAATGTGTAGTGAATAGAAATTATAAAGCTAAACTTACTTCAGAAAAACAATTTTATAATTGTACTTTTTTATTTCATTGGCAACCTACTTTTTTTTAATAATCGAATTTGAGCTAAAGTTATTATAAGCAGTATTTTTCGGACTATAGCCCCCACTTGATGCATTTCCGCAAGTAAACACACTATCATGCATCACACGCCTTGGGAAATGCGTTTGATTAGCGCAGAAAGTAGCTTGTATTATACCGAAACATTTGTTAAGATAACCTCTCATGCATTAAAAATTTTTCACGTCTCGTTAGAATAATTGATACTAAATCAATTCACATTACTTTTTTTGATCTATGGTTCAAACCGTCATATGCAGATTTCCGTGCTGTGATGAACGTAGAGGACGCTAAAAATGTATTCACACAAGCGTTCGAATGGCAACCGCTTTGTGAACGCGGTTAGACCGTTAGTGTGAATGCGGAGTTAGACTAGTCTCAACCTCTCACGGCACACGACGTCGCGTTTAGTGTCTTAACGTCCTCCTTCCATAGCGTTTTCTCTTTGTTTCTCAAGCTTTTCGCAGCAGGCGAAGTCCTCTACGTCCGTCTCGGGGTCAATGTTTTGGTCTCTCCTGTCCTCATATCTTTTTTTTTTGTTACAGTTGCGCTGTCTGGCCGACGGTGCTGGTGCCGCAGGACATGCGCTGCCAAATACTGGCTGCCAGAAACCTGGGCCGAAAAGTGTTTGGCAGCGAGTCAACTCTTTTAGACCTTGGAACGCGACGCTCACTTTTTTAGGCTAAATGAGAGTGCTAATCTGCTTTAGTAAGATTGCGATTGTGCATTAAAACGAATTCTCGTATTTTTAGTGGCTGTACAATGTTCGCACCGGGTGATTCTTATAGTGTTACGCATATACAAACCCCGGATTGTAGTCCGGAAGGTATACGGTACCTCGATTATTTGCTGCGTTAACGTTCCAAAAGCATGCAAATTAAGTAGTGTATTATGATACACGATGGAACAGGAAATCAACATGGGAGCTGGCCCCCCGCCCCCCCCCCCCCCCTTGTTTATTAAGGGGGCGGGGCCAGTCTCGACCGATCACAGAGCCATAGGGCGGGGCCTCTTCCCTCTCTCCCATCCCAGGGCCAGTCTCGACCAATCACAGCGCAGTAGGGCGGGGCCCTTTCCCTCTCTCCCATCCCATTGACCAATGGGATGGGAGATAGGTTTCTCCCAGGTCTCTCCCATCCCATTGACCATTGACCAATGGGATGGGAGAGACCTGGCCTCGCCTCGTACGTAATACCAGGAGTTAACAACGCCTGGTATTACGCACATGCCTCCTGCTATTACACGTGCCTCCTGCTATTACGCACGTGCCTCCTGGTATTACGCTCATGCCTCCTGGTATTACGCACGTGCACGTGATGTTAACCACGTGATTTTCTCCGGGTTCGAGTTGTGTCCGACAGAGGGCGTTCACGTGATGTCATCAGGGTAGGTGTTGCATCCGACAGAGGGCGCTGCGCTCACATGACGGTAACGTGGGGTACCCACACTTTTTGGAAAGAAGTTTTCATTTTCAGCATCTTAGGCTTGTCAACGCGGGGTATCCGGAGGACCTTTTGCGGAACACCTTGAAGAAGTTCGTTCTTGGCGTTAATCGTCCTTGTCTAGCAACCAAGAACAGAATTCCGGAACGATTTGCCGTCATCCCGTACACGCACAACTCATCGCTTGAGGGCTTGTGGATCCCGCTTCAAGACAAATGTTGTTTTTTCTTGCAAAATGCGGCTTAAGCAGCTCTGTCAGCGAGTCCACAATCAGGAAAAAACCGCGGGGGTGCAATGTTAAGCACGCTCACAAGTTCGTCCCGTGAGAGGAGGAAAAAGTTTAGTCCATTCCTTTGTCTCGCGGGAGACAGTATATTGGGCAGACAGGAAGATGCATTAACCGCAGGCTCAGAGAGCATAATTTAGAGGTTTCCCGTTCGTCAGCTGACTCCTTTCACCCCATAGTCGTTCATGACCGCACATGCACTGACTGTGTTCCCTGCTTCAGGAACACAAAGGTTCTTGGAGGGCATCATAACAGATTTGGTAGGAAAATAACCGAGTCACATTTTTGTGTAAAGCGTTTCCAATCACGTCTTTGTTGCGTAGAGTGAAAAAAATTAAGCGCCGTATCTGTATTTAGAAGTGTGGCTGTCTTTAGAGCGTATGGGAATAAAAAAAAAAATGAAACACCATATCTTTCTCATTTTTAGTGTATGGATGCGGCCACGCTCCGTTCCATTTTCCCACACTGCTCCGTTCAGCAGCTACAGATGACGCTAAATTAGCGAGAGATTTCGCGCGCGCGATACAGTTGACGCCATCTACCAGCTGGCGCTAAAATTAGGAAGACATTTCCCGTGATAATGGTTCACGCCAGTCAAGGGATTCAGGTGCGCGCCATCTACAAACGGAATCGGCAACTCACAAAGCCCGGACTTGCGCGAGCGCGAAAATGCGGATGAGCACGCCTTAGCGACACGAGCAATTTAACTTTTCAGCAAAAGATGTCGCAAGGTCACGCCCACACCGCCAGATGTCACTCATGCCCTAACAACGAAGGCGCTTAGCAACAAAATCTCGCACCATCTATGAACGGAGGTGTCAACTCATACGCCTAAATCCCAAATGTAAACTGTGTTCGCGCAAAATCGAGAAGAGGAAATGCTATCTTCATCTCATTGAAGTTTAAAATATTCTTCGACCAGTTCAAAGTTTTAACGTTAGGTGTCGGATACACCACAATTGGCTGGGACTGTGCAAAGTTTCACGCGCTGGGCCCGAAATTTCATCAGGGTCACTTCAGAGTTTTACACGCTGGGGCCAGCCCCCCAAATATGTCATTGCCACTTCAAAACTTTACGCTGTTTCTCAGCTTAGCACGGTTCGTGAGCTTCGAATTTTTTACCGCCTCCCCTCAAAATTAACTGGATACAGGTGACCAAGTGTGCTAAGGACCCGTCATGTCACGCCCAAAATTTATCGGGTCGTAGCTTTTAACACTAGATGTGAGCAATTTTAGCGATGAGCACTTCAAAGTCCTAACACTAAACGACTCCTATCCCAAAATTCACTGGGATCAAGCACGGTCTGTGAGCTCTCAAAAGTTTACGCTGAGACCCAATATTTCGCAGGGTCACTTGAATGCTTTCACGCTGGACCAAGATGTAGCACGGCCTGTGAACTTCAATGTTTTACCCTCACCCCAGCCAAACTTTGTCGATATCCAGCTGGTGCTAAGAAAATCTTCAGATGACGCTCAAATTTAGTGGGTCGAAGCTTTTACCACCAGAGGTCAGCGATTTCAGGGATGAGCACTTCAAAGTTCTAACGCTAGATGTTGTCTATTGAAAAACAAATATTTGGGTCCAGCGCATTCTGTGAGCTTCAAGACTTTGGCCCAAAATTACGCAGGTCCACTTCGAAGCTTTACGCTGAACCAAGATTTAACACGGTCCGCCAGCTTCAAAGTTTTACCGTGACCTCACCCCCAATTTAGCGACACCGGTGATAATTGGGACCTTCACATGACGCCCAAAATTTATAGCGGGTCGAAGCTTTTACCACCAGATGGCACCCAATTTTGACGAGGACCACTTCACACATTGAACACTAGATGGCGCCTATTCCCAAAATTCGCTGGGTCTTTGCAAAGTTTTAAGAGCTTGCCCCCAAATTTTAACAGGGCCACTTTAAAGCTTTACGTAGGATCAACATCAATCACGGTCCGCGAGCTTCAAAATTTTACATTCACCCCAATTTTAGCGGGGCCCAGCTGCTGCTATTTGAGACCGTCACATGACGCCGAAAATAAGCGGGTCGAAGACACCATTTGCAACAACTAAGGGGGCCGCCACGAGGCTACGAGTTCGAGAGCATCGTTTGAATCGCGCGCGCGCGAAATCACGTGATAGGAAGACGAGTAACGTCACGCGACCATGGACACATGACCTGCGGCAATGACGCATCCTGTTTTTTACCCCTATTACAAAAGCCAAGTGCCAGGAAAACCACGCGCAGCGATTCAAATAATGTCACATGACCATCATGTGACCACGGCGCAGCGCCCTCTGTCGGATTCAACACGAAGCCTGTGTGACATCACGTGAGCTCCCTCTGTCGGACGCAACTCAAACCCGGGGAAAACACGGAACCTGTGAGGACATCATGTGAGCGCCCTCTGTCGAACGCAACTCGAACCCGGGGAAAATCACGTGGTTAACATCACGTGATGGGAGCCGTGGTGACGAATCAAGACGATCAACGTCACACGACCATGGACACATGACCTACGGTAACGACGCATCCTGTTTTTTAACCGTATTACAAAAGCCAAGTAGCGCGCGGGAAATCACGTGATCTGAATTGCACACACGGACAACTACGAAGAGTTAAGCGGTCTCGGAAGCAATGTGCTCGTAGCTCAAGGGGTAGAGTGTTAGACTTCTGAGCTGAAGGTAGAGCGGTCGAGTCCCAGTCGGCCGCGGAGCCTTTTTTATCGAATAAAAGGAGCATTTACCGCGCAGCGATTCGAATAATGTCACGTGACCATCATGTGACCGCGGTGCAGCGCGCTCTGTCGGACGCAAGTCGAACCCTGTGTGAGATCATGTGGTTAGAATCACGTGATGGGAGCCGTGCTGATGACATCCCACGTTACCGTCATGTGACCGCAGCGCAGCGCTCTCTGTCGGATGCAACACCAACCCTGATGACATCACGTGAACGCCCTCTGTCGGATACAACTCGAACCCGGGGAAAATCACGTGGTTAACATCACGTGCACGTGCGTAATACCGCGAGGCATGTGCGGGATACCAGGAGGCACGTGCGTAATACCAGGAGTCGTTAACTCCTGGTATTACGAGGCACGTACCGACCAGAGGGCGGGACCTCGATGAGCTCCCATTGGTCACTGGGATGGGAGAGAAGGAAAGGGCCTCGCCCTACTGCGCTGTGATTGGTCGGGGCTGGCCCCGCCCCCGTAATAAACAACGGGGTGGGGTCAGCCCCCTTGTTTATTTCCTGTTCCATCGTGTATCATAATACGCCCTCTAGGAAGCAATGTGCTCGTAGCTCAGGGGGTAGAGTGTTGGACCTCTGAGCCGAAGGTAGAGCGGTCGAGTCCCAGTCGGCCGCGGAGCTTTTTTTATCGAATAAAAGGAGCATTTACCGCGCAGCGATTCGAATAATATCACGTGACTGTCATATGACCGCGGCGCAGCGCTCTCTATCGGATGAAACACAAACCCTGTGTGACATCACGTGAGCGCCCTCTGTCGGACGCAACTCGAACCCTGTGTGAATCACGGGGTCACGTGATGGGAGTCGTGTTGATGACATCCCACGTGACCGTCATGTGACCGCAGCGCAGCGCCCGCTGTCGGATGCAACACCAACCCTGATGACATCACGTGAGCGCCCTCTGTCGGACACACCTCGAACCCGAGGAAAATCACGTGGTTAACATCACGTGCATGTGCATAATACCAGGAGGCACGTGCGTAATACCAGGAGGCACGTGTGTAATAGCAGGAAGCACGTGCGTAATACCAGGAGGCACGTGCGTAATACCAGGAGGCACGTGCGTAATACCAGGAGTCGTTAACTCCTGGTATTACGTACGAGGCACGTGCCGCGTACGTCACCAGAGGGCGGACCTCGATGAGCTCCGATTGGTTACTGGGATGGGAAAGAGGGAAGAGGCGCCGCCCTACTGCGCTGTGATTGGTCGAGACTGGTCCTGGGATGGGAGAGAGGGAAGAGGCCCCGCCCTGTGGCTCTGTGATTGGTCGAGACTGGCCCCGCCCCCTTAATAAACAAGGGGGCGGGGCCCAGCCCCCCTTGTTGATTTCCTGTTCCATCGTGTATCATAATACACTACTCAACTAACTGACGTACCCGGCTTAACGAGGCAAGAAGCGAAGCACGAGCCGCTCACGATCAGCTGAAAGCCGACGTTGGACCATCGACGTCCGAGCCGCTCCATGGTCCACCAGGCGACGACGTAGCTGGGAAGCTCAATGATCGCCAGAAGGAAGAAGTTGAGGAACTCGTTTCCAGCCATGTTGGTCACGTTGATGTGCAGACCGTAGTAGGCGGCGTTGTTTGCTACCCTGTCGGCAGTTCAGGAAAATTGATTGTACCGGAGCTAGGGCGGGGCTCGGGGCTTAGTTTTCGTTGAATGCCGAAATTTGCCACGGTTCTAGCTATTTGACAACTGACTACGAACACGGCTAAAATAGGCCGGCTAAGAAGAAGCTCACACGCTAAGTTGACAATTTTCCGAAATTTTTTTTGATGTCACCACGTGACACTCGTGTTTTACGCGTTCGCCGCAGCCAATTAGCCTCTCCGGAAGGAATCGTTTTTTTATTTCATATTTCCCTGTTGAAAAAGTGTTTATTTGGACAGTGTGTAATTCTCCACAGCTTTAGCCCCCCCAAAAAAGGATAGCAGTTTTTTTGTAGTTTAGTTCGGGAAGAAAGTGCTATCGGATTCGAAAGTTATTATTGATTTTCGGACATTTTCAATGAAAACATGGCAGCTGATGAGCCCACATACAGATGGAGAGAAATTGCGTCAGCTATCGGGAATGGGCCCTTTATTGCAACTGGCATCGCCCATATCGTACAAGTAAGAAAAGGCAAGCCCTGGAGTTTCGACAGCTACATTTAGGCGGAGACTGAATGCTCAGTAACGCGTACCTAATTTATTTTCGCGATAAAAAATGGGGAAAAAAACTCATTTTTTTTTGGAGGGAGACGTAACAGACGTTTTATAACTGCGTATTTCAAGGTGTAGACGAGGAGCGACGACTGTGCCTGGGATGTTAGAGCCACACAGTAAACAATTTTCAAATAAGACTAAAAATGGCGAAGGCAAAGCCAAAAAATAGAACGTCCTCGCCATTCTTCGACAGAAACTCCAAACACCGACGCGGTCAGTCAAACAACAACATTACGGTTACGACTAGAGTTCATGTATTGGGGAGGAGGACAGACCGTGACGCCCCAAGCGGTTAACCTAACAACTACACGGATGGGGACAACAAATACAATGACGCAGCGTTCGGCCGACATAACCGAACGCGGCGTCAGCGTTCGGCTGGAGTTCGTGTTCTCCGGCGAGGGGGAGGAGGGGCTGTTTTGTTTCCACTACGGCCTGCATGAACAATGCAGCATGCACGATTCCAGCTCAGCACAAAAGCCGAAGTGGGTCAAGCTCGCATTCTCAGAAGATAGATCCGCTTCGTCGATTGTTAGTATTTTTTTTATTAAACTGCACCCCGCGCTCTATTGTAGAAGATTGCATGGCCATGCCCATAAGGCCTGTCGGCATGTGCACAGGCCTTGTGTTGAGTAAACACAGAGCGTGGGGAAAACAAACGGGTCAGAGCGCCCCCTATAGTTCGATCTCCTGCCCAATAGACCGGTCCATTAGGGTCATAGCAGAGAGGGTAAAAGGGAAAAAAATGCACTCCCCTCTCACCCCGAATGTCGTCCGCTCCTCCGAGAGGGCTGTAGGTAGCGTGTTTAGGGGTTAAAAGCGCTAAAAACGAGGGACAAGTAGTAGAGACACACACCACAGAGCGCTTTGCAACTGGTTTATTATTGGAAAACCACACGTACCGCGAAACCAACAAGACACACATCCGATTCAGTTGCAACTGGTTTATTATTGGAAAACCACACGTACCGCGAAACGGATGTGTGTTTTGTTGGTTTCGCGGTACGTGTGGTTTTCCAATAATAAACCAGTTGCAAAGCGCTCTGTGGTGTGTGTCTCTCCTACTCGTCCGTCGTTTTTACCGCTTTAACCCCTAAACATGTTCAACCAACTAGCCCAAATCCAAACCCTTCTGTAGGTAGCGTCCGGCTGGCGTGCAAACTGTGTTTAAAATCGCGTCATTTTAGAACTTTTAAGCGCAGATCCGCAGATTTTGGTACGCCAATTGTCGTGTAATACTATGCTAGATAAAAAGACTCACAGGGTGCAATTGCGCTGTTACCTGCGTCCAAATAAAAAAACAATAGGGAAAACTGTGTCAGATTGGCCGGTCTCTTTGGTGAAAAGTAAATCCGGTTGCTGTACCTTTTTTACTATACAAAGTTCGTACTGGTGTAGGCCTATAGCGACCATGAGTGAAAGTCTGAAATATAAATAAAAACGTGCTCTCGTGCCGCAATACACGCAGTAGTTGAGGGTTGTACTGCCGGCTGACTCAACTGCTATTTAAGTAACGGAAAAAAGATATGCTAGTTGATCATTTACAGAAATAGAACAACAGAGAGCTATAGGATGATTTTGGAGTAGCCACAACTATTCTAAGAACGCGAACCACTTCACAACGGCAGCCACGAGCGAGAGTTTGATATTCCGTACAGCCAGCCGATACAGCTCAAAGACGGAGAACGGCAACTTCCCGGTTTGTCGTCTGCTAGCGGAGTCGGGCGCGTGCCCTCTCTCTAGTTTTACCCCGCCGAACCCGCTGAATTTCCCGGATGTATGGAGAGGGCGCTGCTGTCGAGCAAAATGGTGCCGCCCAGAGAGCGCTAGATGGAATGGTCTATACACTCCGTGCGACGCGACTGGCGCGCCGCCGCGCGGCCGGTAGCGAAGGTAGGCAGTGAGAACCCCGGAGAAAACAAAACCGAAACCACGCCGCGTACGTTGGTACGCATATTGAAGTCGGAGCGGTGCGGTTGCGCTGGGTTCACAGCATGAAGTGCTGCCTGTGCTGCGTCATTAAGTGCTTCAATAGTTATGCGTCGTGTCTCGTGGAGACAAAGTTTCACAGTTTTTCACCTCGCCGATGTTTTCTGGGACAGCGACAACGATGGAGCCGTGCCGTACGACGCGAGAAATTTAGTCTCCCGATCATGTCTGCCACTGTGTCATCACGGCTGACATATTCTACACTGCCGCTTTGCGCTCTGCGTTTGTTTTCGTACCAGTAACGCCTACATGTGTAAGCGCCGATAGAACGAACTGAAATGCCATCCCACACTCGCGGTTATGAAATGCCAATTTCGTTGGAGGAATGCCCTCCAAAGAAGTTTCGTCCCCATCGTACGTGTCATTGATATTTCCGGACAAGTATGGCGTGCAATCTGTACTTCACGAAGAAAGATTCGAATGGTAAAAAAAGTGACAAATATAAATCTAAAGAAAACAACAATGAAACTCGGATTCACTGGAGAATCGACGATTGAGTATGGAAGTTTATGTGGTGTGCTTTCTTTCTGGATCAGCCTCCTTTGGATGTGAAAACGCTGACACCCTGAGTTCTGTAGACAACAATTTGTTTCTCGGCTTTAGAGCAACCTATCGCAAAGTGGTTCGAACTGGAAGTACTGTCCACTGGTCCCTTCCTGCCTGTAAAGTGTGCACCTCCCCCGATGAGTGGTATTATCTTGACAGCCTTTGACGGTCAAAACTTGTTCCCATTTAGTTACGCCGCCCAAACTAAATTTCCACCTGGTTTCGCTATGCCAGCTCTTTTTGTTATAATAATGTTGTGCCAATTGACGGTCATGTCAAAGTACCCGTGCGCCGAAAATCAGCACATCGTACAACAGGTTATTACACAACAGCTGACCGCAAAAGCCCTTGGCGGCCAAACCGTGTGTTGGCCGACAGCTTTACTTTCTCGGCTTTGGAAGCACCTTCCGTAAAGTTGTTTCAATAGGAAGTACGGTCCACCAGTCCCTTCCTACCTGTAAAGTCTCTACCTCCCACAATCAGTGGTATTCTCTTGACAGCCTTCTCATGGTCAAAACCGGTTCCCTTTGAGTTACGCCGCCCAAACCAAATTTTCACCTGGTTTCCCTATGCCACCTTTTTCTTTTTGTATAATAAGTGCTGTGTCATGTTACTGTCAAGTCCAAGCACCTGTCTGCCCAAGTCTGCACTTTGCACAGCCCGCTATAACACAACATTTTGGGTCCAATATTGGATATCCCGTACAGCTTTATTTCTTTATTCGTTAGAAACATAACTTTCACACCTGCTGTCTTAAAGAAACCTGGCACTCTTGGTGCACAAACTTAGTGAACATCTCACTCGCCTCCAAATATCATCGTTCCAGCAGTCCTAGGTTTACAGCGACGAGCGAAATAAATTTCCCACTCAGAGCAATTATGGTGGCGGCCGTCTTGTTTTTCGGAAAATTGCTCCAACTCCTTTTTCGGCCGCAACTAGAGAAATTGCCCCTAATAACGACTCAAACTCAATATATAAGAAGTGGAGAACAGCTAAATGCCCTTCTGCCCCAGCACTCATGCAACGTCACCCTCAACTTATCGGCTCAAAAAGCAAACGTTTCGTCCGCGCGCGCTTCCGCCGCCACAGTTTGGCATGCGAAAAGGCGCCGCAGGCTGCTGAACGCGCCTCACAGTCGAACGCCAGCTCCTCCGCTAGCGGCGCTGCGCGCGTTTTTCAAAGCGCCCCCTATAGTTCCCGCACGGAGTGTATAGGCTCCCTACGGGAGCCAGAGTTGCGCGATCACGTAAGGAGCCGCAACAAGTGCCGTGCAGGAAAGTAGACGTTGCACGCGCCCCGGCGTACGTTTCCCGCCGGTATTCGCCGAATTCAGTCACGTGACGAGCGGGACCAACATGCCGTGCAGGAAAGGCGGCGCTACGGAGATGAACACGCAACTCTGGCTTAGGGTGCCTACATGTCTGTCTGCCTCAGGGTGAAGACATCCATTGTTGCCCTGAATGTGCCAGCGCGTGGCGCTCTCGTGCCCTCGGTGCGTGACTTGGGCGGTAAGATGGCGTCTATGCATTAGCCAAAGCTACGCGCTCGAGCTGAGTGACACCGGATTGCGCGCACTTCAAAATGCATAAAAAAACTACCGGGCGGAAAAATGTCTGAGATGTCACCACTCAAGCAAAAGCGCGCGTGTGTATGAAGGCACTCTACTCTGGCTCCCGTAGGGAGCCTATACAGGAACTCTAGTTATGACGCTTCCTGCCGCCCATCTGGTGTCGGCGAAACCGTACTATAATCTAAATGGCTGTGCACGCGTAAGCACGGTCCGTCCTTCCAGCCCCAGAGGGCGCTACGGACCACAGAACGGGTAGGCGGTACCAAACTGATATATCCCAAAATATTGTCCTCGGCACTGATCCTCGGCACTTTTCCGCCGGATGAGGATTCCCAAAACCCCTTCTTCTCCCTGGTGCAAGCAGATCAGTATAGGTCACTTAGCGTGCGTATGAAAGAGGTGGCACGCGACGCCGCGAAAACGACAGATCCATTTCAATGCTTTGCATACATGTTGTGCACAGAGGGACAACGACACCGTGCGCTTACTGCCCGGTGACAAGGTATAAGACGGCTGGGCGTCAAGAACGGCGTGGCAGGCCGAAGAACGGAACCGCGCAGCCCGTGTGCGTCTACAGGTTTCCAAAGCCTGCGGCAGGAGCTTATGAAGGCGTCCAAAGCGCGCACCCACTCCCCCTGACCGCTTATGTCGAGAGGCTAGGCGATAGGACGCGTAGCAACGGCGGCCTCACAGGATTGGCTGGTTAAAGAGAACGACGGCGTGACGTCAACTGAGGAATAACCGAGGTGCATTGGGGGACAGCAGGGCTAGGGCGGACATGGCCTCCGGCTGGGCGCCGCAAAGCGGCGTGTACGAGTGGGCCAAGGTGGGTTAATATTTTATAATGAGCCATCTGGCAGGAGGTACATCTGCCGTCCCCAACTGCGGAGCGCCGAAATTGGCGAAGGGGACGTCGCTGGCGATTTTCGGTTGCTATGTATTACGTCCCGGCGTCGCTTCCCATAACCAGCCAATCCAGTGCGGCCTCCGTCGCTATGCGCCCTATCGCCTAGCCTCTCGAAATATGCACCGCGCCGCCGTCTGTCGGCACTTGCAGAAGGTGTTTCCTAGCCAGTTTCCACAGTTCAAGGTCGGCGCATGTACAGTCCCCTGCAATATGAAAGACCCCCTGGGAGCGCTTGGCCGGGGCGGTGGCTGGCGCGGGCGCTGCGAGCGCTCCGAGCAATTCCATTTTGCTTCGAGGGGAGGACGCTCACTCGGGGCTTAAAACACGCTAATCAGTTTCTGCTGATAAGCGCGTTCCCGGTGGAACGCGTGGCGCGCACAGGGGGTGATTCATATTGCAGGGCACCATACCAGGTCACTAATGCGAACGAATTAAAAGCGATGAATCGCTGCGCATTCGATGTGCAGGATTGGTGTACTGGGTGACAACAAACGCAGCAAGAGGAGGAGCGCCGTGACGATGTACTTTCTGCGCCCCTTGATTGGCTCTACTGGATAGTAGCGCCTGCTACCGTCAGACCAAAAGCTGAACGGAGTATATTAGACAGATGTGGCAGTGCGCAGAAGACGAATAGTGTAGTGGTCTATAAAGAATTGCAACGATCGCTTTCTTCGCGTTCCACAGCTCTGTCTATGGTGTTATAGAAGGCACCCTAAGCAGTAGACATGTTTAGCAAGATATAGACGCGGTGCACACCTTCAAAGCCCCAGTTTCTTGGAAGTCATTCACCGGGCCGGGTAACAAGCGCAGTAAAAGCCTAATGTTTCTACGAAAAGAGAAAGTTTTCATTGGTCGTTCCGATACTTCTGATATCGGTAACAGATAAGGACACGATGCGCGCGCCACGCCATCGACGCAGTATCGGGTGCCGTTATCGAGGCCATCGCAAAGAGCTACTAAAACACTCTAATTACGAGCAATTTTCGACACAGCCCCAGTTTATAGGTTGACACGCCCGTTCATAGTTGTATCAACCAACCACTCAGCGATAAGTTTATTTTTGTTTAGATACAACGACAGATAGGCGGCCCGCAATTGCATGGGCGCCTGTAACTACACAATACCATGCAAGAAAAAAAAGAAGTGGCAGCAACATATTCCTTTGAAGTCTTATAATACATGAACTACAATTTAAGGAATTAGTTTGTCAGGTGTCATATTTTCCCGCTAAATTTTGCGGGGAAACTGAGTTGATGTATGGGTCACGCTTCGTCAATTCCCTCAAGTGTATAAGACACGTGACGCCACTTTCTCCTCTAAATTTTGCGGGGAAACTGAGTTGATGTATGGGTCACGCTTCGTCAATTTCCTCAAGTGTATAAGACACGTGACGCCACTTTCTCCTCTAAATTTAGCGGGAAAATGCACGGACGAACGGACGGACGGACGGACGGACGGACGGACCGACGGACAGCATTTTGGGATTGAGGGTAGCGTTAATGAAATAGCATTTCATGCTTTTATGATCAATGCATTTAACAGAAGCGCAGTAAACGAAAACACCACGACACTTGTTGACGGCAGGCGTACGGGTATTCGTACTTTACAGGTGGAGGCAAACTTTCCAAGGTATTTTCTTGTCTACCTCGAAAGGACGAGAAATAAAAATAACAACAATTTGGAACACTGACTTTGGCGAAGCATCGGAATGGCAATACACTCCCTTTAACCTTTCCACGAATGGCAGCGAGCGCTACGAGGCGTCTCGGCACACCCAGCGATGCGCACGGAGCACGTGGCTATCCTATACCCCCGAGTCTCTCTGCGCCCCTCCGAAAATCACTTTACACTCGCCTAGAGTTGGATTGGCGGATTGGCTCTGACGGTTCGCTGCGTCCCCCCCTTCCCCCCCCCCCCTCCCCAATTGGGGTGCACCGCTAAACATTTTCACACCTATAATGGTGTAAAGAGGATGTGTTTCGGAACGAACAATCCTTTTTACATAAGTTTTTACACGCTTTTCGAGAGTATGCAGTTGTAAAAAGAGTGCCATGGTCATTTACACCCTTCCTACTCCTTTCCTGCGCCCTCCAGCTGGCAAAATCACGTTTAAAGGGTGTACGTCCTCTTCATTACACCTTTAATGCACACCGTGTTAAGGTGTAATGGCGATACTATCGAATACGCCCACGATTTCTTATTCCCCCCTTTCTATCGTGTTAGCCAAGGTTTGCCACGATCGTCTCAAATTGATACGTAAAGATGACATTAGCGCTATCTCACAATTCATACCGTTCCTTGATCGTGCTCAAGGTTCCAACATCGTAGCAATCAATCCTTCAGAACCCCACAAAACCTTCACAGAAGTGTTGGCATCCAGGCAGCACCAGTATGGCGCCGATATTAGCGTAATATAGGAAAAATTATGCCGATACCATTTTAATCTAGCCGATATCCTTGAGGTATCGGATGGATTGCGCCGACCCTATCCTGACATACTGTACCCGCCACCTTTTTCCGTTGAGTATGGGGAAGATTCGTTTGTTAATCAGCTATGCTGGCCAGGTATTCGGATTTCATGACCAACTCATAACCGAGGTTAAAAAAAAGCAAACAGGAATTGGTTGAGCCGCTTTCGCACAGGCGATGTAAAAGCACTCGCGCGATGTGACTAGATTAGATCACATCGCAAAAAATCAGATGGTCACACGGGCGTGCCCGATATCCGAGTCGCTTCTCGAGAACTCTCGCTCCGAACGCCGCTGATTGGTTGATCCACTCCGCGACTAGATCGCATCGCAAAAAGTCGGGTCAGCTAGCGACTGTTCGAATCGCGTCACTTTTTTTCTGCGATGATCACTTTTGCGACGAAAGTTATTGCGCGACTAGATCGCATCGCCGATGTGAACGCACCTTTACTTTTAGCCCGAGAATGAGAGACAAAACACGCAGAGGGAGCTCAGCTGCATTGACTATCTCTCTTCGACCTCGCCTTGTGTTAAGCCTTCCCACCGTCTTCTGTGTTTTCGCGCGGGTGTGAGGGAGCGCGGAAACCGCTTCAATAAAATCAAAGTGGTGGAGCAAAACACGTGAAAGCTCCCCGTAGGGAAAACGCTTGGACAAAAAGTTGTCACGTGACTCGCCCTGACACGCTGATGGGCTTACTGGGGCCGTACTCTTTGCCGTATACGCCAAGTTGTGGTGATGTGTAAGGGGCTGCGTAACTCCGCGCTTTCCGAAATGCGCTCTTCAATGTTCTGCTTTTCGTGCGTTGCAGTTGCGGCCGTGGTATTTTTGTCGTGAACGTCCGGAATACGCCTGTGCCTACTTTTCAGTAACGCACCTTTTCTTTGTCGGACTCCATGGAAATATTCTGCTCTGCTCGTTGGACCCGTTTCGACAACAAACTTCTCATCCGCAACAACGAGAATTTCGTTGAATGTGGGAATCCTTCTTCTTTCTGGAATTTATATTGGCGTTGCTTCGTGCTGCCGCAGTCGGATTATGATCTATCACGAACCACGTGATATTGCTTTTTTATTCTCAAGTACACGGCAATCATGATTCTGATAGTAGTCCTGCTTCCGTCTGAATAAAAAGTTTTAGTATATCGTTCCGATGTCTTCCATATCCCCAATGACGATACAATATATGCGCGAAGGCGGTTGCGAAGTATCGGGTATCGTTATCGGATCCACAGGAACGATCTATTAAAACTATCTAATATGCACGGTCCTTCGTGTTTGATTTATGAACTTCGCTTGGCAACGAAGAAGTGTAATTCTATTTAATAATTGGTTTTCCATTCCACGGAGAAGTATCACTTTTCTAAATATGCCGAGAACAAGCTGTGTGTGATGATAGGGTGTTAATAAACTTTTGTGGGAGATTGAAAACAATCCCGTTTGCCCATGTGTGCGTGCTAGGCGAGCCCGATATCTGCACTTAACGCGCAAGCCAATACTGCCGATGTTGCCGATACAAAGGGAGAGCATAGGCGACGTCCGGCCGATACAGAGCAGACGCATATGTAACATCTGGGGTGGTTTGCTCATCTTGCGGCCGCGGCCGTGGCTGCGGGCACGAGGGATGTTTATTTCATGTGGCCAGCTCCATGGGGACAAGAAGTACATAGCTTTATTGCCTAAGAGCTGAGAAATCCGTGTCGCTTCGAGTACAGAAGTCTAATTTCGTTCGCAGAAAGTGACTGCAGAGGCTTTAAACTGAAGTGCAATTAACCGCCCCGTACATACCTTAGGAGCGGCAGGTGAAGTTACGGCCAGGGAAGGTAAATATGAGCCAAAATAAAGGAAAAATCATGCAAAACGAAAGCGGTGGTTGTGTAATTATATATCTGCGCTAGCACCGGAACAACATCCTCCATTTTTATGTCATAAATAAATAAAAAAAAAATTCTGCTGTAGTGGAGCGGTTAGAGCACCGGGACTTGTCGTCAGGGCGTGAAAGTTCCGGGTTCAAATCTCCGCGGACGCTTCTTTTTTCATTCCGCGCGTGTTTTATTTTTTAAGTGTGATCTTTTTTTACAAATCATTCACGAGGACTACTGCGCCTTACACGGTTTTACTGTTTGCCCCAGCTGTTGGACCGACAAACCGGAAGAAAAAAAATGGTAAAGCCAAGTCAACGCGCTAATACAATCGTTTCAATCATTAAAAGGAAACCAAGATCAAGCCAAGTTAACGCGCAATTAAGAACGTTTCATAATGTTCATTAAAAGAACACCAAGATTACAGCATCAGTATGACTTTCACTCAAACGGGGCCGATACAACCATCCTTTCCCCAGCAACTACAATTTTATGTTTTTAAATATAAAACGCGCTTTCTATACCTTTTTTCGATAACAGGACGCGCCTTTTTGGTGCTAATACACACTGCAGTCGTGTCAATTAAAAAAATGAACAAGATTTAAAAAAACACACAAACACGCAAAAAAAGTAAAACTTTTGGAGCGATTTGGACCCAAAACTTTCGCGCCACGACGCGGGTCCCCGGAGCTGTTACCCCTCGACTACAGGAAGAAACCTCGAATATGCGGCGCTAGCGCAGGGATATCAATATACTTGCATCGATTGTATCTGGCTCTATTTTCCCTTTATTTTGGCTTATATTTAACTTCCCTGGCCGTAACTTTACCTGCCGCTCCTAAAATACGGTGGGGCGGTTAATTGCACTTCAGTTTAAAGCCTCTGCAGTCAGTTTCTGCATGCGAGCGAAATTAGACTTTTGTACTCGAAGTGGCACGGACTTCTCTGCCATTAGGCAGGGGCGCTAGGTACTTCCTTGTCCCCATGGAGCTTGTCACGTGACATAAAAATCCCTTTTGGCCGCAGCCGCGGCCGCAAGATGAGCAAACCGCCCCAGGCCAATATCTGACCGGCATAGCGACCTGGGCAGTGCTCGCACGGTATACCGCCGTTACAAGACCGGTCGCGAAACGGCGGTACGCCAGTATACCTGCCGAATGTCGGGACGTGCTGCAAAACCGGTGGGCCGATATTACCACGGCACTGGCCAAGGATCGCCGTGCTACTTGGGTCGATTCGTTTGCGTAAATTTCTCTTTTTTTCAGTCATTTCATAGGATTCCGGGACGGAGTGCATTTTTTAACAAAATTTGTACTATGAAAATTACACTTTTAGCAGAAGGTGTACTGTGAATTTACACTTTTATAAGGAGGTGTACTGCAGTATTACATTTTTAGTCAAGGTGTTAGAAAAGTCTCACATTTTTTAAGGGTGTGAGGTTTACAGATTTTTTGTAAGGTATAGCGTTACATCAATAGAACTGTTATGTGTTTATTGTTAAGTGTATAAAATGAAAGGGAGAATAAATGGTTGGGATGTAAACTCCCCGCTCCCCCAGCACAGACACACGCTCACAAACAGCTCCAAGAGCAAAAGCTGACGAAACATTCTTCATGCGTCTCGTTGGTTTTTGTGAGGTGAATAGAAGCATCGAGGCGTAGGTAGGTCGATACTGTGCCTTCAACATGCTCTCACCAGCACAGAGTAATGATGAGCAGATTCTTGCGGATCTCGGGCTTGGTGAACAAGTCACGTGACGACGCCGTTTCTGCCTCGGTCTCTTGAGCCAGCTCCCTCTGCACTTTCTTTCAAAACAGGGGGCCACATTAGGTTATCGCTTCAACTGGTCACAATTTTTCTATAAAATCACGTAAAAAGAAATCGCCAACAAAATATAAATATTCGCGAATGCCAAGCCTGATTTATAGTATACAGTTTTAGGCAATAAGAAAAGAAAGATAATTAGAGTAAAATATTTTCAACATTGGTAAAAAGGATGAATTTCGACTGTGCGTTAGTTACTACCGACTCAAGAAACGCCGTGCGAAACGATTCGTGAGCATTTTAATGTCGCTCCTTTATTAGAGAGTTTTAGGGAACCGGAACAAAATACGATCGATAAACAAAAACGATCGATACCTTGGATCGGGCGTGTGGACCGATCGTGTGCCCTGAAACGGCTTTGGGGGAACCGTATTCGCAGACGATAGCAGTCGATCGGTACAGGTCGCGCCCCCTGGCAACGGAAACCTGCATCCGCCTCATCGAGAAAAGACAAATTTGCGTTTGTTTGTACAACTCGCAGAAACTCAAGTAAATAAAGATCGCACCCTAAATATATAGAGAACCAAAAAAATAGTATACCTACTTATAGTTCGTCTCATTTTTTTACTGGAATGAATGCGCTTCCGTAATACAAAAACTGGCGCACCGCGGCGTGTCGCCCCTAGCACGGCGAAGTTCTAAAATGTTCGTCTGCTAAAGAAGCAGACGAGCTTTCCGACAACAATGGCGCTCGATCTTTTTGACCATGACTTGGAGTTGGCTCTATTCAGCGAAAGCAATTTAGAAAAAGTGATTTTGTACGACTGTCTGCGCACTAAGTGTGGCGTGAGTCTCTTTTGAACTTCCCGCTTTCTATAAGCGAGGCACGCACGCGCGTGCCGTGGGGCCCGTGACTTGTGCAGGGGCACGAGTGAATAAACATTCTTTTTGGTTTGCCGTGACACGGAGTCAGTCGCATTTCTTTCGGGTGCCACCGAGCACCGATACACTAAGAGAAGGCGCTTGTTGGCGGCAAGGCATAGAACGTTCAACTTGGCGTAGCTTTTGAGTAAAGAAAAAAGTTGTGATACCAGGAATGATGTGCGGATACCACGAATGAAGTGCCAGCGTATTTTGGTTTTTTTTTCTTTCAGTTTACCAGATTTATATACTTGGGGAATAAAATAATGCCTCGACCGTACATGGTAACTTGTTTTCAAATACATCATGCGTTCTCAGCGGGCAAACTTCGGTGTTTTACATCAACAAATATGATGTTTACACCAACCACGTCCTGATATGCTGAAACGTTGCCGAAAGCAAACTCGATTTGGCACAAGAACACGCTCGCGCGCGCTTATCATCAACATTCGAAGTCGTCTGCTAGCGATCCTGTCTTTTTCCCTCGAGGCCCAATGCAGGATCGAGTATTAAGAAAGCTATGGAGAAATAAAACTAGAAATATTAAATCTCGAAGAAAATTCAAAAATAACCAAAATATACTCACTTTCTCAAGTTGATGCGGTCATTTTTCTTGTACAAAGCTAATTCAATTCAATTTTTAATTCAATTTTCAATTTAATTCAATTTTTATTTTAAGATCAAGTCATACGAAATAAAGAGCTGGCCCACAAAAGCAGCATTCTGCTTGTATGTGGGATCAGGCGACCAACTACAATACATGTTGTTACAAAAAAAAAAAAAAACACTCAGCAGCACAAAAAAAAAAAAAAAAAATGAAAGGAACACAAAATTAGCAGCACAAATAAATACAAAAAGGAACACTTTAGAGCATGAAATATAGGTGTTTATAGCCAAGTCTACTCACGCAACCATGAAATAAAAGCACGAAATATCTCCAACGGTTAGGCTACGATATCTACAGCTCAAATGCTTGACACCAATTCCTTAGTTTCCTTTTTAGTACCCTAGTGGATTCTATATTCATAAGGGACTCTGGGAATTCGTTACTTTCCATACAGTGTGTATATTTTTGAAATGACGTATCTTTCAGTATGTCTTAAATCTCTATTTTTATTTACGAGGAGGTCAATCCGTTCCTTCGCTCCTCGCAACGATAAGTTCTTTTTCAACGCTGCGTCATTCCAAAGTGCTGGAGCGAAAAAGGAGTAGCGCCTAGCAGCTCCTGAAGTAGAAAGATGTTGTCTACTACTGTAAATCTCTTGCGAGGAGGAGGCGGAGGGACGGAGGTAGATGCGGCGCTCATGTTGCTCTCTTACGGTACAGGTAGCAGACGATCACGGTCGTACGCACGCGGACCGATCGTTGCGCCGTGTACGGTACGACCACGAAGAAAATATAAAGGAAAACCTGTAACTTTACTGCTGTACACTTATTAAAACTATCACCAAATATTCAAAGGGCTCGTTTTATAGGATATATGTGATTAGCATTTGTACAGAAATTTTTAATTCATGCAACATTTTTAAACTAAAAAGTATCCAGAGCCTTAAAGCAGAAGGCTGTTGCACACTCTGTTGCCACTACAGATAATCCTGTCATAACAGCAGCTGTAAAAAACGGGTGATAAGTGCTCAAAATGCACATCCAATGTTTGTATAAAAAAAAAAACATATAATATGTAAAAAAAAAAAATTGTTCTGGGCCAGCGGGATTCCAACTCTCCACTACCGGTCCTCTACAGCTCAAGAAATCGGCGCTCCAATCCACTGAGCTACCGAGCAGACGATTTTTGGCTGCGCTAAACACCAATTTATTGAGATTAAAAAAGTCCTATTGCGCTCTGTTCTTTATTCTTTTTCTTTTTTGCTGACTCAAACTTTATGGACTTGCTGTCACACATCGCGCTCCTGCTAGGCACTGCCACGAGTTATTTTATTCATGTTTGGAGCCACGGCACGCTCTCTCCGCCAGCGAAATAGCCATTTTGCTAACGAAGGAGACTGTCCATGTCGGCCATTGGTCGTGCCGGTCGTGCCTTACGGTTCCAACAGCGCATTACGGTAAGGTCGCAGAAGACAGGCGCATGCGCAGTTCGTACCGGAGGGCCCATCGTACCGTATCGGATGTGCAGAAACGGTTCCCTAAAACTCTCTATTATCTCAATAGGAAGTTTTGGTAGATCGTGACCGATATTTCCAATAACGACATACGGCGAGCAAGTGTTCTAAACTTTGTCTTTGGCTCATCAAAACTTAAAGAAAAACAAACCAATCAAAAAACGTAAAAAAGAAATAAAAAAAAAAAAACGCGTAGAGATTTTGCGATGACGAGCCAGCGAAGCTCGTGCCGTCATGGGTTGAACCATAACCTCCTCTATGCTCACGGAGCCTGGCAGTTCGATGACGGAGCCATAGAGTGCCCGGTCGCAGATTTGGAGCGCGAGGATCTGGTGGCACAGAGCATTTCTCGGGGAGCCTGCTGTCAGCGCCGAGATTTGTTTCAGCAGCGAAGACTCGAGTCATGATTTTAAAACCCGACAAGAAAAGAAGCGGTAACCCGAGGACGCGAGAAGCACGAGCGGGCAATCAATCGCTCGGGATAAGCGTGTTTAGGCGTCTCGCCGCAGCGGGGCGCCCGTTGCGTGCCTCTTGTCTGGCGCTCTACCTTTTCACTTTTGGCGGCTGCGTCTCGTGGCGATCTGCCGGGCTTTGTCAGTGTACAGAAGGCTATGGTTGAAGTCGGGGCTATATAGAAACGCACGGGGGCGCATTTGAGGATTAAACAAATGCATGTGGTGCGCAAGTAGCAGACAAACTTGCACGCCGCGTATACCCTATACACCACCCGCGCCTTTGCGCGTGCATCGCATAGTTACGGGGATCGTTGGAGGAGTTGTCGGATCGATCTACGCTCTCTACTATTGTCTTGTAGTTAACAAGATAGCGGTATCAAGCGATAAGAACATACCAAGTACGAATCACGCAGCGATTAATATGAACATGTTTAGTCACGACCGGCGTTTGCTAATCTCTCAATGTCTCCAGCGTACTGAATAAAGGGCGTCGTTCACACATGATTTAGAGTGTCATAACTAACGGTGTTGCATAATGAAAGTGTTATTCAAAATTGGATGAGGCTACACTTGAACCCCTGACGGCTATGTTTAGTTTTAAATGACGGAACTGCTAAGTTTCTTACCGCTGCCTCTGGCGGGTCGCAGGTTCGCTACACGGGCTCAGCGTAGTATTTTTCCTGTTCTAGGTGATGTGAGCTCAAAATTAAGATTGCTATCTAGTGATTGCGCCATATGCTTAATTTCATAAAATAGGCAAGAATGTCAAGAGGCCTGCAAGCTAACCTATACTGCTGAACCGCGCCGAATCGGTCAAGAAACATCTTAAATGTGAGAAATCACGTTAGCGCAGCTTTTTGTGTAAAGGAACACCCGTGTTAAACCCCGGTTTGTGGAGCTGCGTACTCGTACGATAGAAACTTAAGACGGTATATTTCGGAGTAGGAGGCGCGGTAACACTCCGTTGCACTCTCCCCCTCCGCTCCTTTACTTTAGCCCCCTTTCTAAAGAGTAGCAAACACCAACAAGCAAAGCCCTCCGCCGCAGAAAAAGAAAACAAAAAAAAACTTAAGACTTTGGGTAGGAGTGCGTTAGTATAAAGCTTTATTTCTGCAAGCTTATTCTCCCCAAAAATCCGTTTTAGAACGGTTCTTCGACGTCACAAGAACTCTTTCAACCCGTGAAGAACGGTTCTTCCTCAAGCACTATTGCCACCTGGCGCACTACACTCTTAAAAAAAACTAAAAAAACTAATAGTATTTACTAGGTAAGAGCTAGAAACTGCTTGTCACTTATATTAGTAGGTACCCGGCAACCGTAGGTAGCAACGGTCAGGCTAATAACGGCTTCTAAGTCAAGAAACTAGTAGCTGGAAGACCGGAAACGCCACGCGTCACGTGATTTCCGGGGCGAAAAGGCATGTGGCTATACCACTTACCACCAGATGGCAGTTAAAACATTAATTAAAACTCTAACTGTCAAAGCGGAATGTTAACCGATCATTATCCAGCATTTAAAGGGGCGGTACAACGATTTTCAGACTTGGGCCAATTAACTGCGGAAATTAATATGTCACCCATGGAACAAAGAACAGAAAACCCTATTTTCTTGTAAGCCCTACTTTTTATGTAAGAAAAAAAAAAATCCAAACAAATCGAAGGTCAAAGTGCTTCTCAACCTTCCACGTCGCTTTTCGAGGGACGCACTCTTGGGGATCACGTAGTTTCCCCTGGAGTTCTCTCTTCAGAGATCCCAGCCGCTTTTTCCGCTATTGTTGACTTTTAAAGGATTAGCATCGTCGAAGGTCGCTGGGAGCAATCGCAGTGATGTGATTGCGGCGCCAATTGCGCCAAACTTCGCCAAGGGGCTAACCCTGCTACATCCTGCTACATTTCGCCAAAATGTGGCTAATCTGCGCCAAGCCTGCGCCAAACGGCCAATTTTGGTCGCCTTTCAAAAACGAAACTAAACTGAGAACCGTAATTGAGCATGCTAGAGCTTGGTGGCACAAAAGACGCCGCCGGACACAAAGTACCCTGCATCAATCGTCTATTCGGTCTTGCATGATTTTTCCCGTCGTCTCGCGTTTCGCGCTCTCGTCGTCTCGGGAATCTCGTCTGGCGTCTTTCTTAGTTTTTTTTTTTTAAATTTTTTTAGCGATGGACGCGGGCCTCTGCGGACGCTCCGATGTTAGTGTGCCAAGTGCCAGACACGCCGCGCGGCGATAGTTCCTTGCGCGGCGGGTTACTTTGTGAGCTCAAGCCAACGTTACTAAAACACTCAGTTGAGAAACTCCCATAGAGACAGCTTTGAAAAAGTGACCCCAATCTGTCTCCGAGCACCGAGCTAATGACGAACACAACGCCACCATTTCTCCCGCAGCGGCCTCTCGAGGAACTGCACGTGACTTACTATTATGGCTTTAAAAACAGATACAGCGGCAGAGGTTACAGGGGTGCCACCCCCTCCTCCCCGGCGGACGCGCCGCGTCCAACTACCGACGTTAAAATGTACCTAGGTCAGGACGTGCTACCTGAAAGGCCCGCTGAGGCATGGTTGTATGAAAACAATATTAATTGTTCCGCAAAACCTTGGGAACTAAAGATGATAAAAACATTACGCGCCCATCATTTGGTACTAAACTCCAATAAATTTCATACGAAAAGAGTCTTTTCCGTTTGTTTTTACGCGAAAACAGGCTTTCAAAAAGCTTAAGGTGACCACAGTACAGACAAACGAAAACGAGTGGCGCTGTTGCCGCATTTAGCTCGGTCTCGGTGGACGCCAGCGGCCCAGGTTTCGACGGCGAGTTTCCCAACTGAGTGTTTTAGTAACGTTGGCTGAAGCGCTCGCGCGACCACAGTAGCCGTGGTTGCGCGACGTCGTGTGTTGCCGTCCCCAGGTCGCTGCAGATATGGCGCTTTTTAAACTGAAACGCATCGACATTCCTGCTCTTGTTTAAATCATACGCTGCTATAAAAATCCCTCTTTAACTCAATGACTGCTTGGCGAAGTTTTGATTACCTAGGTTTCTCTCGATAAGCTTTCTTTCGAGAGGGACCCCGGTACGTGAAAAATCTGCCGCGAAAAAAGTTGACGACGAGAAGTGAGCTAAAGCAAAGAAGGCAATGTCTGCACGCTGAACCCGCACACCGCGCTTGTTTGTTTCGAGTTCAGTCGTTGCACAAAGCGGCCCAAGAACTTTTTGACCCTGATTCGCAATGTCTTGCATCGATACGCTCAGGTTTTTTTTTTTCTGTGTGTATAGCCTGTACCTCGCCTGCCGGCCTGGCAAGCAGGCGCCGCTGGACTGTTTATTGTAGTATGCTGGACAGTTACATTTTGCATACTATTTTGGGAACCAGTTGGCGACGGAGCGGAGTGGCATGGTTTCGGTTTCGGTCGAACAGCCGTTGTCTCCGCTCGCGCGACGAACCACGTGTAACTGCAAGCCTGCCGAAGTTGCCTTCACGTGCATGTGAACATGATTGCACGAGAGGCACCAGCCGGGACGGTTGCAATTCATTGTTTTACATTTGCTTACTTTTTATAAAAATCTGCCACGTCGGGAAGCAGTAAAACAATAGCGAGTGTTGTTTTTTTTCGGAATTGCTCGGCAACGCTTACAGCACTGTATACTTGTGGGATGTCTCAGCAACAAAAACACAAGCAGCGAGTTCTGCCCCAACACGTCACATCACAACACAACACATAGTGCCCTTCGTTTGTCCAGCACTTAAAACAAATATTTATTTTTCTAAGAATATATGCTCCAAAAGTCACTTTTTTAGCTCCGAAACACTCTTTTGGCTGCTCCAAAGGCCACATTTGCTGCTCCAAAACACTGTTTTGGCAGCTCCAAAAGGTGCTCCAAAATGGCTTAGGCCAATCACATCACTGAAATCGACATAAAAGACGGTTTGCCACAGGGGTGAGGGCGAGTGTAGCAGCTGGGGGGGACAGGTTTTGTTCACTTCCGCGCATCCCCAAGAGTACATCACACACCAGTTCCGTTAACCACCAAAAGCGGCTGCAGATCGGCAAATATTTCGCTTTCTTCTTTACGATTACGCACCAAAATAGCAGTTTTTACCAGCAAACTGATGCGTTTTTGGTCAGCTGTCCTCGGGTAAAAAGTATAAAAAATACAAACTGTCAATTATTCGAACACTAAAATCGTTGCACTGCCCCTTAAATGTCAACACGTGTGATCGTATTGCTGTAACATTTTTATATTGAATGGCACGAGCGTAGAATAAGAAGTTTACGACTTAAACCCTTTGTCACTTGAGCTTATGATTTCGTCCGTTGAAGAGATGCTTATTGTATTTTGTTTAGACTGACGCTACCTGCTGCGCTGACGCGCTATGCTCCGAAACGGAACGTCTGCAGCTGTATTTTTACTAACGTCATTAGGAACATTTCGTAACCGCTTTTCTCCTTCTCCTCCTCGATAACGCCGCTACTGAGGCTGCGCGCTGCTAGCTTTGTTTGCGGATTTCTGGATTTCCTGGCGGCCGGTGAAGGGCACTGCGGGACGACGTAAGCGGTCAGCGAGAACTCCCTATTGACAACGTGTTGGACGTAATGCGGTCCCTAATAACATTGAGATCTAAGTTGAAGGAAGACAGGCTTTTTTTTCTTTTTTTTTTTTTTAACTGGACTTACCACGAGGTCAGACGCCAGATTCTCCGGTGGTTCGACACCATTTCTTTTTGCAATCCGTTTCAGGATGACGATTGCATCGCTCATTCGGTTCTGGGACAGGAGCCAGCGCGGAGATTCTGGAAGTATTCTTAAGAACAAAGCGAGAAAAAAAGTTTTTTTTTAACCACTTCTGGACAAAGGAGTAATTGCTTAAATAATAGCGTGCTGATATTTTAAACGTGTAATAAATAAACTCCACTGACTGATGTCTAGCATAAAAAATGGCGATCTTTAATTCATTAGTTACGTATGGGAACATCCAAGACAAGATCATGATTCATAATTTAGTTATCTTTATTGATTCCGAGTTTCACAAACATTATACACTTAAAGTTAAAACCCGTAAGTTTCCACTTTCTCACAGTTCTGTGAGAGATTCTCACAGTTCTGCGAGAGACAACCCCCGCAGCCTACTTAGGGAGTTTGGCATATTACCACATAAAAAACATCAGCCTAGAAATCAACTTTGCAACGCTAAAGTGAACATAGCGTGAACACTTGACTTCATTTCTAGGCTTAAGCATACTTTCTGCCAAATGTAGTGTCCGAGTTCTGTAGGAAAAAAAGAGATAAACGGCAATGAAAAAAAAAATATTGTACTGGGTTTCTGAAGGCGCAGAGGTAGACAGAAATTAGAATATTGCCTTTCCTTTACAAATACTCGTACTCACAAAAAAACTGCATTATATGAGCTAAAATCCCTAGAAAATGCTGGAACCCCTTTAACTTCCACCCCCCCCCCCCCCCCGCAAAAAAAAAGGCACAATAAGTAAACATGTAAAGTGTTAAAACCACGGGTGACAAGAAATTTTGCGTAACCAGCCAGAACGCCGTCCAATTCGCTCGTAACATTATATTATTACACTGGCGAAAAATGCCTCACTCAACAAAAGTCATTCGATTATCAGTACAATGCTAGTGGGCAATTCCAACAAATCGCGTCTTCTGCATGCATGATGCCATTATTGTATACTGGGCTGTGGAAGGCGTTTTCAGCATGAACAATAGATTTCTTCTAACGAATATCAGAGGCTGCCCATGCTTTGGAAGCTCAGTGACTCCGCATCTTTTTTTTCGTTGGGTGACAAGCTCTGGAAAGGTCTTTAAAATGTACCGAAATGGGATAAATGTTGCATTATCTGAGGTAATAATTTTCGACATGAATATCTGAAAAGAATGCACATCCGGCGTCAATAATATATATCTTAAAGATCCCTCTCCCTCCCCCCCCCCCCCCCACACGCACACACATCACATAAACACACACACAAGCACGCAGGCCCGAGTGCACACACACAAAAGGGCTCGGAAGAAGCTGCAAACAGGCGTGTTGCAACGTAGGAAGCCACAGCTTTTTTTCTGCTTGAAACGAAATGATTAAATCTTTTGTTCCCTTTATGAAGGCTTGTTAGTATCCGAGTTAATGCGAGTCCCATAAAAATAGGAACACTTGTACAAAGACAAACCGAAAGAAAGAAAGAGGAAGAGATGACGGACCGCAGAGGACGCTAAAGACTAACGAAGCCAATCCAATGTCAAGTGAGTGTCACATGACATTCGAAAGGTGCGCGGCGACGCGCGGTCACATGAATGGTTAACAACGCTGGATTGGCCCAGATAGCTTCTAGCGCCCGCTGTCGTCCCCCGTAACGTCAAACAGCAGAGTGTATTAGTAAGACGAATAAGGCACGGCTTGCTACAAAGAGGTGGAATAGGCG
This sequence comes from Ixodes scapularis, assembly GCF_016920785.2. NCBI lineage: Eukaryota > Metazoa > Arthropoda > Arachnida > Ixodida > Ixodidae > Ixodes > Ixodes scapularis. The sequence goes on along the minus strand of NW_024609857.1, from coordinate 111,130,843 downwards.
GCGCATACTAGAAAGGGGTAGTGGGATCAGGCACCGACGAGCGGCCCGCGTAGAAAGGCCCCGGATGTACGCGGCAGCGCTGCGGTCGTATGGGCTCGAGGGTGACTGCTTCCGAAGGCCTTCGGCGAGCTGGTTTTGCTTGCGGTTTGGCCGTTTGGCGGTATGGGACTGCGAAGTGTCTCCCGTTCTAATCTTTGCCCCGTGTTTGCTGTCGTTTGTGTGGCAATGAAAGGTCATGCTGAATTAGTGTTTAATCGTGCAGCCAATGCACTGCGAGCCGCCCTGGCCGACCGCTTCATCCAGCTTATCCAGCACATGCTTTAGTGGCGCCCCCTCGAGCGTTGACACGGAGTGCGGCAGCCGTGAGCGCTCACTGAGCTCACTACCCCTTTTCTATTTAACGGCCACTCAAGCCAGGACTAAGCACGTCATGAAGGAGGTTATTTTTTGCTTTTTCTGGAATATTAATTTGCCTATAACTTTTAAGATAAAGCGAAATTCAAGAAAAGAATGGTTTAATTGAGATACTACGTTCAGTGCCCTCAGCTTTGGTGCAAATCCAAAACCAGTCTAAACGCCGTTGCAGGGCCCCTTTAAGGATAGAGTGGCCTTCGTAATTTGCTTTCCTACTCAGTCACGTGGTCTACAGGTGAGTGAAACCCAGAATTAGTTGTGCTTAAAATGTTAACACCTTGGAATGGCGCGGCGAGAGAAGAAATTATTTTATTCTTCCATGCAGGAAGTTTTGTTCTTAAAGGTGGCGACGACCGCTTACAAAGGTACAAACTACCAACTAGCCCAGAGTGCAAAAGTTTTCAGGCGAGCTGGTTATAGCCTCGTCCCACTACAGCGAGAAACACCGATTTTTGCCCGGCGCTGATTCTGTTCCACTGTAACGATCAACACCCACGACAAACGCCGACGAGCGAAGACAAACGATCGACGACGGACAGGGTGTTGTTTGTCCTTGAACTTGAAGCACCGCAAGCAGTCCCACCGAGGACCATCTCTCGGGGACAAACTTTTCCTCCTCCCCGCTTGTAACCTCCGTTGCCGCAGTTCCTGCAGTTCGCATCCCTCGAATGCTCGTTGTAGTCATGGCTTGCTTGCTGGTGGTCGTGTTGCGAAAGGGAATTCGCCGTGACTGGTTTTGCTCGCGAAAACTTGGTGCGCGAGGTGGTGCTTCAAGACGCCGAGGTTTACGCCCCTGCATCATGATAAATGCACCGACGTTCGAGGACTGACCAAAATAAGACCGCTCGTCACGAAGTAGGACACGATATTCCGGCAAGCCATTCCGGCAGACGGGAGACTTGTCATAGCGTTCTGTGATAATCGGAAAGCCGTATTAGCCCCCCCCTCTCCAAAAAAAAAACACACACACGCACACACACACACACATGCACACGCACACGCACACACACACACACACACACACACACACACACACACACACACACACACACACACACACACACACACACACACACACACACAAAAAAAAAAAAAAAAACCTGCTTTTGATAATCTGGAATTCAAGTTTTAAACATATTCAGGATCGACGTAAAAATTTGTGGCTATCGCCAAAAATGCCTCGAACAACCCCCCCCCCCCCCCCTCAAAAAAAAAAAAAAAAAAAAAAGAAAAAGGAATGATTTGCTAGTTTCGAAAAAGTTTGATGTCAATTGTCACGACTGCTAGCGGAAAGTCGGCAACGGCAAACTAAGACTAATCAAGAAATAAAGTAATCGTCTTCATTTTAACCGCGTTTGTCGGCGCGTTTTACGCCCAAAGAGGAAAACGCGAAAACCGCGTCGCCAGACTCTGTCGTTCTGCGTATTTTGAAGTGTTTTGTTCACAACTCTAGCCCCACTAGGAAACAAGTTTCCTTTCCCCGTGTTCTGCGTCGCGTCCGCCAGGTGGGACGGCGGACTTCGACAAACCGACTACCTGTCAGTAACGTTTGTCGCTCGTTGTCGTATGTCGCTGTCGTTGGTTGCTGTTTATCGCTCTAGTGGGACGCGGCTATTAGAAAACATACTGTAAACCCTGGGACAAGAAAAAATAAAATAACGAACAATATTCCACCACTTTTGCAAAGCCGTGGAATCTCGTTTTAGGCAAGACAAATTTGACTACTTGGTTAAATATAATCTTTCGTTCTTTAGACAGCTCGAGTTTAGTGTGCCAGAGTATGGCGAGACTGTTACCGATTCATGAATAAGAAATCCAAATCGAAACAGGCAGTGATGGGAATTACACCCAGGATCTCTGGGTTCTGCAGCACGAACTATCGCTACACGTGCTCCGAAGGTGTGTTAAAAGCGCTAAAAAGCAGAGAAAAAGGAAGGACAACGACAACAAGAGGCGCCTCGTTTTGGGGTCGTTTTTGAGTAAATTTCAGAATATAAAGCTGCGGCAAACTTCGGGTGCTTTGCAGATCAACAAAAAAAAACAAAGAAGTTTGCCTTCGTAAAACTGTTCAATAAAATATAAAGCGCGATGTGATTCAAATTTTGGTCTGCGGGATAACCTCGACGCTCAGATGTTTTCGCTTAGAATAGAGACTGGGTAAGGTAAGAACTCTGGGGGAACAGTCCGCAGAAGTACTTACTTATAATAGAGCAAGTTAGCTGTAGCGCAGGCCGAGTATATGAGGCCGAGAGTGAACCAAGACCTCGCTATATAGGCCACGAACGGCAGGAGGCAGAGCCCAAGAGTCCAGGCAATGCAGACAACACCCAGAACCAGGGTCCTCTCGCTGGGGCCCACCAGCTCCAGAACTGGGTGGGTAAGGAACGTGATGTACAGGATTCTTGAAGATAGGACCATCTCAGTGCGCCCTTTGTTAGTTGAGCACCATAACCCCCCCCCCCCCCCCCCCCCCCCGACTCTCCGAAGTAGAGTATAAATCTGACCTTCACAATAATTCTTTAATAGCTTTCTTTTAAACCACATAGCACAATAAGAGAGATTACCGTCAAACCGGCCACAGCCTCTAAATGTCAGTGTAACAATGACATAGTTCTTCGCAAACGATAGGTTCCTGAGTATCTTATCGAATTATTCTGGAATGTTATAGGCTACCAATGGTTTAGAAAATGATAAAACATGCCATGAGTTTTTTTTTAATGGGACCGGTGCAATAATACCATATATTTATTAGGAATGTAAGAATTGTTCAAATTGAATAGCGCATCATCACTCCTATAGCCTTCATAGCGGAAAGGAATGTCACGGCATGCAGGCTTGAGAAGATGCTTCGCTACTCAATGCTAAAGGACACTCTCACACTCCTGGCATTCATGCGTGTAATATGCACACTATATACAAAATATAACTGCAAGTCTAATCTTTACGTTCGAATGTCAGTTTACAATAGAGAGTTCTAGAATAGCGTAAAGATCTTTGCGTACACCCGTGTAAGACTCATGCAAGCTCTTAGCGGAACGCTGCGGAGTGCGTTAATCTAGCACTTTTAGTACAGCGAAACGCAAACGCATTCGTAAGTACTTGTAGCGCCATCTAGATGTGCGTATGCAAACTTCTCCAAAAACTCAAAGGCCCGCATTCTGTCAAGCCAATAGACTACTTCAAAAAATCCCAGGAAACAACACTCCGCGAGTTGCATTACGGTACCTGGGAGGCCATGAAGGGGAGTGGCTATGGTTTTGGTTTTAATCGCACCGTTGACCTGCAGTGCTGAGTGTATCTCAGCATTGCATAAAAATAAAGTCAGCGCCCACTTGCATTGCACCCATTCTTCTTTGTGAGAGTCCCCGTAGAAACAGGAATCTCCAGCGGCCATGAAAAACCTCTTAACGAGGAGATTGAAGCGCCCCGTATCAATAGGTAACACCTAAAGTGTTACAAATTTAAGAGAGTCGTCTACTCGATCATGCAAGCATTGTATTTGGTCGTGACGGGATGTCGTGAAGTGAGCTTGGCGAATCAAAACCGAAACATAGAGGACAACAGTATACCAAGCTGCTTGGCGCGGCATTACGCCGCTTGTATCCCTTCGATTCTAGAAGAGATCTATTCGATGTCGTAAATCCCATCGTTTCCCAAATAATCTGAATACCTTTCTGGGCGGCGGCTGTGAACGTGCTTTGTATTTTTCGTTTAAAACTCTACGGCCATAAGTTCGAAGTAGGGCTTCTATTTTTCAGTCTGGGAAAGTCTCGCCCTTTCCCAGACGCGCACGACGGTGGCAACGTGAAGGGGACACATAGGGGACCGCTGCGTAACCGCTCAAAAATTTATAGCGAGCGTACGTACGCATAGCGCGCTGCGTTGCGTGCGCAGAGTCGAGCACGCAACGCGAACTCAAACGCACGGGTGCTTGCGTTTGCTCTTATACGCAATACGGTCATTCCATGCCAAACGTCCCAGGCGTGACGCTCGACCATCACCGATTCTTTCGAAAAAAATCACAGGGGTTCCTTATCTGTTGAATAGCCACTTGCCTAAATATTTTCGTCCACAAAAAAATTGATGGCCGCGCTAGTGCCGTTTGAATTTCCCGAAGAGGCGCGAAACTAGACTCAAGTAAACAAACTGCCAAAAGTGCAAATCTTTAGTTTTCAACGCACAATTTTTTCTGTCCAATTCTACTGGCATTATTGTTTCATTTGAGTCCGATTTTAAATGATATAGTGTTCTTTTTTTGTTGTTTCTAATTGAAGACAAAATGCTGAAAGTGTGCCGTTTTTGAGATTTGTTTTTTGTTTCAATTTCGGAGTTTGTATACTTGTGCTAAGAGTGTTTTCCGCATCTATTGTAGATATACTTGTTGTATGAAATAGCTTCCTACCGTAGAAAAAAAAAAGTTTTTTTGTTATATTAAAGCGTAAAGTTGCTCAAGAACGGCATTTTGGTTTAAATTAAACTGCAACTTTTGCAGTGAGGTGGTCTAAGTAAAAATATGCCAGACCACTCAAGCGATAGAGCGCCATATGAACTTGTGATTTATAAAATTTAAACAAAGTAATATTTTTTTTTTTTTTTTTTTAAGCGAGAAAATGTTTTTTGATGTTGAGCTCCCGCGACACATTGCGGAGTGGTTCCATGCGGCAACTTCACGGCACAGCGCGGCGGTGATGGACCTTATCCGAGCCCAGGCACATGATCTGAAGCTCTAAATGGGGCATGCATCTTAAACTGCGCAGTCATAAGTTGTCACAACTTATTACTGCGCTATCAACTTACTGATAGGTCTCTTCTGGAGAAGAGACCTGTCATTTGTGGGATTAAGACAGAAGACAAGCGTAACCAGAAGCTCTGATGCAGACAACGCTATCTAGTAAACGCTAAAAAAAAAAAGAAAAAAAAAAGACCTTTTGCACTTTTTCTTTTGTGTGTGGGCGTTGAAAACGCTGAATTGCTCGTATCTGCAGAAAGGAATCTTTTCTCCATTGCAAAAGATCAGGACTTTCGTGAATCTTCATTCGTTTGCTTGCGTGCAGTGTGACAAGGCACACAGCTTTTCGCTAGCCGGCAGTGTTGCCGTTTTAGCCGTTTTCGAACTGGACAGGATCGTAACTACAACGTTACTGAGTACACAAGCTCTATTTGCAGAAAAGTACATCTTGTAGCCTAAAATAGAGGGCGTGAGCTAAACAATACGAATAGTTCAAATACAAGCATGTAGATGGCCCTAGGCGATAGCTAGCACTAGAGTTCCTGTATAGGATCCCTACGGGAGCCTGAGTTGCGCGTTCATCCCTGTAGCGCCGTCTTCCCTGCACGAAATGTTGATCCTGCCCCTCACGTGACTGAATTCGGCGAATAACGGCGCCGCGCGTCCGAGTCGCACGGCGCGCTCAAAAGCAGGGGAACGTATGCCGGGGCACGCGCAACGTCTACTCTCCTGCACGGCACTTGACCCGGCTCCTCACGTGATCGGATCTCGGCGAATAGCGGCTCTGCGGCGCGCGGAAAATAGACTTGCAACTCTAATTCCCGTAGGGGCCTATACAGGAACTCTAGCTAGCACCAGAGCATGCGCCTCGGCTCAGATAAGGTCCATCGCTGTCGTATTTATTGCCAAGTAACTTCATTACTGCTTATCGATCAGGATTAGTGACAAAGCGCACGGGACATCCTGGAGAATCTATCCCCGTCACTTCCGCCATCTTGGAACTACTGCCCCGCCATCCGTAGGGTGTTGGAGTTGCGAAAAGTGTAAACGATGAAATAGTCTCACGCATGATGTGGGGCAGCTGAAATATTTGCGGCTCGATGCTGGCGTGTATGGCTCGCAGGACGATGAATGCAAAGAAGTGTGTCGGCATGATGGAAGATAATCCGAACACTGCAGCGACGAGCACGAGCGCAAAGAAGGTGTACCTCCGGCCAATCCTGAAACGGGCAAGATGCTACAGTCGAAAACATCTTTAAGGCAACTCTCACTGTTTGCCGCTCTTTGGTTAGGACTTACTCACTTTCCTAATCTGTTGATGTACAGGCTCCCACGATTTGAAATACGCGTTCGCAGAAGTAGTTTATCTGGCTGTGCTAAGCCTACCTAGGCCAGTGGCACTTTGTTAAAAAAAAAAAAAAAAAAAAAAAAGATAATGGAACTCCTTTTCTTTTTTATTACACATCCGAGCATTGTAGGCCCGGCCAAAGCGCATTCCTAACAGCCTCCTAATATTACCTAGTAAAGTGGAACTCTTAAATTAGGGGAGATGCTGCGTTTACTCAAAAATAAGGCTGTTTTTTTTATAAACAACGCCCCTTGCGTGGCGTTCTCCACTTTGCGCGCGGTGAAATGGTGCTTGCTCTGAGCTACTTAAAAAACAAAAACTAGAAAATGACGGTGGCACACGTAAAGTTAGTCATCTGCAACAAAATTCGAAACACATACACTTTGTTCTCAGGACTCTAGCGCAACTGGCTGCTTTGAGACAAGCTATTGTATAGGTGCACCTGTAGCGGACAAGCGATAAGCATTTGCGTGGCGCTATACGTAAGCCTTTCTGCTCAAAATGTATGAAAAAGCACAACCAAAAACGTACGAGCCTCGTCTATAATTCTGCTCAGCAATTTTCTTATTCTTACTACTTTACCCGTTAGCTCCGAGACTGTGGAAACATCGTGCGTACACTGTGCGCTATATTTAGCTTCAGCACATGATTGACATGTTATCTCAGATCACTCACAGAAAAGCGCATATCATCGAATAGTTCTACTCAATTTAGTGCTGCATATTAGTGTTTGATGGCACACTAAACTTCATTTCACCTCACGATGTGCCGCAATGGACACTACAGGTCACCCTCTAGCCAATTCGGTGCTTCCCACGCATCATGTGACTTCACACTCTGTGCGTCGGTCTCTGCAACCAGGAGGTCACCTGAAATGCTTATAGCTTGGCTCCGGCGACTTGTAGCATCCGCTGCGATACATCGTAATGTGAACCGGAGCCCCTAGATCTTTTGAACGAAATGGCGTTAGCACTGACGGTCATGTACATTACTGTATTTTTCTATACCATTTACTGAAGTATAGGCTGGATACCCGATATGTTAATAAAAAAACCTAAACAATTCTGGAACATCATGAATAAAAAAACAGATTTTTCTGTTAGTCTAAAAAATGAAAGTGGGGATGTTATGCCAATCGAAGTGTGTGCGAATGTATTGAACGAGTTTTTCTTCAATCCTTTTCTAGTGAGAAAAGCACGGAGTGTCGTCTCTTAGACATTTCAGAGTACTTGCCGATGGACCCCATCTCGCTTGACTGTGCTGGTGTCGATCATGTCATTGAAACATTAAGATTGTCGTCTTCAGCGGGAGTGGACGGTGTTAATTCGAAGTTTTTGAAAAATACTAAGCATTACTTTTCTATCATTTTAACTAAACTTTTTGATCAGTCGATTAGAGATCATGCTCTCCCTTTGGATTGGAAGGTGGGGAAGGTGGTTCCCATTCACAAGACTGGTGACAAACATTCCCCTTTAAATTATCGCCCAATCTCTATAACCACTGTTCCTTGCAAACTCCTTGAGCATATAATATTTTCCAACCTCGCAAATTTCTTAGAATTTAACAACTTCTTCTGTACATCCCAACATGGATTTCGAAAAACATTTTCATGCAAGACACAGCTTGTATCATTCACACATGATTTTCACTGCATCCTGGACCGAGGATCCCAGGCAGACTGCATTTTCCTAGATTTCTCCAAAGCGTTCGATAAAGTATCTCATAAACTACTTCTTCTGAAACTGTCCAAACTTAACATAGATGCTAATTTTCTTGCATGGATTCAATCTTTTCTATCATTTCGGTCACAATTTGTTACAGTAAATAATAGCAAATCTTCCTTTTCGTCTGTGGCCTCTGGGGTTCCCCAAGGATCTGTCTTAGGACCTTTACTTTTTCTAATATATATTAGCGACCTCCCTCTTAATGTTTCCTCGTCTATTTGTTTATTTGCTGACGCCTCTGTGATTTACCGTGAGATACATAATGATCACGATAACATCATACTTAAGTCTGACATTAGCGCTATCTACCAGTGGTGTGACGTATGGTCTATGACGCTTAATACTAACAAATGTAAGTCCATGCGTGTATCTCGGCAGTCACGTGAAACTCGGAACTAGTTTCTCAATCAGGCCCAGCTTGACACGGTATCTTCTTACAAATATTGAGGTGTACAGATAACTTCTAATCTCTCATGGAAAACACATGTACAGTATTTCACATCTAAAGCTAACCGCATGTTAGGCTACCTCAGGCGGAACTTTTCATTGGCACCTGTTTCCCTCAAGCTAATTCTTTATACAACTCTAGTTCGACCGAAGTTAGAATATGGAGACTCTGTCTGGGATCCCGGACAGGCAATTCTCATCACCGCGTTGGAGGGCATTCAAAATAGATCCGCTCGTTTTATTCTTTCTAATTATCATAATACATCTAGCGTAACTTCTATGAAAACTACTTTGTCACTTCCGCCCCTCTTCCTGCGACGTAAGCTTTCACGCCTCTCTTTATTTCACAAAATTTATTTTCATAACTTTGTGCTTCGCGACAAATTAATCACTCGTCCCTTTTATATTTCTGCTCGTCACGATCATCAGCCCAAAGTTGAGATGCCAGTCGCTATCACATCTACATTCCAATTTTCTTTCCTTCCTCGGACATCCCTCGACTGGAACCACCTTTCCGGACCTATTGCATCCATAACCGAGAGTGTGCTTTTTAGGTCTGCTCTAACCAATCATTTTTTTTTATTGAGTGTGAATATCCATACATTACAGTGTTTTGATCCCAACTTTGCTCTCCCCCTCTGTAATGCCTTCGGGCCCTGAGGGTAAAGCAAATAAATAAATAAATAAAAGAGAAGTTCACAGCACAATGAGCTTACATTTTCCGGTGAGTCTGCTGGACTACGGATTTCAGTCTAGATAATACAAAGCCCTTTCAAAAAGAACACCCCTGGTGTACAATAAGCTGAACAGAGTAGAGCGACCTCACAAGCCATTTTGACTACCCCACCGCTGCCGCAATGCATTGAGGGAACTTGTCTTTCTGCGCGTGCGACACCCCCGCTGGAGCTTTGCGCGAGTGGAGCACGAGACGGCACGAGCCCTCGCGTGCACGGCCGTCTGCCTCGCGTGAACTAAACTTATGGCGGCATCACGCACGCGCCGAATGCTTAGTGATTTTGGTCTATTAGACAGTGTTTCAACCGATTGACCAATCTAGCGCAAGTTGTTGGTGCCGCAAGCCTGGCTTCGGCAGATCAGATCGCATGTCTCCCGTCTCACTTTCGGCAAAGCGATTTTGAACGTGCATGAATGCCGTATGTGCTGGAAGTTCACTGTAAGAATGACATTGTAACATATTTTATTACGAAATAAATGATGATTGTATCGTATTGTGAGAAAAGTCTGACCAACAGTTTCTAAAAAGCACGCGAAACTTGCTGCTGAAAAAAAAACGAGCTTCGTGAGATCGAGCAAACAAAAAAATTGCAATCATATGTTTACTCACTTGTCTGACAGAATGCCAAATAGAAGAGCTCCGACTGTGCAACCAACGCTGCTCATGGTGAACACAAGGCTGGGCAAGTGATCCCGGTCGCACACGAAGTCCCACTGAAAGAAGAAATAAAGACAAACGCCAGATACATTTAATGATGAGAAGTCACTTATTATGGCCGGTGTAATTAGTCTGCCAGATTAAAAGAAAGACCGAGTGACTCAGCTCGGAGATGTCTGGATGACGACCGAGATGGTTTTAGTCATTACAACTATAAGAACAACATTCGCACGCGTTTGTTGGATTACGTTTGGAACGTAGAACGTCGAGATAAAGATGCATGTTACCGCAGCAACCAAGTTACACAATACTTGGTTGCGGTACTGGCAACTCGCTGTCGTATGTCGAGGTAAGCTGCCTTGCAGTTCCGTCAAGCGTAAGCAAATGACTACAGGGTGAAAGGTCCTGATCGGTCCCGTTCCTGAGGTCGATGGGGGACAAGGAAGTGCCAGAGTGTCGTTCATCGATTGTTTCTCCCATTCTTTTGACAAGAATTGACCCATATTTGGGCAGTGGTTAAATAGACCGTATCAAGAACTTACGCGGCACATGTTCGGTTGCAGTATGTCTTTAATTAACTGAGTGGTTACATTTGCTCAATTAGAATTTCTTCGTAAAAAAATGTATTAGCCATTTGATTTAGGGAATCACTCGAATATTTCCATTGTTACTCTTATAAAGAAGTTTTGCGCCTCTTCCTTCCTCTTCCTCTTCCTCTACACATCGAAACTATTCATAATGATGGCGCAAAGAAATCGAACGTACACAGAATAAAATTCAATTTGGGCTGCAAAAGAGCATGCGGTATGTATCACGCGTCAATAATCCTCCCAAACTGCAGATTTTTATTGCATCGTAAATTTACTGACAATCGTCATTTATGGGGCTCAGTTAGCATTTCAGTTTTCGGCTGGACGCCTGATTTGAGACAAAGACCGCGAGTAGGTGTTTTGTTCATAAACAGGGCACAAAAAGCATTGGAGTAACCATAGTATTCTTAGCCTTACCTACAAGGTGTAAGATAGACAGGTGGGGAAACGGCCAATAGAAGCCTACCGCAGCGCCGTGACCGGATTGTGTACTCGTCTGCTTGCGGGTACCCCCGATTTGCGACAGATGGCGCTGCGGCGAGAGTAAAAAAATTGGAATCGGATTTGCATGGAACTTTATGAGAGAGTGCGCAAAATAAACCGAGAGCACGACAGTCGTCGATTCAAAATCCGGGAGAACTCATCTCCGTCAGTTTAGCCGGTCGCCACCGGTCGCCAACCCGGAGTGAGAGTTCGCGGTGCTCCACATAGATGGCGCCACAGAAAAAAGAGAAAACCGACGGGGACACAATCCGGTCGCTCATTTGGCTCTTGTTTCCCCACCTGTCTATCTTACACCCTGCTTACATATAACATATCGAGATATTATTTCGTACAGACGTGGAAGAATATTATGCATTCTGTTATAGGCTATATATGGCTTGGCGTGGTTGACATTTGTATTTATGCTTCCAGGTGTATATACATGAGAGCCCATTGTTCATTTTTTGGCACGGTCGGCTGTTGGACTGCTGTTTCCTGTATATTGGAAGTGGTTTTTCGCTCCTACCATATTTCCAAATATAAGCATGTAGTATTTATGAATAAATAGATAGTCTGCATCACGATTAAAAAATGGTCAAGAATGGGTAAATAATAATAAAAAAAATAATAGCGTGAATTAGCTACCAATGGCGGTCCTCTGCAAAGGAAAGACGTCTGGGAGAAGCAACTGCCAAGGGATGACGGCGGCAATTGATGTATCGATGATGAACCGATGAAACGTCAGGTGTTCTCAGAATCGCTGGCATGACTGATGTGCAAAAATAACGAACTGAAACGTAACCAATCCCTGAGATAACACACAAAGACATGATGATGGAAGAATTTCAGCCAGAGTGTGACTGCTTTGATTGTTAAGCTTTCAATTAAAAAGTATAAAGGAGCGGATGGACAGTTTTCAACAATACATCTAAACGTGAGAAGTATTAAAATAAGGCTGGGAATCTCGGAATATTTTGAAGTCTCTGAGTGTGGAATTTCTTACGCGATATTAGTGACCATCTACCCATATTCTGTGTAAGATCTTTTACAAATGGTAAACTAAATTGTGGTATGAAAAAGTTTTGGTAGCGCGTAATAAATGAAGAAACGCTTAGTACTTTTGACTGCCTAATAGAGCGGGAAAGTTGAGTCGACGTTTATAGAGAATGCAATCCTATAATGGCCTATTAAAGCTTCTTGACGAAACTAAAACATTGTTATGATGCTGCTCTTCCTCTCTGGGAAAGTAAGCATGGGCCTAGAAAGATTTAAAACCGTGGATAACTGGCAAACTGTATAAAAGAATACGAGAAAAAAACTGCATAGATCATGCTTTTATAAAAAGTCGTGATCCCGCTCCATTGGATGACTTCAAAAAGTTTAGAAACAAATTGAACTCCGACTTAAAAACAGCAAAGTGTGAATATTATCAAAATAAATTTCTGCGTATTCCCAATGACGACAAGGAAGTACGGGATACGATTAACTATCTAACGAGCAGGAAGCAAATACGCAGCAGCGTGAAGAAAATCTTCATAAATAACAAAAGTGTCGTCGGCACAGCACGTGGTGACAAAACGAATCGGCATTTTGTCAGCATAGGCACGTGCATAGGAAAAAAATGCAAGCTGAAATAACTGCATGGTGGCAGGAAATCAAATAGAATCTATCATGCTTTTTCCAACGACACCATGCAACTAAGATTGATAAGATAATGGGTAGTCTAAAGAATGATGTTGCAGCTGATGACAATGAAGTAAAAGTGCTACCAATTAAGTACACCGCGAAGGTAATAGGTCCTCTATTATCCCACATAATAAATATGATGCTTGAGTGCGGTAATTTTCCTTATGAATTAAACATCACGAAAGTAACTCCTGTCTACGAGGGTGGCGGATAGACCTCAATAAATAATTATAGGCCCATTTCAGTACTCCCGGTTTTCTCCCAGATTTTTGACTCAACGACAGGATAACAGTTAAAAAAATATATATCATATAATAACTCCTGCTCAATATGGTTTCCAGAAGGAAAAGTCTACAGAATCAGCGCTCATCGACATAAAAGGTAAAATTGCTGAAAACATTGATTACAAGTTGGTAGCACTGGAATTGTTTTTGGGCTTAGAAAGATCGTTCGACACTAAACAACACAATGTTTTACTTAAAAAAAAAAACTTAATATGTACCGTATACGAGGAATAGGGCTAAAATTAATTAAAAGCTATCTAAATGAACGCTACAAATATGTATGCTTAAGTAATGAGTCATCTAGCAAAATGAACATAAAACATGGCGTTCCCCAAGGCTTTATTCTAGGGCGTCTGCTATTCCTTGTCTATATAAACGATATAACGGAAATGCCTGGTTCCCCTCAGGTAATAATGTACGCAGACGACACAAATGTATTTTTTGCTGGTGAGACAAAACAGATCGTAGAGAAATTAGCCAATGATTATCTTTTAAAACTCTCAAAACGGTTAGAGATAAATCGATTAGGTCTAAATACCAGTAAAACAAAATAAGTTACTTTTAAGCCGATAAACAAACGCGATCAGAGTTCTATCAACATAACATTTAAAGGTACGTTTCTGGATCACGCTCAGAGCAAACATTTTTGGGCGTGTGGTACACGAGGACCTCTCTTGGTCAACTTACGTTAATATCCTCAAGGCTGAACTGTCCCGAGTTACTGAAAGCATATACAAAGTACACAATTTACTACCTACCTGGTTTAAACAAACATTATACTAATCCCTATTTTACTCAAAAATGAGCTAGGGCATCTTGGTTCGGGGAACTATTCACAAACTAATAGCAACAAACTAATTGTCTTGCAAACGAAAATCTTGCGTATGTATGAAAATTATAGAGGAGACAGAAGAAATTTAAGCATGCAGCCACTTTTTAATAAATATAATATGCTAAAAGCAGATCAAGTATTTGATTTCAAACTATTACAATTGATACACAGATACAAGCTCCACACTGCACCAACATACAATCTGAGCACGAACATTATTCGAAACCCAATAAGAAAGATGCCGGCAATAAGAACTAACTATGGCCGACAAAGTCTAAATTTCTTGATAAATTAAACAATAAATAGTAAAGGTATATCCGTAGATTTCTATCAACCTTTTGATAGCTTTCAAAGTGCTTGTAGAAGGATGCTCGTGACAAGTGAAATTGCCTTTTCATCTTTGTTAGTTTTTGTGTACTTCATGAGTGTTATAAATATGTCATCCATTTTTGTGCGTATTTCCATTCCTTGTTTCTTGATGTTTAAGTGTGAGAGGAAATCCTTTATAGGCTATTTTATTAATACCACTGTGTTGTGGCTGATTTTAGTGTGATGTATTGTATACTTGTATTTCTTGTATTCCACAACGAAAGCGTATGTCTTTGTTCCTGGTCCTTTTCGATGATCAGTGTCTTTTATTTTTTTTTCATGGTATATGAAACTCTAATTTCGATTACATATTTCTAAAATGTTTCACAAATGTTTCGGTCTATTTTCTTCTAACAGATCGGCTTGGTAAATGGCGCATTTTGTTGTATAATGTATTTGCCACTGCGCCCCGTCAGGCACCAAGCCTTTATCTCTGCCCCCCCACGCGGAACTTTCCGCGAAACAAAATATAAAAAAATAACCCGACAATGAAACTTACTTGCAAATGTTGGTATAGTGCATAATCAAATTATGCACCACGCCAAATGGGCCTGAGCCGCATTTGACTCAAATACATCGTCTGCTATCGTAGATCAGTGTATGTGCCCTTTCTTATCAGGATCTACCTGTCGACTTTTGTGCCAATCAGACGTTTCTTGTTAGCAGACGGACGCTGTAGGTCGCAAAACAATGTTCTTACATTTTTACTTATTACGCAGGTAAGTTGTGATTTCAAATGTTGATGCCTGAAGTGCCCTGTCTGTGACCACTTATGAAGCAAAATTTGGCTTGATATGTTAAGAAGACGATTTATACGGTTAGTTAAAAGGGCCAGAAATTCATTTGGCTCACGCGGTGGAAGAGTTTCCGAAAAATTCGAACCTTCGTTCCAGCGGTGCTGGCGTAGTCTGTGTCGTCGTACGTAAATTGCGTACAGGGTACCCTCCGCTTGTCACGTAATGCCGGCGTTGTTTGGTTCTCATCCTCAGCCTTTCGAAGGTAATCTTGAATGAAGCTGGCGTTGAAAGCGGACAGGGACAGGTAGCAGTTGTCGCTGCTTACTACAAGGTCCCGGAGATATGCAGCTTTGCTTTCTGTTAGGTTCAAGGTCTTCATAGCACTCGGGAGAACGCAAGAGTGTTCAGGCACCGACAACATAAAGATGAGGCCAAAGAAGTATCCTGGAACTAACAGGTACACCGGTGCCAAGTAAAGCCATAATAATGTCTTCTGGAACCTGCCGAAGCCACCGATGCTTTCGATGACGTCTTCGAATTCTGTATCGGCCATTCCAGCAAAACCTGCAATTAACAAAAAAAAAAAAAAAAAACACAAAAAACAACAATGACATAAAACACTTAGGGATAATAAACTAACATACTATACATAACATTGTATGGCAAAACCGTCCGGCACGAGTCGGATTTAACAAGAGGGTTTTAGAGCTTGGAGACCACGCCTGAAAAAGCTACAAGATTGGGTCTTCAGCATGTCCACCAAGGATTTATTTGAGCGTTCGCAGCGGTTTTTCATCGTTTGTTAACTATACCACCTTATAGTGTCACGAATATAAAAAAACAGGCGGATGTAAAGCAATCAATACAAGTTTCACGAGGCGACGTTGTGCCTGCAACAAAAAGTGGCACGGCGTACAATCTGCGGCGCCGACGGAAAAGCGCCTACATCAAAGCAGCGCGCTACAGCTGTTTCGAGATAGATGCTAGCTGCTTCACGCTGCAGCTGCTTTGAGGTAGCACAGTGACACAGCAAAAGGTACCATGCCACTGAGCTGGGCACGCATGCTGAGTGTCTGACATTTTACAGAAGTCGACTAGGCGTACGCTCAGAGAACCTGGCATTTTTCGCCTTCACGATAGGCGCTGGGAATGCGTAGACACGTTTGCGCTTAGGAAGGTTATAAACTAGAGCACGATAACTGCAGAAAATCAACTGGAGCATAAAAAGACTGCAGCAAAAAGTGAAAGAAAAAAAAACAAAAAAAACTTAGCCGGCTGGGTTTGAAGCCATGGGCATTCGCGTGGCAGCTACGTGCGCTGCCGATTTGGTCACTCATGAGGGAATTTGTCTGTACGCATTTTCGGATTAAAAACAAAGATTTTCGGAATAAGAACAAAAAGAAACAAAGTTGATAAAACTACATCTGTGTGTGTGTTCTTTTTTACTCCTGTGTCAAGCGTCATGCGAGAGTTATTTATTTTTGCTGTTAGCGCATATTTTCCTCAGCTGATATTTTTATCTGGCACGTGCCTGGAATGCGAGTAACCGATGTTTCTTTTATCATATTCTGGGCTTACTTTTGTTCAAGTGTGTTTTCCTGCGTGCTTGCGTTTTTCTTGTTTTTTTTTTTGGTACATATGCGCGAGTGTATTTCTACCTTCACAACTATGTACCCCCCCCCCCCCCCCTGCAACAATGCCTTCGAGCGCTGAGGGGTAGCCCGAAATAAATAAACAAAATAAATAAATGTCTGAAACGAATTTCTTATACAACATATTTGTGCATGGCCTAGGGTATAATGCCTGCCCAATTGCCAGTTCCCAGCTATCACCACAAGTGTGTGCCGCTTCCCCAATCAAAGCAGAAAACGTAAGCGCCGTTAGTAGTGAGTTTTAGTATTGCGTATGCGATTAAGCAAAAGTGCTGTGCTTTTGCCTTAGCGTTGTGTTCTCCACGCTGCGCTTGCGCGAAGTTGCAATGCGCCACTCCAAGGCCGTAGTTTGGGCTCCGCCGTGCGCGCAGTGTGAAACACGCAACGTTAACGCAAACGCACAGGGCTTGCGTTCACTCGTATACGCAATACTAAAACTCACTAATAGCTCTTACTCATGCGTTCTTTCATTCTTGGTGCTGTCTGTGACATCGGTCGTGGTAGCTGTGGGAAAGAACGTGTCGGGGCTGTCACTTCTCAAGACCCAAACAACACCCGGGACCATGGAAAGCGAATGGAGCTCATTTCGAGGAAAAACAGCGTCCTAAGTTCTACCTCCTGCTGCTCTACAATATGCGGCAGGCACCTTTTTGCGACTTAAAGAAGGCCTGTCTGGTCCCTATTTATGCATCATGCTTAGGCTTCACTCAAAGCCCAGCTTGGTTCGGGCCTCCCTGGGCCCGTTTCCGCGAAGCTGGTTAACTTTAACCGCGCCAGAAAGTTAACCGTATTACCACACGAGGGGGAATTTTAGATCACGTGACCAGCGGAGTATAGGGATGGCGGGGAAGGGAAACATCGCGGTGCCCCTCCGGACGAGCGTCGCTCGCTCTGGAACAAATATGTAGCACTGGCTGCACTATCAGGCACGTTTTCTAGCAATGAATGGTGCAGGAGGCTTTCGCTTTCCCTTACATCACTGACATCGCAGAGCATGAGCAATTATCTCACCGTATTTCTAGATCGTCTTTCGATTGTTGCCATTCCTAAGCCTAAAGGGTCGCGGTAATTATCAACATGGCAACGCCTTTGGAATCCTAGGGGATTGTCTTGACTTGATTGACCGGAAATTTATGGCACTCCGAATTAGACCGCGCTCCAATTTCCATTAGAGTCGAAGTAGGCGATATTTAATTTTATCCCTACTAGGTACTTGTACATACCTAGTAGAGAAATGCGGTCAACTTACTACCACGGTTAAAGCTAACTGGCTTCCAGCAAACGGGTCCTGGTGTCAAAACTGGACAAGCCCATGTGCTCTTCCAGGTCCTCTTTCGGTGCTGCTTAGCTAGCACTTAGTACTTAACTGCCCAGAACTTTCTCGCGCACCTCGAGGTAGTGACGGGTGCCTGACGATAGGCACAGTGCGTCTGTCCCTAACGTGAGCCCCAGAAGAGCTATATGTTCCACACTACTTCGGTGACTTCGTAGCGGATGTAACCCCAGGCCGGTTTGCTGACCTTGCGGCCGCGGCTGCTGCTGCGGCCAAGAGGGATTTTTCTGTCACATGATTAGCTCTATGGGGACAAGGAAGTACCTAGCGTCCCTGTTTAATGGTGGAGAAATCCGTATCGCTTCAAGCAGAAAAGCCTAATTTCGCTTGCAGAAACTGACTGCAGGAACTTTCAACTGGAGTCCAATTGACCGCCTCCTTACACTGTAGGAGCGGCAGATAAAGTTACGGCCAGGAAGAGTGAAAATGAGCCAAAACAAAGAAAAAAACACTCGAGATGAAAGCGGTGGCAGAATATTTATATACCTCCGCCAGCGCCGGCGTCTCGCGCCTTCTACTATGGTCTTTCTTCCTGTGTCATCTAAATATACTTTTCCTTTCGATCAGGTGATGCTTGTAGCGTTATACAGCATGTGGAAATCACGTGTTGACATTAGAAATGAGAATTTGTACCCAAAGACTGTACGCTTACATTTCATTGACCTTGTAACCTGTATCAAAAGTGTGTATGACATTCAAGAAGTAGTTCCGGAATGGTTACCTTTGTTTAGTAGTCTCATAGATATCAAAGAATTTTGACTTAACAAATGACATAGAACCATGCCCGTGAACAGTGAATAAGTGGTTTATGTTTATCCTTCCACGCAATAAAGCAAAAAAAAAACTTCTACTGTGGTCGAGAGGTTAGAGCGCCGGTACGTATCGTCACGGCGTGAAAGTTCTGGGTTCAAATAGCGCTAGGAACTTTTTTTTTTTGTATTTTGCGCGCGTCTTACTTTTTAACTGTGATCCTTTTTACGAATCATCCACTTGCACTATTGCGCCTTACACGGTGATTACTGTTAGTCCCACCTGTTCAATCGAAACATCGCTAAGAAAAAAAAAAAAAAAAGATCGAGGCAAGTTAACATGCTAATACAATCATTTCATAATGTTCATTTAAAGGAAACCAAGGTAACAGCATCAGTATGGCTTTCACACAAACGGAGCCGAAACAAGCATCCTTTCCCCAGCAACTACAATTTTATGTGTTTTTAAATATACAACGCTCTTGCTACGACTCCTTTCAATAACAGGAGACGCCCGTTTAGTACTAATAAAAACTGCAGGTGTGACAATTAAAAAAAAAAAAAGACTTTTACAAAATATGCAAAACGAAAAAAAACAAACAGAACAGCAGCTGTGGATGCATTGATTGAGCGAAATCCTACAGGCAAGGCAGCAAGTCAAACGTCTGAGAAAGTAGTAAAACCGAAATAAAAGAGATCATACTTTTACTTGCATGGAATGTGATAAAAGGTATATTTTTACCCTTTACTTTTTGTTGTAGCAATCGTTTTGTAATATTAGCACATTACTTGTTGAATTTTAGTTAGAATAGCAGACGATCGCAACCGAATGCAAAAATGAATCAGGCGTCGACATCGCAAACCCTCTCTCTAACGCAAACACCTAAAATGACTTTGGTCAACAAATGGAAATAATTATATTCCGCGACAACCTTTCTTGGCAATGCAGTGGAAGGTACAGGCCCGCGTCCCCTCTCCCATTTTGAGTGTGCGCGGGCTCTCCTCCTCTCCCCGGAAATGGGGGAGGAGGAGAGCCTGCGTACGCTCAAAATGGGAGAGGGCACGCGGGCCTGTACCTTCCACTGCATTGCCAAGAAAAGTTGTCGCGGAGTATAGAGCAGTTGGAAAACGAGAACAAAAAATTCTAGGGAAATTCAGCAGCACAGTTACCTGGCGAACGAACAGACGGGCATGGGAAGATATTGTCAACTTTCCGCGGAGTGTACGGCAGATGCTGGAGGCGTGGCGGAAGTTGGTAAAATAAGCCTGGGACATGTACGAGCTCTTCGGATGTCATGAACAACGAACTGGTGAGTCAGAACCACTCGCCCAATGGTTTTAAAGAGCTTATATGGCCTTGTCTACATGCTTAGTGGGAGTGCAGTCAAATAGAAAAAAAAAAAGAGTTATTGACGCGATTTGAACCCGCACTCTAAAAAACAAAGGGGGAGAGATGGAGGAAAAAACGATTTTCCGCCTTGTCGCCTACAGAAGGGAGAAAGTTGCTCCCGTTCCTGCCTATCACTGATCCACATGCAGCGCGACGTAGTGGCGCTTGAAAAAGGGACGAAAATTCCTCCTCTATATTCGTGGCGGGGACGGCAACTTGAGCGCTTGGTAGCTTGGTTGCCGTCACCTTCGCGAGAAACGTATACTCTTGAAATAAAGCGTACGTACCATACAGCGAAAGGTAATCCGCGAGACGTTTATTTCGGTTCTGTATAAAACAGAACAGCATATCCAGTTGATAGGAACGGGCACTGCGTTGCGGCGAGCGACTCCGTCCGACACATGCTGTAGTCCGTCCACATCGGGACCACGACCGGCTTGCGGGAACACGCGTTTTTCAAAAACCTTAGCCCCGCACAAGAAACGACACTGAAATGACGATTCGGGGAAGGTACGAGGCAACGGATCCGGGAAGCAAGGCCAGCTATGCATTCGGGAAGAGTCCACTTGGAAGAAAGGGTAGTACAGATATTTCATTCTGGTTGCGGGGCAAAGTGGAGGAGGAGGGCAGATTCACGGGCTGGAAGGAACGAATGATTCCGCACAGCCGACGGTTCACCGCTGCTTCTTTTTAGTTTGTGCTGCGCCGCATGTCCTGCTACATGTCAAAACTCGCACTAATAAAAAAAAAAAAAAATCTCCGTTTTTTTGTTTCTGTTTCTTCTTTTTTTTTTTATGCGGCCGACTTAGTCTATTATCACGCGATTTGTTTTGTGTCGCGAAACAAACGCGGCTGTAGTACACGACCAAGCGAACCCGGCTTCAACAACTTGGATTTCAAACTCGTCGCAAACGTACTGCACGTACTTATAAAAAGAGCAAACATGAACATAAGCACTCGATAATAAATTAAAATACTATTTAGATAGAGACATGAATAGAAGATTACTAACAATTTCTTTACGAACCTCTATTTTAGCTTCAGTGTCCGAAAGAGTTCTGTTAGGTTAGCTTTCACAACGCTATATTCTGCACCGGGCTGCAAACGTTCTACTAAAACATGAAAACGCGGCTCCGCTACCATGACGGATTGCGTATGGAGTTGCGGGAGTGACTAAACGATCTATTAAAACTCTCAACACGGGCTTTTTAACTTTCTGACTCGGGCAATGTGATGTTTTCAATAAGTTGCATTATATCACCGAAGACAATTTTATATTACTTGTCTGCTGAGGATACCAAAGTCATGGTTCGTGGGTCTTTATCACTCCCGGCACTTACTTTTTATAGGAAAAACGCTCCAGATTAGTATATTAGAACAATTCTAAATTTTTGTAACACCGGTGAAAAAGCATGAAACAAGATATCTTCTCTGCTGTTCGAACGAGTCTTGTTAAAATCAGTAATATTGTTTGTTTGAAAATCCGTTGAACTTGTGAAACAATTAAATGATTAATTATCCCACCAAAACTGAAAATAATTGCACTGGCACTGAACACTGCAATCAAGAAATAGCTTAATTGCAATGTTTACCACAGTGTACTGCATTTCAGCACTGCATTGTCAAGATGATTAATCGAACTTATTAAGAAGATAATTATTAAATTTTAGTTAAGTAGCCTAATGATCTACATTCGCTTTGCTCAGGGTGTTGAATTAAGAGATGGGGGCTATTCCACAAGATAATTCAAATAATGTATTAAGTAAGATGATGGCAGTCACCGAAAAAGTCGGATTGAAAAATAAGACTGCCATATATAGAGCTAGTGCGAACTTAGCGTACGTAGAGAGGCGAGAGGGCCCGGTGTGGCTGCGTTGCTGCTGTTATGTACGTGGGATTGATCTGCTTGTGTTCCGTGTATTCTGTGTGTTCAGTGACGTATGTGCATCTCTACAATTAGCGTTCGAAAGTCGGCAGAACCTAAAAAAAAAAAAAAAAAAAAACGCCTCTCCGACTTTTTTTTTTTTTTTGCCGTTTTTAGCGCCATCTGTTGGAAGCTATATCAATTACACGAGGGGAGGAAGTTTCCTCCATTGAGAAGAAAAAGGTGGAAACTTTCCTCCCTTTTTAGGGGAGCAATTTTCCTCCCCGTTTTGTAGGAGAAAATTTTCTCCCTTTATAGAGCAATATAAGGGACACGCGAGTTCCTTCTTTAAGAGAGGCTGCTCCCTTTTTTTTAGAGTGCTGGACTTTCACAGCCGCGACGGCAAGTACCGGCGCTCTAACCTCTCGACCACAGTAGAAGGCGCGAGACGCCGGCGCTGGCGGAGGTATATAAATATTCTGCCACCGCTTTCATCTCGAGTGGTTTTTTCTTTATTTCGGCTCATTTTCACCCTTCCTGGCCGGAACTTTATCTGCCGCTCCTACAGTATAAGGGTGCGGTCAATTGGGCTCCAGTTGAAAGTCCCAGCAGTCAGTTTCTGCGAGCGAAATTAGGCTTTGGTGCTTGAAGCGATACGGATTTCTCCGCCATTAGGCAGGGACGCTAGGTACTTCCTTGTCCCCATGGAGCTGGTCACGTGACAGAAAAATCCCTCTTGGCCGCAGCCACAGCCGCGGCCGCAAGATCAGCAAACCGGTTCAGATGACCCTGGCCGTTGCAATTCCTCTTTGCCTTTTGCTCCTTGTCTGGTCCTTGTCTGTAGAAATAAAAACTTTCATTGTTCGCCGTTTTGAGATTGTAAAAGTTTACTAGCTCGTCTGCATTTTGTGTTGGGTTATACCTACCGCCCACTGCATTTATTCACGTTTGTAAACTACACATGTTGCTGCTCACCCGCTTTGAAATATCGGTTCCGAAAGCAATGGAACTACGTATATTCCGGCAGTAGCCAGTGCGCAGGGGACAAGTATCACATTCATTGTATGAAGAAATGACCCCAATGGCGGTGGTTGCGTGAAGCAGGAGCAACGGCGCCAAAGCTTGGGGAAGGTAAAGATTGGGCAGGCATTATAAGTATAAAGGAGGCTGTGGTTTGTGCCTTCGGAAGTTTTTGATTTTATTTGGTTGTGTTTCATGGCGGTTAAATTACTCGACGACTCTTTGGCGAAGTGTTCAAATTAGGGCCTCTGTGTGTTATTATCAAGAACTTTGAAATTGACAGTGTAATTCATCTTTAATTAAATCATCTGTTGACAAAGTTAGTTTGTTTTACTCAGAATACCCAAGTTAGCCTGTTTCACACATAATATTCAGTAAAAGACGAACACGTTTTTAAAAATCGCCACTTTTCCCCACTACTGTGGGAGAGGCAGTGATAACACCGAATGTCAAACAGCGTCGATGTAGAGAGAATTGCAGCGCCGCCATATCTGGTGCCGCGGCCTCTCTGCCGCCATAACTCTAAGAACGAGACATGCAGGAAAGGAGAAGATCAGAGTCACGCAGCGCTGCGGCCTCCTCCCGAACTATCATACCCAAAAACGCACCCAGGTAAAAATAGATAAATATATAAAAATAAATAAATTAAAAAGAAGAACACCCGCCTAAGAACTTTTTGAGCTCGCGAAGAACAGTTTCGTCTCAAACACTATCGCGCGCTGACGCACTAGAAAGGCAACTGGCGAAGATGAACGTTTTCGTTAGAAAATTTTCTTCACGAAGAAGTTTTTTCTTAGACTTAGAGAAACTTCTTTATAACCTTCGTTTTTTCGCTTTGGAGCAGCATTGGTTTTAAACGATGTCACGGGGTATACCCTGCGTTTGCATTAATGTCATTCGAATGTATAAAAACAAGATCATATTAAAAGAAAATGTTTATGTAACAATACTTGTTGCAAACACCTTCTCAACTGGATTACTTCACAGAAATGCGGCGATGTTCCTCAGTGTTCACGCATTAGGTTACAGCAAAACCGTTTCGCGGTATGCACAGCATGCACGACAGTAAGAGAGAGACTGTAATGCTACACGATACGAATGGCTTCCACGGGGCGAACAGTGTGAAAGAAACTACTTACGTTCTAAAAAAGCAGATAGTCCAACAAGTCATAAGAATGTTTGGAACAGAGACCGTAATACAGTAGAGCTAGACGCTACGTCGACGGCACGCTAAATGTCTCGCAAAAACCTGGGCCTAACTGCACGTTGGTAGCAGGGACTGTGCGCACCACAGCACTGCGATTAAATGATGAGTGATTGCGAGATCTCGTAGATTTATTCTAACCTAGTGCTAAAAACACAGGCGGAGTAGGCGAGACCCGTTGGTCGTCAACCGGCCGAACCGTTGCCGACGTCCGCGTTTTTAACCGAGCAAATGCTGCGATCCGAGGCTGTATTCTCCGGGACTCGTCCCTATCGGGTGGTCAAGTAAACACGGACCTCTCGTTTAACGAAGCACTGAAAATGAAGAAACTCGACAGGCGCGTATTTCCGAGCCCGTGCGGGGGGCTTGGGAAGGAAGAAGAATGGACTTGGAGAAGGCTCCAGACGGGCACTCTTATGACCCCCGCCAAGTTGCATTAGTGGTACCCCGACCGGTACACTACGGCAGAGCCGTATATGGAGAGAGTTTGGTCAGTCTATGATCTCGCCGCCGTAACGCTCTCCTTCCAAGTGAGTCAAACAAAACGCGGCGTAGAGCGAAAGGCATGAGCGCATGCGCGTGAACTCCCGGCTGCTCCCAGCTGAGTGCGGAGGGCCGCCATCTTCGATCATTCTCCCGGCGGAACGCGTGAGATCGGCATCAAAATCTCGATTACTGCCTTTTATATCGCTGGCTCTGGCAAGAAAATGGCATTCTATTATTCCTCGGTGGGTGAAAAAGCTAATAAATGAAGATTTTTCGGCGTATGGCCTCAAACGTTTATTCAGGCGAAAAAGAAGTCGGCCCGTGGCAGACGACGCGTAGCCTCAGCAGTGCTCTTCCCCGACCAGTCTCCGACAGTGTTGCTAAAAAATGGCGGTCGTCTCCTCTCTGCTCCCTTCTTTCTCTCTCGCTCCTTCGGCGCTCTCCTCCCTTTCATTTACTTTTCTCCTCTCCGGCGCCTTCGTCGCCACACCCACTGGCCAAACTCTCCCAATATACGGCTCTGCACTACGGGAGCCTGCCCCTTCTGTGGTGACCCCCGGGCGGACGTGCATCACATTACTTGGAAGTGTAAGAAGCTCCCTGGACTGGCTCCACTGAAGGAGCCTTCAAGTGAAGAGTGGGAACCGGGGCTGCAGAGTGAAGTCATCGATGTGCAAAAGCTGCTGGTGACCCGCGCGCTGCATGCCCAAGCCGCAATTGGACTTCTGGAATGAGGGCATACACCCACTCTCTATCTCTTTAACTCCCCCTTCCTTTCCCAATCTTTCCTGCTATGTCCAGTAAAGTTTTCAACAACTACAACCGAGCACCGAGAAACAGGCGAGCGGAGCGGCGGAGGGCGTTTTCAGATGCGATCGAACAACCGGCCATGTACTGCGGCCATTTTTTTTTATTTTGATGAAAAAAAAATTTCGCTGGCTACGTGCTTAGAAACACACAAACAATCCTTGTTTCAAGGAACAAAAATATTGGTATATGCGAAAAAAAAAAATATAAGCACCCTCTCAGTCACGTGCGCGCTTTGCGTATTGCGCGATGTTCGCATTTCGGGCGACTTCTCTCAAAAAACACTGCACCGGCTGCGGGTCTAAAAACATTTACTGACAAATGAGGCAAGGGACGGATTGACAAAAGGTATGAATGACCGACTATTAGAGTCGTTATTTCTAGGAAAAAAATCGCAAATACGGCACATTTGGCAATAACGCTCTGGATTAAAGATTTTTTTTCCGTATCTATTACAGCTAAGGCTTTCAAACTTTGCCAGTGTGTTGCCCTGTATATAGCTCGTTTTTGCAAAAAAAAAATTGTTGTCCTGGTTGGGGGCAGACATTTACAAGAATTGCTCACACAAGGGCATTCGACGAAATATGCATTATTTTAAAACAAATTAAAAAAAGATTATTTTTATTACTCTTTAAACTCTCCGAAATTAGCGTTTATAATATGTACTAATAGAATCTGCAAAGACATAATGCAATATTTGTGTGGCTTTGAAGTTATAAAGCGAGAAATATGGCCGATGTGACGCTAACGCAGTTGCCATAACTGGGGCGTGCAAATACCCGTTCTCCACTATTTCATTATTATTAAAAAGCGTCAAAATGCTACGGCGTCATCAGCAAAAGACGAACTGACAGCACAGAGGTGGACGGTAGTTTCGAAGAGAAAATTCATAGTACCTTTCCGTTCAACCGACCCAATATGCCAATGAGCTGGAAGGATCGAGGGGCGCCTACATTATAATAACTCTATGGCGCCACCCTGGCCGTGTTCCACAATTTACTCCATCTTACTCAAGGGGAAGGTTTTTGTACCTTGGCGTTCCAAAACCTACCCGCGTCGAGCGCTTTTCAATTTGAGTTGTCACGTGACACGACCCGCCGGGGTAACTCGGATTCATTTGGGTAAGATTTGCAACACAGCCCCTGTAACATGCTTCGCGGTGCTTGTTTCAACAGACGGCGTGTAGCGTCTCCGATTAGGCGACGTAAAGGAAGCAACCGGAGCGACTTTGCAAACAGATCAGCCTACAACATTGGCGGTAACATGATATAGGAAGTAAGACGTGGCACAACCTGAACCTGCGCCGTCTTTCGCCGGCGCTGCACTAGCGAAATTACTACTCCTACTGTAGTAAAGTAGTAATTTCATATATAAAACTTGGCAGTATAAAACAGAGAGGACGAGGACGGGAACAGGACATCTTTCATTTAGCAACAACGTAGAATGGCACACCGATAAAACCGCCCCCCAGGGGTCTCAACGTTCTCAAAGAGGGAAAGGAGATACTAGTTATAAAGGAAAGGGAATACACTAAAAGAAAAGTTTGAAAAGCGCATCAGTAATCTAGTTATTTTCGATCACTTAGAATTCAACCTTTGTCATTGTCAGTGATAATGCAGAATTATTCTTGTTTGCAGTCCAAAAAGGGAATTGTACTATAAATATGAGTTTAAAAAGCTGTAGCGTCACGACGAGGTGTCAATATTCTAGTCATCTCTGGTGTTAAGAATTCGACCTCTGTCTTTGTCAATGATAATGAAGGTGCAGAAATGTTGTTGTTAACAGTCCCCATGGCAAATGATTCGATGATTTCCCTCCCAAATCTGTTGTTGTGCCCGGCCAGTATTTTAGCATCAGAAAAATGAGGAGTACAGTCATCGCATGTGCGGCTGTGAACAACAATGGGGTGATACGACTCAGTTGAAGCCTTTGATGCTTCCAAGTTATGTTCTCTGAGTCGGTGGTTGACGCATCTCCAAGTGTGTCCAATGTACTGACAGCCACAGCTTAGTGGAATCGAATAAACCTTCCTTTCTTCGCATTCCACAAACTTTTTGGCATGTTTTACATTGCACTCTCGGGGACTGTCGCTCCCATTAACCTTTTTGCACATCTGTTTGAGGCGCATACGACAAGAAAAAACCACACTCGTGTCGAACTCGGACGCGATAGACCTTAAATGGTGCGCGGAATTGTGCATGTAGGGAATTAGAGCGAAACGACCTTTCTTTTTTGAAACAACTTGCGGAAGTTGTGGTTTGATAATAAACCTCTCAAGGGTGGAGCGAAGTACGTCAGCAGGAAAGCCTGCTTTTTCTAACCTCTGCTGCTGCAACTTGAGGCTACTTTCGGAGAAATTCGTACACGACTTGGAGAATGAGGACTTGAGAAGTGACCTTACTATGCCATGCTTAACGGACTTGGAGTGAGCACTGGTGAAAGGGAGGACTGGCTTCTCCGACCTCTGCTGGAAGGCCCAACAAACACCTGAGGAATGAGGATGCAATCGTAAATCCAGCAATTGTAATCCTTCTACTGAAGGACTTTCCCGGGTAAAAGTTAGGCCTGCCGCACAGTCTTTCAAAACTTCAAAGATGCTGTCAGCGGACGCAGCATCTGGATAAATGACCAAGTAATCGTCAACAAACCTAAAAACTAGGCAACCCTAAAAGGACTTTTTCAAATGATCGTTGATAGCCCTCTCTACAAAAAGAAGAAATATTTCACTAAGGACAGGTGCAAGGCAAAAGCCTATACAAACTCCCTTCTTTTGTCTGTAAATATTTCCTTCGTATTCTACCAAAGTGGACTGTAAATAAGTATCTATCAGGTTGATGAAGCCCTCAACCGAAACACCGGAGGAATTTTGAAAGTCGCAAATTCCGTGTTCATGGATTGCATTTGTCACAGAATCTAAGATGAGTTTTGGTTCTAGGCTGTAATACATATCTTGAATGTCGAAAGACATAGCTGAGTGCGGGATGGAACAAACATGAAGCGAATCGAAGCGGGGGATTAATTCAAGGGAGTTTTGGACTCTGAAAGGCTGAGGGAGGATGATATCAGACAAATGTTTTTGTAGATAACGACCCAGAGGCTTTTGCCAACACCCAATTTCTGAAATTATGCTCCTGAATGGAACTCCATACTTGTGAGTCTTTGCAGTAAAGAAAACAGACACATACTGTTTGGCAGGACTACCAATGACGTTCTTAAGAGAGGTCAAGTTCAAGGAGGAACAAAGTTCCTTTGCCCTCGAACGCAGTCTACCCGAAGGCCTAGTTTTTAAGGGCTCAAAATTCTTTGACAATGCATCAAGAACGTTATCATTAAAAGTACTTTCCTCCAAAATTACAAAAACACCCGTTTTGTCAGATTCAAGTAATTTTAGGTGTTCTTGGCGAAGCTCTTGCACAGCCGCAGGTAGTGGAAGCCTGCTTGGCCGAGGGGGTGGATGGTGACACACTGCACGCACTGCCGAGCCCAGAAAGTCTTGCCATCGATGTTCAGGTATAGACGACGCTTCTTGATGCACAGAGGCTAGCTGGTCTACCTTCAACGAAGGAAGATCTGGAGTAAACTTTGGTCCCCTCGACAGCAGATCCATTGTGGCAGCGGAGAGCTTTTTGTAGAAAGCATCACAGGAGGTTCCAACTTGGTGGTCTTTACCTGTAGACACAAGGTGTTGACTTCCTTGAGCAGTTTATTCCACGATGCTTGAAGACGACTGGCAGCAGGATCCATGATGAACTTGTACTCTGTTGGCAAAAGCCTCTGGGTCGTTATCTACAAAAACATTTGTCTAATATCATCCTCCCTCAGCCTTTCAGAGTCCAATTCTCCCTTGAATTAATCTCCCGCTTCGATTTGCTTAATTTTTTTCCATACCGCACTCAGTTATGTCTTTCGACATTGAAGATATTCATTACAGCCTAGAACCAAAAATCATCTTAGATTCTGCGATAAATGCAATCCATGAACACGGAATTTGCGACTTTCAAAATTCCTCCGGTGTTTCGGTTGAGGGCTTCATCGACCTGATAGATACTTATTTACAGTCCACTTTGGTAGAATACGAAGAAAATATTTACAGCCAAAAGAAGGGAGTTTGTATGGGCTCTTGCCTTGCACCTGTCCTTAGTGAAATACTTCTTCTTTTTGTTGGCAGGGCTATCAACGATCAGTTGAAAAAGTCCTTCCAGGGTTGCCTAGTTTTTAGGTATGTTGACGATTACTTGGTCATTTATCCAGATGCTGCGTCCGCTGACAGCATCTTAGAAGTTTTCAAAGACTGTGCGGCAGGGCTAACTTTTACCCGGGAAAGTCCTTCAGTGGAAGGATTACAATTTCTGGATTTACGATTGCATCCTCATTCCTCAGGTGTTTGTTGGGCCTTCCAGCAGAGGTCGGAGAAGCCAGTCCTCCCTTTCACCGATGCTCACTCCAAGTCCGTTAAGCATGGCATAGTAAGGCCACTTTTCAAGTCCTCATTCTCCAAGTCGTGCACGCATTTCTCCGTAAGTAGCCTCAAGTTGCAGCAGCAGAGGTTAGAAAAAGCAGGCTTTCCTGCTGACCTACTTCGCTGCACCCTTGAGAGGTTCATTATCAAACCACAACTTCCGCAATTTGTTTCAAAAAAGAAAGGTCGTTTCGCTGTGATTCCCTACATGCACAATTCCGCGCACCGTTTAAGGTCTATCGCGTCCAAGTTCGACACGAGTGTGGTTTTTTCTTGTCATATGCGCCTCAAACAGATGTGCAAAAAGGTTAATGGGAGCGACAGTCCCCGAGGGTGCAATGTAAAACATGCCAAAAAGTTCGTGGAATGGAAGGTTTATTCGATTCCACTAAGCTGTGGCAGTCAGTTTATTGGACAGACTGGGAGATGCGTCAACCACCGACTCAGAGAACATAACTTGGAAGCATCAAATGCTTCAACTGAGTCGTATCACCCCATTGTCGTTCACAGCCGCACATGCGATGACTGTACTCCTCATTTTTCTGATACTAAAATACTGGGCGGGCACAACAACATATTTGGGAGAGAAATCATCGAATCATTTGCCATGGGGACTGTTAACAACATTTTTGCACCTTCATTATCATTGACAAATACAGAGGTCGAATTCTTAACACCAGAGACGACTAGAATATTGACACCTCGTCGTGACGCTACAGTTTTTTAAACTCTTATATTTATAGTACAATTCCCTTTTTGGACTGCAAACAAGAATAATTCCGCATTATCACTGACAATGACAAAGGTTGAATTCTAAGTAATCGAAAAGAACTAGATTACTGATGCGCTTTTCAAACATTTCTTTTAGTGTATTCCCTTTCCTTTATAACTAGTATCTCCTTTCCCTCTTTGAGAACGTTGAGACCCCTGGGGGGCGGTTTTATCGGTGTGCCATTCTATGTTGTTGCTAAATGAAAGATGTCCTGTTCCCGTCCTCGTCCTTTCTGTTTTATACTTTCAAGTTTTATCTATTAACCAACACGCTCGTTTTCAATTGTAATAGTAATTTCAACTAGCGCTTCTACTTCTACGCACGCTTCAACGGCACGGATCCTCTGCGTTTCGAACTTTTACCGCTTCAAATGCTTCAACTTCAATGTTTTTAAATCACGTTGAAAGAGCTTCTGGACCGCGTCATCACCTTCATTTAAGATGTATTTGATTCTTTAGTTGCAGTTAGTTATAGTTTATTCATAAAACTTAATAACAAAAAAACAAGAAAAAAAGAGACGTCATGATATTTTTTTTGGCAGCGATTTTTGGGCGAGTTTTGGGTCCAGTCGCGTCGAGCGGAGTGTGAGTGGCGTCCGCGGTCACGTGGTCACATCTCCCGTACGTCGCAAACTTCCCGAGTTCGCGAACGCTCCGGAGCGTTTTCAGATAAGATCGATCAACCATGTCCGGCGACGCAGGCACAGACACGCAGCGTTTCGGCGTGCCACGGATCTATGATTCAGTAAAAATTTCCACTTGTTCTCAACGGCAAGTGTCACGTCTTGCACAGGGTTTAAAAGAACGTCTTCGACGAATGACGACGAACGAGTAGAAAGTGTGTCTTAAAGGGATGCTGAACCGAAAATCGAATTTCAGAAAACAACGCAGAATCGAAAGGCAGGACGGGACGCTACAAACCCCAAAAGGTCATTCATAAAGCGGTATATCCAACGGATAGTCGTATTTTTGTAAAAGAAGAGCGCGCTCGCATAAGGCTGAAAAGGCGCGTGACGTTGCGATGCTCATTTCCTCCTCTTTTCTCTTTGACTCCGCGAGGGTGCGGAAAGGAAAGGGAGCGATGCCATTCCTTCTCCTTCTCAACTCTTCGGCGATAAGATGACGTCAATATTCTCCCTCATTTGCTAATTTAGTTTCCAGAAACACGGCCATCCGCTCGAGATATGGCCATTTGGGTGATGTTTCCTGGGTTATGGGTTATGGCGCCCCGCTGAACACTTCTGCAAGCTTATTTTGTGAAATCCAAATTTCGGTTCAGCATCTCTTTCAGCACGCGGCCGCCAGACTCCGCAACGTTGAAAAAACGCGATCTTTCGACATGCAAGATGGCCGTCCGGTGGCTTCATTAGAGTGAGCGGGAAGCGAGATCTAGCAATTGTCATAGATATGAGTGGTATCGACAACGAGGTAGAGGGGCTTAGAGTGATAAACCGGAAGTTCCGAAGTGGCACCCCCCCGGTTGCCGCCATAATTTACGCAAATGTGACCACTCGTCACGTGACCTCACAAGAGCCGTGACGTCGCAGGTAAGATGGCAGCGCCCAGAGCTGGCGGATGCGAGTTTGTTCGGTGCGCGGCAGCCGTGATGTGCAGCGGCTTTCCGACGATTTCGGGCTTTTTCGTGCTCGCTGACGCAGGTATATTGTGAAAATAAGGAATGAGACTTTATACCCTTTTTGCGCAAGATCGCTCTGGATCATATGGATATTAACACCTGTGAGACAGCATCAGCCGTATCGCCGTACCGGTGCTCGGATTCCGGGATGCGTTCGAGGATCGATAGAACTTTGAGTGCTTTTAGCATGACATTTTCGCGTTCTCTTAGCTTTGTTTGAACATTGAAATGGCTATGAATCGACGCGAAAGGTATACGTCGCGTTAGGGCCTAGGAGAAGTTGTTTCAGGCCTGCGTCACCGAATAACCATAGCAACTTTTAGCGAGGAAGCTCCTGCGCCCTTTGTGCTAATCGGCGATTCTACATTCGATCGCCTTTCTTCCTTTTTTGGTGAGTGCGAAGTGCACACTTATTTTCAGCTACGAGGATGACGTTTTATTGAGTGTGGGGATGAATAAATCGTTGCAGGCACCTGCTTCAAAGCTATTCGACTTGCAATAACAACAACTGTTTTGGTGTATGCATAGATTAACTGCACCTTTTTCTCTTTCGTAGGATTTATTGCAGCAATAGTTTTTTATATCAAAACTGCATTGTATTAGTCAGTCAATTATTTACTTGGTATAATTACCTGGATAAGATTATTCATATTTGTGTTCATCCCTTGCCTGAAGAGCAGTCTTGTTGAAAAATGTTGACCATTCCTTTCGGTCTCTTCAATAGCCTTTTTTTGAAAAGTGTGGGTTGTCTATACTTCGTATCATTGCAACCTGGAAAAGGACAACCACCACAGCCCCCTCGAGCCAATCAGAGAGACAGAGCGAAGGTGTGTGACAAATCTGTGCAGACGAGCACTCTGAATGACATGTTGTCATGTGCCTCTCTCCAACGTGCCTATTGGCTCACCGAGACTGTAGCCTTTGCTGTTTGCCAAATTGTGATGAAACAAATTACAGTAGCTACTACTCTAATTACCCCAGGCTTTCATACTTTGGTCATTTGTTCGACAAGAATGTTACGTCCGCCATCACTGTGAACTCGGCTCAGCGCCCATTGGACTCGAATGCTGCATTAGCATTTGACATGAACTGGGGCCCATTTGTGTGCTTTACGCCGAAAAAAAATGGCAACAGTTGTGTTGCTTGATGGGTTTCTGCAAAGGGTCTATGTATAGGAAGTGTCCTGCTATATAACAATGCATCAACACATACGATTAAAGTATATGCTCAGAGGTGTGTTCAGGAAAAGTGGAATGAGTACAGCCCAATGCAGCAAGTCTGCCAGTCTGGTATGTCTGGTATGGTATGAGGACCTGCGCGTGTGGTGAACACAATTCTTGGTGTATAAACTCTCAAGGCATAAAGGCAAGCGGAAATAGGTTTATCTGGTTAGTGTATCAAATGTTTATTTCCACTGCATTACATAATTATTGATTCTTAGTTAAAGGTTCTAGAACGAGTTCTTTCTGCGACAGTCTCCTGTCAGGCGTTCAATCGTAATACCTGCGGACCTTGTTGTGGGATGACGCTCCTGGCACGTCGGTGTTCAGTTTGGTCGAGTAGCAACTTTAACCGACTGATGCCGTCTTGTAATAATACGTCATATGCGCCTACTGACATCTGATGCACTGAAGCTGCAGGGCTGGCTTCTAATCCGCAAAATTTTCCTGGTAGTTTTCTGCATCAATGCAGCAAGCTCGGGCATGTATTGGTTATATGGCTGTGCCTTTTGCTGTACCGTTGACTTGATAGCTGGGAAAAATGTTTGCTATCCAAGCCATTTCACTTCCATTTCGTAATGGAGATTTATTGTGCATCCCACGACCACTGCAACTTGTGCAAGTCTTGTGTGGCAAAGTGAAGTCTCGTGATGCTTGCAGTCCACTTTTGAGAGAACCCAACCATTCTATTTCTTAAGGTCACTCAGCGGCATTCTCCCTCAAAGTTGGAAATTGTGAGCTTCATGGCGTGGACACAGATAATTAGTGTCAGCAAATTATTAGGTATTGTCCTTGGGCGACAACCGACACCAGATCAACTATCCTTGCATTGCCGCTCACCTGCTTTGTCGTGCTTACCTCCCGTCCAGATGAAGTAGATCACGAGCTTCGGGGTGATGTCGGCACCAGGGACAAAGACCGCCGAAGATAATCCTCAATCTTCCCCGGACGCTCGTCAAGACGTGGTCGAGGGTCGTTCGGCACGAACCCTTGCAAGCCAATTCATTGGTACGGGCACCTCCAGTAGACAAGGTCGGCCTCATGCAGTGGTAGCAGAGTGGTTTTCGGTTGGCCATTCGCAGTACCTCCGTCTTCCTCGGTGTACTTTGTTCAGCACGGACCTACACTGGTTCTTCTCGATATCGGGAATGCTTCAACATTGGGGTATTTCGTTGAATTGGCATTGAATAGTAACAGGTAGCCGGTGGTGGTCGTTGTGACTTTGTGGCATAAGTCGCCCTCGTTTCGTCAGATGCCGCTTCGCTCGAAGAAGTCTCCAGTTGAAATGCCTGTCAAATTTCTGAAAAAATCTCGGCGATCAAAATTAAAGCCGGGCAACTGATGACAGGAACTAGCTTCCTTATCTCCTCCCGGACACCGTTCTGAATGATGTCACGGATGCCTGGGGGGCTGGCGTCGAAGTTGCAGCTGGACGACTTGAGTGTCGCGACGCTGGGGATTTTTTAATAGTGACGTGCTTGGGCCTGCAGTGTGCATTCAATGTTGGAAGCTGCATTGATATGAACCCTTCGACTGTTGTCGTGGGGTTGCGGACAAGGCTGCTGAAGGTGTCCCTCACATGAGGAACATGGGATTCTTAGCTTCTTGTCTTCTGTAGCATCAGGGTTGGCGTGGGTGCTCGATCAGAAGCAAAACATTCTCCACGAAGGTGGTGACGCTCTCGTTGGGGCCGTGTCCTGGACAGAATCGGGAATTCAGCTCTCTCTTGTCAATGTTGGCTGATGAACATGCACTTCAGCTCGGTCTTGCAAACTTCCCACAACGTTAAGGAGAATTCGTGGTTCTCAAACCAGTGCCTCAGAGTTTCTTCCACGAGAAGTATAGGTTCTGCAGGAGCTGGTTGTCCATCTACCCACTGTGGCGGGCGACATGGTCATATTGTTCAATCCAGCCCTCGACGTCTTGTGCACCTTGCATGAAACGGCATCGGAGTGCGAGGTGCGACGGGCATTCAAACGATGGTGGGAGCGAACGTGGTTTGCTGCGACAGGGTTGTCATTGTTGGTTTAGTCAGCTTCGGTTTTTCTGGCAAAAGACCTAATTCCGTTGGTTCTTGCTGGTAGCAGCGCCTGGCTTGGATTTCAAGTTCTTCGTGGTGTATTTCCGAGTTTCGCCCTTGTGGTACTAGCTCGTCTTGCAATTTTGCTGCCGGGCTCGGGATAGAGTTTCGCCCTTGTGGTACTCGCTCGTCTTGCAATTTTGCTGCCGGGCTCGGGATAGGACTTGGTTCACGGCTCGCCGGGGGTTTAAGACTCGGGATAATGTGCCACCCGTGTCTTGTTATCGGGCAGCTCGGCTGAGGAGCCGCCAGGGTAGACACAGAGTGAAGGGCTATGGGTAAAGTGCGCAGCACCTCCACCAGAACATACAATGACAGCTGAGCATGGCCTAGAACTTTCCAGAATAGTAAATATTGATAGAAAATAGGACTGGAGCAAGCATTCGAGACAATATAACAAAACAGACAGAAAAGAGTCTATCGATCCTGACCACTAAAGAAGCTGCACTGCTTTAGTGGCATTCTGTCCGAATAAATCCTCTCCTTCGGGGTCTGGCGACTGCCGTGGACGAGCTGAACTGAAATCGATGTGAGACCACTTTTCTGGTAATGAGCCGCTGCAGACTGCCGTCGCAAAGCGGCGTGAATGGGTGGACTGGGTAGGTAACGCGCGCGATGAAATGTCCACACAGCTTGCATATTCGCGTAACGAGTGTTGAAACTTTGGTGTCGACGAAACGTGCGACAGACCAGCGGACTCAATACCAACTGCAACACCTGTGCTCAGTGAAGGTGCACGTCTACGCCAGAATAATTTACTAGGCAGCATCATCACCTAAAGCACAGCACAGGAACTACCAGCTTGAAGACAGCTCTTCGGCGCGCCGCGCACCTGTGCTCCGTAAAAGAGCACGTCTACGCCGAAACAATTTGGGAAGCAGCACAGTATCACTTAGCACGGCACGGGAACTACAAGCGGCAAGGCAGCTCTGCGGTGCACCGCACAACCAAAGTGAGCCTTCGGGCATTTGAACGAAACGACACCACGATTGCACACTGCCAAGCACGACTCACACAATTTCCGTCGCTAAACTGTAGTGTATCCATACATTGCACACGCTTTACTGCAGATCTCGAAGGTTCCGACGGTCAACGAGAGCACAGAAACGTCGCCTTAAATTTTATCCTAGCGGTATCCGAATCAATCCGAGGTGCGAGCAACGTAGGGCAGATTGTCTCTTCCGTGGCAATATCGCCGTCGGTCACCAGCGAAATGCACACCGTTCCTCCGTATTTTCACCTTGTACCTACGTCAGACACCACGCTGAACTCTGAAGTCGCTGTCGACCGGCCTCATATGACGGCTTCTGCGCCTGAAATCAACTCGCCGAGACAAACGACAACCAACAAAGCATCCGACAAGCTCCGGCCCAGCTGGGGCCAGCCGCTGCATGGGCGCTGCCATCTTTCCTGTGACGTCACGTCTTTGGTTCGGTCATGTGACGAGTGGTCAAATTTGCGTACAATGGCAGCCGCCTTATGGGGGTCACTTTCGAGTGCAGACCGGAACCCCGGTTTATCGCTCTAAGCCCCTCTACCTCGTTGGGTATCGACCAGATCCGAGCGACGCGGCGCAGCGCGGAAGTGACGTAGGGAGGTCATTATTAGTTGCTATGATACTGCCGCGCGGCGCCCGTTTTTATCACTCATGCGTCCCCTGCCTTATACAACGATGCGACATATGCGCGTTTTAGAGCGCAGCTCTTATGGCGCATGGGACCGTTCGGCTGGGCCAGGGGCGGGCTGGAGCGATACCAGTGGCGCCGCTCCGTGGCTCAAATTCGCCTTACTTAGCCGTTCGCTCGTCCCATCGCGCTGCCAGTTGCAATAGCATAGCAGGCACCGCGTGTGATCATTTTTAGGGAGGCGAACCTTCGCAAAGAAAGGTTGACTGTGTGTCAGGTCTCCGGGGTGGAGCAAATAATCCAGGCATAGGAATATTTGTCGTTTGCGAAGTGTGTCTCGCAAGTGCAAGACACCGTCGACTGTAACATCCACCTCGAGACAAATGCTCTTTTTCTTTATGGTTTCGCTAGATCTTCAAAGTCAGGGCTATTCCGACAAAGATCAGGATACAATATTGTTTAAATTGTCTTTTCGCGCACAGCTGCGCTGTCTCATACACACCTTGAACTCAGGTCAGTTCTCGGAGTTACCGGCTGATGGAAGCAAGCCGCGCTGTTCTAATTCACCCGTATGAAGACGAGGCATGTACAGCCTGATCGCAAAATTGGGTCAAGTTCTAATAAAAAAACGAAACGGTACGTCCATAAGGCCTCCGCTTTGAATCTGAGCGGCTCCAACAAAATATATATATATATTACGATGTGCCGCTACAGCTTGATGTATTTGCGCGCCTCTGTCGCTGCCGTCAAACCGGTAGAATCGCAATTCATGTACGTGCGTGCGTCAGTAACCCACTTTTAATTTTATTAGCGAAGAAAGGGATGTCCAATAGACTTGCATTTGCGTTGTAAAGCGTCCCTTTTTTTTAACTTATTTTTATGTGACCGCAGAATGATAATTTTGAACGCTGTTCCGGTTCGCAACAAATAAACAATTTTGCGTCACTATTTGTTTCGTTTGCTGTTTAGGTACAATTAAACTTGATATATCTTGAGTCTGTGTGCCAGGAGAGGATCGTCAATATTCCTTCACTCTCTCTCTCTGCAAGAAAAGATTACTTAATTTTAAATTTCAGTGATGAATGCTTAGTTACTGGCCTTTGTGACGTGCCCTCTCCTCGTCCTCTTTATTTTGCTTTCAATTTATACCTCTAACATTGCCAACACACTCTTATTGGTTGATTGAGGAATGTCCAGATTTGACGCTGTAGAGTTACTTGGAAAGCAATTATGCCTGTTGTAGGCTAACTACATCATTTTAGTAATATAAAAAAAAAAAATAAAGTACGGCCGTCAGTTTAAATCTCTTTCCAACTATGCGCTCAAGTCAGTGCTTAATACGGGCTATGATTATCTGCCTCATTGGCCCTCATGTCTTTCGCAGCTTACTCGCCTTCTCTTGTAAGGATCAGGGAACAAAATTGATAGAAATTACTGTGAGAGCGCACTCGTGTATATGAAAAATTTGGATTAATTGCCCGAGACTGGGCGAAAAAACTAAAAATATCAACCGTGTATGAGAGATACCTCTTTCTGTCCACGGTTGATGTTTCTAATTCTCTCGACCCAGTCTCCACTAATTTATCAAAATGGAAAATTGGCTAGTAAGGAAGGTGAGCTGGGTTCTCAAATTTAAACTTGTTTAAAAAGTAGTAACTGCATAATCAGGTTTATTTTGTCGACACCCACGGTGAATCATCCTAGCTATTACATTAGGAACATCTAACCAGAATTCTACGTAATCCGTTACAAATAACGAAATTACTTGTAATCCCTTACATTTAAGAGTAATTTAGTAACGGAATAATTGCATATTTTCTAGAGTAACTTTAAAGTAATTCCCTTACATTTTTTACGTAACGGATTCCTTGTAATCCGTTACATTTTTTTACAGGATTAACCTTCCCCCCGCCCCTTCTAACGAAAGTTTTTTTTATTCGTTTTATTTTGGTAAAGTCAAGACGCAGTGACACTGTCACGCGAATTGACCTGCGCAAAGGGAGGCTTGGCACTCTTCAGTTCTGCGAAGCCTTTTTTGGTGGAACACCAAGCCGCTGAATTCATTTTTTAGACCCTAAAAACAATGTCAAGAAGTCCAAATAAGCATTTCTACAAAAAAAAAAAAAAAAAAAAAGGCGGGGGGGGGGGGGCAAGTTATATCCGCTTTTTTAGTCCCTTTGTTTTTTTCTTTGCGATCGAAGATGGGGAGAGGAGGACACCAAGTGATTGTGTGCCTCTTCGAGAAGCTCGAGGAGGTAAGTGCACAGGCAATAGCCAACAATGTCCTTCTCGGTTATAGTGACTACGACCCTTTTTATAATGCCACGACACGAGACAACGCTCCGCCTACCCTAAAATCCGCTAAAAGAGATGTGATAATATATGAAGGTGTTATTGTCACAAGCATCCTCGTTCGTTGCTGCACTTATTTTCTCTTAAAAAACAGGATGGGTGTTTTTTTTTTTTTGCTCCTTTCACCTTACTTGACCCTGTTTTAAAAGCTACTTACTTTTTTGTAGTCCAACTTCTAGGGTTGGCCCACTTTATTTGTGAATTCCAGCCAGGATATCTGCCTCTCAGTCACGCTTTTTGTGAGTCAGCGTTCTTTCTTCCTGTTTTTACTTCAGCAGGACGCATCTTATCTCAAGCAGATATTTCCACAAATTCAACATATTGGTGTCTAACGTAGACTTGATATTCTGGGCTTGAGGAGAGGGGGAAACTCGTGAGCGCGGGTCACAGTACTCTGCCCTTCGCTGCCTAGCTGTGGCATCAACGGACGTCTATCTGGAGAACACCGGAATAAACTGCAATTTGTTCGTGCTCCGTGCGTTTTTGAAAGGCATCAAAAAAGGTACACATGGCAAACGTACGTTTACATTTCCTTGTTTTAATGGACGTTCTAATTGATTGTTTTTATGAGTGTCCTCTTTTTCGATTACTTATATTTATATATTGGAAGCATTTTTTTATTCACCAGCGTCTCAACCGAGGCTCGACATGTTCAGAACCAAAGGAAGAAGAATGTCGACCCAAACCTTATTTATTATTCAATTATCACCTTACTGTTACAACTATGTTTTGCTATTGTCTGGCTATATGGGCCGGTATAGTAAGGCGGACATAAATCAAATCTTATCCTAGTGTTGGCTAGGCGTATGATGACTTCTACTGCTTCGCGATTTCAACAATGGAGAATTTTAGTAGATCGGTCCGGTGACTCCGAGAAGGATACCCGATACTCCGCCGCCGCCTTTTCGCATTCATCATATTGTTATCAGTGGTATCGGAGGTATCGGAGCGATCTACTTAAACTCTCGAATATCAGGCGCTGGCTACAACGACGAAGCTTTGCTCTATGTTCGAGGTGAATACTATTTCATTGCTTCGCTGCAGAAGCCCAATGCCAAGCATAAAGCATTCGTGAGGAACAATAGGGCACTCCCATTCAGTGCCTCAGTTCAAGGGGAGTTCAGCGTAGCAGCTTACATACTGAGTAAGAAATAGCGCAAAATGTCTGTCGAGATTTTCGAGAGTCAGCTGTTGTTCAAAACACTCAGGGTTATTAAATGGAACAGGTTGCAACAAAAGAACTTGAATAACCGGCTCCCCTTTGTTTCTTAACTGAAGACAATATATTTGAAAGTAACGGCACGAAAGTAACGGATTACTTTTTGGGGTAACGGTCACTTATTTTTATGGGAAGGTAATTGTAATAGTAATAAATTACAATTTAGCCTTCAGTAATTGTAAATGTATTTCCTTACTATTTTTCAGTAACGTGTACAAGTCTGCATCTAACAATGCCAACACGCACAAAATGGTCGAGCCAGGGATTTGGAATACATTTTAGCGCTAAAAAAACAGGGACAAAGAGGCGCACTGTGCTGTCTGTTTCTCGCCTCTTTGTCCCTGTTTTTTGAGCGCTAAAATGTATTCCAAATTCCAAAACCAACTAGCCCAAAAATCTACTCTACTGAGCCAGGGATGTTCTAGTCTAATTTTGAGAGGCCCTTGGAAAGTAATTATACCTGTTGTGGGCTAAGTACATCGATTTAATAATATATAAAAAAAACCTAAATACAGCCGTCAATTTTTTTTCAATTATCCGTTCAAGTCGGTACGCAATAGGGGCTACGATTATCACCTACTTTTCCCCCAAGTCTGTTGCAGCTTACCCGCTTTCTCTTGTTAAAATCAGGGAACAAAATGGGCGGGTATGAAAGTGAGCTTGGTTCTTAAATTTAAAGTCTTTTATATAAAAAAATGGTGACTGCATCTTCGGGTTTCGTGTGTAGACCCCCATGGGGAACCATCGTAGCTATTACATTATGGACTTATCGTAGAACGTCAGTGTCGGATTGCGGGCCCCACGGGCACCAGCTCTTACCGCCCCCAAGCAACGCATAACCCCTGCATGCTCTCGTGTGTGACCTACGAAAAGTCCCTATTAATGTGACAAGCAAGCGTAGCTGCATTACTGAATCACGCGACAAGATAGAGAAACAATAAATAAACCTGTCCTCCGCACAGGTCGCGATTCATGCTTCTGGCGATCTTTCTTGAATCACCTCCCAGGAACCAAACATAACTTTTCGGGAGGTGGATACCTGTCTGTTTAATACGATGCTTTGACATTTGGTACCTTTTGCATTCGGTGCATTACTTTAC
Organism: Ixodes scapularis; assembly: GCF_016920785.2. NCBI lineage: Eukaryota > Metazoa > Arthropoda > Arachnida > Ixodida > Ixodidae > Ixodes > Ixodes scapularis. The sequence goes on along the minus strand of NW_024609857.1, from coordinate 111,088,840 downwards.
GAAGCGCGAAGCCACCACGACAAGCGCACCAGCCTCCCTCGTCGTCTGCTCCTCGTACTTCTAATAAGTATCGGCGCGCATCGCCAGGGCGAGGAGTGGCGCTGCGTATGTGCGGCGAAACTTTAGCCGCACGGCCCTATGCACACTAGAAGCGGATCCGCGTTCGCGAAGCGGTTGCGGATGCGGTTCGCGAGTGACCGCGTTCAGACACACCGAGAGGCGGTTGGCGGTATCTCAGGGATGACGTGTAATATTTTGAGACTTGCTTTTGGCAACCCTGTTTTGCAATCCAAAATTCACTTTAATCGACGATCCAAAGCCAACACATTGCTATTTTGGCACTCTGAAGATTTTTCTCCGGGATGTTTGCACGCATTGCGAGTTCAGGCAGCGGAAGAAAAAAGCATGGACCCACCAACCTCGCCTGTGATTCCTTTGACTTTGCCCCCAAGCAAAGCCCAGCTAGGCGCGCCTTGCTGCCTCAGAACACGATGTCCCCGACCTTTTCTTCGAAGTGGACCCTTCCCGCATGAATAGCTGACCTTGTTTTCGGGATAAAGGGCTAGTTTTCCCCCATCGTTCGCTCTTATCATTTTCGAAGTTGTGAGAGGTGGGGTGGACTATGGTGCGGGTTGCGGGGGAATGTGTTCGGTGCCCGGTTTTGGCTTCGTTGGTAGCGGACCCTCCTCTCGTCGCTCGCACGTCAATCGAGTCTACCTTTTGTTTGGCATTAAGCTGAAATAAACGCCGATAGAATTACATCTGCATCGTTTGATACGTACACTTTATTCCTCAAGTAGGTTCCCTTTATTTCTTTTGTTAGTAGTAAACGTTACAGGTCGAGCTGTCGAGCTAGCGCAGGTACCCTGCCCGCTCCGCGATGGTGCGTTTGTTGCGCCATCAGGCTCACGACGTCTCTATCGCCCTTCGTGGTAGTCATGCACGGTGTCGAAAGCTTTCAATAGTTCACGCGACTATCTTTGTGGTTAGAAAAGCTGACATTTCGGTCGATCAGGGGCGGCTTCCGACGTTCTACGACCAGAGACTAACAAGGCAGCCAGCTGCGGGCTCTGGCCACCTGGAGTAATAAACAAACTCTTACCCGAACCAAATCACCGGTGCGAAGCCCGTTAAAATTCCGAGTCGATTCTTTTCGCGACGGATTCAAGTGACGGACGTGAACATCACGTTTCTCCGTTGATTTGTCTGCTGTAACGCTCGGACTACAGCGCCTTGGATGCCTCACCAGCGACAGGTGCCATCATGTTTCGAAAGTCACTGACGTCACGTCAGCGTCGCGTTGTGATTGGTTGCCGCTTTGCGGTTTGTGAAAGCGGTTGGGAGAAATCGGTCCCGAAGCGGTTGGGCAAAAGCGCGCTCCAACCGCTCGATCCTACATTTTTTGCGGTTGAGAACGCGCGGATCCGCTTCGCGTTTGCGGATCCAGTTTCAGTGTGAACGCGCCGTTATGGCGCATTCACACTGGAAGCGGATCCGCGTTCGCGAAGCGGTTGCGGATGCGGTTCGCGAGCGACCTGTTCCGACACACCGAGAAGCGGTTAGCGGTTTCTCGGCGATCTCGCATGATCTTTTGAGAGTTTCGTTTGGCGACCCCGTTTAAAGACTCAAAATTCACTTTAATCCACAACCTAAAGCCAAAATTTTCCTATTTTGGCACTGAAAGGTTTTCTTCGAATTGTTCGCACGCATCACAAGTTCAGACAGCGAAAAAGGAGGCATGGACCTGGAAAACTCTCCTGTGATTCCCTCAACTTCGCCCACAAGCAAAGCCCTCCAGGCGCGCCTTGCTGACTCAGAACAGGATGCCCCGACCCTTTTTTTTGGAAGGTGGACTTTTCTTGCATGAACACCTGACCTTGTTTTTCGGATAGAGGGCCAGTTTTCTCTCCTCGTTCGCTCTTATTATTTTCGAAGCTGTGAGCGGTGGGGTGAACCGTGTAGCGGGGGAATGTGTTCGGTGCAGGGTTTGGCAGAAATACTCCAAAATGTATTTGGGAATACAAACACTGGAATACAATGAAGTAGTAGGTAAAATAGTGATACAGAAATATATCTGTAAAAGCGTATCGTATGGAAAATACATTTTACATAGAGGCAAAAAGTATTTGGAAATACAAATACAGGAATACATTTTAGGGAGGGCAGAAATACAAATACTGAAATATTGATACCGCAAAACCTTTTTCAAATTTGTTTGATACGCCAAATGAGATGAAGCTTGGAGTTGGAAGTGGAAGTTTTTGATCCTGAAATTACTTTTCTGTAGGCTTGGCACTTTGCCTTGAAGGTAGTGATTTCGGATGACGAGCAGTTTTCAATGGGCTCGAAAAAACGTTCAGTCAAGGACTGACCGCGGTCCCTTCCCTGACATCCTGTCTGTCTGACCGGAGATGCGAAAAGAAATCGACCTCTAAATAAAATCTATGTCATCCTCAATCCCATCAAAAGCGTCACCATGCCCCTGTCCAATAACGACGCCCCTGTCAACATTTATCGCATGACGTCACGGTGGAACGAACTGGTATTCTTTATCTGTAGTTGTGGCCTTGAACATGAAACTTTACCACGCTGCTGTATGAAAGGACAACACGCACTTTTGTTGTAAGCCACCTCGTTGAATATCGTGCAGGCAGTGTCATTTCGAATTTTCAAGAATAGTGGACCAATTGAAGCATCCTGGAACAGAAGTCTTATCTTCTGTTACGGTTGAAAAAACGATACGGTGGCATCCCTGTTGTGAAGGTCCTTCCTGCCGACCCTCCGCCACCGACGCATGGATAGTAGTCCAAGTTTCGTCTTGCCTAGTCAAATAGAAACCTCGTGGATTGCGACCTATTGCTTGCACAGGTGCGAACTCTCCGATAAACAGCGCGCTCTAGACGAGTCAGAGGTGTGCGAAGTCTGGGTCGGCACAGCGAGGCCACGTCTGACCTTCCTAGGTTTCGGATAACCAGAGCAGCGGGTCTATTTCAGGTCGGCTGATGACGTACCCTTGAGCCGTGGAATATTACGGGCGCAGCCGCAGACGCATTCGAATATGTATTGAACTTCACTGCGTGAGTCATCCTACTATTTCAAGTCGGGATCCGGACGTTTCGGTGTAGGACAATTCGGTGCAGGGCGTTTCGGTGCGGTCTTTTTGGTGCACGGACTTTTCGGTGCACCGACTTTTCGGTGCACGGACATTTCGGTGTACGGACTTTTCGGTGCACGGACTTTTCGGTGTAAAGCGCTTTGGTGTATGGACGTTTCGGTGCACGGACTTTTCGGAGAACGGAAATTTTGATGTAAATATGTATCTTGAATTATTTTTAAGATTGCAATTAAATATTTATATTTGTAACTGTATTATACAGTTTCTTTTTTTTTTTAACAGCGTGCAACCTCTTTTATGAGAGCAAACAGTACACGTAGCACAGCGCGTTGAAACATTACAGACTACACATAAAGAATAAAACACGCAAAGGACGAGCACAGACGTAGCACATTACTGTGTGTGCCTGTGCTCGTCCTTTACGTGTTTTATTCTTTTTGTGTATTCCGAGAGCAACAGTTTTAAGCAACATGCTCGGCTCACTGTTTTCTTTTTTCAAGTTGTGGCCAGATAAGTTTAAAAATTACAAAGTAGCACCAAAACGTATACTGTAAATTACATATTTTTCACTGGCTCAATATTTCGCGATTTAGGTCAAAGCTGAAGTTTTGGTATAGTTCTCCGGTTCTAATTTTCCCGACGCGGTGGGATCTCAATATAGATTACACTGTGTTTACATTTTACCGAAATTGTTCGGAGGAGTTTTTTTTTTTTTTTTTTTTTTTCGAATTGTAGGCGAATCGCGAAATTCTCGGAACTTAAATTGTTTGCAGTATATCATTATATTATCATTAAAAGTGCGAACCTGAAAGCCTGGCTGAGTTGAGAACAAGACAATGATCAAGCTTTTACAATGAAAAAACAGAGCCACTCGCCAAATATTTCGCGCCAGTAGTTTGATGAAACCATATTGCAAATGTGGTTCTCTGGAGTTAATTCTCAAAAACGTAATATCAGCCAAACCCACACAAACTTCTGTCACTAAATAAACCACAAATAAAACTGATCCTGCAAGTCCTTGTGGGGGACCCGGTCAACTTCGAAAGCCAATCTATCAAAGGATACTCGAATTTCAACTTTTCAAATAAGCCATATGGTCACTCGACAATTTGCAGAACAGGAAACCCGTCGGAAAGGGCAACCAGCTGCCTTAAAGAAATTAGTTGGGCTACCTGGGGTAGAGTTAGAAATGAACTTGTTCTTTCATTATTGGCCTTTCTTTCCGTTTTTCCGTCAAGTTCATTTTGTTTTCAACCTGCGTGAAGAGTCCCCCCCGACAGAGTCTACACTGCATATAAATCTGTACAAAGAGATTTGCAATTTAGGCGTATGACTGGTCCAAGGACGACATAGCTTCCCCCGTAATCTGCAGAAAGCTGCACAAAACTGCAGAAAGCCGCAGAAAACACGCTTGCTTCCTGCGCGCGCCGTTCTTGCTTGATAGCGACTGGAAATAGGAACGACTCCTAACTTATGGCGAATAGACCGATTTCACCTGCAGACAGTTTGTGTACGTTGCCGCAATGCATCGAGGGAACCTTTCTGCACGTGCCGCAACCTCGATGGAGCGGTCCTCTTGCAGGGTGCGAGATATCTAGGGCACTACCGTCTGCCTCCTGAGAACCAAAGTTATGGTAACTCCACGCATGCGCCGAACGCTTGGTGAGACCGGTCTATTCCACTGTTCGTTTTGGAGCGGGCCGGGATCGACTTTTCTGGAGCGTGCCTATTTCGCTGGGTGATTGTGATCGAGACGGGCATGTTACACTCGTCGTTTTAGATCATCGCCCCTACAGATCTCAACCCGGGACCGAGAAACGTCGTTCCGCAGAATTCGGCGGATTCGACCGGAAGCCAGCCTGGCCAGTCCTCGGCGCGCACACCTAACTTCTTTTCTCGCCGGGCATCTCGCCTCGGAAGAATTCATAATGGCCGCCCCTTTTACTGCTGCTGCTGCTTGATGACAAATTGTCGTCATGTTGCTCGAGCAACTTTTCCTGTAACAGCAGCTCGAATAGCAGTGACGACCACGATTGCTTCTATGTCCCCCATAAGGTGTGCTGCCTTTTGAGGCCGAAAATCGAGACGTACTTGGGCACCATTCACGAGTTTTCCGATGAAGCTAGAGGCAAATGGGCTACTCTGATGGCACATCGCTTATCGACACACATCTTTCACATCATGCTTAACTTCGCTCGCGCGTTGAGCATGTGTTGTTAGCGCAGGTTATTGCGAAAACATGTGCTTCGGGATCCGGGACCGCTGGAAGGTGAATGACTAGAAGGCATCCACCGATCTTGGAGGAGTGGTCATGTTCCACTTTTAATCTGGAGGCGGAGCGACTCCGTTCGGATCGCGTGCTCCATCTAGGATCTAGTCTACTGATCCCGGCGCGTTCCAAAACGACCAGCTAATTCGCCATTAGTGAGTAAAAAACGGTCATTTTCTAAGCCGCAAACTTCAAAAGACAACTGCTATTGAAACTCATCAAAATGTAAATGACCAAACAATAACCACAAAAAAAAAGTATCAGTAAACGGGGAATTTTTTTTTCGTTTATGTGTATTTTTGCCACCCAAAGTTTGGAATAAAAGTAACATTGAAATTAATCGATTACTTCTGGATAATTCTCCAATCACTTTTGTGATGTCACTTTTTTAGCGGTCCTCAAGACTTTGGAGAAAATAAAATATCGTCTCTTGATTGTACTACACGGACTGAAATGTCCGTGCACCGAAATGTCCACGCGTCGAAACGTTCCACACCGAAAAGTCTGTGCACCAAAAAGTCCATGCACCGAAATGTCCGTGCACCGAAATGTCCGTGCACCGAAATGTCCGTGCACTGAAATTTCCGTGCACCGAAAAGACCGCACCGAAACGTCCTACACCGAAACGCCCTACACTGAAAAGTCCTAGGCACTTTCAAGTCAACTACCGCCAGGCTCGTGCTGCAACGGACTGTGACTCAGCTTTGCCGGCTGGGTGTACTCTGTAAGCTAATGCAAGGGAGACGGTTAGCAACGGGCTGTGGATGCCAGCAAACAATGAATCAAGAAACCCCTACCTAAGTACCTGTGGCACAAGATGGTCTGACTCCACTTCTGGCACGCCACCTGGTTGGAGTACCCGACTACGCAACACTTCTTAGAAGAGAGAAGAGGACGCATAGAAAAATAGTTTGGAGAATCAGAAGGAACCTTGGTCAGCATGGCAATAATGCCCCAGCATCTCCTTGACCCTGGTGCCCTCAGCAGTAAAAAAAAAAACGTTTGAATTTGTATATTTGTTTTGGGGGGGGGGGGGGGGAGGGGGAGGGGGGAGTATTTCTCAAGAAATGTAACGAAATACATTTCACCCTGATCGTATCGCGATGCAACGGAACATCCAAAATACATTTTGATTCAGGAATACAGATACTGTTGACAAAAAATGCATTGCAATACAGAAATACAGATGCGAAATGTATTTCTAAAATACTATCGCGATACCTATGTATCGCGATACTGTCTAACCCTGGTCCGGTGATAGCCGAGCCTGGCTTCTTGGTGGCGGACTCTCCTCTCATCACTCGCACGTCGATGGAGTCTAATGTTTGTTTGACTTTAAGCTTAAATAAGCGTCGTATGGATTACCTCTGCATCTTGTGGTACAAAAATATTCTAAAAGCCGCGAATCATAATGATAAAAAAAAAAAAACTGTTCCGACTTTAACCAACAAGATTAACAATTTAATCAAACGTTTCGTCTCCCATGCGGGAAACATCGTCAGTGAAACCTTCAAGCAGGAATGAGGGAAAAGCTTCAACAGTCCTATTTAAGCAAGTGCGCGTACACATCGGGGAGGGGGTCGCGGTTGGAGTTGCAAGTTGATGAGTCACTTCGGATGAACCATGATTCCATGAACCGGCGTGGACCCCACCTTTGTTCGCGCGCATGCGACGCCACACATGCGACAAGAGCGAAGACGGAACTCGTAGCCATTGTTGGAATACTGGTCACTGTTTCGACTTGAGAATGCGTCCACTCTGGCGCGCGAACAAAGGTGGGATCCACGCCGGTTCGTGGAATCATGGTTCATCCAAAGTGACTCATCAGCTTGCAACTCCAACCGGGGCCCCCTCCCCAATGTGTACGCGGACTTGCTTAAATAGGACTGTTGAAGTTTTTCCCTCATTCCTGCTTGAAGGTTTCACTGACGATGTTTCCCGCATGGGAGACGAAACGTTTGATTAAATTGTTAATCTTGTTGGTTAAAGTCGGAACAGTTTTTTTTTATCATTATGATTCGCGGCTTTTAGAATATTTTTGTACCACAAGATGCAGAGGTAATCCATACGGCGCTTATTTAAGCTTAAAGTGAAACAAACATTAGACTCCATCGACGTGCGAGTGATGAGAGGAGAGTCCGCCACCAAGGAAGCCAGGCTCGGCTATCACCGAACCAGGGTTAGACAGTATCGCGATACATAGGTATCGCGATAGTATTTTAGAAATACATTTCGCATCTGTATTTCTGTATTGCAATGCATTTTTTGTCAACAGTATCTGTATTCCTGAATCGAAATGTATTTTGGATGTTCCGTTGCATCGCGATACAATCAGGGTGAAACGTTTGTTTAAAATGTTAATCTTGTTGGGTAAAGTCGGAGCAGTTTTTTTTTATCATCTTGAGGTACACTTTATTCCTTGAGTATGCTTCCTTTATTTTTCTTTTGTTAGTTCTTAGTAGTAAACGTTACCGGTCGAGCTAGCGCAGGTACCCTGCCCGCTCCGCGGTAGTGCGTTGGCTACGCAATCAGGCCCGCGACGGCTCTGTCGGCTTCGTTTTAGTCATGCACGGTGTCGAAAGCTTTCAATAGTTCACGCGACTATCGTGGGTAGAAAAGCTGACGTTTCAGTCGATCAGGGGCGGGCTCCGACGTTCTACGGGCAGGGACTAATAGCGAGTTCGTTTCACACGCACTGGCACCGTTCGAGTTCTCTCCCAGAATGCATCGCACTCCCAGAGTGTTGCACGGAAAACTGGACTCAAACGAACTCGCCAAATGCACCGAGTGCAGAAGACTGACGCTGCCGCCATCTATGTTGTAGAAAAGGTACCGACTTCAAACCGAAACTAGCGCCTTTCTGTTCGGAGTGATGCGTGGGAATGCGAGAATGCAGTCGGCTACCAACGTTTATCTAAAAACGTTGGTAGCTGCAACCTGTAGTTTATAGTTGCGATGACTTCAAGCAGCTCGGCTGCCGTAGAGATAGTTACAGACGGCGTAAATTTCCGCAACCAGCTGTCTACAAAGCAGCTGGTTGCTATCTTTCAATTCTTATAACCGTTTACACCGAAGAAAACTGATGATGCTGTCCGAGCACAAGCATGATCCGTGGATCAGATATTAGCCTTGGTGAGGGCGTCGAGAACGAGAGCATTCTCGAACAAAATACGACGGGGCAAGTTAGCTGACGTAGGTAAATGTTAAACATGATGATGTTGCCCAATCCTCGGGTAAAGTTACCATCTTTAGCTTTCTCTGATCCTTATTGGGCAGTCGGAGGTTTCTGCTGGGGGTGTTTTGTCGACAAATGTTAAATTTGTCACCCGCACACGGATGGTGATAGACATCTCGGGGTGCCGCTGTTGCGTTTGTTCTGGGCATTTCTTTATACACTGGTATATTTCAGCGTTTGTACGGCAACAGAGCGATTTAAAACCTGCAAATAAATCACTGGTTGTCAATTGCTTTCTTCGGGAAATAGCAGAGGCTCACAATTCAAGCTCGCGTTTGATTTCGTGGCCCGCGGGACGCGATTTCTATCAGAAAATCTACTTTTTTCCGTTCGGCTCCGCGACACATCGTAGCAGACGAACCCTCGTCGTCTGGTCCCGCTCCTCGCCGGCCCCGCCGGAGTGAGGCATGACGGGATTGCATTTTGGCGCACTCCCGATTTTCTCGGTGCAGCGAGTGCATGCACGCGTGGGGTGTCAGCGCTGAAACGAACTCGGAGAGTGCAACCACTCGTGGAGTGCCGGCCGGGACGAGCCCGTTTCACGCTGCGAGTGGGCACGCGTGGGCACGAGTGCAGTGAAACGAACTCGCTATAACAAGTCAGCAAGCTTCGGGCTGTGGCTCCCGGAATAATGAACAAACTCTTACCCGAACCAAATCACCGGTGCGAAGCCCGTTAAAATTACGAGTCATTTTTTTTTTTTGGCGGCGGATACAAGTGACGGACGTGAACATCACGTTTTTCCGTTGATTTGTCTGCTGTAACACTAGGACTACAGCTCCTTGGACGCCTCGCCAGCGACAGTTGCCATCTTGTTTCGAAAGTTGCTGACGTCACGTCAGCGTCGCGTTGTGATTGGTTGCCGCTTTGCGGTTCGTGAAAGCGGTTGGGAGAAATCGGTCCCGAAGCGGTTGGCAAAAACGCGCTCCAACCGCTCGATCCTAGCCGCTTTGCGGTTGAGAACGCGCGGATCCGCTTCGCGTTTGCGGATCCGCTTCCAGTGTGAACGCGCCATTAGGCGCCCGTTTCCGCCTTACGTGGCGTCGGCGTCGCCGTCAGCGTAGCCGCCCCCTAAATTTCGCGAAAACTGAATTGTTGTTGAGGTCACTTGACGTCAATTTTTCCGCTAAATCTAGCGGAGAAACTGAATTTTTTCATGGGTGACGTGACCCGAAGTCGTCATTTTCATCGCTAAATTTAGCGGGGAAACTGAATTGGCTGTTGAGGTCACGTGGCGTCAACTTGCCAGCTAAATTTAGCGAAGAAACTGGGAGGAGGGGAGGGTACGGAGGAACATGAGGGGAGAAAAGGAGGAGGAGGAGGACGGGTGGAGGAGGAGGGGGGATAGGAGGAAGAGTGGAGGAGGGGAGCGGAGGTGGTAAGGAGGAGGGGCATACCCTCCCTTCCGTACCCTCATTTCCTCCTCCTAAGGAGCTGGGTTCGAATTTCGCGTTACAGAGATTTGTAAACGTCTTTTAATTGTTTTGATGATCTTCACGTATGAACCGTTGTTGTCCAAATTCGCCGTGGGGTTTCTATTTCTGTTTCGTTTCGTTGACCAGAATGCATGTTTAAACTGGCTCCCTCTTGCGCATATATATTGGAATCACAATACACATATGCGGGTTTATCAATAAGTTTTTCTTCTCCGTGCATACAAATATATAAGTGCGACTTATATACCACCTTTTTTTGTGAAAAAACTCGTTTATAGGGACATGTAGAAAAATGTGACTGATACAGCAGAAAACGGATACCTATCATTGTATCGAGCCAAACGTCATTAGGTAGTTGGATCATTTATTAAATGTCACTATGACTATCAGTAGCATAATATTTACTTGGCTTCCAATGATGTACGGATAATTTAAAGAAGCTCTGGAATACCTGATCCCCAGAAACAGCGCAGCAGTGACCAGAAGAGTTACGGGACTGGGGATCCCGACTGACTAGGGCCTCGAAACATTTTGGACACTGCTGGTGCTTCTGGGTATTTTTCCGGGTATTCCAGAGCTTCATGGTATTATGATTATTACAAGATTCTCTTGTATAACCATATTTTGTCTCCTGGTGTGCGGATATGTATGTCATGATGAGAATACGACACAAAATTGATTAGTGCCGGCCGGGTCACTGACGTAGTCTGACCTGCGGTGACGGTGGACGCCACTGATACGTCACTGTCGTCTTTACCTTCCTCACCATATGCATGTTTACGGTGTGTTGTATGCGTTATACATATAATGTTTTATGTTTTTTTTTTCAAAAAGAGGTTGATGGAGATACATTTCTAAACTTGGCAGAAAGGATAGCTGAGGAATTGCTGTCTATTATGAAATTGCGAGTCAAGCTGCACGACCTGATTGAACAGCCGAAAAGAGACAAGGAAGGCACCGAATTTAGTTTCAAATTGAGATTCCATTTGTCATTCTTAAGAATCCTTCAAATTGGCCCTCGAATTCGGCTTGTGTTTGTGACATTCGCTCCAACTGGGTCTATTGAAGTCGCGAGGTATATATAGCCACAAAGATACAGGCTTATAGAAGCCTCCCTACTTTTTACAAAGGCTCAGTGAAATTATTAAACTGCTCCTTTAACCTCAGTAAAGTGGAGCAAAAACAAAGTTAATAACAGCCTTGGCAGACGACATTCTGAGCAAATCACATTAAGCAGTAGTATTAAGGACCCTTCCATTCATATCCTAAAATGTAAGCTATCTTCTTTCAGAACACCAAATCGTTCACAACTGGATAACGCCATGTGTGCCTTCCAAGCGGGCGAGTCCTTCCTGGTCGACTGAACTGGACGCTAAGAAGAGGAAGGCAATTTGCTTTAATTCTGATATTGGTACTGGTTGTATCGTAGCTTAGTAAAAGTATTATAGCAGATTCACTATAGCTCTAGTTACTCCCATTGTAAGATTTGCTGTGACACACCTGTTTGACAAACTGAAGCAAGTCTGGTTTCACATATGCAGGACGTAGAGCTAAATAAGTGGAAATAAGGCGTGGAGAGAGTGAAAGAAAATGTGCAACAACATTATTTAATCTAAAATAGCAAATTAATTTAGGTAAGCTTTTTGCAACTTGACTCTGTAATATTCTGAGAAAATATATAAATGAACTTGGATGAAAGAATGGGCTGGTGTCAAATAGAGCTAGTCGACAAACTGTACTTTGGAAAAGTCTTAGTAGCTCTTTTTTGGAATATATATATATTTCAAGAAAAAAAAATATATATCGGATAGTCTGACGGTCTATTGCTATATGTGGAGACACACCATGGCTTTAGCTTCACCGCACGACCTTACTCGTCACTAAAACATAGTACTGTCGTGAGCAAAAGTCTGGATAACACGGGAGCGCCGACCGAATTGCATCGCCGCGCTCCCTGACGGCGCGGCGCCTGGTGCCGAGACCCGCGCAATGCGCATGCGCGTCCTTTCTTATCTGCTGGCCAACTCGTTCGCTCGCTTCAACGCGATGCGCTCCTGAGCGATTAAATGGGCGCTAGGTGCCGCCCCGGGAACCAAGATTCCGAGAGCCTCGCTCACCGCTCTGGACGAGCTCGCGTGCTCCGCGGCACGCGCCGTTCGCACATATCTTTCCCGCGACTCGGCGACGCGTTCAAAACTGTCGCTTCCCTCCATTCGTTTTTTTTAAGCTTCCCATCCTAAATTTGCCCCAGCTACAATGCAAACAGCTGCTGCTCACTTTATTATGCACGCGTTGTAAAGGGTCAAGAAGTAAAAAAAACAACGAGAAAAAAAGCAAAAAAACATGGGACTGGCCACAGATTCTCAGCATCGTTGTTCGCGAGGTGACCTTAAGATGTTCAGTTTGACATCAGCTGTGATGACTTGTACCGGATGTCACAAAATAAAGCGGCTATGCAAAGATTTCCAGACAATGGCGAAATAATTATATGAGTTGTTCTCCGACACTTCTAAAGTAAAGAACAGAAAAGCGATTTCGTCTGTGTGCCCTAATTGTAATTTTAAACAATAGCAAAGATTCAAGTTTCCGGCACCCCTCAACTCTCCGAATGACGTGCTTAGTGACGTCGACGTGAAGATGCACCGGTTTCCGTGCGCTCTCCTCAAGGATGTTTACTCTTTCTCTCTCTACTGCTCTTCGTGAGGCGTTGAGCTGCAGCGATCCCCGCTTCACCGTCACGGCGTGTTTCCCGTGGCCGCCGCGCACGGCTGCAGAGGGGGAAATATTTCCATTTCTGCTTTGCGATTACACAACAGAATTGCAACATTTTGCAGGAAGGTGATGCTGTTTCGATTCTTTCTGACGCTATCAACAATATAAAAATTACAAGCCACCCAAACTGAACCAGCGCCTCTTTTTCCTTCCGTTTTGTTTCTTGTTTTTTCTTGGGAGGGGGGTTGAAAAAATATTTCTTTCTTGTTGGGCGTTCTCTTTTTGCTCGTCATTCACCACTTTACCGCGCGTGCATGATCACTCGGAAGGAAGCCCAAGGCTGCCTCGAGTACGCGAATACAAGTTCTACAATTCATTGCGGCTGCCTCAACATAAGCGACAGTTTTGAACGCGTCGCCGAGTGGCGGGAAAGATATCCGCGAACGGCGCGTGCCGCGGAGCACGCGAACTCGTCCCGAGCGGTGAGCGAGGCTCTCGGAATCTTGGTTCCCGGGGCGGCACCTAGCGCCCATTTAATCGCTCAGGAGCGCATCGCGTTGAAGCGAGCGAACGAGTGGGCCAGCAGATAAGAAAGGACGCGCATGCGCATTGCGCGGGTCTCGGCACCAGGCGCCGCGCCGTCAGGGAGCGCGGCGATGCAATTCGGTCGGCGCTCCCGTGTTATCCAGACTTTTGCTCACGACAGTACATAACACATATATTTTCACTAGCCCCCAGGATTTTAATTACAATTTATTACATAACATAAACACATTTTACAGTATTTTGTCTCGCACACTACTTTGTCCTTTGAATCTTATGTCTGTTTGGTGTCGTATATTTTAGGTTACACATCATAAACAGGAGCAGCTGACAATGGTGTTGCAGTTCATATAATGTTGTGGCTGTTGAGTGTTCCAAGGCTGCGCCAAATGTGGAACTTCTGCTTAACAAAAAGAGCCAAGCGTCCCAGGCAAGGGCGGTATTCATCACACGAAACACCACGACAGAAGCTACTGAGCTGTACATGCTTCTCTGCATTCGGAAACTGGTAATTTCAACATGGTACACCAACATTTTAGAACAATATATTCATTAATACACAAAACAGCTGAAATATAGCTAATTTTTTTTTTTGTAATTTGAAGTTCCTGTTTGACTGGTCACAGTGGACTTGAAAACCTACACTGCACAGAAGTTAGAGGGGGAGCCTACAGGTGGTTCAATATAACTGTATATTTCAAGACCTGTGAGGGTATCAATATAACTAAGAACACTGCCTAAATTGTGCTAGTACTCAGGCTAGCTGTGCATGAAACTTGCGACACCTTTTTGGCTTTGGCCTAATTTCAAAATGTGTTTATGCCTGACACATATGCAGATGAGGTCGGAAACAGCATCAGAAAAAGGGGGTGGGGTGGCAGGAGTATCGTGTTTGGCTGGCCTTTCTTTTTATCTGTTTCCCCACCTGGGTATTTGCTGCGCCACCATCCCCATGTAAAATTTTGGACTATAAAACATACCTCATTATAAAAACAGTCAGAATCTTTTCAAGTTACTTTTTTGTATTCTCTTGTTGTGCGTAGTAGTAGGGTGCTCACAAAACAAAACTTTCTCGGTAATGTGCCACATTTAAAATTATATGTCAAGAATGTGGGCACTATCTTCTCAAAGCCGAAATTTCCAATGTTTGAAACCATTTCAAAATAATCTTGTAAGGGGTTTAAAGCACTTGTATGATGCTAAGGACATCGAAGCTAGAACGTAGCGACCCTCGAAGCTTGAAAGTGATTAGCATTTTTATATTAGAGCTTAACTTTATTACTGATCCCTATTAATAAAATAACAATGCATTGTTATGATAATCAGAAGAGGAATGATATAACTTCCAGCTACATAATAATAATAATAATAATATTTTGTTTCCATCACACTCGATGGTGGCGACCAAGGGAAAAAGCTGCATACACAGCTTGACGAGCCCTTGACTGCCTACAGTGCACGGCGACGGAACACAACAGGAAAAAAAAAAAAAAAAAAAAAAAAAAAACATACATACACACAGAGGTTGCAACACGCAAAAATTCACCATGGCAGATGAAGCAATACAATCAAATACGAGAACAGTGATTTAACTAGTTATCATGACCACCCATAATATATAATGAACGGATTTCCCCTATTGACATTTTGTTCCAGTCCAAGTTTTTCGATTCGTAAAGATTTAATAAATTAGGAATATTGTGCCTCAGCATTTGAGTGCCATAATTTGTTCTTGGCGTGACCACCCCCCAACATTCAGCGCCACGAGTAGGATAAGTAATAATATTTTTTGAGAGGCGGCCAAGGGTTACTAGAAAGTTTGTGTTCCTAATTAGCTCTATCTTAAGGCTTGTACTGAGCCTGTAAGCATACAAAGTGTGCACATTGATAATACGGAACTTTTTGAATAGGTCGGATGTATGCGATTGAAATGGGACATCGGCTATGGCTCTTATTGCCTTTTTTTGTAACAAATGTACCCTTTCAAGATTCGTTGAAATGGTGGTACCCCAAACTAAATTACAATAATTTAAGTGCGAGTAGAACAAGGAATTATAAACTAGTAACTTGACGTGTATCGGTAAGGTATAACGATGGCGGTTTAACATGCCGACAGTTCTAGACAGTTTTGTAATAAGGTAGTTAACATGTTCATCCCACGACATATTATCCGAAAAAATTACGCCTAGAATTTTGAAGGAATTTACAATCTCAATCTTGGTTGAGTCTAAACTAAGATCTCTCGTAGTGTTGATTATTTTATTTTTAGGGCGAAAGAGCACTGCTTTTGATTTTTCGGTGTTTATTTGAAGTGAATTATATGTACTCCACAAATTCAACCCGGAGAGCATTCGGTTCGCCTTATCAAATAATAAGTCGGTATTTTCTGCACAGAAAAATATACTTGTGTCGTCATCAAGAGCATATTCTCATAAAAGGGTCCAGCTGAATTTCAAACCGGAAAAAGAAAGACAAGGGGTGACCTCCTTGAACTGATAGTGATCGAAGTATCACCCTTTGTGCATTCGACAAGTGAAGGAATTCGAAGAAACTTGCACAGAGAGCTACAAACTGCAATGTTCGATTTCTTTTTGTGTGTATGTTTGGGGGGGGGGGGGGGGGGGGCTTGAAACAGGCCGTATTTAGAAATGCCGAGTTAACATTTTTTGTTGTGTATTTAATACTTCAGCAGGGCGCAGTCCAGTTATCCAGATTGAGCCAAGTCAACGTTACTTAGGAATGTTATAATGTTTTACAATCGTTTTAATACATTTCAAAAAGGGAGCTAAAAGCCTCAATTTGAACACGACAATTAACAATTTACAAAAGGTTGCAAACCAGAGACCTGCCATTTGTACTCGAGAGAGACGCTCGCATTAAGCATGGGAATGTCACTCCGCGCTTTGCTAAGAGTTTGCCTCCTTAGGACCCGTGAAAAGGCATTGAAAAAGCGAAGCCACTGGAGTAAACAAGGACTTTGGCTTGGGCGCTTAATGAACCGGGGACACAGAGTTGTACATGCTAAAGGAATTTTACGTTTTGTGTTTCGGTATTGCGCTTATTACATTTTTATTACACAAGGGTTGTGGGTAGCATTCACAACTTCTTTAACCTGCTTGGCACATTTAGTTCTCGGTTCGCTCTGTTCACACTCCCATTGTGCCCGATGTATGTGGTCCGCCTTGGGAATTAAGAAGTGCGAGTGAAATTGTAATTTTTAATTTTGTCTTTCTTCCAGAATCCATGTCATCATGCTTTCCTTCATTTTTTTAATCTCTTACTAATTTCCACGAAAACATTCGCTCTTGCAAGCCTACTGATGCCATATTTTTTGATTTTGCCTAAGCCTTCTGCCCCGTACGTCACCAACGCTTGTTGTACAAGATGTCTCAACTAAACCTTCATCCTGTTATCATACATCCTGTTATCATAAATTGCCACCTTTCTTGAAAATTGTAAACAGGACACATATTTCGGAGACAGTAAGTCATCCAAATTATCACTAAACTCCGGAGTCCCCCCGGGCAGCGTATTGGGTCCGCTTTTATTTCTCAATTACAGAAACGACCTGCCACTTAGCTTAAAGGGCTAGTAGAACAAAATTTCGACCCTTGTTTGTTGGTCTATTCGTGTTCAAGGGAGCATCATCACATCACACACACCAATCACTTGTTAAAAAATAAAATAAAAAAAAATTAAAACGAATTAAGCGATTAGCAAAGGGCACCTGGTGGATGTCGCTAACGCCTCGTTTGTAATGCCCGTCTAGGAACCTTGACAGGTAGTGATGAAACCTGTCTCGCCTCCGGTCACGACGAGAGAAGGGCTGTAAGAGGAGCTCTCTTTTGCCCAAGACGTTTTTTTGTCCGTGTCCCAGCAGTTCCTATTGTCCCTCTACAAGATTATAGTAGATTAACCCATCGTTCGAAATTCGTACAAAAGCATATTTGGGCTTAGTTGTGGTGGTCCAGTCGCTGGTGGGCTTCAGCTGCTTTCAGCGGATCCTATGAGCCATCGGGGACTATCGAAGGCCGTGTGAGTGTCACGTGACCTTGGAGAGGAAGTAGAGCGACGCGCGGAAAGCGTATCACGAGCTACGTCCACAGAGTGGGATTGGCTGGGATTGCTCGCAGGCATCCGCTGCGTCCGTATGTAAAGTCCCGAGACAAACCACGTCACGATTGCGGCGGATGTGACGTGCTCTCCGCTGGCTGCTCTCCGAGCGTTCGTCAGAGTGGGCCGTTTATTACAAAAATGCAGTCATGAGGCTCAAAATAGAAACGTGTGATTGACATTCACGGATATTGTTGATCATATTCAGCCTATTTGTGAACACGACGGGTATATTTCAAATTTCATTGAAGTATCCCTTAAACATCCTTCATAAGAATTTTCGCAGATGACTGTGCCATCTACCGGCGTATCACAAACACAAATGATCAAAAACTGCTACAGCGCGACCTCAATATAATTTCACTTTGGTGCATTGTATGGCCACTGAGACTGAACACAAGCAAGACAGGATTTATAACTTGCCTAACAACCTTCTTCGACGCCAAGGAAATATTCCATTAATCACGATGACGTAGAGAAAGTTCGAACATAGAAGTATGTAGGAGTAAATTTTTCAGAAGGCCTCACTTTGAACAATCATATCAATAACTCCGTTTCTAGGGCATGGAAAATTGCTCGGATACATCAACGCAACCTTTTGCGCTCATCTCACACAGTCTAACTAACCGCCTACAAAGCATATGTGCGATCGAAACTGAATACGCCAAGATCATCTGGCAGCTTCATCAAGGCTACCTTCTTCACAAGCTCGAATCTGTTCAAAATGAGGCAAGTAGTAGTAGATGTGTACGGATTCGGCCACCTTTCAATCACGGTAATATCAGTAGTTCGATTCAGCGAGTCCGCACGGAAATTGTGGACGGTAATATCAGTAGTTCGATTCAGCGAGTCCGCACTGAAATAGCTGCCCGGTTGGAGCATCATCAGGTGCAAGGCTCGGGATTCTCTTTTGGCGGGATCAAAGTTTGTAGTATTAGCTTGGGACGATTCTTTCCTCCGACTGTTGGTAGCGGACACTTTTCTCTGCCGAAGCAATTGCCTCAACGCAATGCCTCGTCAGTGTCAGTAGGCGTCTTCACCAATCTTAACGGGGCATGTGCTTTTTGTTTGCGCTGTTCGCTGTTTTGCATCCTGTGAGCGGGGCTTACAGAGGAAGAGCATCCTCGTACCGTGAACATATGTCCGAGTACGTGTTTCCGAAAACGTTCCCTGTAACCTTACCACAGGGCCTTTAAGCGGAAAAATTGTTCCTCAGTGAATGTGGTTGGTTGTGACAGCGAGAAAAAACTTTCTCTACCAACTGAATGTAGTTGAAGACGCGAGTTGGACCAGCATGTCGATCTTCTCCTTGTTGAGAACCTTTTTATTGGTATAACAAACTTTGCGAGACTCCTTTTTTTTTTTTTCAAATACCAACCGGGTATTTCTTTCGCTAGAAAGTTAGACAGGGTTCTCGCCTCGTAAACCCAGTCAGGCACCTGTTACAACAAAAGCGTAAGGTGCCCGCCCTTTCGAAAAAAAAAAAAAAAAACTCTCGCAGAGCCGTCTATACGGGTAATAATGCCGCTGTATATATTTTTTTTGAGTCAGGTCACATGTGCACAACTTCCTGTTAGACGGTCACGTATCGCGATCCGCTCCGTGAAAAAGAAAACGAGCGAGCGGACGGGATTTCTCCAAGGTCGGATGCTGCTAGACGGTATCGCGTCATATGCAAATTAAATACGCTGTTAAACGTCATTTCGCTTTGACGAAAGTGTGTTCGAACCGAAGAGCCGTACCATTTTGGTATTTTTAGTTGTGGTAGACTCCGAAGAAAAAGTCAGACCTATCATGTCTCACTTTTTTTCTTTTAACAGTAGGTACGTTATGAATGAACCTCTGCAGTGTCGATATAGTCACAGAAACTATACCCGTTTTCACCTTAAGAACCGTAGTAAAAAAGGTTCGGCTCCTCGCGGAGCATTACTAATTTCCCTCGTTATGCTGAGAATTGAGACATATGTAGGTGTATTTTAGACTAGATATGTGTTCTCTTATCAAGACGTACACGTTTCAAACGCCAAAAGTACCGCTCCTACGTCCGACGACCAAATTTTGTGAGAACTACTTCGCGCGGCGTAGGAACATGGAGCAAAACTTCCTTTTTTCTTGAGGTGAAAACGGGTATAGTCTGGATGTTCCAGCCCAACCCGTTCCCAACAGGATGTACTCGACGTTTGGGAGCTTGGATCCTGAAACCAACAAAATCGTTTTGCTGTTTCCAAAAAAGACAGATGGAAACCTGCGAAGTCGCCTCGTTTTTCACAAGAAATAGGTAAAACGTGTTTTATTGCTTCTTCTACGAGATGTAGAGGATCCATTTTTGTTTCCTGGTCCCTTTTATTGTAAAATATTTGTGAGCGACATCGTCGAGGAGTTATCTGAGACGCGTGGACTGTATCGCGCGTTGCTCGTGAGATGTCATCTCACAACTTTTTTGCCTCGGATGTGTCTTGAAAATGCTTGTGTTGTACATTTTTGTATAAAGTGTTTCCAAGGGTTTCTTTGTTGCGTAGAGTGAAAAAAGTTAAACACCATATGTGTATTTAGAAGTGTGGGTGTTTTTAAAGCGTACGAGAATAAAAAATAAAGCACCATATGTGTCTCGTCTTTAGCGCGTATGGGTGCGGCCACGCTCCGTTCCATTTCCACACTGCTCCGTTCAGCGGACAGATGACGATAACTTAGCAAGAGATGCCGCGCGCGCGATAGAGTTGAAGCCATCTACCAAGCTGGCGCTAAAATTAGCGAGCGATGTCGCGTGATGATGGTAAAAGTTCACGCCACCTAAGGCATTGAGGTGCGCGCCATGTGCAAACGGAACCGACCACTCACAAACACAAAGGCCGGACTTGAATTGCTCGCGCGCGAAAATACGGATGAGCACGCCTTAGCAACACGAGCAATTTAACTTTTCAGCAATAGATGTCGCAAGGTCACACCCACGCCACCAGATGTCACTCATGCCCTAACAACAAAGACGCTTAGCAACATGGGCATACCAACCGGGGGGGGCAAGGGGGGCACTTGCCCCCCAGTTCTCAGAGTGGGGGGTCCAGGCATGTGTTTTGTCCCCCCCCCCGCCCCCCCCCCCCCCCTGAAACAGCCGCCGCTGGGCAGGGCAAACACTGGCCGGCGGCGCCCAAGGTATACCAAGAGCGTACCGCGCCCCCTGGCCCGGGGGGGGGGGGGAGGGGGGGAGAGGAGGGGAAGAGGGAAGGTGTGGTTTGTCCCCCCCCCCCCCCACTCAAACACAAGTTGGTACGCCACTGCTTAGCAACAAAAACGCGCACCATCTATGAACGGAGGTGACAACTCATACGCCTAAACCCCGGATTTAAATGGCGCGTGCGCGGAGTCGAGAAGAGGAAATGCTATCTTTATCTTGTAGAATCCTTTATTGCGTGACAGATATGTGGTTGTCTGTCACCGTCAAGATCAGGAATCGTTCTCCGTCTTCGAGCTCCTCTCTTGCGCCTCTAGTTTCCTAGTTGACCATCTCGTCGTCTTCTCGTCGGCTCGGATTACCTTGCCGCTACAGGGTTCCTCCCCTAGCGTTGAGGCGCCTCAGAGGGGCCTCGAGCGATATCAATTGTAAAAGCGTGTCTTCATGGCAGGCCTCGCGCGTTGCCGAGATCAAAACGAACAGTTCGTTGGGCATGCTTGGGAGCAGCGGAAGGGGAACTGCTTGACGTTGAACTTGTGATATTTGAGCTCGGGCGTTTTAGGATGGCTTCATCAATGTAAGCTGGTTTAAGACGGTCCAAGGAAACGACCACCTCTTTGCTTTTAATGTCAAGAGTAAAATGCTATGGACCACGGTGAAGAATCTTGAAAGGGCTGTAATATGGATGTTGTAAAGGTTTGCGCACAGCATCCCGACGTACCAAGACGTGCGAGGACGTTTCTAGCTCGGGGCTGACGAATACACGGGGTTGACGTTGTCCTCTTGGGCTACATGGCTTAATCGCCTGCATCGCTGCACGAAACCTGTATAAGTAATCAAGAGGATCAGGCATTGTTGTCTGTGCGGAAGAACAAAAGAAATCCCCTGGTAATCGCAGAGTAGTCTCATAAACAAGCTCGGCAGCACTGCACGCACGATCAGCCTTGATCGCTGTGCGAAGTCCAAGCATAATAATAGAATGGCTCTCTGACCAAGTCGATGATTAATCGGTCGCCTTCAGAGAAACCTTTAACTGTCGGTGAAATCTTTCCACAATTTCATTGGCTTCCGGGTGGTAGGCAGTTTTGTGAATGTGGTGAACGCCTAGGAGTTTTGATAAGTTGTGGAAGACAGACGACTGGAACTGTCTGCCCTGATCAGTTGTGACAGTCGACGGTACTCCGTAACGACTAACCCAAGTGGACAAGAATGCTTGGGTGACAGTTTCTGCGGTGATATCCGGGATAGGCATAACTTCGGGCCATCGTGTGAAACGATCGATGCAAGTAAAAATATATCGACAACCTCCAGAAGATGGAAGGGGACCGACTAAATCGAGGTGGACATGGTCAAATCGGTCGTCTGGGGGTGTGAATGCTGCCAAGGGTGTGACGGTGTGACGACCGATCTTGGAACTTTGGCAGCTCAAGCGTGTTCGTGCTCAGCGTCTGACATCTGCATTCATCTTCGGCCATACGTAGCGCGTTGAGATGAGGCGTTGTGTTGCCTTGATGCCTGGATGAGAGAGCGTGTGAAGGGCATCAAAGGCTACCCGACGAAATGCAGGTGTTAGGTAAAGTCGAGGAGCGGGACCAGAGACATCACAGATCAGGGGTTGTGGGCAATATGGCAGAGCCACCTCTTCAAGCACTAGAGAGGAGGATTCCTGAAGTTGCCTCAGTTCCGCATCATTCTTCTGCGCCATAGCAAGAGCTGTAAAGTCGATGGAGTGTCGCTCAGGTGTGTAGGTGTTTATCGCAATTCTTGAAAAGGCATCGGCCATTGTGTTTTGTTGGCCTCTTACGAAACGTATGTCATGCGTAAATTCTAAAATATAGTCCATTTGTCGGATCTCACGTGCTGTATACGATGTGCTGCTAGAAGTTAAGGCGTACGTCAAAGGCTTGTGATCGGTAAGAATAAAAATATCTCGACCTTTCAGAAAGTAATGGAAATGTTTGATAGCAAGGTAGATACCAAGGAGCTCACGGCCAAATGTACTATAACGTGTTTCAGTTTGTGACAATGTCTTCAAAAAGAAAGCAACTGGTCGCCAATGTTCATCAACGAATTGTTGGAGCACCGCTCCCAGAGCGGTATCGAAAGCGTCTACCATAAGTGAAGTTGGACCGTCACACTTAGGATAAGATATAGCAGAGTAACCTTCGAAAGTTCTTTTTTGATGTGAGTGAACGCAATTTCGGCGGCGTCATTCCACAGAATTTCACCATTCTTCCTCTTAGAGCCACGGAGAAGTGAGTTTATTGGTTGGAGAATTGTGGCGCAGTGTGGAATAAATCGCCTATAAAAATTGACGAGGTCTAGGAACTCACGAAGGTTGCGCACCGAAGTCGGAAAAGGGTAGTTTTCAATTGACTGAACTTGAGACCTGAACGGCTGAATACCATGTTGGTCCAGCGGATGTCCAAAAAAATCCAGCTCAGATACTCCTAGTTCACATTTTGTGGCGTTGATTGTAATTCCACATTCGTCCAGTCGAGCAAAAATTTGGCGCAAGTGTTCTTCATGGAGCTCCTTGTTTGGACTAAAGATTAGAATATCGTCGATGTAGGCGAAGCAGAAGGTCAGTCCTCGGAGCAGTTGGTCCATAAATCGTTGAAATGTTTGGGCCGCGTTTCGAAGACCGAATGGCATGCGTAGGTATTCGAACAGGCCGAAAGGTGTTACTACGGCGGTCTTCGGGATGTCGGCCGGTTCTATGGGAATCTGGTGGTATGAAGGTCGAGTTTTGAGAAAACGGTGGATCCTTCAATGGTGCTAGTGAAATCTTGAATGTGAGGTATAGGGTATCGATCGGGCACGGTGATGTTGTTTAGAGCCCGATAGTCCCCGCAAGGTCTCCAGTCATCGTTCTTTTTTGGCACCATGTGCAGAGGAGATGACCAGTTACTGGACGATGGTCGAATAAGTCCGAGCTCCAGCATATGCTCGAACTCTTGCTTTGCAGCTTTTAGACGCTCAGGTGCGAGGTGGCGTGGACGAACAAACACGGGTTGTCCGACTGTCGTTATGGTGTGCGTCACCTGGTGTTTGATGGGAGTGTCTGCGGTGCAACGAGCGGTCAGGATGGAATGTCTGTTAAGAGCTTAGCCCATGTCGGCTCGAGGTTCGGATTGAGAATCGTCGGACTGAGAGCTGGTGAACTGGATGCAATACCTTGGCCGCGTAGGTGCGCTTCAGCATCCAGGAGTTGTTGGCTCCTCACGTCCACGATAAGATTGAAGAAACAGAGGAAGTCGGCTTCGATGATTCGATGCCGAACGTTAGCAACCAGAAATATCCACCGAATGTCCGACAGAGACCAAGATCGAGAGTTAGAGACTTCTCTCCATAAGTTGTGATTGGCGAGCCGTTTACCGCTCTTAAGGGCGTGAAGTCGAGACGGTTGCGGCGATCCTACGAAGGTTTGAGGAAACACACAGACTTCAGCACCCGTGTCGATGAGAAAACGCTGTTTTGTTTTCTTCTCGGTAAGGTAGAAGAGACGGCTCGCCTGCGAATCCACCACACTTGCCGTCGTCAGTGAGTGGTCCAGTCGTTTCCCGTGTAAGAGCAAGGCTGCACGCAGTTGTTAGCCTGCTCGCCAAATTTCGATACCAGCAGAGCTGATCAGCTGGAGGCGAGGCTGACTGAGATCGAGTACTGCGACAGCCGTTGGATGACGAACTCTGTCGGCGTCTCGACGGGGAACGTTCTGATTGTCGCAGAACGGATACTTCAGTTGAGAGTTGCTCAACCCTGGCGCAGAGTCAATGAACTGCTTCGCTCAGCCCAGCCACTTCAGAGTGATACGAAGGAGGCATAGGAGATGAACTCCGATGTGTGGCAAACACAAAAGGCGTCCAACTTCCATAATTTTGTCCGCCATTCTAGCAAGAGCATCAAGAGTGCAATCGCCCGCCGTGGACAAAATCATTCTGACCTGATGGGGAAAGCGCTGTAGAAATAGTTCTCTAAAAATGGAGAGGTCTAATGTGTCCGCCTTATCTGCTTGGAGCTGTTGCATTTTGCGTAGCAAATCGGACGGCTTGCGGTCTCCCAGCTCTTCACTTGTGAGGAGTTGTAGCCTGCGTTGCTCAGAAGCTGTTGTACGGCGGATGAGCTCTGTCTTATGGGTGTCATAAGGAACATCCTGGTTAGGTGCGCGGAGGACGTGCCGAACGATTGCTGCGGTGGCTTGTGGCAGGGCTGCGATAACATAGTCGTACTCGGTCTTTTGAGTTGTTATCCTGTTTGCTCGAAGAAGGGCTTCAATATAAATAAACCATAATTCCGACTGTGCCGGCCAGAATTCGGGAAGCTTAAGGGTCATCGACGCGACGCCAAAGGTAGGTAGCGATCCAAGTGCAGCGAGGTTCGGCTCACTAGCAGTGAAGGCTGGGTTTGGCAGTTGTCCACTTGCATTTTCGTTACTCTCTAAGGGCAGTCGGTTGTTCCTGTGACGGGGCCACCAGTTGTAGGATCCTTTATTGGGTGTCTGTCACCGTCAAGATCAGGAATCGTTCTCCGTCCTCGAGCTCCTCTCTCGCGCCTCTGGTTTTCCTAATTGACCATCTCGTCGTCTTCTCGTCGGCTCGGATTACCTTGCCTCTACATTCTCATTGAAGTTTAGAAGAATCTTTGACCAGTTCAAAGTTTTAACGCTAGGTGTCGGATAGGTTATGTAGCGGCTGGCAAGCTGGCGCCCATCGGCTTGTGACCATCGGCTGCGCTCGCACCGAGCGCTTGAGAGCCGCGGGGCACGAGCAGACAATGCCAGGCTAGGAACGTTGCGCCAGGCTAAATCGGAGGCTCCATCGGAATAGACCGGTTGGGCAACCATCGAAGCTCTACATCTCGTACTTAACATTGGCGACGAGGGCGGAACAGAACTTCAGCAGGGGTTCAAGGATGACTGCGACACAAGGCAAGCTCGAAGAATTCCATGGGACAGGATGGTCGGCCTGGGCGGAGCGATTGGATTCCTTCTTCCAGGCAAACGACATAACGGACCACGGGAAAAAGAGAGCCCTGCTGCTGACCCTTTGTGGCAGAAACCTACGAGACTGTGCAAGCGCTAACGGCCCCGAGGAAGTCCGGCGAAGTTGCCTTTGAAAGCATCATGTCCATGCTCCAACAACATTACGATCCACGGCCTTCGGAACTATTCAGCCGAAGCCAATTCCAACGCCGCGACCAACAGCCAGGTGAGTCCATCGCTACCTATGTGGCGGAATTAAAGAAATTAGCCGCCAACTGAAATTTCGGCGTGCTGACACCTCCCTCGGTGGCCACAACTAGCACCGGAGCATCGACCGCTTCAACTAGCGCTGAAGGACGAGCGGCCGCTGCCCCTTTGATATTGAATCCAACCATGCTGCCGCTGGATGTAATGCTGAGAGACCGTTTGGTCTGCGGTGTGCAAGATGAGCGTCCGCAGCAACGGCTTTTCGCAAAGCAAACGCTTACGTTCAGGAAAGCATACGACATGGCAACAAGACTGGAAAGTGCGGTAAAACAGCAGCAGGAGCTTAAAACTCCCAAGACGGAACTGCATAGGGTCACACAACCACAGGCTACGAAACAGACCTCGGATCGAGATCAAACGCAACCGGATCTACGATGTTACCGCTGCCATGGACGGCACAGGCAAGACAGTTGCCCATTCAGCAGGGTAGCGTGCCGTTTCTCTAAAAAAATAGGACACATGGAAAAAGGTTGTCGAAACAAGATGAGGGCTGGCACACGTCACACAACCCATCAGATGGACTGCGGCGCAGAAGAGGACGCCCTAGAATCACAAAGGGGAGCTTCTGTTAAAAGCTACGGGTTGGACATGCAAGAGCTGAATGCACAACGTGCAACCAGTTTCGTTCCCAAGTACCTGGTGACTCTCAAGGTCGAGGGAAAGTTGCTAGAATTAGAGGTAGACTCAGGAGCAGCATTTACGGTAATCAGTGAGGCCACATACCGAGGGTGTGGCCGACCAGACCTACGTACCTGCGGAAAGAGAACGTCACCCTTCGGACATGGACCGGCGAAGGCTTGAGTGTCCTTGGTTCAGCTGAAGTGCGCGTGAGACATAAGTCCAAGGACTACGTTCTACCGCTGGTTGTAACAAGTGGAACCGGGTGCAACTTGATGGGCAGAAATTGGTTCCCAGCGCTAAAGATCCAGGTCAGCGGGATACACCATCTTTTGCCAGACAAAGAAGTCCAGAAGGTTCTGAGTGCGCACAAAGCGGTGTTCAAGTCCGATATCACAGGATACAACGGCCCACCTGTCCAGTTGGAAATGAAGGAGTCAGCAACGCCAAGATTCCTCAAGGCACGCCAGGTACCTTTCGCCCTGCGCGCTTTCGTGGAATGCGAACTGATCACACTGCAAAAGCAGGGCATCCTGGAGCAGGTCCAACATTCAACATGGGCCACGCCCGTGGTGGTGGTTAGAAAGATGGATGGTTGGGTGAGGCTCTGCGGGGACTAGCGCAGCACGGTGAACAAGACAGAGAAACCGGTGGCTTATCCGTTGCTGACACCCACTGAAGCCTTGTCTAACCTCCGGGGTGACACAGTCTTCTCGACGCTGAACCTTGCGCAGGCTTATCAACAGCTACGGGTGACAGACGACACGGCCGAGGTACTGAAAATCAACACCATCAAGGGCCTGTATTGAGTGGAGAGATTTCCCTTTGGAGTGGCGGCAGCTCCTGCAATCTTCCAGAAAGTCATGGACACATCATTAGCAGGCATCTCAGGAGTCAGTGCGTACCTAGACGACATCATCATCAGCGGGGAGACTGTGGAAGAACATAACTATCGACTAGATGAAGTACTGACGAGACTAGAAGGTGCAGGACTAAGACTAAAAGAAACCAAGTGCCGCTTCGGGGTGAGTAAAGTAAAATTTCTTGGCCACCTCATCAATGCGGACGGCATACATCACACGGAGGACAAGATTCAGGCCGTAGTACAAGCGCCCGAGCCAAGGAACAAGACAGAGCTGCTGTCCTTTCTGGGACTGTTAGCGTTTTATGACAGATTTCTACAGAATCGAGCAACGATTGCGAAAGAGCTCTATCACCTACTGGAACGGAAGACAGAGTGGCGGTGGGAGGAAAACCACCGCGAGGCTTTCCAGAAGTTGAAGGATCTGGTGGTGCAGTATGCCGTTCTGGCACACTATGACAAAAGAAAACCACTACTGTTGTCCTGCGACGCTTCGCCTTACGGTGTGGGCGGTGTGGGCGCCGTACTACCACAGTTGGACTCCGACGGCCGAGAGGCTCCGATTGCGTTTGCGTCCAGGACCCTGGGAACCGCTGAGCGCAACTACTCACAACTGGATCGAGAGGGCCTAGCCATTTTGTATGGAGGCAGCCATTTCATCAGTATGTCGCAGGGCGAAGCATTACAACCTATACAGATCATCAACCTCTTGTTCGCATCCTAGGAGCTGACAAGCCCGTTCCACAAGTGTTGTCACCGCGGATGACCAGATGGTGCGTAAAAGTGGCCGCTTATAAGTATGAGCTGAGGTACAGGCCAGGAAACCGCCATCAGAATGCGGACGCTCTAAGCCGACTTCCTATGTCCACCACGGAGGAGGAGCCAGAAGTACCCGGAGACATCCTGATGTTTGAGGCTTTGACCCGCCCACCGCTCTCCGCAGACGAAGTAGCTTTAGGAAGCAATGTGCATCTAGCTCGGGGAAAAGAAGAAGACGCCGTTTCGAACGTTGGTGCTTTCATGTCCTCCGTTGAAAATCAACAATCGGCCTCAGGCCGAGGAAACCCATCTACCTCTGCTTCTTATACTGGTAACGAAAATCACATGATATACTCGGAGAACACTGCAGTGGCACCCGTGGCCCCAAGAGACGTTCCTATTCCGGCAACCGGCCAAGATGAGTATAAGATTATACTTCCACGTTTTCCACCTGGAGCCTTGTGCTTAAACTCGGTCTTCCTCCACGCTGACCTCACCGGTCGGCGCTGCCGTGCAGTTGAGTTTCGCGATGGACTTAGACGAGTCGTCGACCTCAACGAAGTGGTGTCTCTCGGGCAGTTTCAGATGAGCCATGTGTGGATGGCGACGCTGGCTAGTCCAGAAGCCACCGAAAAGTTGACAACCGCGAAAAAACCCAGCGTGAAAGAGAAAAAGTGTTTAATCATCGACCCGAACTCAAAGGACGTGAATCTCAAGCTACTCTGGCTGCCGTCATACTTAGAAGATAAAAAGGTCGTTGAAGCCTTTAGCACCGTTCGGCGCAGTTCGAAGCATGGCGCGAGAGAAGTGGCGCGTGCCAGGAATGGAAAACATGGAGACGCTGAACAGGGCTGTCTGCCTAACGCTGCACGACACCGTGACGTCGGAAGACATCCCTCACCTAGTGAAGGTTTCCGGTATACAATCCCTTCTGGTGATGTCGGGACGACCACCCTTGTGACTACGATGCAAGAAGGTCGGTCATATTCGACGACAGTGCCGTACTCCAAAATGTGCAAGTTGTAATCGATTTGGGCATGAGAGTGACGAGTGCTTTTCAA
Source organism: Ixodes scapularis (assembly GCF_016920785.2). Taxonomy (NCBI): domain Eukaryota; kingdom Metazoa; phylum Arthropoda; class Arachnida; order Ixodida; family Ixodidae; genus Ixodes; species Ixodes scapularis. The sequence goes on along the minus strand of NW_024609857.1, from coordinate 111,059,700 downwards.
GCAATGCAACTGTAGTACGAGGCTCTGGAAACGACCCTGACGCCAACCCGGAACTTTTGATGGACATGTCCGAGGTCGTGGATGCTAGTGGAGATGTTCTCTCCATTCTAGCGCCGCCCAGAGAGGCACTGCCTCAGAATTCCGGAGAGAGCGAAACGCAAGTTGAAAAAGAGGCTTCGGAGATACTCCAAGACACAACATCGACAGAAGCCGTGAAAGAAGCTTCTCAGAAAGGACCAATCAAGGACACCTTGTCAACACCGGAAACGGAGGCACCGATACAGCCAGCGGTGTCTGCAGACGGACTTACAACGTTTGACAACAAAAGTGACCCGACAGCAATGGACCTGAGCCCCAGCACGTGCAAGGACAATAGTGACACCAAGAGGAAAAAACACCCGCCTGACACCATCGCGAGTAAGCGAAAAACCTCCCTTGCACACTTGAGTACATGAACAAACCCCACCCTACCCCCTCCCCTTGCACTTCCACCTCCCTCTTCTCTATCCTATCCTCACCCCCCTCCTCCCTTTCCATTATCTTTAACTGATAGCCTTCGTATTGTTACCCTAAACGTAAGAGGATTTAACTCCCGAGAGAAACAATATCATTTGAAACGTCTACTTGAAGACATTAAGGTGGACTTTCTAGCCGTACAGGAAACAAAACTGTCAACGGTAGAACAGGCAGAACACGCCATACAACATTACCTGTATGACTACGAGGTATGCGTCAGCCATGCTGTAGGTCTCTCCGCCGGATGTTTATTGTTTATTAGAAAGTCTTTTCATTTTTCTGATTTAGCTGTCACGACAGACCTTTGCGGGCGCTTCATTATGTGCGACTTCCGAGTTTCCGACATAATGTGGAGAGTGATATGCGTTTATGCGCCGAATGACGTGAATGCTAGAGTAACTTTTTTTGATTACCTGCGACCTTATTTACTTTGTGATAGAATGGTAGTTCTGCTTGGAGACTTTAACTGCGTTTGCGACGGAGCAGACAGAGCACCATATAAACTCCGAATCGACAAAAGTGAACGACTGCTACAGGACATTGTGGACGAGTCTAATATTTTTGATGTTGCAGCATTTCAGCTAAAGGAAAAACACTTACCATATACCCATTTTCAAAACACATCACACGCAAGACTTGATGGGATTTACTGCTCAGTAGATCTTATTGACAATTTAGATGGTTATGCCGTAGATCCAGTTTTTTTTCACAGACCATTACATGGTATCTGTAACAACTGGAAGGAAACGTAGAAAAAAGTGTATAAACTGGAAAGCATGGAAACTTAATAATCAACTGTTAAAAGATGAAAACTTTGTCGCAGCTGTGACCGATCTTTTTGAGCGAATAGGGAGAACAACTGAACATATATCTGTTAAATGGGAGCTTTTTATACAAGAATTTAAGCAGATAGCAATTGAGAAAGCTAGTCTATTAAAATTCTAAAAGTCTGAGACGGAGAGCACGTTGATAAGTATTTTCCGTGCCTTGGTTCAACTTGAATGTCAAAACTCTGGACAGGGTTTGGAAGATATTTTCACGAATTAACAAATGAAAGAAAGAATAACTGGGGAAGCTGAAACGTTTAATGGGGCGAACTTGCGCCCAAAAATAAAACGAAAAAGAAAGATAACAACAGAGCGTCGCGGGCGTCGAAGGCGGCGAAGCAGCAGGATCGAACGCTGAGGCGAAACTGAGTCCGGTTCGCCACGCGGCGCCCCTTATGTACTATCGTGGACACTGTTAGCTATAACTCCGCAGCGGCGGCCGTCCCTAGAGTTCCTGTATAGGCTCCCTACGGGAGCCAGAGTTGCGCATTTGTTTTCCCCGCGCCGCCACGCCGCTATTCGCCGAGATCCATCACGTGAGGAGCAAAGCATCCGTTGGCGTGCAAGAAAGCCACCTTTACGGTCGCTCCGCCGACGTTTCTCTTGCCCCGGCGTATGTTTCCCTGCTTTCCGCCTCCTTTTCCTCCTCTCCTGTTTTCCATGCGCGGCGGCGCGCGCGGCACCGCTATTCGCCATATTTAGTCGCGTGAGGAGCAAAGCATCCAGCTCGTGCGGGAAAGCCGGCGCTACGGCCACGCGCCGAGGCTGAATGCGCAACTCTGCTACCGTAGGTAGCATATACAGGAACTCTAGCCGTCCCGTACCCCCAGCGCCTCCTAGCAGGCGCCGTCCGAAACTCCGCGCATGCGCCGTGTGGCGGACTCGCTCTTCCCGTTTGCGAGCACACCCTCGCTTTGTCGTCTGCTAGGCGCAGAGCAGGCGATGCCACAGTGCTGCTCGTCTGGTACCCTGGCCCCAGCGAACTGGTCTCAAACTCATTTTAAACCGGCGATTTTGATTGGGGGAGATTGCAGAGTCATTAAGGCATTAACCCTGTCTACGTTTTTTTTTTCTTTTTTTTGCTTTTTTAGAAACAGGATTTTGCAATCTATCTTTCACAATATGCGCTCGCAAACTAGTATGAGCGCTGCAGATGTGATACAGAAATAGACTAATACTCCGTTTCACCTTAAGTCCGAATGCAGCGTACGCTACAAAAGGACATAGCCAATCAAATAGTGGCAAAGGTGCAATGTCACGGAGTGCATCACCGGGGGACACAATAAGGCGCAAAAAGTGCGCTTTTGCCGCTTTTGGTTGGCCCTATCTTATCGTAGCGTCCGCTGCGCTAAGATCTAAAGTGAAACCGAGTGTAACTGCAAGTTTGTCCCATAAAAAAAAAAGGAAAAAAAGTATCTACCATGATATTCCAATTAGTGGCGATGATTATACTTAGCCGGCCGAGTCAGGGAATCAACCGTGGACACCTCTTACGCAGTGGTTTGCTGAACCGTGTTCAGGGAAAATTGGCAAGCGCTGTGGTGACGTCTGCTCTGTGCCTAGCAGACGACAAAGCGAGGGTGTGCTCGCAGGCGGGAAGAGCGAGTCCGCCACACGGCGCATGCGCGGGGTTTCGGACGGCGCCTGCTATGAGGCGCTGGGGGTACGGGACGGCAGCCGCTGCCGTGTTATAGCTAACAGTGTCCACGATAGTACATGCGTGAGCTTCTGAAATAATCGGCGTAGAATGTTCGACGCTTAGAACATTCGGACCTCGAATACGCCCCCAACATTATTCTCGAATCTACCAGAAAGCTAAATTGCAGGAATAACAAAAGATGCGGCGCTTCCAGGAATCGAACCCTGGCTTTTCGCGTGGGAGGCAGGCGCTATAACCATTAGGCCACGCGCGCTGCCTACTTGGCCAGCTGCGCGCGCGGCATTACTGCCCCCTTTAAAAAGTGCATCGCCCCGATGCAGCGCAAAACAAAACAAAGAAAATAAAAAGAACGGTAAACTAAAGAGTCATTTGGAATACGTAAGGTCCACTGTCCTATCGAGCGTAGTACGGCTTCATGCGCACGACGTGGACGACTTCTGGTCGTGGAGGGCGGCGTGATGAAGTCCGTGTTCCGTCGGGCATCACCTCGTAGTTTAGATCCCCGAGTCGACGAAGCACTTTGTAGGGTCCAAAGTAGCGCTTCAAGAGTTTCTCGCTGAGACCACGGCGGCGGATCGGTGTCCACACCCACACCCGGTCTCCGGGCTGGAAGTGGACGTCCCGGCGACGAAGGTTGTAGCGGCCAGTGTCGATACATTGTTGGGCTTGAATCCGGAGTCTGGCGAGCTGACGGACTTCTTCTGCCCGTTGGGAAACCACCTGGGCGTCGTCGCTTCCGTCGACAGCCGGTTCGTGGGGTAACATTGCGTCCAGCATTGTCGTCACTTTGCGACCATGAACCAGTTGAAAGGGTGTAACCCCGCTGGTTTCTTGCACGGCCGTATTGTAGGCCAAGGTGGCATATGGCAACACCTCGTCCCATGTCTTGTGCTCCACGTCGACGTACATGAAAATCATATCGGCGATGGTCTTGTTGAGTCTTTCCGTCAGCCCGTTGGTCTGAGGGTAGTACGCCGTGGTGCGACGATGGCTGTTGTGGCTGAGACGAAGGACTTCTTGTGTCAGCTGGGCCATGAACGAGGATCAATGGTCTGAGATCAGGACTTCGGGAGCGCCGTGCCGAAGGACGATGGATTCAATGAAAAACATGGTAACTTCCACAGCAGTTCCGGAAGGAAGGGCTTTCGCTTTGGCGTACCGCGTGAGATAATCTGTGGCGACGATGATCCGGCGATTTCCCGACGTCGACGGCGGAAAAGGGCCAAGTAGATCCATTCCGATCTGCTGGAAGGGTGCCGTTGGCGGAGGAATTGACTGCAAGAGTCCGGCCAGCCTCGTTGGAGGTTTCTTTCGTCGCTGGCATTCATGGCATAATCGTGTGTATAGGTGGACGGTTTTGGGGAGCTTGGGCCAGTAATACTTTTCACGAATACAGGCCAGTGTCCGGCTGTAACCGAGGTGTCCGGAAGTCGGGTCGTCGTGGCAGGCTTGGAAGATCTCTCGAAGGTCGGTCGGGATTACCAGCAGCCACGTCGAGTTGTTGTTGCCAAAGCTCGTGAAAAAACACGTGGTATGGCACTCTCACGCCCTTCCAGGTGCTCTATTAGTGCACGCAGCTCAGGATCGTCTCGTTGACGTCGGGCCATGTCGTCGGTGTTCACTGCGCCCAGGAAACACTCGTCGTCATCGTCGTCGCTGCTGTCGGAAGGTGTTTCGACGGGAGCTCTGGACAGGCAGTCGGCGTCGCTGTGCTTGCGGCCTGACTTGTAGACTACGGTCATGTTGAACTCTTGTAGTCGGAGACTCCATCGTGCAAGGTGTCCTGACGGGTCCTTGATGTTCGCAAGCCAGCAGAGCGAATGGTGGTCCGTGACTACACGGAACGGGCTTCCGTATAAGTATGGACAAAACTTCGTGATCGCCCATAGGATCGCAAGGCATTCTTTTTCAGTCGTGGAGTAATTTCGCTCCGCCCTGGACAATGTCCGACTTGCGTAGGCGATGACTCGCTCGGTGCCTTCTTGTACTTGAACCAGTACCGCGCCAAGTCCTGCGTTACTTGCGTCCGTGTGAATCTCCGTTTCCGCATCCTGGTCGAAATGTCCAAGAACAGGAGGCGCCTGCAGTCGTCGCTTCAGCTCGTCGAATGCCTACTGCTGCTCCTCAGCCCCTTCGAACTTCTCGGCGTCGTTCGTGAGGTTTGTGAGTGGTGCGGAAATCCTTGCGAAATCTCGAACGAAGCGCCGATAGTAGGCACATAGCCCAAGGAACCTTCGCACGGCCTTCTTATCTCTTGGCACTGGAAATGCTGCGACGACGCGAGTCTTCTCTGGGTCTGGACGAATGCATTCGGTACTAACCACGTGACCTAGGAACTTCAGTTCGTCATAGGCGAACCGACACTTTCACGGCTTGAGGGTGAGTCCGGCGGTCCGTATGGCTTGGAGAACAGCTCGGAGTCATCGCAAGTGCTCGTCGAAGTCGCCGGAAAACACTACGACGTCGTCCAGGTAGACGAGACAGCTCTGCCACTTCAGTCCTGCCATTACGGTGTCCATGACACGCTGGAAAGTTGCTGGCGCCGTGCATAGTCCGAAGGGCATCACCTTAAACTCGTACAGCCCATCCGGTGTGACGAAGGCTGTCTTCTCTCGGTCCCGTTCGTCGACTTCGATCTGCCAGTAGCCGCTCTTCAGGTCCATCGATGAAAAGTATCGAGAATGGCGCAGCCGGTCTAACGTGTCGTCGATGCGGGGGAGTGGATAGACGTCTTTCTTCGTCACTGCGTTCAGCTGCCTGTAGTCCACGCAGAACCTAAGCGTCCCGTTTTTCTTCTTAACCAGTACGACTGGGGAGGCCCAAGGACTGCTTGAGGGTTGAATTATGTCGTCGTTCAGCATCTCTTAAAGTTGCTCCTGGATCACCTGCCTTTCTTTGACGGAGACTCTGTATGGAGATCGGTGCACACGGCGCGCGTCGGCCTCGGTATCGATGCGGTGCTTCGCAACGGCGGTTTGCCGCACCTTCGACGACGTCGCAAAGCAGTCGCGGTATTCGGCGAGGAGGTTAATCAGCTGACGTCGTTTCGGGCCCGGAAGCTTAGGGTCAATGTCGAGCTGCGCTGGCGACGTACTGTCTTGCTGAGGTGGCGAGGATTCGTCAGCAATGGCGGCGATTTCCGCGGAGTTTCGGAGTTCCTCGACGTGGCCAACGGCTGCCCCTTTCGCGAGGTGTTGCGCTTCGTTTCAGAAGTTCGTAATGAGGACTCCATTTCGGCCCTCCTGAAGTTCAGCTACCCCTCTTGCGACGCCTATTTCTCTTCCTAGAAGGAACTGGAGGCTCCCCTCGAGCAGAAGTTCGCCGCAGAAAGCTTCGGTGATCCCGACAGGTACGAAAACACTCGACCGCGGCGGTAAGTTTACGTGACTTGCGAGTACTTGGACCGCGGATGACGTCGCTTTGGGTTCCTCCGGTGGTGAAACAGGTTTTCGCAGAGTTAGCCGGTTTGCTCTGAGGTCGGTGACGGCGCCATACTCGCCGAGGTAGTCTATTCCGAGGATAACGCCCCTCGAACAGTCCTGCAGAACGACGAACTTCACAGGGCACGTCTCACCGTGGATTTCGACGCGAGCAGTGCATCGCCCGACTGGTGTGATGAGGTGCCCACCGGCGGTTCGTATTTGAGGGCCTTCCCACGGCGTTGTCACTTTTCGCAGGCGGCGAGAGAGCCTCCCACTCAAGACTGAGTAGTCTGCTCCGGTGTCCACGAGTGCCGATACGTCGTGGCCGTCGATAATGATGTTTAGGTTGTTGGACACCGATTCAGGGACGTCGTTGTGATGCGTAGCGTGGAGAGAGTGGGAGCGCTCCGGCGTTCTTGAAGGCTGTTTACTTCGGTCGTCTTCGGCAACGCCACCTCCAGGCGTTGCCACACTTAGTTTTCCCGGCGACGCTAGGGCGACAGGCTCTCTCGGCGGGGTCGTGGCGCTGGAGATGCTGAACGTCTGGGAGACGGTGAGCGGGACTCACGGCGGAGCGGCGTTAAAGATGGCGAACGTCGGAGGTACTCCTCGATGTCACGAGGACGTTCGTCGTACCTTGGGCACGGGTCGTTCGGGCGGAACCCGCGCAGCCCCAGTTGTCGGTAGGGGCATCGACGGTAAATGTGGCCGCAGTGGTAACACAACGGGTGTCGATCGGATGTCCTCCACACGTCGGTCTTTCGTGGAGCAGCTTGTTCTGGGTGGACGTACGCCCGATCTTCATGGCGTCGTGAATACTACGGCGCTAGAGGTTCACGTCGAGGTGGCACCGTATACGGGTGAGCAGGGGGCGGTGGTCGTCGGGTAGCTGCGGCGTAGCTCACCTTCAGTGGTTCAGGAGCGACGCTGGCGAGAACTTCTGACTGCAGCACCTGCTGAAGTTCTTCCCGGACAATCTCAGCGACTGAGGGCGCAGCCGGGCTTGTGGCAGCAAGTAGCAGCTAGCTTCCTGATTTCCTCCCGCACGACGTCCCGGATTATCTCGCGGATGTTTGTGAGGTTCCAGCCGGAAGACGAAAAGACAGCGACGCCGGGAACTCGGTGATAGTGGGCGGCGCGTGCTTGAAGGGCACGTTCGATGTTGGTGGCCTCTGTGATGAAACCTTCGACGGTGGTAGGCGGGCTCCGAACAAGGCCTCCGAAAATGTTTTCCTTCACTTCGCGCATGAAGACCAGGAGCTTTTTCTCTTCGGGAGCGTTTGGGTCGGCGCGATTCATCATGTGGAGAACGTCTTCGACGAAGCTCGTGACGCTTTCGGTCGGTCCTTGGGTTCTCGCTCGCAGGAGTTCTTCGGCACGCTGTCGTCGGTGCTGGTTGGAAAAGGTGCGTCGCAGCTCGGGCTGGAATTCTTCCCACGACGAAATCGACGCTTCGTGGTTCTCGAATCAGGTACGTGCCGTGCCTTCCAGAGCGAAGTAAACATTCCGAAGGCACTGCTCCGGTGTCCATCGGTTATGGCGGGCCACTCGTTCGTAATGTTGTAGTCAATCCTCAACGTCCTCGTGGATCTCCCCGTGGAAAGGCGTCGGAGTCCGGGGTGCGACGGGCAGATATACGACGGCAGAGGCGGCCGGGGTCTCGGACTGGTTTGCCATCGTGGTCCTCCTTGTTTGCTTGGTCTCTGGTGGCAACGGTCCTAGTTCCGGGGATAGGCCAAGGTTCCGGCGACTAGATCGGGTACCGGCCTGGTCTTCGTTGGGTTCTTGGGGGCTTGGATTCGGAGTTGCACTGCGGGACCTCGGAGGGGACCGCTGCACGGGCATGCGCTACCCAGCACCTCCACCAGAATGTCACGAATGAACAAATGAAAGAAAAAATAACGGGGGAAACTGAAACGTCTAATGGGGCGAATTTGTGCCCAAAAATAAAACGAAAAAAAAGATAACAACAGAGCGTCGCGGGCGTCGAAGGCGGCGAAGCAGCAGGATCGAACGCTGAGGCGAAACTGAGTCCGGTTCGCCACGCGGCGCCCCTTATGTACATGCGTGAGCTTCTGGAATAATCGGCGTAGAATGTTCGACACGTAGAATATTCGAACCTCGAATACGCCAACATTATACTCGGATCTACCAGAAAACTAAATTGCAGGAATAACAAAAGATGCGGCGCTCCCAGGAATCGAACCCTGGCTTTTCGCGTGGGAGGCAGGCGCGATAACCATTAGGCTCTTTAAATAATTAAAAGCGCCGAAAAAGACAAGGACAAAGAAGTGGAACGACACAAGGCGCACTCGTAACTGTGGTTTATTTCGGAAAGGACATGCATTTATAGGCCCCAGAACCCTGTCAATCATCAGCGTGTCCCTCACAGCGCTTTCAAATATTCAAACTCACTCTTTGACCGGGCGAGTGACTCTTCACTTACACACTCAACGCCCTTATCCCTAATTGCATACGCCTCGTGCACCTCTCTGCTTGTTCGGTCGCGATGACGAGCCAAAATCTTAATTTCATGTAGCACTGGCGTACACGGGCATCTATTACAATGAATGGCGAGATGGCCAGACGGGCTGGCTCGCGTGGCAGCCGCATGCTCGCGGGCGCGGTCATTCACGCATCTGCCCGTCTGGCCAATGTACACAGCACCGCATGACAGAGGGATTTCATATACAACTCCTGAGGCACACTCGGCAAATTTTGTTTTGTGCTTTTTGCTGAAAGATCAGTCTGTTGATCGGGACAATTGATTTTACGGCAAAGTCGGACCATCCGATTGGGCGCTGAGAAAACCACAGGTACATTGAAACGCTGGGCCACTTTCTTTAAGTTGTGTGACACTGAGTGCAGGTATGGAATAACCGCCGGCCTCATACTGGGTCTCTTGAGGGCGGGTTTGCCCGTTCCTTTTATCTTTTTTACCAGGCCTTCAGCAACCTAAGTTAAGCACCTTTGCGGAAAGCCGGCCTCTTGCAGTTTTGTGATCTGTCGCGCGAAACTTTCCTGAACGGAATGCTCGCAAGACTTCCTGAGAGCGGCCTCCAAGCACGTTTTGGCGATGCCCCTCTTTACTAACTTAGAGTGAGCCGACTCAAATGGCAGGATCGCTTTCTTGGATCTCGGTTCATGAGTCCAACATATATGGCCTTGCAAAAAACTTAGTTTAATATCTAAAAATTGTAACTTCCCCTCAGTGGGTGTCTCAAAGGTAAAAGTCAAACCGCCCGCGCAAGCACCGAAGATACGCATAATCGCAGATACAGCTTCTGCCAACGATGCCTCGGGCGCCTCACTAAAAATAAGAAAATCATCCGCGTATCTAAAAATCCTGTTTTTGCAATCGCAACTTAGCTTCTCTAGGATGGCGTTGTCGCAACTGCTTAAAAAAATGTCACGCAGAACCGGCGCCACACGCGACCCAATGCAAATTCCCTTCTTCTGAACGTACAAGTCCCCTTCAAACGAAACATACGTATGCGTAACATAAAAAGATAAAAGTTCAAGAAAACTATCAACGCTAACGCCACTGGAGGAACAAAACGTCACTTCTCCTTTTTTTTTCGATACATTTCCTAAGCGCACAAAAGAGTGGCTCCTGCGGTACAGAATAAAAAAGATCTTCAGCATCCACCGAAAAGGCACTTTGAAATCCGCACGCTCATTCCTCCAGAAATTCAATAACACTCTCAGAGTTTCGCACTAAAAAAGGATCGTACAGCTTCAATGTTGACAAGTGCTTGCTGAGGAGGCTAGACAAGTGTACCTGCCAGGAGCCCCTTTCCGTTACAATCGCTCTAAAAGGGTTCCCAATTTTGTGCGTTTTGGCAGAAAAGGAAATGTTCAGATGTAGACCGGTGGCAGATTGCACGCTTGAGGATCCGTTGCTACTACGGGGGTGTTGCGACGCAGACAGCGGAGAGGGCCTACAAGGGTCACCTGCGGACAGCAGCAGAGTACACTGAAGTTCTGTGGCAGCAGGCAAGAGCGTCGATACCAAGAGCCCAAAAACGCGGTAACATACGACAACCACAAGTGTCTCTTTTCGGAGGTGCGGTCCTGCCATCAAACATCGAGGCGGCCTTGGAAAAAGGTCCAAACTTCTGCAGAGAACCCAAACTGCGTCCTGTTGCCAAGCTGCCCTTGGTGAGAGGGATGGCGGAAAAAGCCACCCCTGAGGACAAGGAAAGGTACGTCGCGGACGGCGTCGACGTTCTTCGGCGCCTGCCAGGTCAATCGATGAAAGGATGGAATAACATGCACATCATCGACTACTTCAAGGACAACGACCTGAAGCTGCTAACTTCCGATAAGGAAGGTGGCTTTGTGGTTGTGACGCGGGACATGTTTGCTGAAAGGTCACAACAAGCAATCCTCAAGAACTTCAAAAAAGTGAGCCCGGGTTCCTTGTCTAAGGTTAAGGAGCTTTGTGGTGATTTGAACTTGGCCGGGCTGCAAAAGAGCGTGCAATCTGCCACCGGTCTACATCTGAACATTTTCTTTTCTGCCAAAACGCACTAAATTGGGAATCCTTTTAGAGCGAATGTAACGGAAAGGGGCTCCTGGCAGGTACACTTGTCTAGCTTCCTCAGCAAGCACTTGTCAACATTGAAGCTGTACGATCCTGTTTTGGTGCAAAACTCTGAGAGCGTTATTGAATTTCTGGAGGAAGGAGCGCTGGGATCTCAAAGTGCCTTTTCGGTGGATGCTGAAGATCTTTTTTATTCTGTACCGCATGAGCCACTCTTTTGTGCGGTTAGGAAATGTATAAAAAAAAAAAACGGAGAGGTGACGTTTCGTTCCTCCAGTGGCGTTAGCGTTGATAGTTTTCTTGAACTTTTATCTTTTTATCTTACGCATACGTATGTTTCGTTTGAAGAGGACTTGTATGTTCAGAAGAAGGGCATTTGCATTGGATCGCGTGTGGCGCCGGTTCTGTGTGACATTTTTTTAAGCAGTTGCGACAACGCCATCCTAGAGAAGCTAAGTTGCGATTGCAAAAACAGGATTTTTAGATACGTAGATGATTTTCTTATTTTTAGTGAGGCGCCCGAGGCATCGTTGGCAGAAACTGTATCTGCGATTATGCGTATCTTCGGTGCTTGCGCGGGCGGTTTGACTTTTACCTTTGAGACACCCACTGAAGGGAAGTTACAATTTTTAGATATTAAACTAAGTTTTCTACAAGGCCATATATGTTGGACTTATGAACCGAGATCCAAGAAAGCGATCCTGCCATTTGAGTCGGCTCACTCTAAGTTAGTAACGAGGGGCATCGCCAAAACGTGCTTGGAGGCCGCTCTCAGGAAGTCTTGCGAGCATTCCGTTCAGGAAAGTTTCATGCGACAGATCACAAAACTGCAAGAGGCCGACTTTCCGCAAAGGTGCTTAACTGAGGTTGCTGAAGGCCTGGTAAAAAAGATAAAAGGAACGGGCAAACCCGCCCTCAAGAGACCCAGTATGAGGCCAGCGGTTATTCCATACCTGCACTCAGTGTCACACAATTTAAAGAAAGTGGCCCAGCGTTTCAATGTACCTGTGGTTTTCTCAGCGCCCATTCGGATGGTCCGAGTTTGCCGAAAATCAATCGTCCCGATCAACAGACTGATCTTTGCAGCAAAAAGCACAAAATAAAATTTGCCGAGTGTGCCTCAGGAGTTGTATATGAAATCCCTCTCTCATGCGGTGCTGTGTACATTGGCCAGACGGGCAGATTCGTGAATGACCGCGCCCGCGAGCATGCGGCTGCCACGCGAGCCAGCCCATCTGGCCATCTCGCCATTCATTGTAATAGATGCCCGTGTACGCCAGTGCTACATGACATTAAGATTTTGGCTCGTTATCGCGACCGAACAAGCAGAGAGGTGCACGAAGCGTATGCAATCAGGGATAAGGGCGTTGAGTGTGTAAGTGAAGCGTCACTCGCCCTGTCAAAGAGTGAGTTTGAATATTTGAAAGAAGCGTTGTGAGGGACACGCGGATGATTGACAGGGTTCTGGGGCCTATAAATGCATGTACTTTTCGAAATAAACCACAGTTACGAGTGCGCCTTGTGTCGTTCCACTTCTTTGTCCTTGTAGTTATCGGCGCTTTTAATTATTTAAAGAACCATGAACCAACTAGTTCAACTTTCCACTTTGCAACCATTAGGCCACGCGCGCGCTGCCTACTTGGCCAGCTGCGGGCGCGGCAATATTATCCGCATAAAAGTTGACCTCGATAACACTGAAATTAAAGTTCTAGCATATGCCGATGATGTTGCATATTTTAGTAATGATAAGAAAAGCGTGACCCATGCCATGGATCTCACTCGCAGATTTCGCGAGGCCACTGGAGCCTAGGTAAATCTAGAAAAGTGTCGAGGATTCTGGCATGGAGCCTGGGCGACGACACCCAAGCAATACGAGGCATATACTGGAGCTGCACTCCGTGTAACTATCTAGGGGTGCCATTGAAACACTGCCGAAACAGCACGTCCTACTGGTCCGGAGTTGCGACTGAATTGAAACGACGAGCCAATAACTGGCCACAAAAGAATTTGTCAGTGTGTACACTTTCGACCATCTATAATATATTTTTGGCGGCTAAAGTATGGTATGTCTTGGAGGTATTCCACTGTACACGATCAAGTATTAAAAAGTTGCGCAGAATTTTTGCTGTTTTAGTATGGAAGTCCACTTGGTAACCCATGCGTCGTTACAATTTGTTCTGTGGTGTATCAGATGGTGGACTCGGCCTTCCCATTTATTTATGCGTCAGTTGGTTTCACGTTTTCTTTTCCTAAGAGACCAGGAGCACGCTTTTCTTCGTGAAGTCATTCAGAATAGACACGCATATTACCTACCTGACTTTATCGTATCCACCGTGGGAGACCAAACCTGTTTGTTAGTAGGATATCTTAGAGAAGTGGTCGATGCCTTTCAGTTCTTATCAGTAAGGTTTTGAAAAGAATATTTAGTGACAGTACACGTAAAAAGTTGAGAAGAGATCTTGTGAACATCCTATTTCCAATGCCAATTTGCCGCTCAATGTTTAGCGACGTTTCCCAACGCGATGTACTGCGCCGGGTAAAGAAGATGTCCATCCCCCCTGCAGCAAAAACTTTCTTTTTCGAATTACATTGTTCAGTGTTACCCACAAAAGTGGCTACAAGAGAAAAGAATATGCGTCCCGTGGTCAACAAACTGTACATTATGTAAAACGCCTGAAACCATTGAACACATTTTTATTCACTGTTGGGATGCCATTTTCTTCTGGGATGTTGTGCAGCGCAGTTTAAAAAAAAGTATATTGATATTACACCCTATTCAATTAGTTTCTTGCCTGTATCATCTAGAGATAACTTTCCGTATGAGAATGTAGTGCTCCTAGCATTGTATAGCTTGTATATGTCCCGCCTCGACATAAGGAATGAGAATTTGCATCCAAAAACAGCACGCCTACATTTCATTGAACTTGTTATCCGCGTCAAAAGCGTGTATGATATTCAAACTGTAGTTCCTGGCTGGCTGCCTCTGTTTAACAGTCTTGTAGACATTAGAGAGCTTTAACATGTGTAGTATGATTGTGTAGAGTGTACCCTGAACGGCAACGTTGTGATGCCATCGTTCTTCTTCCATGTAATAAAGAAGAAAAAAATGTGCCTCTAGCTCAATGCGTAGAGTGTCGGGCTGCTGTGCACAAGGTAGCGAGGTTGATTCCCAGCCGCCGCAGAGCCTTTTTTGGCGAATGAAAGTCGTTTACCGCGCAGCGATTCAAATAATTTCACGTGACCTCATGTGACCGCAGCTGTCGGATGCAACACGAGCCCTGTGTGACATCACGGGAGCCTCCGTCTGTCGGACGCAACTCGAACCCGGGAAAAACACGAACCCTCTGATGATGATGATGATGATGATGATGATGCGGCTGTTCCCTTTAGATCGGGTGGGCTCGAACAATATTCATGCCCCAGCCTGGGAGCATTTGCGTGTTATTGCCCCCTAAGGTAGATCTTTCTCCACCGGTCCTCCAATCGTCTCTTTGTTGCCTCGACAGACGGCCTATGTGGGCCACTGGAGGCCGTAGTCTCGTTCGAGGCAGGCCTGTCCGCTGGTGCGGCTGGCCTAACCTCAATGGTTTGGTGTCCATCTCTAGTAACCGTGAAGCCCAATACTTCGGCGAGCTCCAGAGGGCTTTGAAGGTCTCGGTCGTTGTCTCATGACCGGGATGGCCGGAGTCCTGCACATTCCAGTACAATGTGTGCTACTGTTTCGTCGTGGGCCCCGCACACCCGGCACACGCTCGTGGTCACGGTAGAATCGAAGTGTCGTCTGCAAGACAGAGTCCTTAGTGCCCCGGCTCGTGCCTCAAATAGCAAATGACTGCCGAGGCTATTATCGTATAGCCTAGCCTCCGAGCCGATGGTCCACTTGTTTGCAACATACACATCGAGCGTAGTCTTCAATTGCGCATCTTTGAGCCACTGCTGTGTTTCCTGGTCGAGGACCTTTTTCCGGAACTCTCTCTCCCATTCCCTGGCCGACGACGCTTGGACATGGTCGGCAAAAAAAAACCGTACTTGCTTTCGAGCTGGTATAGGCGTTTTTGCCAGCGGGTCTGCAGCCCATGCAGTCAGTTGAGTGTACCTGAACAGCCTTTTGGTCCACCGGCAGGTGTCCATATGTCGGAGACGTCCGTCGTAGGCGATTTTGCTGGTAGCTTCACGGGCTTCAAAAGAGGACCATCCCAAAAAACCCTGGACAGCCTCATTTGCTCACAGCCTCATAGACGGTGCTTCGAAGTAGCGCGTTACATGATGATTCCAGATTGAACGAGTCCAAAAACAAAAAAAAGGAAGAAAAAACACACATGGCACAGACTGATGCCAACGCGATGCGGCTAACCCGAGCAAGCCCAAACTCAACTACATTGCAGTAACAGCACACACCCCGTCTGGTATCACGAGATACCACTATGACACTATGACGCAACATTTACAAACTGGAAACGCACAGTTCGAAGCACCGCCTTTCACAGCTCTCGGGTCACAACGAATCTATTGCAACTCCAGAGATTATGTCTGCGCAGAATGCTGGTTCCTCTGATGGCTGCTTGGCGGAGATGGGCGTGGTGCTCTTGCAAGTAGTCCTCTGTATTTGTGAGTGTAATGCCCAAGTACTTGTACGAGTTCATTACAGGTACACAGTCCACCCCGAGTCGAAGACTGCCAAATGTTGGATATTGTGGACCTGCAAACAGCACCGCTGCTGACTTGTTAGTGTTGAATTTCAATCCAAGTTCTGTTGCTACTTCAGCACAGATATCTAGGAGTTTCTGCATGTCGCAGACTGATGCCGCGGTCAGTACTACATCGTCTGCGTAGGCAAGTCCGGGTAGAACCCATTCGACGGTCAGACCATCTTCTAAGTGAGCCAACAAGAAGCCCAGTCCAGATCGGATCAGTTGCGTTTCGAGTCCGGTTACGTAAAGCATGTACATTAGGGGAGAGAGTGGGCACCCCTGGCGTAAGCATTGTCACCAGCACTTCCTCAGAGTTAGCCTCACCTAACCCTGTCCTAACCGTGTTGCCACTGAATAGGCGGTAGATGAGGGTGACCCACTCTGGTCGCATGTCAAGATGTTGTAGTCGGCATATCAACTGGGCATGCGGCACACTATCGTAGGCCTTGGCGACGTCCAGAAAACAGCATATTAGGGTCCTCTGCTCCTTACGGGCAACCTCAATACATTGTGTTTGCGTAAACAGATGATCTTCCAACCGGCGACCTCGTCGAAAACCTCCTTGAAGTTCCGTAAGGAAGTCTTCTTCCTCTGCCCATGCACTCATGTGCTCCTTCAGAATATCTACGAAAGTTCTATATATCATGCTGGTCACAGTCAGTGGTCTGCAGTTGCAGAGGTAATGCTGGTCACAACCTTTTTTTGGAACGAGAACAACTTTGCCTCTCTTCCAGTCGCCAGGAACTTCCTCTGTTCCAGAGGCAATGTTGTTAAAAATTCCTGCGAGCTGATCTCTTGAACCTTTCCCTAGTCCTTTGAGGACGCTTGCCGGAATCTCGTCCAGTCCTTGGGCGGTGTTACTTTTTAGGTGAGTCAAAGCGCGTATATTGACACCCTGCCGATTTCTCCACCGGAGTACCATCCGGATTTTGATGTGGTAGGGTGTCTTGAAGCGGTGCTGCTCCTGGGGGTGAAAATATCTTCACCGGGTGGTATGTAAGGCTATGCCCAAGCTTATCTGCGGTCAGCCTTGTGTTCTCGTTAAGTATAACCAGCCTCTGATCTCTCCCATCCAGGGTTCCAAGGTATCGCCAGAACTTTCTGGGCGCATCTTTCCCGCTTGAACTAATGTCCCTCATTATGTGCAATTCAGCCTGAGACATTTTCTCCTGGACTAGTTGCTTTGCGGCTTGCTTTTGCGCCTGGTACATATGTCATTTTCCTTCGATTTCGTCTCTGGTCCCCATGTGAAGGGCCATGCGGTGTTCTCTGTTCAGTTCTTTCCGTACTTGGATGACGGCTTGACCCTCCGCGTCCCACCAGCGCTTTCTCCGCCTTCGCCCATTTCGGGCCTTCGTGGGGTGTTGCTGGATGATTTGCTTCAGTTCTTCTACGTATCCCATGTAGTCATCAGCACTTTTCCTCGTGGTGCCGTTTCCAAATTCCTCCACAACTCTTTCAACTGCACTTGAAGATAGCATGAGACATTTTGTCGGATGGACCTTTCGTCTTGTTGCTATCCACGCTGCTTTCGAGAATATTAGCTTAATTCAGTTATGGTGGCTTCCGATGCTATGTTCACCAGCCTCGTCTATGTGGACTGTAACAAGATAGCGAGCAAGTTTGTGTGACACTACTGCGTAATCAATACATGTTTTGCTTGCGCGAGCATTCCAAGTAAATTCACCCTCATATGAACTTCTTAGATTAACTACTTCCAAGGCGAGATCTTCACTCATCTGCAGTAGCAGCCGTCCCTTTTCATCTTCCCAGCCATCCAGTTCGTGCAGATGTCCATTGAAGTCCCCCATGATGAGTAGTTCTTTCGTATCAGCCAGGGCCCTAGCATCATTAATCAGGCATGTTATTAACACTTGGTTCTCCTCTCGGCGGGCAGCTCCCACCGGCAGGTACAGTACGCAAACGGCGACCGGAATACCGAGTATCGCTCCTGTTACCGAGATGTGATCCCAGCATTCTCCTGGCTCCTTGTGCCATACGGATGAGCTACGCCACACCACTCCCCCTCCTCTACCTCGACGCGTCCCCTCCAGTCGGTTGTGTCCAGCCCAGTACCAGCTTCTTGTGCTCTTATGTAGCATCTTGTGCTGGTGGGGTGGCTTCGTTTCAGGAGGGACACTCCGGTAATACATGGTCGTATGGTGGCACACGTGTGGTTATCCACTGCTGCAACCCTGGAGCTTCTGTCGCTGAACGCAGTTTCATCTCCGGGTTTACGGTGTGCGATTGCTGTGGGAGCCCACACACCGGGGGTCGGTTCACTGGAACAGAGTAGCGCAGCGGTTGTCCCAGCTGCGCCGGTTCAAGATATGACACCGAAGCATTCGGTCCCTTTGTCCTTGAGGGCAGCATGACTGGGAGAGACGGTGGACGGTTCTTTGTTGGCGGCTGTTCGTCGGAGCTTCTATGATATAAATGGAGTGACGGTTTGATCAGGCGGGAAGCAGTGATCCGGTGTCCCTCTGGGAGATGATCGCTGAAGCGTGGAGGAGGTTTCTTCCACTTCTGACCGATTCTCCAATGATAGTCGCGCATGTCCGAAAGCTTTCTTTTTTGTCTCCCTTTTCCGCCAGCGCTTTTTCCGGCTCCTCTGTTTAAAAAAACGACTTGCGACTGAGGCTAGTTGCTGGGCCACTAGTTGGGCTCCAATCCTCCTGTAGTGTACGCCATCTGTGTCCATGGTGTTTTGATAATCTATATTTCGTCCTAAATCCATGTATCGTGCGCGTATCTTCTTAGATATACTTTTGAGTTTGCCGTTAAGCAGCACCGTCACCGCATGCATTTCCTTTCCTTTCGTCACGACTTCCGGGACCGAACAAATAGTGAGTGCCGATTTACGTGAAATCCATCTTTTTTGGAGACATTCCACCACATCCTCTGGTTTGTCTCCCCTGAGCAGATTGTTAATCCCCACATGTAAGATGTACATATGCGAGGTATCCTACGGGCATGTTCCTCGTATTCGTCGATCATTGCACGGACTCGTTCAACTGTTGCCTTTCTGAGGAGCAGTCTCTCCACACAGCTTCTGTTGTTTACCTCAGACTGGTGGAGGTCAGCAATCCGCGCTACATTACTTTCTCCAGCGACCAGGACTTCCCGTGTCACACCTTGGGGAGGTCTCTGGGGAGGACTCTTCGGTCGTGGCGTTCCCTTAGTAGTCTCGTAACATCCTGCTGGTCGAAACCGCTTGGATACGCCTCCACTTGCGTCCCTATTTCTGATAGCATCTGGGTCTTTTGCGTCGTGAGATTCATCCGCGTCTTTGTCAGTCCCTATGTCGCTGCTACCATCTAGTCTTTCGGTGACTGGTTTTAAAGAAGTATCCAACGCTTGCGGTTCGTTGACACCTTCATGGCTATCAAGATATTCCTGGGATGCCCTATTAAATGTAATCCTGTTGTCCAGCTGGGCATGGACATCTTCGACATCCAGACACACACGTGATTCGCACGACTGCTCCTTCGACATCGATGGCAGTGTCTCGTTGCTAGTGGAAGGTATTGCTTCTTGTGCTTCAGCCGCCATGCCTCGAAAGGTCCCATTTCTTGTCTTAAGTTCCCTGAGTTGTGTCTCTATTGTTGTTATCCTTCGGTGCAGTTGTTTTAGAGCGCTGCCATCCGTTTCCGTTTGCTGGAGACGCTCGGCGAAGCCGTTTAGCCGCACCCCCAGTTCCTCCAGCGTTTTCTGCTGCGTCTGGCACAGCTGTTCTAGCATTGCGCAGCCCTTGCAGGAGATACTGGTCAGAGGTTCTCGCGGCTTAGTACTCGGACTGTTGATCAATTTTGTAACATGCTGTGGAGCCTGCACATTGATCCCTGTGTGACATCACGTGAGCGCCCTCTGCCGGACGCAACTCGAACCCGGGGAAAATCACGTGGTTAACATCACGTGATGACAGCGGTGGTGACGACATCTCCGATACGTGTCTTTCCCACGGTTCTGGCACGGGTACGTGACTGATTACATCGGCTGTTAACACCTGGTGAATGCATGCTAAGTGCCACGCTTCTGACACGCGCCGCGTACGTGACTTCACACGGGACTCGAGGGCGGGACCTCGATGAGCTCCGATTGGTCACTGGCCAACGCCCATGCCCTGTCATTGGTCCCTGGGATGGGAGAGAGGGAACAGGTTCGCCCTACTGCTTTGGGATTGGTCAGGATTGGCCCCGCCCACTTGGGGCTGTGATTGACAGGTGGCCGAATCCGTACACATCTACTACTACTAAGGCATCACGCTACATCATGCATGACTATTCACAAACTTCGAGTGTCACAATTATTAAAACCAGCTTGGAGTTGAAACCCCTAGCCGTTAGAGCCAAACTAGCCTGCCTTGCTTTCTTTCACGACATCTACTACTCATCATCGGAATTTCGTAGTCTCTATCTTCATAAATCCATCTTTCATTTCAAACTGCCGCGATCATCCACTCAAAATTCAGCCTCTCTTCTCCAGAACTAACACATTTCAAACTTTCCCCATTTTACTTGGTATTGGTGACTGGAATTCCTTACCCACTCACATCGTCCATAAAACTGATACCAATAAATTTTGCGACATTTGTAAATCCCATCTGTAAAGTGTGATCAGCGTGTGCCTTTCAATGCTTTGCTGTTTACATTTTATCATTTTGCATTGAATGTTGTATTTATTCCCCCCTCATGTAATGTCTCCAAATGGGATACCTTTCAGGAAATAAATTCTTATCTTAAAATCTGATTCACAGCCCTCTCAAGTCAATCAAAGCAACGGAGACGAAGCAGGTGACAGCCCTTTCAAAAGGTTTCAGGTTGCGAGAGTGTAGCCCCAAGCAGTTGGAGAAAAGGGGAAAGATCTTTTTCTTACCAGGACCCTCTTTTGTGTGTCTCAAAAGTCGCTTTTCGCTCCCTCAAGAATTCGCCCCGTTCCTCAAACTTCACACGAAAGCAGCTTTGTTCTATCTCTCTCCCACCTGCGGCATCGACAGCACTGCGCGCTACTACTAATCAGAGCATGGTCACCTATCTTTCTCCTGGATGCGCTGATTGATTGATGTGCATGGTGCTCCGAAATTTTAACCCAAGCGTGCTCATGCAGAACCTGAAATTGGACACGCCAGTCGGAAAGGTTTTTTTTATTTGTCTGAAAAAAATATGCAATAGCCCCACTTTCGTGAGAAACAAAGCAGCTGATTAAACGTTTTTTTCGATCATTAATTTTTCTCCACAAAAAATTATTGAGTGAATCAATGTGAAATGATACAAATCGGTTACTTGCTTTTTATACATAGTTTTGTGGATTGTAATAAATAGGTGAAAAGGAAACACTTAAATTTTTTTATTACAAATGTACAATGCGTAATCCTAAGCTAAACATTTTAGAGTGCAGCTGTTAGGCGTACGTTTCCGGCTTGAGCTGCGTCGTCGACGTCGGCGTAACCGCGCGTTGCATTATGGGACTTTTCCCATAATGACGTCACACGTAACGTCTCGTGTGTCGTCATGAGGATTACCCTCGTGACGGTTACCCTGATGAGGGTCGCAAGAGTTATGAGGGTTACCCTCACGAGGGTCACGAGTGTTAGGAGGGCTACCCTTGCGAGGGTCAGCAGGGTAGCATCACGACGTTACCCTCTTGACGTCACACGTGACTTCATGTGTGATCCTTTTATAACAAACACGTGACGTATGACGTCACACGCATCTAACATTGCCAATTTTCCCGTTAATTTTAGCGGAAAAGTTTTCCGCTAAATTTGGCGAAAAAATATTGCCGCTAAATTTACCATCGTGACGGCAATTGTGACGACAAGTGAGACGTCCCACCAGATGTCACGTGTGACGTCACAAGGGTAAAATTTTCCCGCCAAAATTTAGCGAACAAGGAAGAGGGGCATACCCTCCCCTCCGTGCCCTCCCCTCCTCCTCCTCAAGAGCTGCGCTCTGGTTTGGCCTTAAAGAAAGGTGTAAAGGTCTTTTATTTTTTTTCGTAACTTTATAACGAGAAATAAACGTTTTGGTAACATATTTGGAGCCTTTTATCTTAGGGGTCATCACAAATGTTGCTTACGAAATAATTTACGGCGTTCTGATAAAGAATTCTACTATTTGAAGAACCAATGACGCTGGCATTTGAGGGGGGTGTTTTTTTAGACTATATCTTCGTGTTCCGCCAAGTGCGCCTGCTTTTATATATTTAAAATTGTGTCTTCAAAATAAACCATTCAGTTGAAAGTTACGCCGCGTCCTGTATAGTTCTCCCTTCATTTTCGTCCTTGTTGTTTTGGTGTATTACACCATGATACTAAATACTGTACACCTGCAGTCCTATACATGTGCTATAGACTGGCACCACTTTAGTATAATTTATTTTGGCGGAAACATTAATATAAAATTTAAAATTTATTAAAAAATTAAAGCAAGCTCTTGTTAAGCCCGGTATATTAAAAAAATAGCAAATTATTATGTCTCATATTCCTTAAATATTATTTTCAGTAGTTAACTTTTATTGGCTTCAACAGAGTTCCTCTGTTTTGTTGTAATTTCTGTTGGAGAGATAAAAAGAAATACCTTTTTCGTACAACTCAGGTCCGAGTCGTGCTTTTGTATACGTCGTGGCGCCTTTGGTAGCACTCGTGGCTTCGAGATCCTGGCTTGGAATCGATAACAGTTTTGTCTGCTCGGGTTCCAGGATGCCGTGGATATGGGTGGCGAGTAGTCGCGACAATGTGGCTTAGAGCTCCGTCGGTGGTGCGGTCAAGCACCGCCAGGTGGGGGGGATATGCGAAGGAAGGAAGGTCGGGAGGTGGAAATGGGGATTGTGCGACTGTGGTGCATGTCCAATAGGTATTCGTTGTCTGGGTACGCTCCACACACTTGGAGGTGTGGTTGTACTGTACGTTTGTGAATATAGTGTTGGAACATGTTATACAGTAATGAGTGCGTTTGAGCTTGTCAAAAGTAGGTGGCGTTGCATATTGACAGAGGGTAAAAGGAAGACGGATGCTGAAAACGGTCCATGCGGTTGGCCTGGAGCCATGCTCTTTGCATCTTGCGTTGATTGGCACGCTCCTCTTTGGGGAGCGTGCCAACCAACGCATGACCTCTTGGGGGGGTCAGTCTTATATTGTCAAAAGAAAAAGCACACATGTTATGCTTAGAGTTGTTTTTATTTTTTTTTTCAACGCACACAAAAAGAACAATGTACATGTTTAAAAACACAGGGGTGACTATTCCATCTGTGTCCTGTGTCATTTTTGCCTTTATCTTGAGCATTCTGTACTCTTAGCAGCGCTTAACTCGCCCAAAAGCTTTCTTTTTTCTCTTTTTTTTTAAGTGCAAGCACTTTGACACGTGAAAGCCTCCCATGATCTATGCTGTGCGGCCCGAAGACGTCAACTTTCAGAAAGCAGTCAGTCATATATATTTGCACATTTGCCACCACGTGCAAGTTCCACAGCCACTAATTAGGTGGCAAGATTGTACGAATTGACGGCAATTCAGATGAAAATGTAATATGTTATCAACAGTGAAATAATTGCAATGACTGCGTCAGTGGAGAAGAGAGCAACCTGAAAGTTGTTCATTTGATGAAAGACTTTCCTCGTTAATAAGCGAGAACCGCTGATGTTAACAATAATGAAAATAGATGCAGGACACTTGTATATATAAAACATATGCGACATTCACTTGCAGGAGCATCCGGTTTGGTTGTCATACGTCCGTCTCTGGGCTCTCTGACAGAAGTTCGATTGCTTTAGTTTTATCAAACTGGGAATCGAAGTTCCTTTTCTTCGCCCTGCGAGTTCCAAACGAGATGTTATCAGTAAGACAGTATATGTTGGCAACTGGTTACATCAGGCTAAGAACGGTCAAAAATAAATAAAAAAAAAGATTGCCTCAGAAGCTGGACACAATCACAGTCAAAGTTAAAGTCAAAGTTTATTTCGATACAAATGGTTTTAGTCCAAATACAAAGTATATTCAACCAAGGGCCGCAAGTTAAAAAAAAAAACAAAAAAAACTGTTTAAGGTTTTTTTTTTAACAAGGTGAGTAGGCGATTACCTATGAACGATGCAAATGGCTGATTAATTCTAAAAGGCGAAAAAACGAATGACGGCACTGATTGTTAACGCGCTTCTATTCATGCTACTAATAATAAACCACAAAGAGTGGGCCTGGCAGCAAGTGCACCATCAAGATGCCTAAGATTTTCGTCGTCTCGTTTCAGCTGCTGCTCACTTCCCTGGTCCCGTTATGGCCTATGCCAACCGGCGACGGGAACACTATCATCGGCTGCAACACTACATCATCTACTTTCGTGAATCCTGCTGGAAAAACGTACATGTCATCAGAAACCTACTCTTTGTGGGTTGTGCCAAAAAACGTGTCCACCGTGGCGCCGTTCTCTACGGTGCCGTTACGAATCAGCCTACCTACATCTACCATCACCGCGACCTCAGCGCCACCGAGAAGAAAAGCGCCTGCTTTCGTCAAGTTTGTCAGTGGGCCTGGCAGCAACTGCGCCATCAAGATGCCTAAGTTTTTCGTCTTCTCGTTTCAGGTGAGTAAATTTGAACATCTTGAATTCAAAGGGAATTACTTGTGCTGTTTTGTGCTGCCGGGCCCCAAGGCATGCTTTGAGCTGTATCTCGAATGTATAGACCTGTACAACATTGCCTGTGTATCTATATCTACATATGTCGACAGTCTTAGATTCAGGGTGCTATTACTCCTCGGTGGGAATATTGAGTCTAACGCTGGGCCAATGACCAAAAAACAAGAAGCTCTACTAAATAAAGTTCTTGATATTGTAGCGACACTTGAGGCAGGCCAAAATAACATCCTCCAGGAAGGTAGAGACTTGAAAATAAAACAAAGCGGCACCGAAGAACCACTAACTGCGCTCACATTACGGGTCAGCCAGTTAGAAAAAGACCTTGCCGCTAGAAAATCAACCGGCGTAAACAGCAGCGTCAGTTCTGCCCACTTGATGGAGTCTGCCGCCGCCGAGATATCTCAGCTCGGAACACGCTGCGATGACGCCGAGAGCCGAGCGCGCCTGACTAACCTTCTTTTCTTTGGCTCCCGCGATACTGAGAGAGAGACTTTGGTACAATCCGAAAAGGCTATCCTTGATATATGCTTCGAAAGATTAGGTTTACAACTTCCCGCATCATGTATCGAAAGAGCTAATCGCCTTGCCCAGTTCATTCAGCAACGGTGTCGCCCAATTATTGTTAAAATGGCTTCTTACAAAGACAAAGAGGCGGTGCTTTCAAATACCTATAAATTCAAGGGCACCAACTTCTCACTAAGTGAAGATTTTATCCCCTCGGTGCGTCTCGCTCGGCGTAAACTGCTTCAGTTTGCGAGGACAGGGGGACAGCCTTTTAAACTGCGGTTTGACACTGGAAACAAATCCTATGTCTATGTACCTGCCCCTGACTCTGTTATTGAATTGAACTTCCGGAAGCCGGAGCACACTTCATTTGAACATAATACCGGAGCTTCCAACTCTCGTTCAACTTCTATACTACACTTTAATTTGCCTCCACATAATGCCTCTAATCCCAATCAAACTCCACAATAACATGCAACGAGGGGTGGAAGCTGTGATGTTATCACTTCTACTAATATTATTCCTGTTATTTGTACTAACATTAGAAGCGTCATGAACAAGAACGATGACTTATCTTCTATTATTGATTCTTCTAATGCTGACGTTGTTGTTCTTACTGAGACCTGGTTATCAGGCAGGATACGTAACCGCGAGATTTTAAATTGTGAGAAATATTTTCATATATACCGTCATGACAGGGCTCAAAGAAGCGGTGGCGGCGTATTGATTGCGGTATCGGAAAACAAGCCATCATTTCATATCAACGTGGTGTCTGAATTGAGCTAGTGTAGGTTGGTCTAAATTTAAGAAAACAAGAAATACATTTTAGGCGCGTGTTATGTATTGCCCTCCCCCTAGAAGTGACACTTTTGTTTCTAAACTTCACGATGCAATCAACACAATCATTGTTCGCTTTCCAAATGCTCCAGTCATTCTTTTGGGTGATTTTAATTATCCTTCCATAGTTTGGTCCGATGTTTCTACTCATCTTATTTCTTTCTCGTCTGAGTACAAGGAATGCGTGAACTTGTGTACTGATTTTAATTTCTCACAAATGGTTAACCGACCTACGCGTATTGCTGCTTCGACCTCTTCTGTTTTAGACCTCATCTTAACAACATCGCCTGAGCTCATCTCTTCGTTAACTCATTTGCCAGGTCTTAGTGATCAGTCCTTATTGCATTTTTCCTTAGATATACCTACATGTGTTGGGTCAAAAGAAATTAAGCGAATTTCTGATTATGCACGAGCTAATTTTGATTCCATTAATAGGAACCTTTGCCTTTTTCTTGATTCTTACATGGATCGTTTTGATGAGCGCTCAGTTGAGAATAACTGGTGTTTATTTAAGGAACAAGTTGAGTACCTCATGAAAGCGCACGGGTCACTTCGTATTATTTCGTCCACTCCTGAATCGCGTTGGTATAAAGTGTCTTTAAAAAGGCTAGTAAACAAGAAGCAAAGAATATTACGTGCTGCATAGCTATCAGACAACGAACAGTGATGGTGCGATGGTCGGCGTACCGTACTGCAGCTGGTTTTTATAAAAAGCACTTCTAGATGAAAAATCCCATTATTTTAATAATACATTACCCTCTTTGTTGTTAAATAACCCGCGTCAATTTGGAGAGGTTGTTAATCCCTCTTTCTCTTCCAATATAACGCTTAGGGATTCTGATGGAGATGAATTATCCAATGATCAGTGTTCTTTCGTTTTAAATTAAATGTTTACTAAATCTTTTTCTATTTGAGTTAGTTCTTGTTTCCCTATATTTACCGCCTGTGAATTCTTGCCTATGCATCCTGTTGTTGTAGATAGTGAAGGAATTGCTAAGATTATTGATAATCTAAAAATGTCTTCTGCGGTTGGCACTGATAACATTAACACAAAAGTTTTGAAAAACACTAAAATGTATTCCAGCATTATCCTGTTCAAGATTTGTTCTCAGTCACTTCAACATTGTGTCTTGCCATCGCATTGGAAGGTGGGAAGGTGTTTGCTGTACACAAATGTGGCGATAAACAAAATCCATATAAGTACCTTCCCATCTCCATAACGAGTATACCATGCAAAATCCTTGAAACGTAATTTCCTCTCAACTTGCTAACTTTCTGGATTCTAACTCTTTCTTTAACACATCACAACATAGTTTTCGAAAGTTTTGCTCATGCGAAGCCCAACTTCTTACCTTTGCTCATAATCTCCAAGCCACACTTGACCAGGGTTCCAGAACTGACTGCATATTCCTTGATTTTTTCAAAGCTTTTGACAAAGTCCCTCACGCTCTTCTTCTCCATAAGCTTAGAAGCCCTAACATGTGTCCATGTGTTCGCGCTTGAATAGACGCCTTTCTGACTAACCGTCTACAGTTTGTCCACGCCAACGGAACTAATTCTCCATACTCGCCTGTCAACTCCGGTGTCCCACAAGGTTCTGTACTCGGTCCAGTACTATTTCTGATATATATTATCGATCTTCCTACCCCTGCCTCCTCTTCTACTAGCCTTTTTGCTGACGACTGTGTTATTTACAAAGAAATCCTTAACGACTCTGGCATCTCTGCTCTTGAAACCGATATTAACAATGTAACCCAATGGTGCGACTGGCTTATGGAACTTAGTATCTCTAAATGTAAATCCACGTGTGTCTCTCGTCAAATTAACATTTGCCCTTCCTACTTCATCAATAACTCTACCCTCTTTCCTGTGTCCTCCTACAAATACCTCGGTGTTCACATTTCAAATGATCTGTCCTGGAATATTCATGTCGACTATGTCACGAAAAACGCTAATCAATTATTAGGATACATCAAAAGAAACTTTATATCTTGCCCCTCTTTCATTAAAGCTTCTCATTTATAAAACCTTAATTAGCCCTAAACGTGAATATTTCGCCTCAATCTGGAACCCTGGTATCACCCTTGCATCTGCCGTAGAATCCATTAAAAACCGCTCTGCCCGTTTTATACTTTCTAACTATCACCGCACAGCTAGCATCACTTTAATGAAAGCATCTCTATCCTTGCCCACACTTTCTCTTCGTCGAACAATATTCCTCCTATACCTGTTCCATAAGATTTATCACTCGAACCCTACTCTCCGCTAAGCACTATTTTCTGAACCACTTTGCATACAATCACGCAGCGGTCATCAATTAAAAGTTGGGATCCCTCATTGCAGCACATCTACCTTTAATGCCTTTCGTTTGCCTCAAACCTCGATTGACTGGAACCGCCTTCCTGCAGCCATTGTCACAATCACAGCCTCAGATAAATTTAAGATTGCCATTACTAACCTGTTACATTATGTTTAGTAGTAAGTTTGTGTATTGTTTGCCTTTTCATTGATGTTTGTTTCATTCTATGTACAGTGCCGTTACTAACCTGTTAAATGATGTTTAATAGTTATTTCGTGTAGTTTTTGCCGTTTCATTGTTACTTGCTTTGTTCTATTTACTGTGCCCCACTCCTCTTTGTAATGCCTTCGGGCCCTGAGAGACATAATAAATGAAATGAGATGAAATAAAAGTCTCTCAAATAACATAGGTTTCTTACACATGTGCAGGTCCTACCGCCCTGTTGTCCTTCACAACTTTGTCATTCCTCCGCGACTGCTTCCCAGAAAAAATATTGCTGTAGGGAATGTTGCTTTCCCCACAGCAATATTTGGACCATAAGCTTGTTTAACGTAAAATATGTTTTGACTCTACCATTCCAAGAAATTGCTTCATGAGTTTAGTAAATAAAATTAAAATAATTGTAATTAATTGCATGTCTTCAACTGTGTTTTTTTATTTCAGTAGCACTGTTTGTGAAAACTGTTTAATATTGCAAAGAAACTATATATTTGTTGCCATGACTAATATACTTTGCAAATGGGCTTGGAAATCAAGCATAAGAAATATTTCAGTATTCAACTTTCAACTTTTTTTGTTTTTTTCACGCTCTTATTCAATAACGTGGCCTGATGCTTGACTGCCTTCTTGTACATTTGTCCGGGTATTAAAGGTGTCTTAGTACACAGCTGAATTTTATGTAAGAGGAGCTTGTTCGAAGGTAATTCTTTCGCGAGTTTGATACGAAATACCAGCTTATAATACTACGCCCGCAACATTGCTATGCCCTCTAAAGTTTAGTGCAGGAAATTTGGAAGAAAAATAAAATTGTACTTGTATATTAGTACACCTTCACGGACTGAAGCACTATACTTACAAGTCACATGCGAATGCGTATAAATGCTTAGTACTTTTTTATGGGTTCGAAAAGTGCTAATATGAGGACCTTTTCAACGGGGTTGATTTGTTAAAATATAAATATTGCATATTTGTGAAGGACTTGTGAACTAGTACTGTAGTTTCTTTATCAAGCACTTCAAACGAAGAAGAGGAAGGTACCGCGAATATTATTGGAACATTTTATTTTGTCGAAAAATGTAATGGCAATTTGATATCAACTTTCTTTGCTCAGTACATGCGATAACTTATTTTCTCTCGGTTAATCTTTCTTAACATGTCTTTAAACTCTCGTAAAAGTGTTTTAGGTCGATACTATAAGACCTACAAGGAATCTAGCGAATGCCACATCACTGATTCGTTCAAACTAGACGTTTATTTTTATTATTGAGCATCGTGACATTTTAATTGTGTTCACAATGTATCCAAAAAAAAATGAAGTCGTTTCTTTTCTTAGTTTGAAGAACTAAGACGGCTAATTATAAAATATATCTTTCACTTTCGTAAATTATAGAACACAAAATAACGTGTTGTTTACAAGCAGTAACACTCTTAAGAAAAAACGCACGCGCAGCCCCAAACTTCTTTTTCTTCCTCTTATTATCTCCCGGAGACCGATAATCAGGAGTGGCTATCTATGTCTAAAAATTACTTGTTTTGGCGGACTCAATAGTGGTGGAACAGAAATCCCACTACAATGTGGGATTCCCACTACAAAAATTAGGAGTTTATTGGATAAATCTGAATTGACAAAAACTTTTACCGGCGTTTTTTTTTCCGGATTTTTCGGATTTATGCCAAAGGGCAGAACTCTAAACGTATTGCATTCATATTGTAATATCTATAAAAAATAACACAAATAAAGTTTTGGATATGAAAAAAAGTGCAAATTCATTTTATGTGCAAATGTGTTGATAAACTGTTGGAAACACGCCTTTAGGACAAGACAGATTTTGTGGGGATCAAAACGATTTGAAATAATTTTATGTAGTTACGAATAGCACACGATGTTGACATTCTGAGCATCCATCTGAAAATATATTCGCATCGGGATACCCGCAACCTGTGAGTAAGTGCTGAGCGAAAGTATATTGTTTTGCCCTGTTTGACATCAGACGTCTGAGTGAGAACCGAAATTACAGCTCTAATTAGACACCCAAGTTGTTACCAGGTAAACAAATGTTTATGTCTGTGAAGAAAAAAGAGTGTCCCATATTATAATTTTATGAAGTGATTCAAACTCGCCCATACAATCAGCCATAGTAACTTCCACCTTAAAGGCGCCATGAGAAGGTTTTGGAGATCGCCTAAATGTGGTGATAACTCATTCCGGGGGCTCCAAGCATCCTTAAAATCCCTAAATTAAAACGATGAGCGACCGATTTTCTTACTAAAAAGCAATAAAAAATCGAACACTCCGAGGTTATCTGCAGCGATGGGAGAAGCATTGTTCCGGCAGCCAGGACGACATATGACCAATGCAAACGCGACATTTTGCTGAGATTGCAAACCCTGTTATTACAAAATATGTATGTTTTTTTAAGGTGATAAATTCAGATAACAGTAGTCGAAAGATGTTAATTGAAAAGGGAACATAATACTGCAATAATCGCCTCAAAAATAATGCACTAACTTTTTTTTTTGTCTTTTGCGGGAGTGATGTTGTCAGCTTTCCAACGCTCGAGTGCGGGGTAGGTCCATTCGTCACATACACACTCGTCACAGGACGATTGGTAACAGGACGATTCGTCACACTGGAACATTCGTCATAGGATGACTCGGCACGCGGCCAACCGGTCCCACAATAGTTCGTTCCCCCAAAAATGTATTGTTCAATTTGGTTCGGGCAGGCAAAGTGACTCTCCTCATATTTTAGTATCTGTTTGACTTCTGAAAGGCGAAGAATTTGTAACAAACATTTTAGCTTCTGGTTCGGTCCCGAACATTGAATGTTGGTTCGACCTCACAAAGTGGGTCACCTCTTAACTTAGCATGTCTTTCGCTTCCCAAGGCCAAAGAATTTGTAACAGCCGTTTTCATTTATTTCATTTATTTACCCTTAAAGGTCCCCTTTCGAGGACATTACATAAGGGGGGGGGGGATCAATCACATGTCAATCAACGAAAGAAACAATGAAACAGCAAAAAAGAAAACCCAATGAAACAATAACTATTTCATCAACAAACACGCGCTCAATCATAATCCAGCAGAGAACCAAAAATAGAAAGCAAACAGGCAGTCAGTATTTCTCTTGAAAATGCAAGACTGCATTTTCAAGAGAAATATGCTTCTGGGTTTGTCCTTCTGGGTTTGTCCCGAACGGTGAATGCAGAGGCCATATAAGACCGACTATTTTTGAACTCAGACTACATTGAAGAGGATGGAGGTGATCGCAACAGAGAGAGGTAGAGCCGTGATGCGGCACGAGGGGTACTCGTACACATTCAGCAGAAAGAATTCCGATGCGTATTGTTTTTGTCAAATAGGTGTATGCAAGGCAAAAGTAGAAACGGATTTGGCTGCTAGTCGGATTATTGCTCGTTCAAGCCAGCAACTGAGATCAACTTGCTGAAGACCCGTAATATAATGCAAGGAAACGCGGAGGAGTATTATATGGTTAGTTTTTTCTAACCATTGATTTATGTGACAGTGGGGAGTCGTGAAACTCCTCATCAGGGAATGTGGACAGTTGTTGAAATTTACAATTTACTATCGTCCCCTGCCCCATCGATGTGACCAGTTGCCCGCATGACGAGTCATCCTGTGACGAATGTTCCCATGTGCCGAATCGTCCTGTGACAAGTACGCATGTGACAAATCGTCCTCATCCCCTTCATGACAGGGTCACCCAACGGGCTGAGTGGGTCGCTGGGGTCCATGGACTCCTAGCCACCAGGCGGGGATAAGCTCCCTATCCTGCCCGCTCAACGATCACCCTAAGACAAATAAAGTTTTTCCTCCTCCTCCTCCTTTCGCTTCTCAAGGTCAAAGAATTTGTAACAGGCGTTTTAGCTTCTGGGTCCGTCCCGAAGAGTGAATGCGGAGGCCATATAAGAGCGACTATTTTTGAACTCGGACTACATTCAAAATAATCGAGGTGATCGCAACAGAGGGAGGTAGAGCCATGATGCTGCCCGTGTGGTACTCGTACACATTCAGCAGAAAGAATTCCGATACGTATTGTTTTTGTCAAATAGGTGTATGCAAGGCAAAAGTAGAAACGGATTTGGCTGCTAGTCGGATTATTGCTCGTTCAAGCCAGCAACTGAGATCAACTTGCTGAAGACCCGTAATATAATGCAAGGAAACGCGGAGGAGTATTATATGGTTAGTTTTTTCTAACCATTGATTTATGTGACAGTGGGGAGTCGTGAAACTCCTCATCAGGGAATGTGGACAGTTGTTGAAATTTACAATTTACTATCGTCCCCTGCCCCATCGATGTGACCAGTTGCCCGCATGACGAGTCATCCTGTGACGAATGTTCCCATGTGCCGAATCGTCCTGTGACAAGTACGCATGTGACAAATCGTCCTCATCCCCTTCATGACAGGGTCACCCAACGGGCTGAGTGGGTCGCTGGGGTCCATGGACTCCTAGCCACCAGGCGGGGATAAGCTCCCTATCCTGCCCGCTCAACAATCACCCTAAGACAAATAAAGTTTTTCCTCCTCCTCCTCCTTTCGCTTCTCAAGGTCAAAGAATTTGTAACAGGCGTTTTAGCTTCTGGGTCCGTCCCGAAGAGTGAATGCGGAGGCCATATAAGAGCGACTATTTTTGAACTCGGACTACATTCAAAATAATCGAGGTGATCGCAACAGAGGGAGGTAGAGCCATGATGCTGCCCGTGTGGTACTCGTACACATTCAGCAGAAAGAATTCCGATACTTATTGATTTTGTCGAATAGGTGTATGCAAGGCAAAAGTAAAAAGTGATGTGGCTGCCAGTCGGACTATTGCTCGTTCAAGCCAGCTACTGAGATCAGCCTGCTAAAGGCTCGTAGTATAATGAAAGTAAAAGCGGAGGAGTATTGTAAGATCAGTTTTCCTAACCACTGGTTTATGTGACAGTGGGAAGTCGTGACACTCCTCATCAGGGAATGTGGACAGATGTTGAAATTTGCCATTCACTATCCGATCGATGTGACCAGTTGCCCGCATGACGAGTCATCCTGTGACGAATGTTCCTATATAACAAATCGTCCTGTGACGAGTGCGCGTGTGACGAATCGTCCTCATCCCCTCGAGCGCGCGCTCGCTGGGTTTAAGTCGTAGTCCGGGCTGTATGGGCAACGAGCCGCGCGCGTTCGAGTTGTTGGTGTTGGCATTGTTAGGACATAGGGAAGGCGGTTGGGGGGGGGGGGGGGGGGGAGGGGGGCGGAGGGCAGGAGAGAGTTAATCGTGTACGCGCTTTGGCGCATTTGTCACTGACTCTGCGCATTTGAGATATCAGTCCGCGGTTCCACCGGTCGGAGGCGCGAGCATCACCATTCATTTAGCGCTCTCTGGGCGGCACCATTTTGTTCGACAGCAGCGCCCTCTCCATACATCCGGGAAATTCAGCAGGTTTGGTGGGGTAAAACGAGAGAGAGGGCACGCGCCCGACTCCGCTAGCAGACGACACAACGGGAGGTTGCCATTCTCCATCTTTGGGCTGTATCGGCGGGCTGTACGGAACATCGAACTCTCGCTCGTGGCTGCCATTCTGAAGTGGTTCGCGTTCTAGTTATGGCTACTCCAAAATCAGCCTAGAGCTCTCTGTTGTTCTACTTCGGTAAATGATCAACTGACATATCTTTTTTTCCGTTACTTAAATAGCAGTTGAGTCAGCCGGCAGTACTACCCTCAACTACTGCGTGTATTGCGGCAGGAGAGCACCTTTCTATTTATTATTTCAGACATCCTCTCATGGTCGCTAAAGGCCTACACCAGTACGAACTCTGTATAGTAAAAAAGGTACAGCCACCGGATTCACTTTTCGCCGGAGAGACCGGCCAGTCTGACACAGTTTTCCCTGTATATTTTTTATTTGCACGCAGATAACAACGCAATTGGCCTCTGTTAGTCTTTTATATAGCATAGTAATACACGATATCTGGCATACCAAAATCTGCGCATCTGCGCTTGAAATTTCCAAAATGAAGCGATTTTACACAGAGTTTGTACACCAGCCGGATGCTAGGTACTGCCCACTCGACGGAGCAGACGACATGCGGGTGAGAGGGGGGAGGGCATTTTTTTCTCTTTTTACCCTCTCTGCTGTGACCCTAATGGAAGGGTCTATTGGCTGACAGTGGTCCTGGTTCCGGAACATGCTCCTCCCATCGCCGGAAATGACCTCGGTGTGTCGCGATCTTTTATTGGTTTTTAAATAGGTGAATCGGGCCCGCGTATCGTCATGATTTCGGGATATCGAGGATGCATAGAACCAACAGATTGAGTTTTCGCCACATTTAGGCGATCTCAGAAACCTCCCCAGGGCACCTCTGTGAAGCGCAGGGTATTATGGCTCAAAAGGTTCATACTTTATGCTTCGTGACTCGTTGTGCGGAGATCTTATCGCTAATGTCGAAACCTTATTAGCTGCAGAGGGATAATATGATGTCTGACTGTGACTATACTGTTTTTCTTATGAGAGTCAATACCGTGATTTATTAACGTCATGTAGACATTAAAAAGCAAATCCGTTCATGGTGGTTCTTTTCATAATTACCTGTTCCAGGAGAAAAACTTCTGGCTCTTGCGCAACTCGGTGACGTCGCCGACGGTCTGACAAAGCGGGTAGCCCCCGGTCTCCGGCAGCCAGGCGGAAGCCACGCCTCCCGAGCCGGCCAGAAGGCCCAGGACGAGGAACGGGATCCACATGCCGTATTTGGCCTTTGTGAAAACGGAGCACAACGATGGTTTTTTTTTATATAATCGCGGGAAGCCGAGGAAACACCGGGAGTCTTATGATAGTCACGCTCCTCGCTTCGAAATTCGTTCTTAGGCGTTCTCGTTTACTAATGTTGCATTCTCCTCGATCGCGGGGCGATAATCTGATACTCGAGATTCGCCACACCAAGTGTTTTTTTTTTTAAGCTCTCAGTGGCTATAGCCGTTTGGTGACGTGTAGAACGTGCATAAAAAAGAAAAAGAAACAGTATATTGCTCGTCGCGTGAAATAAACCACACTGTTAAGAACGTCCACTTCTCGCAAAGCACTTTGGAGTGCCGACTCTGCTGTCGCGAATAACGAAGCTGAAAATATGTCTAGGCATAAAAGAACGGCCCGTTCTGTGGTAATGAGCATGACGTTCAACCATGCTCCGTAACACAATGTGACCAACATTGACGCGAAGATATCACCTCTAACTACCCAATCTCTTTAGGCATCAGCGTAGTTAAGTAGTAGTAACTACTGCTAACTTTATTTCTTTTAGAAATCACACAGCAGCAGCACTCGGGTGGTTCTTTTCACCGTCACCAGCAGCGTACATTTTTTAATTGTTTCTTCACCAACTGTTATATAATGCCACGCAATGTCCAAGCCTTTTCCTTTACGTTCTGTTTTGTTTCGCAAGACGCTATCTATTGCAGTATGTTTAACACTCAACACTGACGGATCAGGATAATTATCGCCTTTTGTACTAAAAAACCGGTCAGTATAAATGCAGCAACCACTGCTACTAAAGAAAATAATTAACGGGGTTAACATAATGGTACCAACAGAAACTATCAAAGGAAACGATATATCCATTGATTCTGCGATTTTCGACCTCGTTTTTTTTCTTTTACACAGATATATAAACACAGTAATTAAAAAAAGGCATTCCTTATTTGAGGAAGTGTGAAAATAGATGAGAAAAAAAAGTTGCTACACGAGATGGGAACTTTTGCGACGAACCTACCAAACAAGCGTTGGTTCCGAAATTGAGCTTGTAAGCTTATTTAATTACTCGTCACGGCAAACTTTAAACTTCCTTCGTTAAGAATATGGACGAAATGGTAACGAAGCGCCGACGAGGTTTGCGAAAAAGTGACAGAGAGAGGTGAAGAGCGCGCTCGAAGTTGCTGCATGCGGGCTGATTTGTCGCTGTGCTGCTTTGACGCCGTGCTGTTTCGGCACGTGCTCTTCTGTTGCTGCACCGTTTTGACGCTGTGCTGTTTTGTCGCGTGCCATTTTGACGCGTGCTGTTTTGTCCGCCATGCTGTTTTGAGGCTGTGTTGTTTTGATGCGTGCTGTTTTGACCGTGCTGTTTTGTCATGTGCTGTTCTGTCGCGTTCCCGCTATGATATACATTGGCGGAATATAATCGGCTCCAGATCACATGGTCGCTTGTTCTGGCTGCGAATTGGGGGGGGGGGGGGGGGGGGGGGTGAACGCTGCTCGTTTTTTCTTTCATTTTTTCTGCGAATTCGTCTACGTGTGGTGCAAAAACGAACGGGTGTTTCACAGGTCATTAACGTCAGGAATCCGTTCTAAGGGGTATTAGCACAAAGTAGAAAAATCGTTGCATCGCCCCTTTAAAGGCAGATGCACGCATTACGTTCTCCACCATAATAATTAATTGTATCTTCTACTATAGTCTTTATATACGTGTTTGTTCTCTCAATGATGCCTGTCCCCCCCCCCCCCCCCACACACACACAAACACACCTTGATTAAGGATCATGCGTTGCAGGATCTTGTTTTCTTGCTTAATCTCTCTTTCTTTCTTTTCTTTACTACAGCCTTAGGTAGATGCTAAGGGGATTATGGAGACGCTAAGAGGATTAATTTTCTCGCATAAAACCGTGGTTGTAACGTGGGTTTTTGATCGCTTCCTTTGTAATTGAGTTCATGCTTGCTCGCGTGAGTAATGTATATTTCGCCGTTTCTAAACCTGGGCAGTTGAAAGGTAAAATGAAAGAATAAGATATGTGACACGTGTATAAACAAAGCTAAGATAAAAGCAAGCGTGTTATCTAGAAGTTCAGAAAGGTGAAAAACAACGAGAAAGAAATGTTTGATAGAACTAAATAATCGTACAATGGCGACGCGTAGCGTGATATTATTGAGTTAACATTTAAGTGTAGTGTAATGTGTATTGCACGTTGCCCCTGTGATATAGACATAAACAAAGTCACGTCGGTAATGGAAATGTATATAAATTGTAAGCTGTCTAACTAGCGCCCCCCCCCCCCCCCTCCCCCAAATGCACACAATTTGAGATTTAATAATTCCGGGATTTTCACAATGATTTTCACAATAATCGACGCGCACATCGTCAATATTTGTATAGGGTGACCACAATAAATCGTAGCGCTGTAAAACGAACAGGAAAATTTGGCGCCTGCCCATAAAACGCTCACACGTTCACCGACTGTGCATTTGGATAATGGATTTTACATTGTGAAATTTCAAGGCGTAGTTCTCTTCCTTTGAAAAATGAGACTCACAATCTACCAGGGCCGGTCAACGGCGCACGTGCTTGCAGACGATCGAGTAGCGATGGTTGTAGCGCCATCTCCCAGTAGGCGAACCAAGTGAACAAAGTACGTCGTTTGCTTGGGGTGCCCATCGGGTATGGTGCCACAATTTACAACCGTCGCTAACTTGGTTGTCTGCGTTGACCTTTTCAACTTTTGTTGTCGTCACGTTTAACAGGAAGAGAGATATTGCCTTGAAATTCCACAAGGTAAACTCCACCACCTAAATGCATAATCGCGGCAAGTTTGTGCCTTCTAAGCGCAGTCGCCAATCGTTTCCGACTTGTTTTACATCGCTAGATCCATTTTGGACCCCTGTATTTGCGACCAACAAAAACTTCCAAGTACTACCTAGACTCAAAACTGAAAAACAAGAGCAACAACAACAACAACAGCAACAACAACAAATACAGCAGAAACATCAACAGCCGCAACAACAACAGCAGCAACAGCAACAGCAACGGCAACAACAACAGCAACAACCACAACAGCAACAACAACAACAGCAACAACAACAACAACAACAACGTCGTACTAAAGAACGAGGGCACTCTAAACAACATATATGCCAGCGTGGAAGGTTAAGTTATTGTACTCAAATGTGTCAACGTACCAGAAATATGACGTAGGGCATGCTGATACTGAGAGCATACGAGATAGCTGAAGATGTGCCGAGCGCGAACGATCGCAGAGACGTGGGCATGACTTCGGCGGCTTGCTGGTACATGACCATGAAGGAGGCCGTGTTGGCGAACTTGGCAATCAGGAAGCACGCCGTAGTGAGCATGTGAGCATCTGTGATGTTGCAGGAAGCAGAGAAAAAAAATAATGTTTATTGAATCAGGTGCCTCCAAATATAACGGGGTGAAATTTACAATGCGAAATTTAGCATGACTCATTCTGTGACATGAAATTCATGGCCGCCATGAATTTTATGTCTCATAAAATTCATTGTTGCAATGTACATTATTCGCATCGCCCCAGTCGCAGATGAAGCTAGCGGTTTGTCAGTGTTTTTTTCAAGCATTCTTGCTTTCTTGTGTGTTTCTTGAGCATATAAAAACAATTATTTTACTGTTTGATTTAACACGTACGCCCTTAATCTGCAGGCCTCTTTATTGACGAACTAAATGAAGAAGAACCCTTATAAATAAAAAAAACCCTAATAAGTAATATTTTTTTAACCGATGTTGTTAGTCGTGCGACCAATGATATAAATCCGACTGCTCAAAGGGTCCGTGGCGTAAATTGGCAGGGCTCAGGAAAGGTTTGGTGTCAGGCCATAACACCTCAGGTTTCTTTTAGAACCCTGGTCGAACCCTAATCCCCGTATAATCCTAACCAGTAAATGTTCAGAATATGTGAAGCTGTGAAACGAGTTAACTATTCATGTCATATGCTGCCTGTATTCAGTGAATTTAATGAAAACTTCAGGTTTTGTTTTCTTGTACTTCTCGTTGATGGCTCTCTTCTGAATAGTATAGCAATATTATTACGAAGCCAGTAAAGTTTTGTTATAATATATTTATTTTTTTTTAATTTTTATATTTGCTACATGATTTATAAGATAGACTCCGTCGAACTGCATGAGCAGTATTTTTCTACTTGTATATATGAAACGGCATAAAACACAGCTAATCTTTTGTTGACTGAACAGAGGTTTTGCCAGTTATTGCCAACGCGAATGTGTAGTGAATAGAACTTATAACGCTAAACTTACTTCAGAGAAACAATTTTATAATTGTACATTTTTATTTCATTGGCAACCTAATATATTTATTTTAATAATCGAATTTGAGCTAAAGTTTTTATAAACCGTGTTTTTCGGACTA
Organism: Ixodes scapularis; assembly: GCF_016920785.2. NCBI lineage: Eukaryota > Metazoa > Arthropoda > Arachnida > Ixodida > Ixodidae > Ixodes > Ixodes scapularis. The sequence goes on along the minus strand of NW_024609857.1, from coordinate 111,020,394 downwards.
TAGTCCGCATCCGGTGTATTGCCCGCATTTGATACATTTCCGCAAGTAAACACACTATCCTGCATCACACTCCTTGAGAAATGCGTTTGATTAGCGCAGAAAGTAGCTTGTATTATACCGAAACTATCATTAACATAACCTTCCATCCATGAAAATTTTTCACGTCTCGTTAGAATAATGGATATTAAAACAATTGAGATTTATTTTTTGATTTATGGATGAAACCATCATATGCAGAATTCTGTTTTGTGGTGAACGAAGAGAACGTTAAAAATGTATTCACACAAGCGCTCGAATCGCAACCGCTTTGCGAACGCGGTTCGACCGTTAGTGTGAATGCGGCGTTAGACTAGTCTCAACCTCCCACGGCACACGACGTCGCGTTTAGCGTCGCAACGTCCTCCTTTTATAGCGTTTTCTTGTTGTTTCTCAAGCTTTTCGCAGCAGGCGAAGTCTTCTACATCCGTCTAGGTGTCAATGTTTTCGTCTGTCCTGTCCTCATAACTTTTTTTTTTTTTTGTTACAGTTGCGTTGTCTGGCCGACGGTGCTGGCGCCGTAGGACCTGCGCTGCCAAACACTGTCTGCCAGAAACCTGGGCCGAAAAGTGTTTGGCAGCGAGTCAACTCTTTTAGACCTTGGAACGCGACGCTCACTTTTGTAGGCTAAATGAGAGTGCTAATCTGCTTTAGTAAGATTGCAATTGTGCATTAAAACGAATTCTCGTATTTTTAGTGGCTGTACAGTGTTCGCACCGGGTAATTCTTATAGTGTTGCGCATATACAAACCCCGGATTGTAGTCCGGAAGGTATACGGTACCTCGATTATTGGCGGCGTTAACTTTCAAAAAGCATGCAAGTGACGTACCCGGCTCAACGAGGCAAGAAGCGAAGCACGAGCCGCTCACGATCAGCTGAAAGCCGACGCTGGACCATCGACGTCCGAGCCGCTCCATGGTCCACCAGGCGACGACGTAGCTGGGAAGCTCAATGATCGCCAGCAGGAAGAAGTTGAGGAACTCGTTTCCAGCCATGTTGGTCACGTTGATGTGCAGACCGTAGTAGGCGGCGTTGTTTGCTACCCTGTTAGCAGTTCAGGAAAATTGATTGTACCGGAGCTAGGGGGGGGTCGGGGCTTAGTTTTCGTTGAATGCCGAAATTTGCCACGGTTCTAGCTATTTGGCAACTGACTATGAACACGGCTAAAAGGAGCCGGCTAAGAAGAAGCTCACACGCTAAGTTGACAATTTTCGGAAATTATTTTTGATGTCACCACGTGACACTCGTGTTTTAGGCGTTCGCCGCAGCCAATTAGCCTCTCCGGAAGGAATCGTTTTTTTATTTCATTTTTCCCTGTTGAAAAAGTGTTTATTTGGAAAGTGTGTAATTCTCCACAGCTTTAGCCCCCCAAAAAAAGGATTGCATTTTTTTTTTTTTAGTTTAGTTTGGGAACAAAGTGCTATCGGATTCGGAAGTTATTATTGATTTTCGGACATTCTCAATGAAAACATGGCAGCTGATGAGCCCACAAATAGATGGAGAGACATTTCGTCAGCTATCAAGGGTGGGCCCTTTATTGCAACTGGCATCGCCCATATCTTACAAGTAAGAAAAGGCAAGCTCTGGAATTTGGACACCTACATTTAGGCGGAGACTGAGTGCTCAGTAACGCGTACCTAATTTATTTTCGCGATAAAAAATGGGGAAAAAAACTCATTTTTTTGGAGGGAGACGTAATAGACGTTTTATAACTGCGTATTTCAAGGTTTAGACGATGAGCGACGACTGTGTCTGGGATGTTTGAGCCACGCAGTAAACAATTTTGAATTAAGAATAAAAATGGCGAAGGGCAAAGCCAAAGAATTTCCTTGCCATTCAATGACAAAAACTACAAACACCGACGCGGTCAATCAGACAACAACATTACGGTTACGACTAGAGTTCATGTATAGGCTCCCTACGGGAGCCAGAGTTGCGCGATCACGTAAGGAGCCGCAAGAAGTGCCGTGCAGGAAAGTTGACGTTGCACGCGCCCCGGCGTACGTTTCCCGCCGCTATTCGCCGAATTCAGTCACGGGACGAGCGGGATCAACATGCCGTGCAGGAAAGACGACGCTACGGAGATGAACGCGCAACTCTGGCTCCCGTAGGGAGCCTATACAGGAACTCTAGTTACGACGCTTCCTGCCGCGCCTCTGGTGTCGCGAAACCGTACTATAATCTAAATGGGCGTGCACGCGTAAGCCCGGTCCGTCCTTCCAGCCCCAGAGGGCACTACGGACCACAGAACGGGTAGGCGGATCGGTGTAACATGCCAATGAGTCACACTGACAAAGAGTATTGAGAACGTACACATGAACATGTATCCATAGTCGTTCCCAAAGCTTCTCATTGAGGTGAAAAAGAAAAAAAAAATGTCGAGTGACTTGTGTGAACACAGGCGCGGCATCGTCTGATATTGCAGAGAAGAAAGCTATTGCGCATGTTTCTAGCGCGTTCTACAGCCTGTACTCCGTTTCACTACAAGTCTGACCGCGCAGCGGACAGAACGGCCCGATGTAGCTAGTCAAGCAGTACCAAACTTTCATCGCCACGGCACTCATTGTCTTTGTAAATTAAGTACACCAATCACGCAAAAAAAAGAAAGAAAGAAAGGCCGAACTTGTTGCCGACATGCTGATCCTCGAAGAAATGCGGGAGCATTTCGCGCAGCGGTGATATTTCCCAAAATATGGTCCTCGGCACTGATCCTCGGCACTTTTCCGCCGGATGAGCATTCCCAAAACCCCTTCTTTTCCCTGGTGCAAGCAGATCAGTATAGGTCACTTAGCGTGCGTATGAAAGAGGTGGCACGCGATGACGCGAAAACGACAGATCCATTTCAATGCTGTGCACACATGTTGTGCACAGAGGGACAACGACACCGTGCGCTTACTGGTGACATGGTATAAGACGGCTGGGCGTCAAGAACAGCGTGGCAGGCCGAAGAACGTAACCGCGCCGCCCGTGAGCATCCACAGGTTTTCAAAGCCTGCGGCAGGAGCTTACGAAGGCGTCCAAAGCGCGTACCCACTCCCCCTGGCCGCTTGTCCAGAGGCTAGGCGATAGGACGCGTAGCAACGGCGGCCGCACAGGATTGGCTGGTTATAGAGAACGACGGCGTGAAGTGAACCGAAGAGTAACCAAGGTCCATTGGGGGACAGCAGGGCTAGGGCGGACATGGCCTCCGGTGGGGCGCCGCAAAGCGGCGTATACGAGTGGCCCAAGGTGGGTTTATATTTTATAATGAGCCATCTACAGGCGGTACATCTGTCGTCCTTAACTGCGGGGCGCCGAAATTGGCGAAGGGGATGTCGCCGGCGATTGTCGGTTGCTATGTATTACGTCACGGCGTCGCTCTCCATAACCAGCCAATCCAGTGCGGCCTCCGTCGCTATGCGCCCTATCGCCTAGCCTCTCGAAATATGCACCTCGCCGCCTTCTGTCAGCGCTTGCAGAAGGTGTTTCCTAGGCAGTTTCCACAGCCAGTGGTTCTGTGGCGCCATCCCGTGGCAACGTTCCGAACTTTGGATACGTGTGCTCTTAAACAGTTCAAGGTCGGCGCATGTACTGTCCCCTGCAATATGAAGGACCCTCTGGGAGCGCGTGGCCGAGGCGGTGGCTGGCGTGGGCCCTGCGAGCGCTCCTAGGAATTCCATTCTGCTTCGAGGGGAGGACGCTCACTCGGTGCTTAGAACGCGCTAATCACTTTGTGCTGATAAGCGGGTTCCTAATGGAACGCGCGGCGCGCACAGGGGGTCATTCATATTGCAGGGCATCATACCAGGCCACTAATGCGAACGGATTAGAAGTGACGAATCGCAGCGCATTCACTGTGCAGGATTGGTGCACTGGGTGACAACAAACGCAGCAAGAGGAAGAACGCCGTGACGATGTACTTTCTGCGCCGCTTGATTGGCTTTACTGAACGGTAGCGTCTGCTACCGTCGGACCTAAAGTTGAACGGAGTATATTAGACAAATATGGCAGTGCGCAGAAGACGAATAGTGTAGTGGTCTATAAAGAATTGCAACGATCGCTTTCTGTGCGTTCCACACCTCTGTCTATCGTGTTTTAGGAAGCACCCTAAGCAGTAGACATATTTAGCAAGATATCAGACGCGGTGCACATGTTCAAAGCCCCAGTGACTTGGAAGTCATTCACCGGGCCGGGTGACAAGCGCAGTAAAAGCCTAAAGTTTCTACGAAAATAGAAAGTTTTCATTGGTCGTTCCGATACTTTTGATATCGGTACCCGATAAGGACATGATGCGCGCGCCACGCCGTCGACGGAGTATCGGGTGCCGTTATCGAAGCCATCGTAAAGAGCTACTAAAACACTCTAATTACGAGCAATTTTCAACCCAGCCCCAGCTTATAGGTTGACACGCCCGTTCATAGTTGTATAAACCAACCACTCAGCAATAGCTTTATTTTTGTTTAGATACAACGACAGATAAGGGCCCCGCAATTGCATGGGCGCCTGTAAACACACAATACCATACAAGTAGAAAAAGTGGCAGCAAGATATACCTTTGAAGTCCTATAATACATAAAATACAATTTAGTGAGTTAGTTTGTCACGTGTCATATATTTCCCGCTAAATTTTGCGTGGAAACTGAGTTGACGTATGGGTCACGCGTCGTCAATTTCCTCAAGTGTATGAGCCACCTGACGCCACTTTCTCCTCTAAATTTAGCGGAAAATGCAGGGACGAACGGACGGACGGACGGACCGACGGACAGAATCTTGGGATGGGGAGGGGGGGGGGGGGGGGGTATCGTTAAAGGGCAACTCCGGTCCATACTTCGATTTTGGGATTTAGACAGTTTTTAGTGCAGTCAGCGTCCCGGAATTGCATGGTGTAATTTTTTTTCTCGTTATTGTGCGTAGTTTTAAAGATATCGACGCCTCAAAGTTTTGTTTGGGGCGCGGCCAACAAAACCGAAACAAGCCGCTCGAGGCCCCGGCAACACTGGAAATCAGCCGCTATGTGAACGTGACGTCAGGATCGTCCTCGTTCAATGAGTACGCAGACCGAGCGGCACCTACCTCTGTTCCACTAGCCATCTAAAGATAGGAGGTAAGCTGATTTTGTTTTAATTCTGTATACGTGGTGGTTATCCAGCATATTGCCGCGCGCAATGTAGGCAGCGCGGCCGTGGCCTAACGGTTATCGCGCTTGCCTCCGACGCGAAGCCAGGGTTCGATTCCTGGGAGCGGCGCGTCTTTTTGTTCATTCCTGCAGACTAGTATTGTGGTAAATTCGAGAACCGTCTTGGCTGATTCGAGATTAGAATATTCTACTCGCCGAACCTTCTACGCCGAATGCTCCAGAAGCCCACGCGTGTACAAAAGCGTGTGGCAAGCCGGAGTCAGTTTCGCCCCAGCGTTCGACTCTGCTCTTTCGCCTATTCGACGCCCGCGACGCTCTGCTGTTATCTTCTGTTTCCTTTTTATTTTTGGGCACAAGTTCGCCCCCATTAAACGTTTAGTTTCCTCAGTCATTATCACCTCATCACTTGTCATCCGTGACATCTTGGTGGAGGTGCGGGGTAGTGCATTCTATGCCCGTTAAGCGTACCCCTCCGAAGACATCCCGGCCAAGCGACGTGCTCAGCCCCGGAAGACTACCCTTCGTCGAGGACGCCGAAGCCCGAAGAAGCCACCGCACCGAAGTCCAACTCCCGGAATCCGGACCCCTGCAGCACAAGGCGAAGGAGAAGATCCCGACAATGACCACATCGCCCGTCGTCGTTCTGCCCGTCGCTCCGCGAACGCCTTCTCCCTTCCTCAGCGAGACCTACGAGGACGTCGAAGACTGGATCAACCAGTACGAACGCGTGGCTCGCCACAACGGGTGGAGTGACGAACAGCGCCAGCAGAACCTGTATTTCGCACTTGGAGGGACTGCAAGGCGCTGGTTCGAAAACCACGAAGCTTCCTTGACTTCATGAGAGCTTTGCAAGAACGAGCTGACGCGTACGTTCGCAAATCAACATCGGAGAGAGAGGGCCGAAGATCTGCTGTAATCCAGGAACCAGCGCCCCAATGAGAGCGTCACGAGTTTCGTGGAAGACGTCCTGCGCCTGAGCTCCCGCGCCGACCCTCAGGCCACCGACGAAAAGAAGCTGCGTATTCTGATGCGCGGCGTGAAGGACGACATCTTCGGTGGACGCGTACGCAACCCACCGACGTCCCTTCAAGGATTCGTCACGGAAGCCATGAATATCGAGCGTGCTCTGCAAGCCCGGGCCAGCCACTACCAGAGACTACCCGGCGTCAGCGCCATTTCACAGTCCCCTTGCGACCTTGCCCACGACACCACGGGCATTCGTGAACTTATTCGCTACATCGTCCGGGAGGAGCCTAAGAAGCTGCTGCCGACTGCTCAGCGCCCGGCCTCAATCTCCATTACCGAATTTGTTCAGGACGAGGTTCAGCGAGCGCTCCTGCCGGATACCCCTGTCACCGTGGCCGCAGCCGATGAGCCGACGCTGACCTACGCTGCAGTGGCCCGACGACCGCCGCCAACTGCTCAACGTTACCCGGTGGCGCCACGACGAGACCCACCAACGCAGGCGTACCCCCGACGCAACGACGAAGTACGTCAGTACGACCGCAGAGAGCAACCGGCGCCGAGGAAAACCGACGTGTGGAGGACAGCGGATCGACGACCCATCTGCTACCACTGCGGGGAGGCCGACCATATCTACCGCCGTTGTCCCTACCGGCAAATGGGCCTGCGTGGGTTCCACCCAAACGACCACGCCCGAGGTACGGCGAACGCCCTCGCGACATCGAGGAGTACCTTCGACGCTCGCCCTCCCCAGTGTCGTCTCGCCGCCGTGAAGCCCGCTCCCCTTCGCCATGACGTTCAGCGTCTCCAGCGCCACGACCCCGCCGAGAGAGCCTGTCTCCCCTGCGTCGTCGGGAAAACTAAGTGCGGCAACGCCTGGAGGTGACGTTGCCGAAAACGACGAAAGCAAAGAGCCTCCAAGAACGCCGGAGCACTCCCACTCTCCCGACGCCCCCCAGCGCACCGACGCCCCTGCAACGGTGTCCAACAACCTAAACGTTGTTATCGACGGCCTCGACGCATCGGCACCCGTGGACAACGGGGCAGACTACTCAGTCTTGAGTGGGAGGTTATCTCGCCGCCTGCGAAAAGTGACAACGCCGTCGGATGGACCTCAAATACTAACCGCCGGAGGGCATCTCATCACACCAGTCGGAAGATGCACCGCTCGCGTCGAGATCCACGGTGAGACGTGCCCTGTGAAATTCGTCATTCTACAAGACTGTGCCCGAGACGTCATTCTCGCCATGGACTTTCTGTGTGAATACGGTGCCGTCATCGACCTTGGTGAAAACAGATTGACCCTGGGGACGCCTGTCCCACCTTCAGAGAAACCCCAAACAGCGTCAACCGCCGTCCGAGTCGCTGCCGACCACGTGAACCTGCCACCGCGATCAAGTGTTGTCGTACCCGTCGTGACCGATGCAGCTACCTGCGGAGAAGTTGTTCTGGAAGGCAGCCTTCAATTGCTCCTAGGCAGAGGAATAGGCGTCGCAAGAGGAGTGACTAAATTTCAGGATGGGCGCACCGTGGTCCTCGTGACAAACTTCTGAAAAGAAACGCAACACCTCACAAAAGGTTTTGCTGTGGGCCACGTCGAGGGACTTCGGAACTCCGTCGAAATCGCCGCGAATGCTGAAGAATCATCGCCTGCTCAGCAAGACACTACACCGCCAGCGCAGATTGACATTGACCCCAAGCTTCCAGGCCCGAAACGACTCAGCTGAGTGACCTCCTCGCCGAATACAGCGACTGCTTCGCGACGTCGTCGAAGGTGCGCCAAACCACCGTTGCGAAGCATCGCATCGTCACCGAGGACGACGTGCTCCCTGTGCACCGATCGCCGTACCGAGTCTCCGTAAAAGAACGGGAGGTCATTCAACAGCAAGTGGAAGAAATGCTGAACGACGACATAATCTAGCCTTCAAGCAGTCCGTGGGCCTCTCCAGTCGTGCTGGTTAGGAAGAAGGACGGAACGCTTAGGTTCTGCGTTGACATCCGGCAGCAGAACGCGTTGACGAAGAAAGACGTCTACCCACTCCCCCGCATCGACGACACTCTGGACCGGCTGCGCCACTCTCAATATTTCTCATCGATGGACCTAAAGAGCGGCTACTGGCAGATCGAAGTCGACGAGCGGGACCGAGAGAAGACAGCTCTCGTCACGCCGGATGGCCTGTACGAGTTCAAGGTGATGTCTTTCGGCCTATGCACGGCGCCGGCAACATTCTAGCGTGTCATGGACACAGTACTGGCAGGGCTGAAGTGGCAGAGCTGTCTCGTCTACCTTGACGACGTCGTAGTGTTTTCAAGCGATTTCGACGAGCACTTGAGACGACTCCGAGCTGTTCTTCAAGCAATTCAGACCGCCGGACTCACGCTCAAGCCGTCAAAGTGCCGGTTCGCCTATGACGAACTGAAGTTCCTAGGCCACGTGGTTAGTAACGAAGGCGTCCGCCCAGACCCCGAGAAGACTCGCGCCGTCGCGGCATTTCCAGCGCCGACAAATAAGAAGGCCGTGCGAAGATTCCTTGGACTTTGTGCCTATTATCGACGCTTCGTTCGGGATTTCGTAAGGATTTCCGCACCACTTAAAAATCTCACAAAGGACGCCGAGAAGTTCGAATGGGCCGAGGAGCAGCAGCAGGCATTCGACGAGCTGAAACGACGACTCCAGACTCCTCCTGTGCTTGGACATTTGGACCAGGATGCGGAAACAGAAATTCGCACGGACGCAACTAACGCGGGACTGGGCGCAGTACTGGTCCTAGTGCAAGAAGGCATCGAGCGAGTCATCGCCTACGCAAGTCGGACACTGTCCAAGGCGAAGAAAAATTACTCCACGACTGAGAAAGAATGCCTTGCGGTCGTCTGGGCAATCACGAGGTTTCGTCTATACTTGTACGGGAGCCCGTTCCGTGTAGTCACTGACCACCACTCGCTCTGCTGGCTTGCGAACCTGAAGGACCCGTCAGGACGCCTCGCTCGATGGAGTCTACGACTACAAGAGTTCAACATGACAGTGGTCTACAGGTCAGGCCGCAAGCACAGCGACGCCGACTGCCTGTCCAGAGCCCCCGTCGAAACCCCTTCCGGCTGCAACGACGACAATGACGACGAGTGCTTCCTAGGAGCAGTGAACACCGACGATATGGCACGACGTCAACGGGACGATCCTGAGCTGCGCGCATTGATCGAGCACCTGGAAGGGGGCGGGAGTACCGTGCCACGTGTCTCCTCACGAGTACTGCCGACCTTCGCCATTCGACAAGGTGTGCTCTAGAAAGAGGGGGGGGGGGGCTGATTCGAGATTAGAATGTTCTACGCGCCGAACCTTCTACGCCGAATGCTTCAGAAGCCCACGCGTGTACAAAAGCGGCTCCGCGTGGCAAGCCGGAGTCAGTTTCGCCCCAGCGTTCTACTCTGCTCTTTCGCCGACTTCGACGCCCGCGACGCTCTGCTGTTATCTTCTGTTTCCTTTTTATTTTTGGGCACAAGTTCGCTCCATTAAACGTTGAGTTTCTTCAGTCATTATCACCTCATCACTTGTCATCCGTTACAATATGTAGCAAGAGTTACTGCGTATACCCAAAAGCTAGCGACTGGAAGACCCGTGAACTCGGACGGTGCCGTAATCGGCGGCCGCCGCCGTGCGTGGGCTGCGCCGTACTCGTCCCGTGTACACCCAAAAGCTAGCGACTGAAAAACGAGTGACCTCGTTCGGTGCCGTACTCGGCGGCTGGAGCCGTGCGTGCGGTTTTCCGTATTCGTCGCTAGGCCTAAATTGTCATCGGGGCTCCGTGGTTTTATTGAAACAGCATTTCATGCTTTAATAAACAATGCATTTAACACAGGCGCAGTAAACGAAAACACCACGGCAATTGTTGACGGCAGGCTTACGGGTATCCGTACTTTACAGGCGGAGGCAAACATTCTAAGGTATTTTCTTGTCTACCTCAAAAGGACGAGAAATAAAATAACAACAATTTGGAACACTGACTTTGGCGAAGCATCGGAATGGCGATACACACCGTTTATCCTTACCGCGAATGGCAGCGGGCGCTACGAGGCATCTCGGCACACCCAGCTCTGCGCACGAAGCACTTTGCTATCCTATACCCCCGAGTCTCTCTGCGCCCCTCCGAAAATCACTTTAGACTCGCCTAGAGTTGGATTGGCGGATTGGCTCCGACGGTTCGTTGCGTCCCCCATTGGGGTGCACGCTAAACATTTTCACACCTATATTGGTGTGAAGAAAGTGTATTTTGGAACGAACAACCCTTCCTACATACGTTTTATACGCTTTTCGAGAGTATGTAGTTGTAAAAAGGGTGTCATGGTCATTTACACCCTTCCTACTCCTCTCCTACACCCTGCAGCTAGCAAAATCACGTCTTAAGGGTGTACGTCCTCTTTATTACACCTTTGATGCACACCGTGTTAAGAAGGTGTAATGGCGATACTATCGAATACACCCGCGATTTCTTATTTCCCCCTTTCTATCGTGTTAGCCAAAGTTTGCCACGATCGTCTCAAATTGATACGTGAAGATCACATTAGCGCTGTCTCATAATTCATACCGTTCCTTGATCGTGCTCAAGGTTCCAACATCGTAGCAATGAATCCTTCAGAACCCCACAAAACCTTCACAGAAGTGTTGGCATCCAGGCAGCACCAGTATGGCGCCGATGTTAGCGTAATATCGGAAAGATTGTGCCAATACCATTTTGATCTAGCGGATATCATTGAGGTATCGGATGGATTGCGCCGACCCTATCCTGACATACTGTACCGGCCACCGTTTTCCGTTGAGTGTGGGGAAGATTCGTTTGTTAATCAGCTATGCTGGCCAGGTATTCGGATTTCATGACCAACTCAAAACCGTGGTTAAAAAAAAAGCAAACCGGAATAGGTTGAGGCGCGTTCGCACAGGCGATGTAAAAGCACTCGCGCGATGTGATTAGATCACATCGCAAAAAAATCAGATGGTCACACGGGCGTGCCCGATATCCGAGTCGCTTCTCGAGAACTCTCACTCCGAACGCCGCTGATTGGCTGAGCCACTCCGCGACTAGATCGTATCGCAGAACGTCGGGTCAGCTAGCGACTGTTCGAATCGCGTCACTTTTTTTCTGCGATGGTCGCTTTTGCGACGAAAGTTATCGCGCGACTAGATCGCATCGCCGATGTGAACGCACCTTTACTTTTAGCCCGAGAATGAGAGACAAAACCCGCAGAGGGAGCTCAGCTGCATTGACTATCTCTCTTCGACCTCGCCTTGTGTTAAGCCTTCCCACCGTCTTCTGTGTTTTCGCGCGGGTGTGAGGGAGCGCGGAAACCGCTTCAATAAAATCAAAGTGGTGGAGCAAAACACGTGAAAGCTCCCCGTAGGGAAAACGCTTGGACAAAAAGTTGTCACGTGACTCGCCCTGACACGCTGATGGGCTTCTGGGACCGTACTCTTTGCCGTATACGCGAAGTTGTGGTGATGTGTAAGGGGCCACGTAGGTCCGCGGTTTCCGAAATGCGCTCTTCAATGTTCTACTTTTCGTGCGTTGCAGTTGCGGCTGTGGTATTTTTGTCGTGAACGTCCGGAATACGCCTGTGCCAATTTTTCAGTACGCACCTTTTCTTCGTCAGACTCCATGGAAATATTATGTTCTGCTTGTTGGACGCGTTTCGACAACGAATTTCTCATCGGCAACAACGAGAATTTCGTTGAATGTGAGAATCCTTCTTCTTTCTGGAATTTATATTGGCATTGCTTCGTGCTGCCCCAGTCAGATTATGCATCTATCACGAACCACGTGATATTGCCTTTTTATTCTCAAGTACACGGCAATCATGATTCTTATAGTAGTCCTGCATCCGTCTGAATAAAAAGTTTTAGTATATCGTTCCGATGTCCTCGATATCCCCAATAACGATACAATGTATGCGCAAAGGTGGTTGCGAAGTATCGGATATCGTTATCGGATCCATAGGAACGATCTATTAAAACTATCTAATAAGCACGGTCCTTCGTGTTTGATTTGTGAAGTTCGCTTGACGAGGAAGACGTGTAATTCTATTTAATAATTTGTTTTCCATTCCACGGAGAAGTATCACTTTTCTAAATGTGCCGAGAACAAGCTGTGTGTGATGATAGGGTGTTAATAAAATTTTGTGGGAGATTGAAAACAATTCCGTTTGCCCATGTGTGCGTGCTAGGCGAGCCCGATATCTGCACTTAACGCGCAAGCCAATACTGCCGATGTTGCCGATACAAAGGGAGAGCATAGGCGACGTCCGGCCGATACAGAGCAGACGCATATGTAACATCTGGGGTGGTTTGCTCATCTTTCGGCCGCGGCCGCGGCTGCGGGCAAGAGGGATGTTTATGTCACGTGGCCAGCTCCATGGGGACAAGAAGTACATAGCTTTATTGCCTAAGAGCTGAGAAATCCGTGTCGCTTCGAGTACAGAAGTCTAATTTCGCTCGCAGAAAGTGACTGCAGAGGCTTTAAACTGAAGTCCAGTTAACCGCCCCATACATACCTTAGGAGCGGCAGGTAATGTTACGGCGAGGGAAGGTAAATATGAGCCAAAATAAAGGAAAAATCATGCAAAACGAAAGCGGTGGTTGTGTAATTATATATCTGCGCTAGCACCGGAATAACATCCTCCATTTCCATGTAATAGATAAATAAAAAAAAAAAATTCTGCTGTAATGGAACGGTTAGAGCGCCGAGACTTGTCGTCAGGGCGTGAAAGTTCCGGGTTCAAATCTCCGCGGACGCTTTTTTTTTCATTCTGCGCGTGTTTTATTTTTTAAGTGTGATCTTTTTTTACAAATCATTCACCAGGACTTACACGGTTTTTACTGTTTGCCCCACCTGTTGGACCGACAAACCGGAAGAAAAAAAAAAAGATTAAGCCAAGTCAACGCGCTAATACAATCGTTTCAATAATTAAAAGGAAACCAATATCAAGCCAAGTTAACGCGCAATTAAGAACGTTTCATAATGTTCATTAAAAGAACACCAAGATTACAGCATCAGTATGACTTTCACTCAAACGGGGCCGATACAACCATCCTTTCCCCAGCAACTACAATTTTATGTTTTTAAATATAAAACGCTCTTTCTATACCTTTTTTCGATAACAGGACGCGCCTTTTTGGTGCTAATACACACTGCAGTCGTGTCAATTAAAAAAATTAACAAGATTTAAAAAATACACATTCACACACAAAAAAAGTAAAACTTTTGGGGCGATTTGGACCCAAAACTTTCGCGCCACGACGCGGATCCCCGGAGCTCTTTTCCCTCGACTACAGGAAGAAACCTCGAATATGCGGCGCTGGCGCAGGGATATCAATATACTTGCAACGATTTTATCTCGCTCTATTTTCCCTTTATTTTGGCTTATATTTAACTTCCCTTGCCGTAACTTTACCTGCCGCTCCTAAAATACGGTGGGGTGGTTAATTGCACTCCAGTTTAAAGCCTCTGTAGTCAGTTTCTGCATGCGAGCGAAATTAGACTTTTGTACTCGAAGTGGCACGGACTTCTCTGCCATTAGGCAGGGGTGCTAGGTACTTCCTTGTCCCCATGGAGCTTGTAACGTGACATAAAAACCTCTTTTGGCCGCAGCCGCGGCCGCGGCCGCAAGATGAGCTACCCGCCCCAGGCCAATATCTGACCGACATAGCGACCTGGGCAGTGCTCGCACGGTATACCGCCGTTACAAGACCGGTCGCGAAACGGCGGTACGCCAGTATACCTGCCGAGTGTCGGGACGTGGTGCAAAACCGGTCGGCCGACATTACCACGGCACTGGCCAAGGATCGCCGTGCTACTTGGGTCGATTCGTTTGAGTAAATTTATCTTTGTTTTTCAGTCATTTTATAGGATTCCGGGACGGAGTGCATTTTTTAACAAAATGTTGTACTATGAAAATTACACTTTTAGCAGGAGGTGTATTGTGAATTTACACCTTTATAAGGAGGTGTACTGCAGTATTACATTTTTAGTCAAGGTGTTAGAAAAATCTCACCTTTTCTAAGTGTGTGAGGTTTACAGATTTTTTTCTCAGGTGTAGCGTTACATCAATAAAACTGTTAGTCTGTTTATTGTTAAGTGTGTAAAATGAAACGGAAAATAAATGGTTGGGATGTAAACTCCCCGCTGCCCCCAGCACAGACACACGCTCATAAACAGCTCCAAGAGCCAAAGCCGAGGAAACATTCTTCATGCGTCTCGTTTGTTTTTGTGAGGTGAATAGAAGCATCGAGGCGCAGGTAGGTCGATACTGTGCCTTCAACGCGCTCTCACCAGCACAGAGTAATGATGATAAGATTCTTGCGGATCTCGGGCTTGGTGAACAAGTCACGTGACGACGCCGTTTCTTCCTCCGTCTCTTGAGCCAGCTCCCTCTGCACTTTCTTTCAAAACAGGGTGACACATTAGCTTATCGCTTCAACTGGTCACAATTAGTCTATAAAATCACGTAAAAAGAAATCGCAAACAAAGTATAAATATTCGCGGATGCCGGGCCTGCTTTATAGAATACAGTTTTAGGCAATAACAAAAGAAAGGTAATTAGAGTAAAATATTTTCAACATTGGTAAAAAGGATGAATTTCGACTGTGCGTTAGTTACTGCCTACTCAAGAAACGCCGTGCGAACCGATTCGCGAGCATTTTAATGTCGCTCCTTTATTATCTCGATAGGAAGTTTTGGTAGATCGTGACCGATATTTTCAATAACAACATACGGCGAGCAAGTGTTCTAAATTACGTCTTTGGCTCATCAAAACTTAAAGAGAAACAAACCAATCAAAAAACGTAAAAAAAAAAAACAACCGCGTAGAGATTTTGCGATGACGAGCCAGCGAAGCTCGTGCCGTCATGGGTTGAACCATAACCTCCTCTATGCTCACGGAGCCTGGCAGTTCGATGACGGAGCCATAGAGTGAACGGTCGCAGATTTGGAGCGCGAGGATCTGGTCGCACAGAGCATTTCTCCGGGAAGCCTGTGGTCAGCGCCGAGCTTTTGCAGCAGCGAAGACTCGAGTCATGATTTTAAAACCCGACGAGAAAAGAAGCGGTTGCCCGAGGAACGCGAGAAGCACGAGCGGACAATCAATCACTCGAAATAAGCGTGTTTAGGCGTCTCGCCGCAGCGGGGCGCCCGTTGCATGCCTCTTGTCTGGCGCTCTACCTTTTCACTTTTGGCGGCCACGTCTCGTGGCGATCTGCCGGGCTTTGTCAGTGTACAGAAGGCTATGGTTGAAGTCGGGGCTATATAGAAACACATGGGGGCGTATTTGAGGAGTAAACAAATGCATGTGGTGCGCAAGTAGCAGACAAACTTGCACGCCGCGTATACCCGATACACCACCCGCGCCTTTGCGCGTGCATCGCATAGTTACGGGGATCGTTGGAGGAGTTGTCGGATCGATCTACGCTCTCTATTATCGTCTTGTAGCCAACAAGATAGCGGTATCAGGCGATAAGAGCATACCAAGTACGAATCACGAAGCGATTAATATGAACATGTTTAGTCACGACCGGCGTTTGCTAATCTCTCAGTGTCTCCAGCCTGCTCAATAAAGGGCGTCGTTCACACATGATTTAGAGTGTCATAACTTACGGTGTTGCATGGTGAAAGTGTTATTCAAAATTGGATGAGGCTACACTTGCACCCCTGACGGCTATGTGTAGTTTTAAATGACGGAACTGCTAAGTTTCTTGCCGCTGCCTCTGGCGGGTCGCAGGTTCGCTACACGGGCTCAGCGTAGTATTTTTCCTGTTCTAGATGATGTGAGCTCAAAATTAAGATTGATATCTAGTGATTGCGCCATATGTTTAATTTCATAAAATAGGCAAGAATGTCAACAGGCCTGCAAGCTAACCTATACTGCTGAACCCCGCCGAATCAGTCAAGAAACATCTTAATTGTGAGAAATCACGTTAGCGCAGCTTTTTATGTAAAAGAACACGCGTGTTAAACCCCGGTATGTGGAGCTGCGTACTCGTACGATAGAAACTTCAGACGGTGTATTTGGGAGTAGGAGGCGCGGTAACACTCCTTTGCACTCTCCCCCTCCGCTCCTCTCCTTTAGCCCCCTTTCTAAAGAGTAGCAAACACCAACAAACAAAGACCTCCGCCGTAAAAAAAAAAAAAAAAACTTAAAATTTTGGGTAGGAGTGCGTTAGTATAATGGTTTATTTCTGCAAGCTTACTCTCCCCGAAAATCCGTTTAAGAACGGTTCTTCGACGTCACAAGAACTCTTTCAACCCGTGAAGAACGGTTCTTCCTCAAGCACTATTGCCACCTGGCGCACTACACTCTAAAAAAAAAAGAAGCTAGTAGTATTTACTAGGTAAGAGCTAGAAACTGCTTGTCACGTGTATTAGTAGGTACCCGGCAACCGTAGGTAGTAACGGTCAGGCT
Source organism: Ixodes scapularis (assembly GCF_016920785.2). NCBI lineage: Eukaryota > Metazoa > Arthropoda > Arachnida > Ixodida > Ixodidae > Ixodes > Ixodes scapularis. The sequence goes on along the minus strand of NW_024609857.1, from coordinate 111,003,838 downwards.
AATAACGGCTACTAAGTCAAGAAACTAGTAACTGGAAGACCGGAAACGCCACGAGTCACGTGATTTCCGGGGCGAAAAGGCGTGTGGCTATACCACTTACGGCCAGATGGCAGTTAAAACATTAATTAAAACACTAACTGTCAAAGCGGAATGTTAACCGATCTTTATCCAGAATTTAAATGGGTGGTACAACGATTTTCAGACTTTGGCCAATTAACTGCGGAAATTAATCTGTCACCCATGGAACAAAGAACAGAAAACCATATTTTCTGGTAAACGCTACTTTTTATGTAATAAAAAAAATCCAAACAAATCGAAGGTCAAAGTGCTTCTCAACCTTAAACGTCGCTTTTCGAGGGACGCACTCTTGGGGATCACGTGGTTTCCCCTTGAGTTCTCTCTTCAGAGATCCCAGCCGCTTTCTCCGCTATTGTTGACTTTTAAAGGATTAGCATCGTCGAAGGTCGCTGCGTGCAATCGACTTAAAAGACGGTTCGCCACGGGGGTGACGGCGAGTGTAACTGCTGTGGGGGACAGGTTTTGTTCACTTCCGCGCATCCCCAAGAGTACATCACACACCAGTTCCGTTAACCACCAAAAGCGGCTGCATATCGGCAAATATTTCGTTTTCTTCTTTGCGATTACGCACCGAAATAGCAGTTTTTCCGGGCAAACTGACGCGTGTTTGGTCAGTTGTGCTTGGGTAAAAAGTATAAAAAATACAAACTGTCAATTATTCAAACACTAAAATCGTTGCACTGCACCTTTAATGTCAATACGTATGATCGTATTGCTGTAACATTTTTATATTGAATGGCACGAGCGTAGAATAAGAAGTTTACGACTTAAACCCTTTGTCACTTGAGCTTATGATTTCGTCCGTTGAAGAGATGCTTATTGTATTTTGTTTAGACTGACGCTACCTGCTGCGCTGACGCGCTGTGCTCCGAAACGGAACGTCTGCAACTCTATTTTTACTAACGTCATTAGGAACATTTCGTAACCGCTTTTCTCCTTCTCCTCCTCGATGACGCCACTACTGAGGCTGCGAGACGCTAGCTTTGTTTTCGGATTTCTGGATTTCCTGGCGGCCGGTGAAGGGCACTGCGGGACGACGTAAGCGGTCAGCGAGAACTCCCCACTGACAACGTGTTGGACGTAATGCGGTCCCTTTATAACATTGAGATCAAAGTTGAAGGAAGACAGGCTTTTTTTTTCTTTTTAACTGGACTTACCACGAGGTCAGACGCCAGATTCTCCGGTGGTTCGACACCATTTCTTTTTGCAATCCGTTTCAGGATGACGATTGCATCGCTCATACGGTTCTGGGACAGGAGCCAGCGCGGAGATTCTGGAAGTATTCTTAAGAACAAAGCGAGAGAAAAAAAGTTTTTTTAACCACTTCTGGACAATAGAGTAAGTGCTTAAATAATAGCGTGTAATAAAAAAAGACTCCACTCACTGATGTCTAGCATAAAAAAATGGCGATCATTAATTTATTAGTTACGTATGGGAACATCCAAGAGAAGATCATGATTCATAATTTAGTTATCTTTATTGATTCCGAGTTTCACACACATTATACACGTCAAATTAAAGCCCGTAAGCTTCCAGTTTCTCACAGTTCTGCGAGAGACAACCCCCGCAGCCTACTTAGGGAGTTTGGCATATTACTACATAAAAAACATCAGCCTAGAAATCAACTCTGCAACGCTAAAGTGGACATAGCGTGAACACTGGACTTCATTTCTAGGCTTGAGCATACTTTCTGCCAAATTTAGTGTCCGAGTGCTCTAGTAAAAAAAAATATATAAACGGCAATGAAAAAAAATATTGTACTCGGTTTCTGAAGGCGCAGAGGTAGACAAAAATTAGAATATTGGCTTTCCTTTAAAAATACTCGTACTCACAAAAACAAAACCGCATTTAAAAAAAAAATGACTGCAATAAAAGGAAAGAGTAGCAAGATATTCAACTCTACATGAGCTAAAATCCCCAGAAAATCCTGGAACCCGTTTAACATTGCCCCCCCCCCCCCCCAAAAAAAAAAGAAAGCACAATAAGTAAACATGTAAAGCGTTAAAACCACGGGTGACAAGAAATCTTTCGTAACCAGCCAGAACGCCGTCCAATTCGCTCGTAACATTATTTTATTACACTGGCGAAAAATGCCTCACTCAACAAAAGTCATTCGATTATCAGTGCAATGCTAATGGGCAATTCCAACAAATCGCGTCTTCTGCATGATGCCATCATTGTATACTGGGCAGTGGAAGGCGTTTTCAGCACGACCAATAGGTTTCTTCACACGAATATCAGAGGCTGCCCATGCTTTGGCAGCTCAGTGACTCCGCACCTTTTTTTGGTTGGGTGACAAGCTCTGTAAAGGTCTTTAAAATGTACCGGAATGGGATAAATGTTGCATTGTTTCAGGTAAAAATTTTCGACATGAATATGTTAAAAGAATGCACATCCGGCGTCAATAATATATATCTTAAAGATCCCTCTCCCTCCCCCCCACACCACAAACATCACACACACACACAAGCACGCAGTCCCGCGCGCACACACACAAAACGGCTCGGAAGAAGCTGCAAACGGGCGTGTTGCAACCTAGGAAGCCACAGCTTTTTTTCTGCTTAAAACGAAATAATTAAATCTTTTGTTCCCTTTAGGAAGGGTTGTTAGTATCCGGGTTAATGCGAGTCCCATAAAAATAGGAACACTTGTACAAAGAAAAAGCGAAAGAAAGAAAGAGGAAGAGATTACGGACCGCAGAGGACGCTACAGACTAACGAAGCCAATCCAATGTCAGGTGAGTGTCACATGACATTCGGGAGCTGCGCGGCGACACGCGGTCACATGAATGGTTCACGACGCTGGATTGGCCCGGATAGCTTCTAGCGCCCGCTGTCGTCCCCGTTACGTCAAACAGCAGACAAATAACGCACGGCTTGCCACAAAAAGGTGGAAAAGGCGGCGCATACTAGAAAGGGGTAGTGGGATCAGGCACCGACGAGCGGCCCGGATAGAAAGGTCCCGGATGTACGCGGCAGCGCTGCGGTCGTATGGGCTCGAGGATCCGACTGGTTCCGAAGGCCTTTGGCGAGCAGGTTTGGCTTGCGGTTTGGCCGTTTGGCGGTATGGGACTGCGAAGTGGCTCCCGTTCTAACCTTTGCCCCGTGTTTGCTGTCGTTAGTGGGCAATGAAGTGTCATGCCGAATTAGTGTTTAATCGCGCAGCAAATGCACTGCGCCAGCCTATCCAGCACATGCTTTAGTGGCGCCTCCTCGGGCGTCGACACGGAGTGCGACAGCCGTGAGCGCTCGCTGAGCTCACTACCCCTTTTCTAGTTAACGGCCGCTCAAGCCAGGACTAAGCACGTCATGAGGGAGGTTATTATTTTTTTTGAATATTAATTTGTCTATAACTTTTAAGATAAAGCGAAATTCGAGAAAAGAAAGGTTTAATTGAGTTACTACGTTCAGTGCCCTCAGGTTTGGTGCAAATTCAAAACCAGTCTAAATGTCGTTGCAGGGTTCCTTTAAGAATAGGGTGGCCTTCATAATTTGCTTTCCTACTTAGTCACGTGGTCTACAGGTGAGTGAAATCCAGAATTAGTTGTGCTTAAAATGTTAACACCTTGGAATGGCGTGGCGAGAGAAGAAATTATTTTATTCTTCCATGCAGGAAGTTTTTTTCTTAAAGATGGCGACGACCGCTTAGAAACGTACAAACTACCAACTAGCCCAGAGTGCAAAAGTTTTCAGGCGAGGTGGTTATAGCCTCGTCCCACTACAGCGAGAAACACCGATTTTTGCCCGGCGCTGATTCTGTTCCACTGTAACGACCAACACCCACGACAAACGCCAACGAGCGAAGACAAACGATCGACGACGGACAGGGTCTTGTTTGTCCTTGAACTTGAAGCACCGCAAGCAGTCCCACCGAGGACCATCTCTCGGGGACAAACTTTTCCTCCTCCCCGCTTGTAACCCCCGTTGCCGCAGTTCCTGCAGTTCGCGTCCCTCGATTGCTCGTTGTAGTCATGGCTTGCTTGCTGGTGGTCGTGTAGCGAAAGGGAATTCGCCGTGACTGGTTTTGCTCGCGAAAACTTGGTGCGCGAGGTGGTGCTTCAAGACGCCGAGGTTTACGCCCCTGCACCATGATAAATACACCGACATTTGAGGACTGACCAAAATAAGACCGCTCGTCACGAAGTAGGGCACGATATTCCGGCAAGTCATTCCGGGAGATGGGAGACTTGTCATAGCGTTCTGTGATAATCGGAAAGCCGTATTAGCCGCCCCCCTCCCCCCCCAAAAAAAAACAAAAAAACGCACACACACACTCACAAAAAGAACCCTGCCTTTGAATATTTGCAATTCAAGTTTTAAACATCCTCAAGATCGGCGTAAAAATTTGTGGCTATCATCTAGAATGCCTCCAACGACGCCCCCCCCCCCCCCCCCCCCCGAAAAAAAAAAAATAAGTCGGCAACGGCAAACTAAGACTAGCGGAAGCTCTAGTCAAGAAATAAAGTTATCGTCTTCACTTTAACCGCGTTTGTCGGCGCGTTTTACGCCCAAAGAGGAAAACACGAAAACTGTTTCGCCAGACTCTGTCGTTCTGCGTATTTTTAAGTGTTTTGTTCACAACTCTAGCCCCTGTAGGAAACAAGTTTCCTTTTCCCCGTGTTCTGCGTCGCGTCCGCCAGGTGTAACGCGGACTTCGACAAACTGACTACCTGTCAGTAACGTTTGTCGCTCGTTGTCGTATGTCGCTGTCGTTTGTTGCTGTTTATCGCTCTAGTGGGACGCGGCTATTAGGAAACATACTGTAAACCCTGGGACAAGAAAAAAATAACATAACGAACAATATTTCACCACTTTTGCAACGCCGTGGAATCTCGTTTTAGGCAAGACAAATTAGACTAATTGGTTAAAATATAATCTTTCGTTCTTTAGACAGCTTGAGTTTAGTGTGCCAGAGTATGGCGAGATTGTTACCGATTCATGAATAAGAAATCCAAATCGAAACGGGCAATGGAGGGAATTGCACCCAGGATCTCTGGGTTCTGCAGCACGAACGTTCGCTACACGTGCTTCGAAGGTGCGTTAAAAGCGCTGAAAAGCAGAGAAAAAGAAAGAACAACGACAACAAGAGGCGCCTCGTTTTGGGGTCGTTTTTGAGTAAATTTCAGAATATAATGCTGCGGCAAACTTCGGGCGCTTTGCAGATCAACAAAAAAACAGAGGTTTGCCTTCGTAAAACCGTTCAATGAAATATAAATCCCGATGTGACTCAAATTTTGGTCTGCGGGGTAACTTCGACGCTCAGGTGTTTTCGCTTAGAATAGAGACTGGGTAAGGTAAGAACTGTGGGGGAACAGTCCGCAGAAGTACTTACTTATAATAGAGCAAGTTAGCTGTAGCGCAGGCCGAGTATATGAGGCCGAGAGTGAACCAAGACCTCGCTATATAGGCCACGAACGGCAGGAGGCAGAGCCCAAGCGTCCAGGCAATGCAGACAACACCCAGAACCAGGGTCCTCTCGCTGGGGCCCACCAGCTCCAGAACTGGGTGGGGAAGGAACGTGATGTACAGGAATTTCAAAGATGGGACCATCTCAGTGCGCCCTTTGTTAGTTGAGCACCATAACCCCCCCCCCCCCCCCCCCCCCGACTCTCCGAAGTAGAGTATAAATCTGACCTTCACAATAATTCTTTAATAGCTCTCTTTTAAACCAAATAGCACAATGACAGAGGCCACTGTCAAACCGGCCGCAGCCTCTAAATGCCAGTGTAACAATGACATAGTTCTTCGCAAACGATAGGTTCCTGAGTATCTTATCGAATTATTCTGGAATGCTATAGGCTACCAATGGTTAAGAAAATGATAAAGCATGCCATAAGTTTTTTTTTTAATGGGACCGGGGCAATAATAGCATATATTTATTAGGAATGTAAGAATAGTTCAAACTGAATAGCGCATCATCACTCCTATAGCCTTCATAGCGGAAAGGAATGTCACGGCATGCTGGCTTGAGATGACGCTTCGATACTCAATGCTAAAGGACACTCTCACACTCCTGGCATTCATTCGTGTAATATGCACACTATATACAAAATATAACTGCACGTCTAATCTTTACGTTTGAATGTCAATTTACAATAGAGAGTTCTAAAATAGCGTAAAGATCTTTGCGTACGCCCGTGTAAGACTCATGCAAGCTCTTAGCGGAACGCTGCGGAGTGCGTTAATCTAGCACTTTTAGTACAGCGAAACGCAAACGTATTCGTAATAGAGTTCCTGTATAGGCTCCCTACGGGAGCCAGAGTTGCGCATTTGTTTTCCCCGCGCCGCCACGCCGCTATTCGCCGAGATCCATCACGTGAGGAGCAAAGCATCCGGTGGCGTGCAAGAAAGCCACCTTTACGGTCGCTCCGCCGACGTTTCTCTTGCCCCGGCGTATGTTTCCCTGCTTTCCGCCTCCTTTTCCTCCTCTCCTGTTTCCCATGCGCGGCGGCGCGCGCGGCGCCGCTATTCGCCAAATTTAGTCACGTGAGGAGCAAAGCATCCAGCTCGTGCGGGAAAGCCGGCGCTACGGAGACGCGCCGAGGCTGAATGCGCAACTCTGCTACCGTAGGTAGCTATACAGGAACTCTAATTCGTAAGTACTTGTAGCGCCATCTAGATGTGCGTATGCAAACTTCTCCAAAAACTCAAAGGCCCGCATTCTGTCAAGCCAATAGACTACTTCCAAAAATCCCAGCAAACAACACTCCGCGAGTTGCGTTATGGTACCTGGGAGGCCATGAAGGGGAGTGGCTATGGTTTTGGTTTTAATCGCACCGTTGACTTGCAGTGCTGAGTGTATCTCAGCACAGCATAAAAATAAAGTCAGCGCCCACTTGCATTGCACCCATTCTTCTTTGTGAGAGTCCCCGTTGAAACAGGGATCTCCAGCGGCCATAAAAACCCCCTTAACGAGGAGATTGAAGCGTTCCGTATCAATAGGTAACACCTAAAGTGTTACAAATTTAAGAGAGTCGCCTACTCGGTCATGCAAGCATTGTATTTGGTCGTGGCGGGATGTCGTGAAATGAGCTTGGCAAATCGAAACCGAAACATAGTGGGCAACAGTATAAAAAGCTGCTTGGCGCGGCATTACGCCGCTAGTATCCCTTCGATTCTGGAAGAAATCTATTCGATGTCGTAAATCCCAGCGTTTCCCAAATAATCTGAATAACTTTCTGGGCGCCGGCTGTGACCGTGGTTTGTATTTTTCGTTTATAACTCTACGGCCATCATTTCGAGGTATGGCTTCTATTTTTCAGTCTGGGAAAGTCTCGCCCTTTCCCAGACGCGCACGATGGTAGCAACTTGAAGGGGACAGATAGAGGACCGCTGCGTAAGCACTCAAAAATGTATAGCGAGCGTACGTACGCATTGCACGCTGCGTTGCGTGCCGTTGGTGCATGCGCAGAGTGGAACACGCAACGCGAACTCAAACGCAGGGGTGTTTGCGTTTGTCTTATACGCAATACGGTCATTCTAAGCCAAACGTCCCAGGCGTGACGCTCGACCATCACCGATTCTTTCGAAAAAAAATCACGGGGGTTCCTTATCTGTTGAATAGCCACTTGCCTAAATATTTTCGTCCACAAAAAAATTGTTGGCCGCGCTAGTGCCGTTTGAATTTCCCGAAGAGGCGCGAAACTAGACTCAAGCAAACAAACTGCCAAAAGTGCAGGTCTTTAGTTTTCAACGCACAATTTTTTCTGTCCAATTCTACTGGCATTATTGTTTCATTTGAGGCCGATTTCAAATGATATAGTGTTCTTTTTTTGTTGTTTCTAATTGAAGACAAAATGCTGAAAGTGTGCCGTTTTCGAGATTTTTTTTTTTGTTTCAATTTCGGAGTTTGTATACTTGTGCTAAGAGTGTTTTCCGCATCTATTGTAGATATACTTGTTGTATGAAATAGCTTCCTACCGTAGAAAAAAAAAGTTTTTTTGTTATATTAAAAGCGTAAAGTTGCTCAAGAACGGCATTTTCGTTTAAAATAAACTGCAACTTTTGCAGTGAGGTGGTCTAAGTAAAAATATGCCAGACCACTCAAGCGATAGAGCGCCATATGAACTTGTGATTCATAAAATTTAAGCAAAATTATATTTTTTTTTTTTAAGCGAGAAAATATTTTTTGATGTTGAGCTCCCGCGACACATTGCGGAGTGGTTCCATGCGGCAACTTCACGGCACAGCGCGGCGGCGATGGACCTTATCTGAGCCCAGGCACATGATCTGAAGCTCTAAATGGGGCATGCAGCTTAAATTGCGCAGTCATAAGTTGTCACAACTTATTACTGCGCTATCAACTTACTGATAGGTCTCTTCTGGAGAAGAGACCTATCATTTGTGGGATTAAGACAGAAGACAAGCGTAACCAGAAGCTCTGATGCAGACAACGCTATCTAATAAGCGATAAAAAAAAAAAAAAAAAAAAAAAAAAACGTTTGCACTTATTTTTGTGTGTGGGCGTTGAAAACGCTGAATTTCTCCTATCTGCAGAATGGAATCTTTTCTCCATTGCAAAAGATCAGGACTTTCGTGAATCTTCATTCGGTTGCCTGCGGGCAGTGTGACAAGGCACACAGCTTTTCGCTAGCCGGCAGTGTTGCTGTTTTAGCCGTTTTTGAACTGGACAGGATCGTAACTACGACCTTACTAAGTACACAAGCTCTATTTGCAGAAAAGTACATCTTGTAGCCTAAAATAGAGGGCGTGAGCTAAACAATACGAATAGTTCATTTGCAAGCACATTGATGGCCCTAGGTGATAGCTAGCACTAGAGTTCCTGTATAGGATCCCTACGGGAGCCAGAGTTGCGCGTTCATTCCTGTAGCGCCGTCTTCCCTGCACGAAATGTTGATCCTGCCCCTCACGTGACTGAATTCGGCGAATAACGGCGCCGCGCGTCCGAGTCGCACGGCGCGCTCAAAAGCAGGGGAACGTATGCCGGGGCACGCGCAACGTCTACTCTCCTGCACGGCACTTGACCCGGCTCCTCACGTGATCGGATCTCGGCGAATAGCGGCTCTGCTGCGCGTGGAAGACAGACGCGCAAGTCTGATTCTCGTAGGGGCCTATACAGGAACTCTAACTAGCACCAGAGTATGCGCCTCGGCTCAGGTAAGGTCCATCGCCGTCGTATTTATTGCCAAGTAACTTCATTACTGCTTACCGATCAGGATTAGTGACAAAGCGCACGGGACATCCTAGAGAATCTATCCCCGTCTCTTCCGCCATCTTGGAACTACTGCCCCGCTATCCGTAGGATGTTGGAGTTGCGAAAAGTGTAAACGATGAAATAGTCTCACGCATGATGTGGGGCAGCTGAAACATTTGCGGCTCGATGCTGGCGTGGATGGCTCGCAGGACGATGAATGCAAAGAAGTGTGTCGCCATGATGGAAGATAATCCGAACACTGCAGCGACGAGCACGAGCGCAAAGAAGGTGTACTTCCGGCCAATCCTGAAACGGGCAAGGTGCTACAGTCGAAAACATCTTTAAGACAACTCTCACTGTTTGCCTCTCTTTGGTTAGGACTTACTCGTTTTCCTAATCTTTTGATGTACAGGCTCCCACGATTTGAAATACCCGTTCGCAGAAGAAGTTCATCTGGCGGTGCTAAGCCTACCTAGGCCAGTGGCACTTTATTTAAAAAAAATAAATAATGGTACTCATTTTCTTTTTTATTACACTTTAAAAAAAAGATATTGAAACTACTTTTCTTTTTTATTACACATCCCAAGCATTGTGGGCCCGGCCAAAGCGCATTCCTAACAGCCGCCTAATATTACCTGATAAAGTGGGACTCTTAAATTAGAGGAGATGCTGCGTTTACTAAAAAATAAGGCCGTTTTTATAAACAACACCTTTTGCGTGGCGTTCTCCACTCGGCGCGCGGTGAAACGGTGATTGCTATGAGATACTGAAAAAACAGAAAACTAGAAAATGACGGTGGCACACGTAAAGTCAGTCATCTAGAACGAAATTTGAAACACATAAACTTTGTTCTCAGGACTCTGGCGGAACTGGCTGCTTTGAGACAAGCTGTTGTATAGGTGCACCTGTAGCGGACAATCGATAAGCATTTGCGTGGCGCTATACGTAAGCCTATCTGCTCAAAATGTATGAAAAAGCACAACCAAAAACGTACGAGCCTCGTCTATAATTCTGCTCAGCAATTTTCTTATTCTTACTACTTTACCCGTTAGCTCCGAGACTGTGGAAACACCCTGCGTACACTGCGCGCTATATTTAGCTTCAGCACATGATTGACATGTTATCTCAGATCACTCACAGAAAAGCGCATATCATCGAATAGTTCTACTCAATTTAGTGTTGTATATTAGTGTTTGATGGCACACTAAACTTCATTTCACCTTACGATGTGCCGCAACGGACACTACAAGTCATCCTCTAGCCAATTCGGTGCTTCCCACGTAGCACGTGACTTCACGCTCTGTGCGTCGGTCTGTGCAACCAGGAGGTCACCTGAAATGCTTATGGCTTGGCTCCGGCGACTTGTAGCATCCGCTGCGATACATCCTAATGTGTACCAGAGCCCCTAGATCTTGTGAGCGAAATGGTGTTCGCACTGACGGTCATGTACAATACTGTATTTTGCTATACCATGTCCTGAAGTATAGGCTTGAAAGGGAAGTTCACAGCACAATGAGCTTACATTTTCCGGTGAGTCTGCTGAACTACGGATTTCAGTCTAGATAATACAACGCCCTTTCATAAAGAACACCCTTGGTGTGCAATGAGCTGAACAAAATAGGGCGACCTCACAAGCCACTTTGACTACCCCACCACTGCCGCAATGCATTGAGGGAACTTGCCTTTCTGCACGTGCGACAACACCGCTTGAGCTTTGCGCGAGTGGAGCACGAGACGGCACGAGCCCCCGCGTGCTCGGCCGTCTGCCTCCTGTGAACTAAACTTATGGCGGCATCACGCACGCGCCGAACGCTTAGTGAGATTGGTCTATGAGACAGCGTTTCAACCGATTGACCAATCTAGCCCAAGTTGTTGGTGACGCAATCCTGGCTTCGGCAGATCAGATCGCATGTCTCCCCTCATCTAGTGGGAGCGGTGTTCATAGTGTCCTTCCTCTTATGCCTCCTCGAGTTTCTCACTTTTGGCATGCGATTTTGAACGTGCATGAATGCCGTATGTGCTGGAAGTTCACTGTAAGAGTGACATAGTAACATATTTTATTACGAAATAAATGATGATTGTATCCTATTGTGAGAAAAAGTCTGACCAACAGTTTCTAAAGAAATACAGAATATCTCGAATTCACTTTCTTTTTTTCACGTTACTGCACTTTCTTGAATCGCACTACCGCTGAGCAGGGTGCTATATATTTCATTCAAAAAGCTCATATGAAACTTATCGCGTACCATAAGAAGCACGCGAAACTTGCTGTTGAAAACAACGAGCTTCGTGAGATCGAGCAAACAAAAAAAATGCAATCATATGTTTACTCACTTGTCTGACAGGATGCCAAATAGAATAGTTCCGACTGTGCAACCAACGCTGCTCATGGTGAACACAAGACTGGGCAAGTGATCCCGGTCGCACACTAAGTCCCACTGAAAGAAGAAATAAAGACAAACGCCAGACACATTTAATGATGAGAAGTCAGTTATTATGGCCGGTGTAATTAGTCTGCCAGATTAAAAGGAAGACTGAGTGACTCAACTCGCAGATGTCTGGATGACGACCGAGATGGTTTTAGTCATTACAACTATAAGAACATTCGCACGCGTTTGTTGGATTACGTTTGGAACGTAGAACGCCGAGATAAAGATGCATGTTACCGCAGCAACCAAGTTACACAATACTTGGTTGCGGTACTGGCAACTCGCTGTCGTATGTCGAGGTAAGCTCCCTTGCAGTTCCGTCAAGCGTAAGCAAATGACTACAGTGTGAAAGGTCCGGATCGGTCCCGTTCCTGAGGTCGGTGGGGGACAAGGAAGTGCCAGAGTGTCTGCCATCGATTGTTTCTCCCATTCTTTTGACAAGAATTGACCCATATTTGGGCAGTGGTTAAATAGACCGTATCAAGAACTTACGCTGCACATGTTCGGTTGCAGTATGTCTTTAATTAACTGACTGGTTCTATTTGCCCATTTAGAATTCCTTCGTAAAAAAATCTATTAGCCATTTGATTTATGGAATCACTCGAATATTTCCTTTGTTACTCTTATAAAGAAGTTTTGTGCCTCTTCTTTTCCGAAGAGCGGATGTACGACAATCATTGCGGTCTACACATTGAAACTATTCATAATGATGGCGCAAAGAAATCGAACGTCCGCAGAAAAAAATTCAATTTGGGCTGCAAAAGAGCATACGGTATGTATCACGCGTCAATAATCCTCCCAAAGTGCAGGTTTTTATTGCACCGTAAATTTACTGAAAATCGTCATTTATCGGGCTCAATTAGTATTTCAGTTTTCGGCTGGACGCCTGATTTCAGACAAAGACCGCGAGTAGGTGTTTTGTTCATAAACAGGGCACAGAAAGCATTGGAGTAACCATAGTATTCTTAGCCTTACATATAACATATCGAGCTATTATTTCGTACAGACGTGGAAGAATATGATGCATTCTGTTATATGCTATTATATCAATTGGCGTGGTTGACCTTTGTATTTATGCTTCCAGGTGTATTTACATGAGAGCCCATTGTTTATTTTTAGGCACGGTCGGCTGTTGGACTGTTGTTTTCTGTATATTTGAAGTGGTTTTTCACTCCTACCATGTCTCCAAATATGAGTAGGTAATATTTATAAATGAATAGATATTCTGTATTACGATCAAAAAAATGGTCTAGAACGGGCAAATAATAAGAAAATTAATAGCGTGAATTGGCTACCCAATGGCGGCCCTCTGCAAGGGAAAGACGTCTGGGAGAAGCAACTGCCAAGGGATGACGGCGGCAATTGATGTATCGATGATGAAACGATGAAACGGCAAGTGTTCTCAGAATCGCTGGCATGACTGATGTGCAAAAATAACGAACTGAAACGTAACTAATTCCTCAGATAACACACAAAGACATGATGATGGAAGAATTTCAGCCAGAGTGTGACTACTTTGATTGTTAAGCATTCAATAAAAAAGTATAAAAAAGCTGATGGTCAGTTCTATACAATACATCTAAACGTGAGAAGTTTTAAAAATAAAATTGACATTCTCGGAATAATTTGCACTCTCTGAGTGTGGAATCTAGTGCTATTGTACTCACAGAAACCTGGTTAACGAAAAATGACAAACCACCATATCTACACGGATACAAGTGTGAAAGTTTGTGCCGAGAAAACAAAAGGGGTGGCGGTATAGCTATATATCTCAAAGATAACTTGCGGTACCAGGTTATGGAAAATCTAACGATAATGAATAAAGATATAGAAAGCTTACTTGTTGAAGTCTCGAACACCATAGTTGGTGCTTTGTACAGGCCACCGTCTGGCAATGCGTATGAATTTATGGCTTTTATTGAAACTACGCTGTGTCTTCATGGATCTGTATCCGCCTCATTTATAATTCTCGGGGATATAAATATTAATACGCTATCGGACGATCACCACGCGAGAGAATTCCGAGATGTCATTCACCAGTATGCATGAAGCCATATAATAACAGTACCAACCGGAGTCACTTCAGACACAGCAACATCCCTCGGCATCTGCCTCATGAACGTAGATATAAATCATGTTACGGCCGGTGCTATCTTATACGATATTAGTGACCATCTACCCATATCCTGTATAAGGTCTTTTACAAATTGGAAACTAAATCGTGGTATGAAAAAGTTTTGGCAGCGCATAATAAACGAAGAAACGCTTAGTACTTTTGCCTGCCTAATAGAGCAGGAAAGTTGGGTCGACGTTTATAGAGAATGCAATCCTACAGTGGCCTATAAAAGCTTGTTGACGAAATTCAAACACTGTTATGATGCTGCTTTTCCTCTCTAGGAAAGTAAGCAAGGGCCTAGAAAGATTAGAAAACCGTGGATAACTGGCAAACTGTTTAAAATAGTACAAAAAAAAACTGCATGTATCATGCTTTTATAAAAAATCCTGATCCCGCTCTATTGGATGACTTCAAAAAGTTTAGAAACAAATCAAACTCCGACTTAAAAAAAAACAACAACAAAGTGTGAATATTATCAAAATAAATTTTTGCATATTCCCAATGACAACAAGAAAGTGTGGGATATATTTAACGAGCAGGAAGCAAACACGCAGCAGCATGAAGGAAATCTTGACGAATAACAAAAGTGTTGTCGGTACAGAACTTGCTGATAAAATGAATCGGCATTTTATCAGCATAGGCACGTGCACAGGAAAAAATGCAAGCTCGAATAACTGCATGTTGGCAGGAAATCAAATGGAATCCATCATGCTTTTTCCAACGACACCAACTGAGATTGATAAGATAATGGGTAGTCTAAAAATGATGTTGCAGCTGGTGACGATGAAATAAAAGTGCTACCAATTAAGTGCACCGCGGACATAATAGGTCCTCTGTTATCCCACATAATAAATATGATGCTTGAGTGCGGTAATTTTCCTTATGAATTAAACATTACGAAAGTAACTCCTGTCTACGAGGGTGGCGGATAGACCTCATTAAATAATTATAGGCCCATTTCAGTACTCCCGGTTTTCTCCGAGATTTTCGAGCGTGCACTCAATGACAGGATAACAGCTTTTTTTTAAATATATCATATAATAACTCCTGCTCAGTATGGTTTCCAAAAAGAAAAGTCTGCAGAATCAGCGCTCATCGACATAAAAGATACAATTGTTGAAAACATTGAAAACAAATTTGTCACACTGGGATTCTTTTTTGGTTTAAAAAAGGCGTTCGACGCTGCACAACATGATATTTTACTTAAAAAACTTGATATGTATGGTATACGAGGAATAGGGCTAAAATTAATTAAAAGCTATCTAAATGAACGGTACCAATATGCATTCTTAGGTAATGAGTCATCTAGGAAAAGGAAAATAAAACATGGCGTTCCCCAAGGCTCTATTCTAGGGTCTCTGATATTACTTGTCTATGTAAACGATATAACAAAAATACCTGGCTCCCCTCAGGTAATGATTTACGCAGACGACACAAATTTATTTTTTGCTGGTGAGACAAAACAGATCGTAGAGAAATTAGCCAATGATTATCTTATAAAACTCTCAAAATGGTTAGAAACAAATCGTTTAGGTCTAAATACCAGTGAAACAAAATATGTTATTTTTAAGCCGATAAACAAACGCGATCAGAGTACTATCAACATAACATTTGGAGGTTATTTGCTGGATTACGCTTCAGAGCAAATATTTTCGGGGGTGCGGTTCACGAGGACCTCTCTTGGTCAACTTACGTTAATATCCTCAAGGCTGAACTGACCCGAGTTACTGGAAGCATATGCAAAGTGCAGAATTGACTACCGACCTGGTTTAAACAAACATTGAACTACTCCCTATTTTACTTGAAAATGAGCTATGGCATCTTGGTTTGGGCAACTGCGACAGAAAGTAATTGCAACAAACTAATTGTCTTGCAAAAGAAAATCTTGTGTATGTATGAAAATTATAGAGGAGACAGAAGAAATTTAAGCATGCAGCCACTTTTTAATAAATATAATATGCTAAAAGCAGATCAAGTATTTATTTTAAACAATTACAATTGATGCACCAGAAAGAAGCTTTACGCTTCACCAACATACGATCTGATCACGTACATTATTCGAAACCCAATAAGAAAGATGCCGGCAATAAGAACTAACTACGGCCGACAAAGTCTAAATTTGCAGATAAATAAAAAAAATAAATAGAAAAGATACGTCCGTAGATTTTTATCAACCTTTTAATAGCTTTAAATGCGCTTGTAGAAGGATGCTCGTGTCAAGTGAAATTGCTTTTTCATCTTTGTTAGTTTCTGTAAACTTCATGAGTATTATAAATATGTCTCATTTTTGTGCGTACTTCCATTGCTTTTTTCTTGATGTTTAAGTGTGAGAGGAAATCCTTTATTGGGCTCTTTTATTAATACCGCTATGTTGTGGCTGATATTAGTGTGATGTATTGTATACTTGTATTTCTTGAATTCCACAACGGAAGCATGTCTTTGTTCCTGGTCGTTTTCGACGATCAGTGTCGTCTATTTTTATTTTTCATGGTATATGGAACTTCAATTTTGATTATATATTTTTTTAGAATGTTGCACGAGTGTTTCGATCTATTTTCTTCTAACAGACCGGCTTGGTAAATAGCGCATTTTGTTCTATGACGTATTTGCCACTGTGCTTTTGTACTGCACTGCTGAACTGTACCGGGGGGGGGGGGGGGGGGGCAGAGACCCTGTCAGGCACCAAACCTTTATCTCTGCCCCATACGCGGAACTTTCCGCAAAACAAAATAAAATAAAAAAGAATAGCCCGACAATAAAACTTACTTGCAAATGTTGGTATAGTGCATAACAAAATCATGCAGCACACCAAAGGGGCCCGAGCCACATTTGACTCAAATACATCGTCTGCTATCGTAGATTAGTGCATGCGCCCTCTCTTACCAGGATCCACCAGTCGACTTTTGTGCCGATCAGACGCTTCTTGTTAGCAGACGGACGCTGTAGGTCGCAAAACAAGGTTCTTACATTTTTACTCATTACGCAGGTAAGTTGTGATTTCAAATGTTGATGCCTAAAGTGCCCTGTCTGTGACCACATATGAAGCAAAATTTGGCTTGATATGTTAAGAAGACGATTTATACGGTTAGTTAAAAGAGCCAGAAATTCATTTGGCTCACGCGGTGGAAGAGTTACCGAAAAATTCCAACCTTCGTTCCAGCGGTGCTGGCGTAGTCTGTGTCGTCGTACGTAAATTGCGTACAGGGTACCCTCCGCTTGTCTGGTAACGCCAGCGTTGTTTCGTTCTCGTCCTCAGCGTGTCGAAGGTAATCTTGAATGAAGCTGGCGTTGAAAGCGGACAGGGACAGGTAGCAGTTGTCGCTGCTTACCACAAGGTCGCGGAGATGTAGAGCTTTGCTTTCTGTTAGGTTCAAGGTCTTCACAGAACTCGGGAGAACGCAAGAGTGTTCAGGCACCGACAACATAAAGATGAGGCCGAAGAAGTATCCTGGAACTAACAGGGACACCGGTGCCAAGTAAAGCCATAATAATGTCTTCTGGAACCTGCCGAAGCCACCGATGCTTTCGATGACGTCTTCGAATTCTGTATCGGCCATTCCAGCAAAACCTGCAGTTAACAAAAAACAAAACGCAAAAAAAAAAAAATAACGGCATAAAGCACTTAAAGATAATAAACTAACATACTAATAACATAACATTGTATGGTAAAACCGCCCGGCACGCATCGGATTTAAAAAGAGGATTTTAGTGCTTAGGAGACCACGCCTGATAAAGCTACAAGATTGGGGTCTTCAGCACGTCCGCCAAGGTTTTTTTTGAGCGTTCGCAGCGGTATTCCTTATTTTTTTAACTATACTACCTTATGTTGTCACGAATATAAAAAGCAGGCGGACGTAAAGCGATCAATACAAGTTTTATGCGGCGACTTTGTGCCTGCAACAAAAACTTACATGACACCGCGTACAATCTGCGGCGGCGACGGAGAAGCGACTACATCAAAGCAGCGCGCTACAGCTGCTTCGAGATAGATGCTAGCTGCTTCACGCTACAGCTGCTTTGAGGTAGCACAGTGTCACAGCGAAATGTACCGTGCCACTGAGCTGGGCACGCATGCTGAGGGTCTGATGTTTTACATAAGTCGACTAGGCGTACGGTCAGAACAGCCTGGCATTCTTCGCCTTCACAATAGGCGCTGGGAATACGTATACCCGTTTGCGCTTAGGAAGGTTATAAACTAGAGCACGATAACTGCAGAAAATAAACTGGAGCATTATAAGACTGCAGCAAAAGGTAAAAGAAAAAGAAACAAAAAAGTTAGCCGGCTGGGTTTGAAGCCATGGGCATCCGCATGGCAGCTACGTACGCTGCCAATTTCGTCACTCATGGGGCAATTTGGCTGTACGCATTTTCGGATTAAAAGAAATATTTTTGGATTAAAAACAAAGAGAAAAAAAGTTGATAAAACTACATATATGTGGTTTTTTTTTATTCCTGTGTCACGCGTCATGCAAGAGTTATTTATTTTTGCTGTTAGCGCATATTTTCCTCAGCTGATGTTTTCATGGGCACGTACCTTGAATGCGAGTAACCGATGTTTCTTTTATCATATTCTGGGCTTGCTTTTGTTTGAGTGTGTTTTCCTGCGTGCTTGCGTTTTTCTTGTTTTTTTGGTACATATGCACGAGTGTATTTCTACCTTCAACTCTATGTACCCCCCCCCCCCCCCTGGAATAATGCCCTCGGGCGCTGCGGGGTAGCCCGAAATAAATAAATAGATAAATAAATAAATGTGTGAAACGAATTTCTTATACAACGTGTTTGTGCATGGCCTAGGGTAGAATGCCTGCCCAATTGCCAGTTCCCAGCTATCACCACAAGGGTGCGCCGCTTCCCCATTCCAAGCAGAAAATGCATGCGCCGTTAATAGTGAGTTTTAGTATTGCGCATGCGATTAAGTGGAAATGCTGTGCTTTTGCCTTAGCGTTGTGTTCTCCACTCTGCGCATGCGCGAAGTTGCCATGCGCCACTCCAAGGCCGCAGTTTGGGTTCCGCCGTACGCGCAGTGTGAAACACGCAACGTTAACGCAAACGCACAGGACTTTCGTTCGCTCGTATACGCAATACTAAAACTCACTAATAGCTCTTTCTCATGCGTTCTTGCATTCTTTGTGCTGTCTCTGACATCGGTCGTGGTAGCTGTGGTCAAGAACGTGCCGGGGCTGTCACTTCTCAAGACCCAAACAACACCCGGGACCATGGAAAGCGAATGAAGCTCATTTCGAGGAAAAACAGCGTCCTAAATTCTACCTGCTGCTACTCAACAATATGCGGCAGGCACCTTTTTGCAACTTAGGCCTGTCTGGTCCCCATTTATGCATTCTACTTAGGCTTCACTCAAAGCCCAGCTTGGTTCGGGCCTCCCTGGGCCCGTTTCCGCGAAGCTGGTTAACTTTAACCGCGCCCGAAAGTTAACCGTATTACCACACGAGGGGGAATTTTAGATCACGTGACCAGCGGAGTATAGGGATGGCGGGGAAGGGAAACATGGCGGTGCCCCTCCGGACGAGCGTCGCTCGCTTTGGAACTAATATGTAGCACTAGCTGCACTATCAGGCACGTTTTCTAGCAATGAATGGTGCAGGAGGCTTTCGCTTTCCCTTACCTCACTGACATCGCAGAGCATGAGCAATTATCTCACCGTAATTCTAGATTGTCTTTCGATTGTTGCCATTCCTAAGCCTAAAGGGTCGCGGTAATTATCGACATGGCAACGCCTTTGGAGTCCTAGTGGATTGTCTTGACTCGATTGGCCGGACATTTATGGCACGCCGAATTAGACCGTGCTCCAATTTCCATTAGAGCCGGAGTACGCGATTTTTAGTTTTTTCCCTACTAGGTACTTGTACATACCTAGTAGAGAAATGCGGTCAGCTTACTACCACGGTTAATGTTAACTGGCTTCCAGCAAACGGGTCCTGGTGCCAAAACTGAACAAGCCAATGTGCTCTTCCAGGTCCTCTTTCGGTGCTGCTTAGCTGGCACTTAGTACTTACCTGCTCAGAACTTTCTCGCGCACCTCAAAGTAGTGACGGGTGCCTGACGACAGGCACACTGCGTCTGTCCCTAACGTGAGCCCCAGAAGAGCTATATCTTCCACACTGCTTCGGTGACTTCGTAGCGGTTGTAACCCCAGATGACCCTGGCCGTTGCAATTCCTCTTCGCCTTTTGCTCTTCGTCTGGTCCTTGTCTGCAGAAATAAAAACTTTCATTGTTCGCCGTTTTGAGATTGTAAAAGTTTACCAGCTCGTCTGCATTTTGCGTTGGGTCATACCTACCGCCCACGGCATTTATTCACGTGTGGAAACTACATATGTTGCTGCTCTCCCGCTATGAAATATCGGTTCCGAAAGCAATGGAACTACGTATGTTCCGGTAGCAGCCAGTGCGCAGGGTACAAGTATCACATTCATTGTATGAAGGGATGGCGCCCATGGCGGTGGTTGCGCGAAGCATGAGCAACGGCGCCAAAGCATGGGGAAGCTAAAGATTGGGCAGGCATTATAAGTATAAAGGAGGCTATGGTTTGTGGCAGTGTAATTCATCTTTAATAAAATCTTCTTTTGACAAAGTTAGTCTGTTTTACACAGAATGCCCAAGTTAGTCTATTTCAAACAAATATTCCGTAAAAGACGAACACGTTTTTAAAAATCGGCACTTTTCCCCACTATTGTGGGAGAGGCAGTGGTAACACCGAATGTCAAGCGGCGTCGATGTAGATGGAGTTGCAGCGCCGCCATATCTGGTGGGCCTCTCTGCCGGCATAAGTCTAAGAACGAGACATGCTGGAAAGGAGAAGATCAGAGTCACGCAGCGCTGCGGCCTCCTCCCTAACAACCCTACACAAAAATGCACCCAGGTAAATATAGATAAATATATAAAAATAAAAAAAAGCGTTTTCGGTAGAAACGCTAAAAGCCCGGAGCTCGGTCGGTCAGAGCGTGGAAGGAGTAGCACCCGTCGCTGGCGTTCGTCAACACCCTAAAAAAAACAGAACGCCTTCCTAAGAACTTTTTCAGCTCGCGAAGAACGGTTTCGTCTCAAACACTATCGCCCCCTGACGCACTAGAAAGGCAACTGGCGAAGATGAACTTTTTCGTTAGAGAAGGTTCTTCATGAAGAAATCTTTTCTTAGTAAAAGTACTTTATAATTTTTGTTTTTTCGCTTTGGAGCAGCATTGATCTTAAATGACGTCACGTGGTATACCCTGCGTTTGCATTAATGTCATTAGAATGTATAAAAATAATATCATATTAAAGAAGGTTTAAGTAACACTACTTGTTGTAAGGACCTTTTCAACTAGATTACTTCACAGAAACGCGACATTGTTCCTGAGTGTTCACCACATTAGGTTACAGCAAAAACGTTTCGCGGGATGCACAGCATGCACGACAGTAAGAGAGAGACTAATGCTACACGAAGCGAATGGCTTCCGTGGGGCAAACAACGTGAAAGAAACTACTTACGTTCTAAAGGAGCAGATAGTCCAACAAGTCATGAAGTTTACGTGAATGTTTGGAACAGAGACCGCAATACAGTAGAGCTAGGCGCTTCGTCGACGACACGCTAAATGTCTCGCAAAAACCTGGGCCTAACTGCACGTTGGTAGCAGGGACTGTGCGCACCACAGCACTGCGGCTAAATGAGGAGTGATTGCGAGCTCTCGTACCTTTATTTGAACCTAGTGCTAAAAAAGTGAAAGCCGTTTACAACTCCCTGTAACGCCGAATTAGAGCGCAGCTCTTGAGGAGGAGGAGGGAAGGGTACTGGGGGGTCAAGTGACCTTGGGTGGGGGTCACGTGACCTAGGGGGGTCACGTGACCTAGTGGGGTCACGTGACGATGACGATGCTGATGACGTCATCAGTAACAATGACGATGCGGATACCGATGATGTCATCAGAGAGGATGACAATGACGATGCGGATGCCGGTGACGTCATCAGTGATGATGACGATGACGATGCGGATGCCGGTGACGCCATCAGTGACGTCACTGATGACGTCATCAGCGACGATGACGATGCGGATGCCGGTGACGTCATCAGTGATGTTGATGATGACGATGCGGATGCCGGTGACGTCATCAGTGACGTCACCGATGACGTCATCAGTGATGATGACAATGACGATGCGGATGCCGGTGACGTCATCAGTGATGATGATGACGATGCGGATGCCGGTGACGTCATCAGTGATGATGACGATGACGATGTGGATGCCGGTGACGTCATCAGTGATGATGACGATGACGATGCGGATGCCGGTGACGTCATCAGTTACGTCACTGATGACGTCATTAGCGATGATGACGATGACGATGCGGATGCGGGTGACGTCATCAGTGACGTCACTGATGACGTCATCAGCGATGATGACGATGACGATGCGGATGCCGGAGACGTCATCAGTGATGATGACGATGCGGATGCCGGTGACGTCATCAGTGACTTCACTGATGACGTCATCAGTGATGATGACAATGACGATGCGGATGCCGGTGACGTCATCAGTGATGATGACGATGACGATGTGGATGCCGGTAACGTCATCAGTGATGATGACGATGCAGATGCCGGTGACGTCATCAGTGACGTCACTGATGACGTCATCAGCGATGATGACGATGACGATGCGGGTGCCGGTGACGTCATCAGCGATGATGACGATGCGGATGCGGATGCCGGTGACGTCATCAGTGACGTCACTGATGACGTCATCAGTGATGATGCCAATGACGATGCGGATGCCGGTGACGTCATCAGTGATGATGACGATGACGATGCGGATGCCGGTGACGTTATCAGTGACGTCACTGATGACGTCATGGGGGTCACGTGACCCCGGGGGTCACGTGACTTGGGGAGCCACGTGACCTTGAGGGTCACGTGACCCTGGGGAAGGGGTCACGTGACCTTGGGGAGTCACGTGACCCCCGATGACCCTTGGGGAGGGGTCACGTGACCTTAGGGTGACCTTGGGGCACGTGACCTTGGGATGACCTTGGTTACGTCGACGCCGACGGCGATGCCGCTCAAGCCGGGAACGGGCCCCTAAGAGCTGCGCTCTAAAACACAGGTGGAGCAGGCGAGACCCGTTGGTCGTCAACCGGCCGAACCGTTGCCAACGTCCGCCTTTCCAACCGAGCACCGAGAAAGACGCGAGCGGAGCGGCGGAGAGCGTTTTCAGATTTTATTTATTTATTTATTTATTTGGAAATACTGTCGGCCCTCACTTGAGGGTCATTACAGGGAGAATTTTATAACAATACAATTACATACACAAAAAAGCCGCGGAATTTACAAGGAAAAAGCCAGCAGACACAACTCTTTTTGGAAGAAACAAGAAAAAATATGACATTCTACATAGTATTAAAACAACAACAACAACAACAGTTTTCACCCTTCAAATGTCCTGTTTATGCTCCTATTGGCTTAACAACTGTGCGATAGACTGCTCAAAGGAAGACACCGTTTCAATATTTACAATCTCGCTGGGCAATTGATTCCAGGCTTCGATTGTTCTAACAAAGAATGACTGTTTAAACGTATCAATTCTACTTTTGAAAGTTTGGCACGTTTTTGTATGGTTTAATCTACTGGATCGTTTTGAACTTGAGGGAAGAACGTATTTACTTGAACTTAAGTTCAATTTGTCGTTAATTATTAGAAAGAGCAATTTCAAGCGTGCGATTTCTCGTCTTATGTGCAAGGGCTCTAGATTGCTATTTCGGAGCATTTCCGTTGGGGATGCCGTCTGTCTATAGTTACAGTGAATAAAACGTGCTGCTTGTCGTTGAACTTTTTCTAAACTCTCAATGTCTTTCTTTGTGTAAGGGTCCCACACGACACTAGCATATTCCAGGATGGGCCTAACGTATGTTTTGTAAGCTACTGTCTTTATCTCTTTTGTTGCGTGTTTTAATTTATGTCTAAGAAAACAAAGCTTTTTATATGCCGATGAACAAATATTGTCAATGTGTTTAGACCAGGTTAAATCTCTCGTAAAAGTAACGCCGAGGTACTTGAAACTTTCCACATTGCCCAGTTCTGTATTTCCAATGCAGTACTGAAATGGAAGTGTGCTCCGTTTTTTAGTTATGTGACAATATACAGATTTAGTAAAGTTTATTTTCATATCCCAGTGGTCGCACCATTCTTCTATATGATCCAGATAGTCATTTAGAGCTCTTTGTTGATCCTGAGATTTAATTGCTGAATAAATGATGCAATCATCTGCAAAAAGCCTAATATGAATATGTGGTGGTGTTCCGTGTGCTATGTCGTTTATGTACATCAAAAACAGTAGGGGCCCTAAAACAGAACCTTGCGGTACACCCGAATATACCGGAAGGGAATTTGAAACATGCCCGTTAATTTCAACACTTTGACTTCGATTTGTTAAATAAGAATTTATCCAATTTATTATCATTGGCTCTATTCCGAAAGTTTTGAGTTTTGACAAAAGCTTCCTATGTGGCACCCGGTCAAAGGCTTTAGAAAAGTCTATAGAAATTACATCCAGTTGCTGTTTGTCATTTAATATGGATGCCATGTCATGAGCCGTTTCAACCAGTTGTGTTACTGTTGACAGTCCAGAGCGGAACCCATGTTGTTTGGAATAAAGCAACTGATTAGTATCGAGGTGATGTAATATGTGTTTGGCTATTATATGTTCCATAACTTTGCAAGCTACGGATGTTAGGGAAATCGGTCTGTAATTGTCTATGGTCAGCTTGTCTCCTGCTTTAAAGATTGGAACGACTCGTGCACAACGCCAGTCCGTGGGAAGTTGCGATGACTGCAATGAACTCACAAATAAGCAATGTAGATAAAACGACATCCATTCGGCGTACCGCCTTAAGAACATATTAGGTATCTTATCGGGGCCAAACGCTTTTTTTGTGTCAAGGTCTAACAACTTTGATAAGATTCCTTCTTTTGTTATTATCAATTCTGGCATAGTGTGTACGGTATCATAACCTTGCTCAAATCCTGACCTTGCATTTATATCACTGTCATTGCATGCATTTTGCTCCGTCAGTTTTTCCCCATTGTTCTCGTTATTTTCGTGCTGTGCCTCGCGTGTGAATACCGACTGGAAGAACAAATTGAAGCTATCTGCTAGTACACTGGTGTCAGTTATTACCCTTCCGTCTAATGTGATCTGCTCTATGCTTTCTTTTTTTGGATTTAGATGTCGCCAGAATTTTTGGGGGCTGTTTTTTAGAAAGTTTTGAAGCGTTACTGTGTAGTAACTGTGTTTAGAGGCTTTCACCATATCTTTAAGTTGTTGACTTAATTGTCTCATATTAACACTGTTACCGTTCTTTTTTCTACACCTTTTCAGTCTGCGTTTAATGTGTATTATATTTCTTGTGATCCACGGATTATTTCTTTTCGTCTTTTTTATCCTGTTCGGTACATATTTATTAATGCAATAGAAAACTATCTCCTTGAAGCAGTTCCATGCACTCTGAACATCACCACTGTGGCACAATAATTCAAACGAATTAAATGATAGTTCTAAATAGTCAATAATACTTGTGTCGTCGGCACTTTCAAAGTCCTTGTATATGAGTCTACACGGCACAGAAGTCACAGCTGTTTTGTCACATTTTATAGTCAATAAAACCATCTTATGGTCAGATATGCCATCAACCACAGATACCTTATAGTCAGCAATATTATCACTTAAAAAAATTAAGTCCAGCACAGATTGGGTAGTATCGGTTACTCTAGTGAAGTCCTTAACCACTTGGGTAATACTGTGGCCGAAGGCAATCTCAAGCATTTTTTCACAATTTGCTTTGTCCACACTTCCAGCATGCAAAAGGTCCCAGTTAACATGAGGTAAATTAAAGTCACCTGCCAATACTATTCTCGTATTATCATTAGCATATGTATTAAGGACAACATCCAAATCCTCAAGAAACCTAATAGGGCTGTTCGGGGCACGGTAGGCTGCGACGACAAAAAAAGATAAATCACCATATTTTATTTTACAAAACAGCATATCATCCAAACAATGATCTAAGACTACACATTGCATATTAATCTTAACAGCGATAGCAACGCCACCTCCACGAGAAGCCCTATCTTTTCTTATTAATTTGTAGTTTGGGGGAATGACACAGTCACTCTTTACATCCGATGTAAGCCATGTTTCTGTCATGATAACAATGTGCGGGGATTGACACAGCAATATACTTTCCAGGTCGGCAACTTTATTCAGTATACTTCGTGCGTTTAGATTGATTACTCTTAATTCTGCAGGAACATTCGCTTGGTTATCAAGTCATTCGCCCCTTGCACTGTGGATTCTTGTAGGGAATCGTTGATCCTGCTTCAGATCCCATTCAAAGGTCTGATTATTAATTTTGAGTTTGTCATGCACTAGAAACACTTCATCCCCATTGGCTTTGTTTTCCGAGGCAGAGTTCCATAGTTTCTTACGTTTTTCTCGGGTCTCTCTGGCATAGTCGCTACTTACACTAATCTTCGTCCCTTTTAACTTTCTGCAATTCTTTAGCACGGCTAACTTTTCATTATAATTAAACAGCTTTATTATGACTGGCCTGCATGATTCGTTTCGTTTATATCCCACTCTGTGAATCCTTTCAAGGGACGCGATTTGAACACCAAGTTTAATCTCAAATAGTTCTTTTATCACCTTCTTTTTCAGATCATCTTCACTTTCTTTGTCTACTTCTGGTATTCCAAATACTAGCAGATTGTTCCTGCGGCTTCGGTTCTCGAAGTCAGTCAATCGGTCGTTCTGATATTCTATCGTTTTCTCGAGGCTTTGAACCTTCTTCTCAATTTCTTTTACGTTTTCATTCAGAGCCTGAACAGTTTTCATTGTGATCTCAATTTTGTTGATTTTACTGTTAATCTCATTTACACTAGCTTCTAGGCGTGACTGGTTAACTTTCATATTCTCTTGGTTTGTTCTGATTTCTTTTATGTCCTCAGCAATTCGGTTCTGGTTAGATAAAATCTGGCGTACCATATCCTCAACGTTTCCGTCAGGCCCAGGGTTTTCCTCTACGTCTCCGGACAGTAAAAGTTGCCATTTACAGAACAATACCACAACATCCCAACATTCTGACAGAATTTCATGGCACTTTTGAGGACCCGGCAGGACAAACAAAAATCTACAGTCACTACGGAACTCATGTGCATTTGACATGTAACTAACCTGCGTGACGAACAAGGAATACTTCAGCATCTTGGCTGCTGCGTGGATGCCGGGCCCTCTCAAGTCCTGCTTGTCCCGTTGTTGCTTATGTAGTCCAGCTGCTGATGACGTCGATGTCGTCGTGATTTGCGGCAGCCAATCGTGGCTGCTATGCAGGAATTGGGTCGTGTCCGCTGAGTCATGTTGTGGCGCGATGAACTGGCCTGCGTTCCAGATCGGGCAAACAAGCCACGGCAGCATCTGCGTGACGAACAAGGAATACTTCAGCATCTTGGCTGCTGCGTGGATGCCGGGCCCTCTCAAGTCCTGCTTGTCCCGTTGTTGCTTATGTAGTCCAGCTGCTGATGACGTCGATGTCGTCGTGATTTGCGGCAGCCAATCGTGGCTGCTATGCAGGAATTGGGTCGTGTCCGCTGAGTCATGTTGTGGCGCGATGAACTGGCCTGCGTTCCAGATCGGGCAAACAAGCCACGGCAGCATCTGCGTGACGAACAAGGAATACTTCAGCATCTTGGCTGCTGCGTGGATGCCGGGCCCTCTCAAGTCCTGCTTGTCCCGTTGTTGCTTATGTAGTCCAGCTGCTGATGACGTCGATGTCGTCGTGATTTGCGGCAGCCAATCGTGGCTGCTATGCAGGAATTGGGTCGTGTCCGCTGAGTCATGTTGTGGCGCGATGAACTGGCCTGCGTTCCAGATCGGGCAAACAAGCCACGGCAGCATCTGCGTGACGAACAAGGAATACTTCAGCATCTTGGCTGCTGCGTGGATGCCGGGCCCTCTCCCGGCATCCACGCAGCAGCGTGACCGAACAACCATGTCCGGCGGCCATTTTTGGATTTTGATAACGAAAAATATATTTCGCTCACTACCGTGCTTAGAAAAACAAAAACAATCCTTGTTTCAAGAAACAAAAATATTGGTATGTGCGAAAAAAATAAATCAATATAAGCACCCTCTCAGTCACGTGCGCGCTTTGTGTATCGCGGGATGTTCGCATTTCGGGCGACTTCTCTAAAAAAAAAACTGCTCTGGCTGCGGGTCTAAAAACATTTACTGACAAATGAGACAAGGGACGGATTGACAAAAGGTATGAATGGCCGACTATTAGAATCGCTATTTCGAGAAACAGAATCGCCAATACGGCACATTGGGCTATAACCCTCTGGATTAAAGATTTTTTTAGAGCGCAGCTCTTAGGGGCCCGTTTCCGGCTTGAGCGGCGTCGGCGTCGCCGTCGCCGTCGGCGTAACTAAGGTCACCCCAAGGTCACGTGACCTCCAGGACACGTGACCCCCAAGGTCACGTGACCCCTCTCGAGGTCACCCCAAGGTCACGTGACCCCTCCTAAGGTCACCCCAAGGTCACATGACCCCCCGGGTCACGTGACCCCCCAGGTAACGTGACTTCACCGGTCACGTGACCTCCAAGGTCACGTGACCCCCAAGGTCTCGTGACCCCCAAGGTCACGTGACCCCCCGAGATCACGTGGCCCCCAGGTCACGTGGCCCCCCCTCCCCGAGGTCACGTGACCCCCTCCCTCCCCCCAAGGTCACGTGACCCCCTCCCCCCCCCCGAGGTCACGTGACCCCCTCCCTTCGAGGTCAGGTGACCCCCCGGAGCATATTAAAGAATGAGGGGAGGAGGAGGAGAAGGAGGAGGAGGGGTCTACCCTCCCCTCAGTACCCTTCCCTCCTCCTCCTCAAGAGCTGCGCTCCAATTCGGCGTTACAGGGAGTTGTAAACGGCTTTCACTTTTTTTTCTCCGTATCTATTACAGCTAAGGCTTTCACACTTTGCCAGTGTGTTGCCCTGTATATAGCTCATTTTTGCATCAAAAATTGTTGTCCTGGTTGGCGGCAGACATTTACAAGAATTGCTCACACAAGGGCATTTGACTAAATATGAAATATATTAAAAACAATTTAAAAAAAATCATTTTTAATACTTTTTGAACTCCCCGAAATTAACGTTTATAATATGTACTAATAGAATCTGCAGAGACATAATGCAATATTTGTGTGGCTTTGAAGTTATAAAGCGAGAAATATGGCCAAATTGACGCTGACGCAGTTCCCATAAATGGGGCGTGCACATACCCGTTCTCCACTATTTCATTATTATTAAAAAGCGTAAAAATGCTACGGCGTGGTCAGGAAAAGACGAACTGACAGCACAGACGTGGACGGTAGTTTTGAAGAGAAAGTTCATAGTACCTTTCCGTTCAACCGACCCAATATGCCAATGGGCTGGAGGGATCGAGGAGCGCGCACCCTGGCCGTGTTCCACAATTTACTCGATCTTACTCAAGGGTAAGGGTTTCGTACCTTGACGTTCCAAAACCTACCAGCGTCCAGCGCTTTTCAATTTGAGTTGTCACGTGACACGACCCGCCGGGGTAACTCGGATTCATTTGGGTAAGATTTGGAACACAGCCCCTGTAACATGCTTCGCGGTGCCTGTTTCAACAGACGGCGTATGGCGTCTCCCATTAGGCGACGTAAAGAAAGCAACCGGAGCGACTTTGCAAACAGATCAGCCTACAACCTTGGCGGTAACATGATATAGCAGGTAAGACTTGGCAGAACCTGAACCTGCGCCGCCTTTCACCGGCACTGCAGTAGCGAAATTACTGCTTCTACTGTAGTAAAGTAGTAATTTGAGCTAGCGCTTCTACTTCTCCGCACGCTTCTACCGGTTTAAAGGCTAGCCAACATGGCGCGCTCATTTTCTCCGCGTCTGCGTCGCGTCAGCGCCTACGCTTTGACGTCACTTCCGCCGCCGGGACGAAACGCAGCGTTTTTTGGCGAATTCCGGCGTATCTGGAGGAGCTTGATATTTTGCGTCGAGGCGTCGCGTCTCGCGCTGCGTCAAGAAGGCAACAACCAATGAACGGCCGTGTTCACTAGTTGCAAGGAGCGTTTGAATTTTTTCTACTGTTTTCCCTAGGGATGCAGCGAACTTTTTTTAACCGAAAGGTTCGATGATCGCATCAAGCGGTTCGAAAGGTTCGAAAGATTTCGAATTTTCGAACTTTTCATATCGAGAAATTCGACGGAAGTCGAATTTTTGAACTTTTTAAACTAAGAAGTTCGACGCTTTTCGAAATTTTGAGCTTATTGCGCTGCGAAATTCGATGCTTGTCGAACTTTCGAACTTGATAAACTAAAAAATTTCGATGATTTCCGAACTTTCGAGCTTCTTGCACCAAAGAGTTCGAGGTTTTTCGAATTTTCGACCTTCCTACGCTAAGAAATTCGATGATTTTCGGACTTCGACCTTATTAATCTAAAGAATTCGGAAATTGTCGAACTTACGATTCCTGAAAAGTCAAAAGTTCGACAAACTTCGTATTTTTAGAATAAAAGGTCGAAGTTCGTCGAAGTTTGAAAGACGGGCGGGCGGTTTCATTTGGATTCAAGCAGTGAAGTACATTCTTAATCCTTTTTTCGCATTTTTACATGCGGTGCCGCATTCCTTTCGAAAGACAATGGCGTTTCCCTTAGCAAAAAGATGCAGTACCTGAAAAAAACTTGAAATATATTGAATACGAGTATTCATTTTGTATTCATTCTGTATTATATTGTCCCCATTCGAAATACGTGCGAAAGGTATTCAAAATATATCATAAATATTAATCAGAAAAAAAATTTAGATATACCAAAAATATAATTCCTTGCCCCTCAAGATGCCATATGTGCACTTTTTACTGCACAAACGGCATTTTGAGGGGCAAGGGATCATATTTTTGGTATATCTAAATCTTTTTCTGATTAATATTTATCATATATTTTGAATACCTTTCGCACGTATTTCGAATGGGGACAAAATAATGCAGAATGAATACAAAATGAATATTCATATAGCTACACAGCTACACATTTTTGGGGGGATTTTGTTAGTAAATGTGTCCTTGCGGTATTTGAAGGCACTACTAAATACATCCCACAAAGTAACCATTAGAAACGAACACAAACACAAACACCACGACGCACTGAACACCTGAATGACAGTCCCGTTGACTGCTCTAGAGCCTTATATAGCCTACATATTCAAGGTAATCATTTGGCCGGTGACCAGCCCTGCACTTATTAACGTTCCAAGTATTTGATATTCTCCTCGGGAGTCTGTCAAAGGGGAAACAGTGTTTTGAAGTTCGTGGACGATATCTCTTACTACAAGAATTAATACAGCTAATAATAATTCGGCGCAGTCGCTAAAACAATATCCATAGAAACGGCTCCTAGAAAAAATGTATTGCTTCTCTGCGTAGCACCACCTAAGATGAGGTGAGTGAAGCTAGTTTCTTCACTTTAAAGTAGTTATTTTGATTTTCTTTACTAGTTCACTATTTAATATGATCATTAACGTCACTATATTAAAGTCACTACTCACATCACGTACAATGGTGAGTATACGTATTCAGTGAACTAACATTGTGCTAACACAATTACACGCCAAACATATGTGCTCACAGCACTTGCTGAAGCTTTCCAGCATCAGGAAGTGTTGTGGTTCTAGTTCCCGAACCCCGTTTGTGATCGGTGTGCAAGAAACTCATCAGGTCTGTTCTTGACAGAAAAAAAGGAAACGAGAACATAAACTGGGCTGATTTATCAGTGCGATGCTGCACAACTCAATTGACAAACTAATCAAATGTTGTGTTTAGGCACTTCAGTGTACTCCATATCTGTTTGAAGTGAACTTCTGATAGGCGAGTTTTTCAATACTTTGGTAGTTTCAGTTAGACAACCAAAGGATTGCACTCAAAATATATTTAGAGCATAACACAACAGTATTTACGAATTCCATGTATTGTAAGAGTATTCTGCACATATTTTTGATGGCGGCATTTTTATTAGGGTTGGAGCATATTTTGCATGAAATAAATACATATTTAAAAAAAATCTATGTGAAAGGTATTTTGGGCCTACTAATTTAGTATTTACATATCTCAGAACGCATGAAGGGAACTTCAAATGTAGTTTAAATAAAGGTATTTTTAAAAAAAATTTCAGAAATATATGTTAGTACTAAGTAAAAAAAAAAGTGTATATTTTCGGTCTATTTATCGTGTACTTACAATTATAAACTGTACTTCAAATACACTCAAATTAGAATGTGGTATATTTCAAACATCTTAGTTTTCACTAAGGGTTATTTCAATCATCTGGCATGCTTGGTTTCAAAGAAATATATTCCCGAAGGAGCGAGGAAGGACGACGGGTTTTTGACGATTGTCGTTTGTGCCATATTTGAAGCGCGTTATAGCCGAAGCAATTTATGGTAGCAATGCTAAACTTTTTAAGAACGATCTATGTATAGCCTCGGTAAGTGCCGTCTTAAGATATGATTATTGTTCTTCAAGACGAGTTTCGAAGAAATATCCAAACATGTATCTACGGGCAATTATGCCCTAAACTTGGTAATTTTTTTCGTCGAAATTGTTTGCGGTATCGCATTCAAACTAACACCACAGACAGTACATATCATTACCATCTGCAGAATACAAATTAATCTATCTATTTTTCTTTTCACGCTGAGGAATAAATTAACTCAGGGAAAAAGATTTCTAATATTGCTCAAATTCGGCACGTCATAAAAAAAAATATATATATATTTCGTTTTAAGTTTTTTATTTCACGTTTCTATGGCGTGTTTCTTTTAGCCTGTACACATTTTCGTAGGAGAAAATTGTTTCGTAGTTCTGGGCCTCTGAATATGCAAGAATACAACTCTTCCGGCGGATTCTTGATAGTTCTTTTCTTCTCCACCTTCTTATTTTTTGCAATTATTGTTATATTTATTTGTTCATTATTTTTTAACAGTGGCACAGTTATTTAGGTCGAAAAGACATAACTTTGAACTTCGGAACCACCGAGCATGTGACGAGTAGTGCCTTCTGACAACGAGTTTTAACAATAACCATCTACGCGATCTTTTATGCAGTGGAGAGCGGCAGTAGCTTTGCATATGCATGAATAATTTCAGATTAAAATAAGCTCGACCATGCCCTCTTTCCCCATATTGTTTTCTTTAACAGTCCGAAATATAGGGGGGGTGGAGACTGGAGTCCCTACCCCCCCCCCCCCCCCCCCCCCCCCCCGGTTTTTCCTCTTCCCACACCAATGGTGTGGTAGAACGCTCATTGACCTCAAGTTGTGTCAGCTTCTGCGCTTTTTGCTCGGCGTTTCTTCCGTCTCGGAAAATAAACCTCCAAAGAAACAACAAACTAAAAAATTGTCAAGGTGCAGGCGAGCAGGTGTATGCTGATCATGATGCAAAATCCCGAGACTGGGAATGAAATTCGAAAGAAATAGTGTAAGAAGAAAGAAAAAAGGGGACAGGACAACGTCTCAAACTCAGCTGAGTTGAGTTTGAGACGTTGTCCTGAGCCGAGTTTGAGACGATGTCCTGTCCCCTTATTTCTGCCTTCTTACACTTTTTCTTTCCAATTTAATTCCCAGAGCTGAGTATGAGGCGTTGTCCTGTCCCGTCTTTTTGTTGTCTTCTTACACTTTTTCTTTCAAATTTCATTCCCTGTATCAGGATTTTGCATCATGTGAAAACTAAACTTACTATACGCCAGCGTCACTTGGGCGGCGTTCGAGCGGATTACTACCAGCGTGCAAGGGGGTAGGAAGCAGGGTTGGGCAGAAATACTCCAAAATGTATTTGGGAATACAAATACTGGGATACAATAAAATAGTAGGTAAAATACTGATACTGAAATATATCTGTAAAAGTGTATCGCGATACGTATCGGAGATACATTTTAAATAGAGGCAAAAAGTATTGGGAAATACAAATACAGGAATACATTGTAGGGAGGGCAGAAATACATATACAGAAATAGTGATACTGCAAAACCTTTTTCAAATTTGTTTGAGACGCCGATTGAGATGAAGCTTTAAGTTTGAATTAGAAGTTTTTGATTCTGAAATTACTTTCCCGTAGGTTTGGTACTTTGCTTTGAAGGTAGTGAGTCTGGACGACGAGCAGTTTTTAATGGGCTCAAAAAAACGTTGCATCAAAGACTGACCGCGGTCCCTTCCCTGACATCCTGTCTATCTGACGGGAGATGCGAAAAGAAATTGACCTCTAAATAAATTCTATGTCATCCTCAATCCATCAAAACGTCACCATGCCCCTGTCCAATAAGGACGCCCTTGTCAACATTTATCACATGACGTCACGGTGGAATGAACTGGTATTCTTTATCTGTAGCTGTGGCCTTGAAGATAAAACTTTACCACGCTGCTGTATGAAAGGACACTACGTACTTTCGTTGTAGGTCACCTCGTTGAATATCGTGCAGGCAGTGTCATTTGGAATTTTCAAGAAAAGTGGACCACTTGAAGCATCCTGGAACAGAAGTCTTATCTTCCGTTATGGTTGAAAAAACGATACGGTGGCATCCCCGTTGTGAAGGTCCTTCCTGCCGACCCTCCGCCACCGACGCATGGATAGCAGTCTTCAAGTTTCGTCTTGCCTAGTCCAAATAGAGACCTCGTGGATTGCGACCTATTGCTGGCACAGGTGCGAGCTCTCCGAGAAACAGCGCGCTCAAGACGCGTCGCAAGTGTGCGAAGTCTGGGTCGGCACAGCGAGGCCACGTCTGACCTTCCTGGGTTTCGGATAACCAGAGCAGCGGGTCTATTTCAGGTCGGCTGATGACGTACCCTTGAGCCGTGCAATATTACGTTCGCAGCCGCAGACGCATTCGAATATGTATTGAACTTCACTGCATGAGTCATCCTACTATTTCAAGTCAACGACCGCCAGGCTCGTGCAGCAACAGACTGTGACTCAACTTTGCCGGCTGGGTATACTGTGCACATTAAGGCAAGAGAGACTGTTAGTAACGGGCTGCGGATGCCAGCAAACAATGATTCAAGAAACCCCTACCCACACCGTGCCCCTAACTAAGGACCTGTGGCACAAGATGGTCTGATTCCACTCCTGGCTCGCCAGCTGGTTCGAGTCCCCGACTACGCAACACTTCTCAGAAGAGAGAAGAGGACGCATAGAAAAATATTTTTGAGAATCTGAGGGAACCTTGGTCAGCATGGTAATAATATCCCAGCATCTCCTTGACCCTGGTGCACTCATCAGTGGAAAAAAAAAATATAGCGTTTGAATTTGTATTTCTTATTCGGGGGGGGGGGGGGGGGGGGGGGGGGGGGAAGGGGGGGAGTATTTCTCGGAAAATGTAAAAAGATACTTTTCACTCTGATTGTATGGCGATACAACGGAACATCCAAAATTTATTTCGATACAGGAATACAGATAGTGGTGAAAAAAAATGTATCGCGATACAGAAATACAGATACCAGATGTATTTCTGGACTATACGCCTCGCAAGTGGGCTCATTTTCGTCTTCTGCGCATGAGAAAGGAAGTAGTGGTGATGTCAGTACGCCGAGCCCTGATTGGCTCATCGCGACCCCCTGTTGAGCGTCGTCTGCTCCTTTGCAACGTCGTCTGCTCGCAACATCGTCTGCGTCTGTCTTACCTTTCCTGTGACTTTCGGAGCGAACTCGACTTCGCCTTTAAGAGAGGGCAGACGAAATAACTCGAGCGGTACGTTGTTTTCGTCTAACAACTAGCAGACGCGCATCAAGGAGGGAAGTCAAAGGACTCACTGGCGAGGTGTCCCGGGGCGCCGAGGTTTGTTTGCTTAGAACCGAGAGTGAGCGTGTTAGTGTCCGCAAGTTCCCTCCCAAACACTTTTTCCCTCCATTCATGTGCGGCGAGACCCCTCACTCTTTAACGGCGCCGGCGGGTTAGCGCAGTTAACGTCGTCTGCTTTACGTCTGCTAGTCAAAGCGATGGCTGCTTTACCTTTCCTGCGTCTGTCGGAGATTCACCGCTTTTTAACCGGCGAGAGTCACCGTTGCCTCGGTAAACAAGGAAATAACAAGAGGAAGAAATTGACCTCTTAATCTAAAATTGAGGTCAGCGATCAAAGTATAACACGGGAAGGGTTCACAAGGGTCGCGCGGGCATATTCCATTCAGCACGTCAGCCGGTCGTGGGCAGACGGTCGCCGAGTCGCGGAGTGCCTGCTAGGCCTAACTGCCCAGCTCGTTTGGCCGCGTTCGGTGAAATCGTGGCCGTTGGAGCTTTTCCCCGGTGTCTGTGGATCCAGCGTTCTTGTTCGTCGTGCTCTGTTTCAAGTAATTCTTACTTTTTTCTTGCTGCTTGAAGTCAGGACGCGTGAGAAGCTCACGTAGAAAAATAAACGTCCGTGGGTCGTCGCGACCGCGAAGCTGTCGGCCATGCTGAGTTGATCGTAAGAAGTGCGTAAGACAGCTTCGGAGCTGTTGTAGGATTTCGCCGTAACCTGCGCAAAACTTAAGAAAATTTCGTTTCGTGAATACGAATTTGTTCTTAAGTTTTGTCTTACGCACATTTTTGGCGTAAGATCGTTTCGTGAATCTGGCCTCTGCACTTCCGAAAGTCGCAGGAAACGTAAGACAGACGCAGACGACGTTGCGAGGAGACGACGTTGCAAAGAAGCAGACGACGCTCAGATAGGGGGTCGCGATCAGCCAATCAGGGCTCGGCGTTCTGACGTCACCGCTACCCGCTGCGCAAGGAGCAGACGAACTTGCCCTCCGCATTATCGCGATATATTCGTTTCGCGATACTGCCCAACCCTGCTAGGAAGGCAGTTTGCCAGATCCCTTCAAGGTTTTTCTGAGCCTCAGTCACCTGCCTGCCGCTGGCCGTTTCGATCTGGATGAGTATCGTTAAGCAGTGCGTTCGTGTGATCACTACTGCGCGATGCACGTTAAACACCCCCCCCTCCCCCTTCAGTTATTCGCCGCCTCATCATTTGTCATTCGTGACGGTATCCTGCTCTTGCGTTGTTGCGTCTTGCGTTGTTGCGTGCTAATAAACCATTCCTGTAAACCAGATGTGCGCAGCTGATTAATTTTCGTTGTCACTGGCGTCGATACAAACGACGCAATGCGGAAGTATCTTCAAAAGTAATTGAATTACATTTCTAAGTGTCTGTACTCAGCTCAAGATACTTTGCAGGGAAAATAACTTGAGTAGTATTTTAAATACTTTATGAAGCAGGTATTTAGTAGCTTAACTTAAATACTTTTATCGAGTATTTTGTCCAACACGCATCGATAGGTGGATGAGGTGTACGCACTAAAAAGGATGAAAATGAGTGAAATTGAGCTTCATTGCAATTTTTGTAATACAAATGCATGCTTACTATTACTAAAATTAAATATTACGGCATGTAGCCATCATTTAACGCTCGATTTCTATTTAAAATTTGCTTCTGTTTCTTAAGTGCGTCTGGCTACGTTGGGCAGACGCTTCGGAAACGCAGACGCGCGCAGCGCTGCCCGGTAGCGCTGCGTGTGGTTTGATTGGGCGCACGCGTCTGGCTTAGCGCGCGCGCCAAGCCGAGACGCGCGCCTAGACGCTTTGAAAAACGCGCTATGTGGGCTATCCTTTGCGGATCCTCTGCGTTTCGAACTTTAACCGCTTCAAATGCTTCAACTTCAAAGCTTTTAAATCACGCTTAAAGAGCTTCTCGACGACGTCATCCTCTTCATTTAAGATGTATTTGATTCTTTAGTTGCAGTTAGTTATAGTTTATTCATAAAACTTAATAAGAAAAAAAAACAACAAGAAAAGCTACAATAACAACAAAAAAAAAACGACATGATTATCTTTCTGGCAGCGATTCTTGGGCGAGTTTTGGGTCCAGTCGCGTCGAGCAACCGGAGTGTGAGTGGCGTCGGCGGTCACGTGGTCACATCTCGCGAACGTCGCAAACTTCCCGAGTTCGCGAACACTCCGGAGCGTTTTCAGATAAGATCGATCAACCATATCCGGCGACGCAGGCACAGACACGCAGCGCTTCGGCGTGCCACGGACCTATGATTACGCGACGAGACCGGCGAAACTTGCTTTCGACGAGTTGCGCCTTTTTCCTACGGCCCTGCGCTTCCGTAAACATTTCCACTTGTTCTCAACGGCAAGTGTCACGGCTTGCACAGGGTTTTAAAGAACGTCTTCGACGAATGACGACGAACGAATAGAAAACGTGTCTTAAAGGGATGCTGAACCGAGAATCGAATTTCAGAAAACAACGCAGAATCGAAAGGCAGGACGGGACGCTACAAACCTCAACATGTCACTCATAAACCGGCATCTCCAACGGATCGTCGTATTTTTGTAAAAGAAGAGCGCGCTCGCAGAGGGCTGAAAAGACGCGTGACTTTGCGATTCTCATTTCCTCCTCTTTTCTCTTTGACTCCGCGAGGGCGCGGAAAGGAAAGGGAGCGATGCCATTCCTTCTCCTTCTCAACTCTTCGGCGATAAGATGAAGTGAACATTCTCTCTCATTCGCTCATTTATTTTCTAGAAATACGGCCATCCGCTCGAGATATGGCTATATGAGTGATGTTGCGTGAGTTATGGCGCCGCGCTGAAGACTTCTGCAAGCTTATTTTGTGAAATCCGAATTTCGGTTCAGCATCTCTTCCAGCACGCTGCCGCCAGACTCCGCAACGTTCAAAAAACGCGATCTTTCGACATGCAAGATGGCCGTCCGGTGGCTTCATTAGAGTGAGCGGGAAGCGTGATCTAGCAATTGTCATAGATATGAGTGGTATCGACCAGATCCGAGCGACGCGGCGCAGCGCGGAAGTGACGTAGGGCGGTCATTATTAGTTGCTATGATATTGCCGCGCGGCGCCCGTTTTTATCACTCATGTGTCCCCTGCTTTATACAACGATGCGACATATGCGCGTTTTAGAGCGCAGCTCTTATGGCGCATGGAACCGTTCGGCTGGGCCAGGGGGCGCGCTGGAGCGATACCAGTGGCGCCGCGCCGTGGCCCAATTTCGCCCTACTTAGCCGTACGCCCGTCCCATCGCGCTGCCAGTTGCAATGGCGGGCACCGAGTTGAAGCTTCCTGTCCGTTAAAAAACTGATCATTTTTTAAGGAGGCGAAACTCCGCAATGAAAAGTGGCCTGTGTATCAGGTCTCCGGGGTGGAGGAAATAATCCAGGCATAGGAATATTTGTCGTTTGCGAAGTGTGTCTCACAAATGCAAGACAGCGTCGACTGCAACATCCGCCTCGAGACAAATGCTCTTTTTCTTTATGATTTCGCTAGCTCTTCAAAGTCAGGGCTGTCGGACAAAGATGAGGATGTAATATTGCTTAAATTGTCTTTTCGCGCAGAGCTGCGTTGTCTCATACACTCGTTGAACTCAGGTCAGTTCTCGGAGTTACGGGCTAATGGAAGCATGCCGCGCCTGTTCTAATTCATCCGGATGAAGTTAATGACGAGGCATGTACAGCCTGATCGCAACACTGGGTCAAGTTCTAATAAAAAACCGAAACGGTACGTCAATAAGGCCTCCGCTTTTATTTTGAGCGGGTCCAACAGAAAAAATATATATATTACTATGCGACGCAACACCTTGCTGTGTTTGAGCGCCTCTGTCGCTGCCGTCAAAGCGGTAGAATCGCAATTCATGTACGTGCATGCGTCAGTAACCCACTTTTAATTCTATTAGTGAAAAGAGGGATCTCCAATCGACTTGCATTTGCGTCGTAAATCGTCCCCCTTTTTTAACGTATTTTTATGTGACCGCAGAATGATAATTTTGAACACTGTTCCGGTTCACAACAAATAAAAAATTTTGCGTCACTATTTGTTTTGTTTGCTGTTTATTTACAATTAAACTTGATATATCTTGAGTCTGTGTGCCAGGAGAGGATCGTCAATATTCCTTCACTCTCTCTCTCTGCAAGAAAAGATGATTTATTTTTAAATTTCAGTCATGAATGCTTAGTTATTGGCCTTTGTGACGTGCCCTGTCCTCGTCCTTTTTATTTTGCTTTCAATTTATACATCTAACATTGCTAACACACTCTTACTGGTTGGCCGAGGAAAGTTCGGGTTTGATGTTGTAGAGTTACTTGAAAAGTAATTATGCCTGCTGTAGGTTAACTACATGATTTTAATAATATAAAAAAAAATGAACTAGAGTACGGCCGTCAGTGTATATCTCTTTTCAACTATGCGCTCAAGTCAGTGCTCAATATGGGCTATGATTATCTGCCTTATTCGCCCTCATGTCTTTCGCTGCTTACTCGCCTTCTCTTGTAAGCATCAGGGAACAAAATTGATTGAAATTACTGTGAGAACGCAGGCGAGTTGGATGAATTGCGCGAGACTGGGGGAGGAGTGGCGCTGCGTATGCGCGGCGAAACTTCAGCCGCACAGCCCTATGACTGGAAGCGGATCCGCGTTCGCGAAGCGGTTGCGGACGCGGTTCGCGAAAGACCCCGTTCAGACACACCGAGAGGCGGTTGGAGGTTTCTCGGCGATCACGCGTGACCTTTTGAGACTTGGGTTTGGCAACCCTGTTTTGCAATCCAAAATTCACTTTAATCGACGATCCAAAACCAACACTTCGCTATTTTGGCACTCTGAAGGTTGCTCTCCGGGATGTTTCTACGCATTACGAGTTCAGTTAGCGAAAAAAAATAGCATGGACCCGCCAACCTCGCCTGTGATTCCCTTGACTTCGCCCACAGGCAAAGCCCAGTTAGGCGCGCCTTGCTGACTCAGAACAGGATGTCCCCGACCTTTTCTTCGAAGTGGACCCTTCCCGCATGAATAGCTGACCTTGTTTTCGGGATAGAGGGCCAGTTTTCCACCATCGTTTGCTCTTAACACTTTCGAAGTTGTGAGAGGTGGGGTGGACTGTGGTACGGGCTGCGGGGGAATGTGTTCGGTGCCCGATCGTGGCTTCGTTGGTGGTGGACTCTCCTCTCGTCACTCGCACGTCGATCGAGTCTACTTTTTGTTTAGCATTAAGCTCAAATAAACGCCGTATGGATTGCCTCTGCATCGTTTGGTACGTACACTTTATTCATCGAGTAGGTTTCCTTTATTTCTTTTGTTAGTAGTAAACGTTACAGGTCGAGCTGTCGAGCTAGCGCAGGTACCCTGCCCGCTCCGCGATGGTGCGTTTGTTGCGCCATCAGGCTCACGACGTCTCTATCGCCCTTCGTGGTAGTCATGCAAGGTGTCGAAAGCTTGCAATAGTTGACGCGACTATCTTAGTGGTTACAAAAGCTGACATTTCGGTCGATCAGGGGCGGGTACCGACGTTCTACGAGCAGAGACTAACAAGACAGCCAGCTTCGGGCTGTGGCACCCGGAGTAATAAACAAAACTCTTACCCGAACCAAATCACCGGTGCGAAGCCCGTCAAAATTCCAAGTCGATTCTTTTCACGACAGATTCAAGTGACGGACGTGAACATCACGTTTCGTTTCTCCGTTGATTTGTCTGCTGTAACGCTAGAGCGCCTTAGACGCCTCACCAGCGACAGGTGCCATATTGTTTCGAAAGTCACTGACGTCACGTCAGTGTCGCGTCGTGATTGGTTTCCGCTTTGCGGTTCGTGAAAGCGGTTGGGAGAAATCGGTCCCGAAGCGGTTGACAAAAACGCGCTCCAACCGCTCGATCCTAGCCGCTTTGCGGTTGAGAACGCGCGGATCCGCTTCGCGTTTGGGGATCCGGTTTCAGTGTGAACGCGTCATTATGGCGCATTCACACTGGAAGCGGATCCGCGTTCGCGAAGCGGTTGCGGATGCGGTTCGCGAGCGACCCCGTTCAGACTCACCGAGAGGCGGTTGGCGGTTTCTCGGCGATCACGCGTGATCTTTTGAGAGTTGCGTTTGGCAACCCTGTTTTAAAATTAAAAATCCACTTTAATCCACGATCCAAAGCCAAAATTTTCCTATTTTGGCACAGAAAATATTTCTTTGCGAAGTTCGCACGCATCACAAGTTCAGGCAGCAAAAAAGGAGGCATGGACTCGCAAAACTCACCTGTGATTCCCTCAACTTCACCAACAAGCAAAGCCCACCTAGGCGCGCCTTGCTGACTCAGAACAAAATGCCCCCGACCTTTTTTTTTTTTTTTTTTTTTTCTTTAATGTGGATTTTTTTTGCATAAATACCTGACCTTGTTTTCCGTATAGAGCGAGAGACAGTTTTCCCTCCTCGTTCGCTCTTATCATAGCAAATTTGTGAGCGGTGGGGTGAACCGTGTAGCGGGGGAATGTGTTCGGTGCAGGGTTGGGCAGAAATACTCCAAAATGTATTTGGAAATGCAAATACTGGGATACAATAAAATAGTAGGTAAAATACTGATACTGAAATATATCTGTAAAAGTGTATCGCGGCACGTATGGGAAATATATTTTAAATAGAGGCAAAAAATATTTGGAAATACAAATACAGGAATACATTTTAGGGAGGTAAGAAATACAAATACAGAAATGCTGATACTGCAATACCTTTTTCAAATTTCTTTGAGACGCCGAATGAGGTGAAGCTCGAAGTTTGAAGTGGAAGTTTTTGATCCTGAAATTACTTTACCGCAGGTTTGGTACTTTG
Source organism: Ixodes scapularis (assembly GCF_016920785.2). Lineage (NCBI taxonomy): Eukaryota > Metazoa > Arthropoda > Arachnida > Ixodida > Ixodidae > Ixodes > Ixodes scapularis. The sequence goes on along the minus strand of NW_024609857.1, from coordinate 110,961,385 downwards.
CCTTGAACGTAGTGATTTCGGACGACGAGCAGTTCTCAATGAGCTCAAAAAAACGTTCCATCAAGGACTGACCGCGGTCTCTTCCCTGACAACCTGTCTGTCTGACGGGAGACGCGAAAAAAAAACGACCTCTAAATAAATTCTATGTCATCCTCAATCCATCAAAATGTCACCTTATCCCTGTTCAATAAGAACGCCCCTGTCAACATTTATCACATGACGTCACGGTGGAATGAACTGCTATTCTTTATCTGTAGCTGTGGCCTTGAACATGAAACTTTACCACGCTGCTGTACGAAAGGACAATACGTACTTTCGGTGAAGGTCACCTCGTTGAAGATCGAGCAGGCAGTGTCATTTGGAATTTTCAAGAATAGTGGACCACTTGAAGCATCCTGGAACAGAAGGCTTATCTTCTGCTATGGTTAAAAAAAACGATACGGTGGCATCCCTGTTGTGAAGGTCCTTCCTGCCCACCCTCCGCCACCGACGCATGGATAGCAGTCTTCAAGTTTCGTCTTGCCTAGTCCAAATAGAGACCTCGTGGATTGCGACCTATTGCTGGCACAGGTGCGAGCTCTACGAGAAACAGCGCGCTCTAGACGAGTCGCAGGTGTGTGAAGTCTGGGTCGGCACAGCGAGTCCACGTCTGACCTTCCTTGGTTTCGGATAACCAGAGCAGCGGATCTATTTCAGGTCGGCTGATGACGTACCCTTGAGCCGTTCAATATTACGGGCGCAGCCGCAGACGCATTCGAATATGTATTGAACTTCACTGCGTGAGTCATCCTACTATTCCAAGTCAACGACCGCCGGGCTCGTGCTGCAACGGACTGTGACTCAGCTTTGCCGGCTGGGTGTACTGTGCACACTAACGCAAGAGAGACGGTTAGCAACGGGCTGTGGATGCCAGCAAACAATGATTCAAGAAACCCCTACCCACACCGTGCCCCTAACTAAGGACCTGTGGCACAAGATGGTCTGACTCCACTCCTGGCACGCCACCTGGTTCGAGTCCCCGACTACACATCACTTCTCAGAAGAGAGAAGAGGACGCATAGAAAAAATAGTTTGGAGAATCGGAAGGAACCTTGGTCAGCATGGTAACAATGCCCCAGCACCTCCTTGACCCTGGTGCCCTCAGCAGTAAAAAAAAAAAAAAAAAAGATTTTTAATTTTTTTTTTTTTTTGGGGGGGGGGGGGGGGGAGGGGAGAGTATTTCTCGAGAAATGTAACGAAATACATTTCACCCTGATTGCATCGCGATACAAAGGAATATCCAATATGTATTTCGATACAGGAATACAGATACTGGTGAAACAAAAAATGTATCGCAATACAGAAATACAGATACGAAATGTATTTCTGAAATTCTATCGCGATACATTTGTATCGCGATACTGTCCAACCCTGGTTCGGTGCTAGTCGAGAGTGGCTTTGTTATTGGCGGACTCTCCTCTCGTCACTCGCACGTCGATCCAGTCTACTGTTTGTTTGACTTTAAGCTCTAATAAACGCCGTATGGATTACCTCTGCATTGTGTGGTACGTACACTTTATTCCTTGAGTATGTTCCCTTTATTTTTCTTTTGTTAGTTTTGTAGTAGTTAACGTTACAGGCCGAGCCAGCGCAGGTACCCTGCCCGCTCCGCGGTAGTGCGTTCGCTACGCAATCAGGTCCACGACTTCTCTGTCGGCTTCGTTTTGGTCATGCACGGTGTCGAAAGCTTTCAATAGGGGCAGGCTCCGACGTTCTACGGGCAGTGATTAACAAGTCAGCAAACTTCGGGCTGTGGCACCCTGAATAATAAACAAACTCTTACCCGAATTAAATCACCGGTGCGAAGCCCGTTAAAATTACGAGTCAATTGTTTTCGCGGCGGATACAAGTGACGGACGTGAACATCACGTTTCTCCGTTGATTTGTCTGCTCTTAAAGCTAGGACTACAGCTCCTTGGACGCCTCGCCAGCGACAGGTGCCATCTTGTTCCGAAAGTTGCTGACGTCACGTCAGCGTCGCGTTGTGATTGGTTGCCGCTTTACGGTTCGTGAAAGCGGTTGCGAGAAATCGGTCCCAAAGCGGTTGGCAAAAACGCGTTCCAACCGCTCGATCCTTGCCGCTTTGCGGTTAAGAACGCGAGGATCCGCTTCGCGTTTGCGGATTCGCTTCCACCGTGAACACGCCATTAGGCGCCCGTTTCCGAGTTACGTGGCGTCGGCGTCGCGGTCAGCGTAACCGCCCCCCTAAATTTCGCGGGAAACTGAATGGGTGTTGAGGTCACTTGACGTCAATTTTCCCGCAAAATCTAGCGGAGGAACTGAATTTGTTCATGGGTGACGTGACCCAAAGTCGTCATTTTCATCGCTAAATTTAGCGGGGAAACTGAATTGCATGGTGTTGAGGTAACGTGGCGCCAACTTTCCAGCTAGATTTAGCGAAGAAACTGTGGGAGGGGAGGGTACGGTGGAAGATGAGGGGAGAGGAGGAGGAGGAAGGGAGAGGAGGAGGAGGAGGAGGACGGGTGGAAGAGGAAGAGGGAATTGGAGGTGGAGTGGAGTAGGGGAACGGAGGAGGTAAGGAGGAGGGGCATACCCTCCCCTCCGTACCCTCATTTCCTCCTCCTAAGGAGCTGCGTTCGAATTTCGCATTACAGAGATTTGCAAACGTCTCTCAATTCTTTTGCTGATCTTCACGTATGAACCTTCGTTGTCCAAATTCGCCGTGGGAATTCTATTTCTGTTTCGATTCGTTGACGAGAATGCCTGCTTCAACTGGTTCTCTCTTGTGCATATATTGCAATCCCAATACACATATGCGGGTTTATTAATAAGTTTTTCCTCTCCGAGCATATAAATACATAAGTGCGACTTAGAGACCAACTTTCTTTGTGAAAAAAACCCGTTTATAGGTGCTATAATGTGGACACGACCGACCGTGTGGCTGCATGATGACAACTGAGGTTTATTGCCAGAAAAGTAAGGCTTGAATAAAGAAGAAGAAAAGGCTTGAATAAAGAAAAAGAAAACAGACATGGAAGAAAAACCGACACGTGCGAGCGGTGCTGGCTTTGCTCGTGCCATTACGTCGCTGTCAGTAATTACTCTGTTGCTGCATCGTCACTTCCCAACAATAGGGATATGTAGAAAAATGTGACTCATACAACAGAAAATAGATACCTATCATTGTTTCGAGCCAAAGGTCATTATGTAGCTTGATCATTTTTTTCAATGTCAGTACGGCATCAGTAACATAATACCGGGTGATTCAAGGAGACGGCAGGCTCTTTAAATCGACCGGAAAATTCGGTTTCTTAACCCATCGCGCTACGACTTTGTGCAGCGTTGCCCACAGATGGTGCATTTTCTTTGTAAAATTTGCGAAGAGCGAACTTACCTGAGGAAAAAGTAAAGAAAGAAAAAGGCTTAGGTCCTATGGAAACGCAGCGACGCCACCGGTCTGCAAAAAACACGGCGCCGTTTCGCACGGGAGACAAGAGATGGCACAAGCGGTCGCGACGCCAACTGACGCCAACGAACGAGCAGACGACGCCGAGAGCCGGCGTATTTAGCAGACAAGGAATTGCAGTTCCTTGTTGTTACCGCGCCTGTTTTTGTTTCTGCGACTGTCGCCGCCTACGGAACGCGCTCCGCTTTTGAGTCGAAAAGATTGTCTGCTAAAGACGCTGGCTCTCGGCGCCGTATGCTCGTTCGTTGGCGGCGTTCGTTGCGCCATCTCTTGCGTCCCGTGCGAAACTGCGCCGTGTTGTTTGAAGACCAGTGGCGTCGCTGCGCTTCCATAGGAGCTAAGCCTTTTTCTTTCTTCACTTTTTTTCAGGTAAGTTCGGCCTTTGTAAATTGTACAAAAAAAATGCACCATCTGTGGGCAACGCTGCAGAAAGTCGTAGCACGATAGGTTAGGAAACAGAATTTTCCGGTCGATTTTAAAAGCTTGCCGTCTCCTTGAATCCCCTGGTATTTACTTGGCTTCCAATGATGTACGGATAATTTAAAGAAGCTCTGGAATACCTGATCCACAGAAACAGGGCAGCAGTGACCAGAAGAGTTACGGGACTGGGGATCCCGACTGACTACGGCCTCGAAACATTTTGGACACTGCTGCTGCTTCTGGGTATTTATCTGGGATTCCAGAGCTTCTTGGTATTCTGATTATTACAACCTTCTCTTGTATATCCACATTTTGTCTCTTGGTGCGCGGATATGTATGTTATGATGGCAATACGACACAAAATTGATTAGTGCCGGCCGGGTCACCGACGTAGTCTGACCTGCGGTGACGGTGGACGCCACTGATACGTCACTGTCGTCTTTACTTTCCTCGCAATATGCATGTTTACGGTGTGTTGTATGCGTTATACATATAATGTTTTATGTTTTTTTCCAAAAAGAGGTTGATGGAGATACATTTCTAAACTTGGAAGAAAGGATAGTTGAGGAATTGCTGTCTATTATAAAATTGTGAGTCAAGCTGCACGAACTGATTGAACAGCCGAAAAAAGACAAGGAAGGCACCGAATCTGGTTTCAAATTGAAATTCCATTTGTCATTTTTAAGAATCCTTCAGATTGGCCCCTCGAATTTGGCTTGTGTTTGTGACATACGCTCCAACTGGGTCTATTGAAGTCGCGAGGTATATATAGCCACAAAGATACAGGCTTACAGAAGCCTCCCTACTTTTTAGAGAGGCTCAGTGAAATTATTAAACTCCACCTTTAACCTCAGTGAAGTGGAGCAAAAACAAAGTTAATAACAGCTTCGGCAGACGACATTCTGAGCAAATCACATTAAGCAGTAGTATTAAGAACCCTTCCATTCATATCCTAAAATGTAAGCTATCTTCTTTCAGAACACCAAATCGTTCACACCTGGATAACGCCATGTGTGCCTTCCAAGCAAGCTAGTCCTTCCTGGTCGACTGAACTGGACGCTACGGACAGGAAGGCAATTTGCTTTAATTCTGATATTGGTACTGGTTGTATCGTAGCTTAGTATAAGTATCGTAGCAGACTCCACTATAGCTCTAGTCACTCCCATTGTAGGATTTGCTGTGACACACCTGTTTGAGAAAGTAAAGCAAGAGAAGTCACTGCTTTCACATATGCAGGACGTAGAGCTAAATAAGCCGAAATAAGGCGTGGAGAGAGTGAAAGAAAATCTGCAACAACGTTATTTCATCTAAAAGAGCAAATTAGTTTAAGTAAGGTTTTTGCAACTTGACTTTGTGATATAATGAGAAAATACAAAAATAAACATGGATGAAACAATGGGCTGCTGTCAGATAGAGCTATTCAGCAAACTGTACTTTGGAAAAGTCTTAGTAGTCCTTTCTTAGAATATATATATATATATATATATATATATATATATATATATATATATATATATATATATATATATATATATATATATATCTCGGATAGTCTGACGGTCTATTGCTATATGTGGAGACACGCAATGACTTCAGCTTCACCGCACGACCTTATTCGTCACTAAAACATAGTCTTGATATCACATATATTTTTCCTAAAACCCAGGATTTTAATTACAATTTATTACATAACATAGAACACATTTACAGGATTTTGTCTTGCACACTACTTTGTCCTTCGAATCTTATGTCTGTTTAGTGTCGTATACTTTATGTTACACATCATAACAGGAGCAGCTGACAATGGCGTTGCAGTTGATATAATGTTGTGGCTGTTGAGTGTTCCAAGGCTGCGCCAAATGTGGAACTTCTGCTTAACAAAAAGAGCCAGGCGTCCCAGGCAAGGACGGTATTCATCACACGAAAGACCACGACACAAGCTACTCTGTACATGCTTCTCTTTTCGGAAACCGGTAATTTCAACATTGTTCACCAGAATCTTAAAAGCAATATTTTCATTTTTGCACAAAACAGCTGAAATATAGCTAACGTTTTTATAATTTCAAGTTCCTGTTTGACTGGTCACAGTGGACTTGAAACCCTACGCTGCACAGAAGTTAGAGGGGGAGCTTACAGGTGGTTTAATATAACTGTATATTTCAAGACCAGTGAGGGTATCAATATAACTAAGAACACTGACTAAATTGTGCTAGTACGCAGGCTAGCTGTGAATAAAACTGTGTACTTGCGACACCTTTTTGCCTTTTGCCTAATTTCGAATTGTGTTTAAGCCTGGCACATATGTAGATGAGGTCGGAAACAGCATTAGAAAAAGGGGGTGGGGTGGCAGGAGTATCCTGTTTGGCTGGCCTTTCTTTTTATGTTTCCCCACCTGGGTATTTGCTGCCCCACCATCCCCATGTAAAAATTTTGGACTATAAAGCGTACCTCAATATAAAAACAGGCAGAAGCTTTTCAAGTTACTTTTTTGTATTTTCTTGTTATGTGTAGTAGTACGGTGATCACAAAACAAAACGTTCGCGGTAATGTGCCACATTTATAATTATATGTCAAGAATGTTGGCACTACCTTCTCAAAGCCGAAATTTCAGTCTGAAACCATTTCAAAATAATCCTGTAAGGTGTTTAAAGCACTTGTATAATACTAAGGGCATCGAAGCTAGAACGTAATGGCCCTCTAAGCTTGAAAGTGATTAGCATTTTTATATTAAAGTATAACTTTATTACTGATCCCTCTTAATAAAACACCAATGCATAGTTGTGATAATCAGACGAGGAATGATTTAACTTCCAGCTACAGCAAGAGCACAATTTCATAAAAGGGTCAAGCTGCATTTCAAACGGGAAAAAAAAGAGAAGGGGTGACCTCCTCGAACTGATAGTGATCAAAGTATCACCCTCTGTCTTTGTGCATTCAACAAGTGAAGGAATTCGAAGAAACTTGTACAGAAAGCTACAAACTGCAAAATTCTAATTATTTTTTTTTTGAGGGGGGGCGGGGGGGGGGGGTTTGAAACAGGCCGTATTTAGAAATTTATCCAGTTATCCAGATTGAACCAAGTCAACGTTATTTAACAACGTTATAATGTTTTACAGTCGTTTAAATATATCTGAAAAAGGGAGGTCAAAGCCTCCCAATTTGAGCACGACAATTTACAATTTACAAAAGGTTGCAAACCGGAGACCTGCCATCTGTACTCGAGAGAGACGCTCGCATTAAGCATGGGAATGTCAGTCCACGCTTTGCTAAGAGTTTGCCTTTTTAGGACCCGTGAAAAGGCATCGAAAAAGCGAAGCCACTGGAGTAAACAAGGACTTTGGCTTGGGTGCTTGATGAATCGGGGACACAGAGTTGAACATGCTAAAGCAATTTTTCGTTTTGTGTTTCGGTATTGTGCCTATTACATTTCTATTTCACACGGGTTGTGGGTGCGATTCACAACTTCTTTAACCTTCTTGGCACATTTTACTTCTCGGTTCGCTCTATTCACCCTCCCATTGTGCCCAGTGTATGTGGTTCCCTTTGGGAATTAAGAAGTGCGAGCGAAGTTGTGATTTTTAATCTTGTATTTCTTCCAGAGTCCATGTCAACATGCTTTCATTTTCCCTCATTGCTGAACAACAAATAACAGTCAGCATTTTCTATTGTAAACACGGTAAGCCTGATCGTTCAGTAATTTTATTTCATCAGCATGACAGTTTGATTGACCGTACTTATTCCTGTGTCAGCCGACAACTTCAATTCAAGAAACCAAACGAGAAAAGATGTCTGGTTGTTTAGTGATAATAATTGGCTTAGGAGATGAAGAGCTTATTTGCTTTTAATTATTACATTTTTGCTGCTGTAAAAAACACAGGAAACCTTGTGTTTCGCCCCAGCTGAAAACTACTTGAATAATGGTGTCATAGCTGCGGTTGCTAGTTAATAAAACATTCCACTCTGTTTTCATCTGTTGTAATTAAGGAGTCATTTGTGCTTTTTATGTAATCCCCCTTCACCCCAACCAACTATTGTCCTATTTACCAAGGAAGAACGAAATATGTTAGACCGTCCTTCATTTGAAACTCTTATGGACGTATTGGCGCTGGTGAAAGGTATTCGCCAGATCACAGGGGCTGCTGCCTGTCTTTTGCACTGTACCGAGGTGCAAAGAAGGCATCGTTCTTCGTGAATACGAAGTATTGTTTTTAAAGCCTGATGAGCTGCCGCTGAAAATGCTTCACATACGTGACGTTTAAGTTAGCTTTTTGTGCGTTTTTTACAGGGGTCGCAGGGTGGCCATTTTGAAAGGCCGTATTTTTATATTTATTTTTTAAGATTTAGGCCAACGCGCTGTTTACAAACAAGCCCCCACGATGGGAGGGCACACGCGCACTTCCCACGGGAGATGTGGGCACTGCGCGTGCGCAGGAACCAGATTCGCGTGGAGCCAATAGAAGGTCACCGCAGCGGCGTGACGGCATGGCCGCGTATAAGAATACCGACAAATTCTTATTTGCTTAGAAAATTAGTTTCTCTGAGTGCTATACAAAAAAGGTTACATCTAGGGAAGGTTGTTTTAGTAGGTAATTCAGTACTTAGACGTTGCCACGCAGTGACGTCAAATAATAGTGTGCATTCGCCCCCCCGCCACACACACACACAGACAGGGGCATTTCACAGATTCTCAGCAGACGATATAGGTGAATTGAAGGGAAATTTCCTCCTACCCGAATACTTGCGATGCCTCTGTTGAAGAGGATGTGTGACTAATTTTTGATTCAAGCAGCCTTTAATTTCCAGCTAAACTAGCGTCAGATATGTTAAGACTATCATGTATTGACTGAAATACTAACTGATACACATATTAGTTTATTAAAGCCAGTTATAATAATTTAGTTTTCAGCTTCTTCGCAAAAATTAAATGTGAAGCTTCAGCTTTGCAAAGTGGCCTTGGATTGTTTTAATGTTCCACAAGTGCCCAAGCGTTATCGTTTTTGTTCATGAACAGTTTTTGTTGACGCTAGATTTTTTTAGGGACACTTCGCATTTGTTGCAAGCTTTGAAAGCCCTTGGTGTTGCATGGACTTATGTAAAGGTTGAATGAACAATGGTCAAACCTTACGCGTCTTAAGTGTGTCCTTTCAGAAAACCATGATTTTTATAATTAAGTAGTGTACACAGTGTTATTCTAATAATGTCCGATAAACGTCACTATACTTCTTAGCAACTGCATCTCCTTTGTTGATTTTCCCGATGGCCAGTGACAAGCTGGAAATACTGGGACACCTCCTTTTTTCCCTACCTATATTGCCCTATACCTTTATACTTAATTTTTACATAAGCAGCAGTTATAAATGTGCTCCCAAAGCACCATCGAAACCAGTATTTTTTTTAATGGAGGTAGAGCCCCAGAAGAGAAGTCCTCTTGTTCTAAAGTTGTTTTCTGTCCTTATTGAGATGTTAAAAATGCTAAGGATTTTTATTGACATTTTTAAGCGTCAAAGCACGAAAAAAATCACAATGAAGGGTAGTTAGTGAGAATTCATTTTAAGCTATTTTTCTAATACGCGAACGTTTTTGAGGCACCGTTGAGGCAGAGAATTGAAAAGGGAGACTACAGATAAAAAGGGGGTAACCCACAACATGCCTTTAATTTAGACCCGTTGTGTAGAGACCTATTGCTAAATTACCCAAGCATCAAGGAGAATGCAGGGATTGGTGTTCCACGCGCGGCACGTGCTGGCCTTAGCAGCAGTAACTTTTCTAAAGCAAATGCCTAAAACAAGTTGCATCTGGCATGGGCGTTCTTCAACGCTTTATTTTGGTTATTTACTTCGAATCTTTTATACGGGGAAGGCGTGCGCCTGGGGCGCGGGGAGCACCAATCCCGGCATTCTCTTTGATGCTTGGGTATTTAGAAATAGGACTATTCCCTATTTTTCATCCGGAGTCTCCTGTTTTAAATATTTCTTCAAATATGCCTAAAAGATTACCGACTTATGGGAAAAAAGAGCTTAAAATAACTCTTCAAGGGTCCTTTATAAACAGCAGTTCCTCCTAGAAACAGATTGGAAGAACTCATAAAGGTTTTTTATGGTGAACGGATTTATCGAAAAATAGCCGATAAGAACTTCTCTAAGGTTCCTGATAAAGAACCGTTTCATAAAAGAAACACTTTAAAAATCTCGACCGCTGGTTCATAAAGCACTGTTTTATAAAACATGAATTAAAACAACATTTTAAGTGTTTTTCTGAAAGAAATTTCGCATCAAAAGTGGAGCTTAAAAGACCCCCTTATAGGTTTTTCACAAAGAAAAAACTTAGGGTTGATGAAAATAACTTTTTAGGGTGTAAAATATGGACAAACCAGAGGACCTCAAAGAGTTATTTTACGGCCAGATTTTTTAGTGTATGTTTGATTGCGTAATGGGAGCTGAGGGATTAACTCGGACCTTTACGAGCAAGTCGTTCGTTTAGAACTCATCTTCATTGCGTTAGAAGGTAAGCGCCGCGTCAGTGTTAGGCTGGAACTAACGTTTTCTTCAATGAAAGTGGAAAAAAAAACGCCATCAAGCTGGTAAAATATTTTCTTAATAAATCAATTAATAAAACAAGGGCATGCACACATATCGTCTCAGACTCAAACTCAACAAGTAGACGGTGTGTGTTTGCTGTGTTTTTCTCTTTTTGCCAAGTTTCAAATTTTTCGTTTTGAAGCTCATTCTTCTTCCGTTTCTGGAGCGTGAAATTGAAAACAGACGAGTTAACACCGATTGTGCGATATGGCACAATTTATGTTAAGAAAAGCAGTCAATATGCAGGGTGGTTCTCTGTAAGCTTAACATATTTGGTAAGACAAAAACCGTGAAAGCCACACTAACGCGGTTTGTGCAGGTGGGTTATACACACAGCGGAACATGGCATAGAAGGCTAATCGTAACGATCAGTCGGCTAATGAACAATAATATGAAATTTAACTCTTTATATATTACATATATAACATCCGGTTCTAACTAGAAACTTTCTGAGCGTCATCCTGAACCGCTAAATCAGTCCAAACTAGAAAGACTTGGAGCACGTGGAGCATTCATGCAGCAGCGGCAAGTCTACCAGTGTGACAACGCGCCGGCGCACTTCTTCCGTATGTTTTCTTTTATTTGCGCTTTCTCACCCCAGCCTCGTGCCTGTTGCACAACTGGTATATTTAGCGCACGACTGCGCGTCCCACGCGCTTGATGTCTTTTTAAAAAGGACTGCTTTAGTGGTTTCCGATGACGCTCAACAAGTTTATAATGAATACTATATGATTATTTTCACAATTAAAATAATAATGAACAAACTTGATTTACTTATTTGACTTAGTACAACAATTTGGCTCCAATAATATGTCCCCCTGGCCCTGTGTAGGGGCCCCGTGCTAGACACTTTGTTGTTTTTTGTTTTCTCTTTTAGCTCGCGGCACCATCGCCATGCACAAGCGCTGAGGTGGTCGCGAGCGCGCGTGATTGAAGACATTCCATCCGAGACATCGGAGTCGCTTGACGTGTTTTCTACAAACTGGTGACCCGGAATCTTAAACAGCGTCACTTTTACACCTCGGACGCCGGATCCAAGCTAAACATGGATCAAGGCAACGCTTCTTCCGACGGTGACGTGACAGCAACCTCTGGTGACTCCGCTCTCGCTAAGATCGAGGTTCGTCTAGCAACGTTCTGGCCTAAAAACCCGCAAGTCTGGGTTACCCAGGTCGAGGCCCGTTTCCACCTGAGAAGAATCACAACGCAAATGGCGCGCTACTACCACGTCGTCGCCTCTTTACCAGCGGAGGTGGCAGACCAGCTCGACGACGTGTTGGCCCTACCGCCACGAGAAGATGCCTACGACCATTTGAAGACAATACTTCTCGCCAGGACAATGACATCAGAGAGCTCCCGCATCCAACAGCTCCTCACCGCCGAAGAACTGGATAGCTAGGTTCGACATTGAACATGTACCTCTTTTTAGTACACGGAAGTGACGTCATCACGTCTGATTGGTTGGAAACAAAAGTGACGTAATTTCCCTAGAAAAATGTGGGCGGAGTCGGCAAAACTGGGCGGAGTCGGCTACCGGACGTGACAACAAAATGACGTTTCATTTTGTACCGAGTACGTTTCAAAAGGTACTTGCTTGGAATTAGGTGTCATTGGCAGCATGTGTTCGGCGGCGAGGCGTCGCCGTCTCGTCAATTCGTCTTTTTCTTTAATAGAGCTTTTTTTTTCGCCAGAAAGGCTGTATCGGGAACACCGCGATGCATTCGAGCTCCCGGAGGAGATCTTTTGGAAGCAATACCGCCTGCCCAAGATCGTGGTGCGGTGGTTGTGCGACGAACTTCGCGAGGAACCGGAGGTGGGAAAGTGCGTACCTCGTGGACGGTCATAACTGTGGAGCTTCAAGTGTTGTGTGCACTGCGCTTCTACGGCACGGGAAGCTTCCAAGGCATGGTGGCGAGCGACGAACACGTAGCGCGGGACCAAAAGACAGTCAGCGTTGTGGTCCGCGCCGTGTCCGTCGCTATCGTGCGTCGTCTTGGGGTCCAGCGTGGCTGGATCCACTTCCCCGAGACGCCGAGCGAGAGGTTCGACGCGGAGAAGGGCTTCAGGCTGTTTGGCAGGATACCCGGCGTCATCAGTTGCGTGGACGGGACCATGGTCTCCATCGTCGTCCCGTCCAAGAACGACCCCACCGTCACGAAGGCGGCGTACTGGTGCCGCAAGTACTTCTACGCCCTCAACGTGATGGTGGTAAGTACACTCATGTTACGTTGTCAAAACGCGCCCCAAATCTCTAGAAAAAAAAAAAAAACGTATTGCCGATACGGTTTAAGTATGCCGTTTTATGACTGCGGGCTGTGGGGTCTCACGACTGCGCGAGCGTGTGCTCTACGTAGCATGTGAGCCGTGAGACTCTTCTCCCAAATATAATACTTATCTGTTAAAACGTGCAAGCTTCCGTAAAAAAAAAAACACATTATTTTTGTTTCAAGGTAGTTAGTTGTACCTTGCATCCAGGAAGGTGTGTTGACATGCATGTGTGAGACAAAATAACTTAAAGGTTCTGAAATTGCGACTGCTTTGTGAACCATAAGTACAATCTACTACTTGTGGATTCAGGTAATTACATGTCAATATCTCTCTCACTTTCAGGTGTGTGACGCCGACTGCCGGATAATGTGCATCGACCCACGGTATCACGGGTCGGTGCACGACTCCTTCGTGTGGCAATTTTCCTGGCTCCGAAACCAACTCGAGCAAGGGCAGGTGCCACGCGACGGCCGGTTCCTGCTTGGTGAGCATACTAAATTCATTCCTTACGCACACGGTGGCTCCCACTGCTTGAAAGCCACAGTACCACACGTACTGTGCTTGTTGTGAGGCACACAGACACAGTTGCTGGAACTCCTTGAAGTGAGACAGCACCCAAAGTTTGGCCATTAATCTCTGTTTATGTCCACATAACTCTCACACTCTGCAGGCTACGAAAGCCACACTACACCAATCTCACGACAGTGATAGACTATGCAAGGCATGCGACCGCAGTGCGAGTCGCTGTCCGGTTCGGCCCACTCACTGTTACTGTCTGCCTGTACCCTCTTGCTGGTTGGTTTTCGCATGAAGTTGGAGCTCTTTCACTGATACCTGGGGGCTCGCCTGGTCGCTTTGACGGTCGTCAGTTTGTACGGAATGGGATCAATTCCTCCTTGGCCACTTGGGGCTCGCCAGATCTGTCCTCGGGTCGTCTCTGTCCCACACACTGGATTCTTTTCCCTGACCCTTCTTCTTCGGTCTGCCTATATAGCTCCTCCTGCTAGACCCTCCGTGTCCCAACAGGACCTGACTCCTTTCCAATCTAACCACCCCCTCTCTTTTCCCCATCTCCAACTCCACCGAGGATTAGGAAAGAGGTTCGTCGAACTGGCGCCTTATCCCCTTGCTTGCCAAAGACAAGGCCAGCATGTTCTGCTCTGCTTGTGCTTAAGGTCACGGCCACACTCCCAAAAGCAACAGAGCTTTTATCTGTCGGATGCAAGGGCCTAATAATGCACTTGCATACAACACAGCACCCCTAAGGAATCGTGCACACATCCCATACAACCCACCAGGAAAACACATAGTTACATGAAATAACAGGGAGTTTGCAGGCAAGCTAGTGCTAATTAATCATAATGTAAACTGATACTGTAGTGCAGAAATATTAACACACTTTTAAGTCACACTTAAGTTACATTATAATTCACATAGTTGCACACAGCTGTTTTCTTGCCTTTTATTTTAAAAAGTAAAGAATGTAATATGTTCCATCCTCTACATGTGCAGGTGGCAGCGGCTACCCCTTGGAGCCTTGGCTCATCACCCCTGTCCCCGGGAACCACGCGACCGCCACCGCTTGCGGTCGGTTTAATAAGGCGCATTCCTCGATCAGGTCTGTTGTGGAGCGCTGCATCGGGCTGTTGAAAAACAGATTCCGGTGTCTGCAAAGGCACCGGGCTCTGTATTACCACCCTTCAACAGCCACCGCCAATATTTCGGCATGTGCAGTGCTCCACAACATCTGCCCTGCATCGAGCGAGCCAGAACCGGAGTCAGACTCCGACCCTGAAGAGTCAGAGTTGGAGTCTGAGCCGAGCTCGGACGGTTCTGAGCCGAGCTCGGAGAGGTCAGCGTCGGCTCCCGAGAGGCTGGCTCCTGCCGGCCCTCCGGTCGGCCTTCCGGTCGGCCTCTCGGACAGGGGGAAGGCTCTGAGGCAGCGCCTTGTCGCCCGGTTCGGAACCCGCAGCAGACGTGCCCGTGCGGAGCGCCACACGCAAGGGGTCCGCCGCCACGACGGTAGTCCCGACCACCAGGGACACCGTCGGGAAGCCCCTCAGCGCCCTCGCTGCGGTGGTGCCCAGCACGGACGCCGCCAGCGACAGGGAACCTCTCGCCACCACGACTGAGGTCCTGACCACCAAGGACCCCGTCACATCGTTGCCCTCAGTGAAGCCCTCCCGTGGAAGCCGTAAAGTGCACACTTCGCTTCCTGCTTCACAGTCATGGCCGTCCACAAGCTACATACTCTCTTCAGCTCCTACACCTTGTGAAGTTCGTCGCACAGCCAGCGTGCTGCCTCCGGATACGTGTCGAGTGCATCGCGGTGAAATCGATACAGCCTTTTTTTTTTTATTTTTATGAGCGGAAGGCACGAGACGCAGTCGACAGTGACAGAAAAGGTTCGGAGGTTTAGTTGCCAGACCAACAGGTCATCTGGATTGCCCCTGCAAAGAACTCAGAAGTAATTTAGACTACCTCTAGAAAGAAATGCTGGTTTTTGCAGAGATTGCTTTCTTAGTTGCTGATTGAACCAGGGATATTGTTGTCATGGACATTGTTTCACTTTACAAATGCTTCAAAGCGTCTTGCCTTCTGCTCCATTTTATTATCTCTTTTACGGTACTTCATCAAAGTTAGGTGATTGTGTTATCTCAAGACAGTGCACATGTAGTTTGTTTTAAAAATTGCTTTATTTCTTAAAGAAAAACCTGTGACTTCATGAATAAAAGTGTGATAACATGGAATGTAATATTTCATTCTTGGAAGTAAAACTGAGCATCGACTGGAACCATGTAAGCAATTGGGCAATCTTAAGTATATATCACAGATATCTTGTTGAACACACTGGTCTTATTTGAGCACAATAGTTAAATTTCGAAAGGAAAAAAAATATATATATATTTTCTGACTGGCATACCACCATATAAACACTGGACCACTTTGAAAGAATTATCACAGATGTTGCGCCAAACATTCTTATTTGAGCACAGCAATAGCAAGTTCTCAAAAGATAAAAAAATTGTTTCTGACTAAAGCAGCCGTCACTCGCGCGCTCCCCGTTGGTTCCGCCGACCCCTCCGCTGCCCCCGGCACACCCGGCTCCTCGCGGTTCGACATTTTGGTTTGAAGAAGGCGCGTAGCGCACATCCCGCATAATATTGGAACAACTTTCTCTCCAATTAATTCTTAAATGTATTACAAAAGGATACAAAAAAGCGGTTTGTTTTAACAACGCCCAAAAGGGTTTGATTGTTTTTCAATACTTTTACCTGTACTAGAACAGATGCGACGGCCAGCGACGCACAGGATTGGTTGCCGTTCCTTCGCTAAACGCAGGAACTGCTCCCCGCGTCGTAGTAAATCCTACCCCGTATCCCGCGCGTAGGGACGCCTCAGGGAATGCGTAGCTACTTCCGCTCGTCGGTGGTTGGCTCCGGACGTCGCTGAAACGGGTGACGGGTGTCAAGTTTGCGATGACGTAGCGGCGTCAAAGTGGGCAGAGCCGCCACGTGAGAGTTGCTAGGATACGCTCCTCCTTTGCATTACGTCACTTCCATGTACCTTTTCTCAAATGTCCAACCTAGCGATCCTGGGCGATCGTCGCCCGACGCAACTTCTACACCGCATGAAGCAGCTGTTCGGACCGCAAGCTTCAGAAGCTCAAGGTTCCATACTGCGGGAGTTGTTCCTCCAGAAGCTTCCTCAAGTCATGCGCATGATCCTGGCCGCTGCGGATGACATGCCTCTAATCCGCCTGGCATTGCTTGCCGACCGCACCGCAGAATATTCTTCGCAGACCGTGAGTGCTGTCGAAACACCGCAACCAACAGCCTGGGAACCACGGGCTTTGAACATAGAAACCAAACTGGAGCAGCTCACGAACGCCATTGCTGCCATGGGTCGATCGCAAACAACTGCAGCGCGACCGTCGCGATCCCCGCTACGCACTCCCTCACGTTACAGGTCTGCGTCGCCACGAGATTCGCGTTCTGACCAGCACTGCTGGTACCATCGCCGCTTCGGTGAGCGAGCCACACGGTGCACGAGACCTTGCTCGTGGTCGGGAAACGCCGAGGCCCAGCACTAGCAGCGGCGGGTGACCAAGGCCACACAACAAGCCGCTTGTTCTTTGTCGTCGATCGAATCGCAGGGCACCGTTTCCTTGTTAACACTGGAGCTGAAGTCAGCATTTTACCAGCGTCACGCAACCACCGCCTCCAGCAGCAGGCGCCTTCACCTCCCCTGCGTGCCGTCAACAGCTCTGCGATCAAGACGTACGGGCAACGATCCCTCACCATCGAAATCGGACTGCGTCGAACATTTCGATGGGTTTTCATCGTAGCCGACTTGAGACAACCAATATTAGGAGCAGACTTCCTCTCGCATTTTGGTCTGTGTGTGAACCTTCAAGCCCGGCGACTCACGGATTCGACAATATCATTGTCAGTGCAAGGCGTCCTTTCCAACTTCACGGTGACTTCGCTGCAATCACTTCCAGCCACATCGCGCTATGAAGCCATCCTCACTGAACACCCGACACTCTCAAGACCCAACAACCTTGAACTCCCTGCCCAAGCACGGAGTCACGCACCACATCACAACTACCGGCCCACCCGTCTCGGCCCGCCCACGTCGGCTTGCCGGCGGGCGCCTCGCCATCGCACGTCGTGAGTTCGACCATATGTTGCAGCTAGGCATCGTACGACCCTCAGCGAGCAATTGGGCATCACCTCTGCACATGGTCCCTAAGAAAGACCCCAATGACTGGCGACCGTGCGGAGACTATGAGCGCTGAACGCCTGCACAGTTCCCGATCGCTATCCCCTGCCGCATATCCAGAGCTTCTCTGAAAATCTATCAGGTACATCCATCTGCAGCAAAATCGACTTGGTAAAAGCGTATCATCAAATTCCCGTGGAACCGGCAGACATAGTGAAAACGGCCATCATTACACCGTTCGGACTGTTTGAGTACGTCCGTATGCCCTTCGGTTTGCGAAACGCTGCTCAGACGTTCCAGCGATTCATTGACGAAGTCACGCGAGGTCTGCCTTTTGTTTTCGCTTACTTGGACGACCTTCTTGTAGCTAGTGCCACACCAGACGAGCACGAACAACACCTCAGAGTTTTATTCGACCGGCTACAGGAGTTCGGCCTTGTCCTTAACCCTACTAAGTGCGTCTTCGGGGTGGATAGCTTAGAATTCCTTGGCCATCGCATCACCCAGCTAGGAATCCAGCCGCTAGAAGACAAGGTAAAGATGATTCGCGAGTTTCCGCGACCAACATCTCTGCGCAAGCTCCTAGAATTCCTGGGTCTGGTGAATTTCCATCGCAGATTCATACCACAGTGCGCGAAAATTCTTAAACCAATGACAGACCTTCTGAAGACAAAGAAAGGACCGTCATCGGAAGTGCCATGGAGCAAAGGGGTTGCGTCAGCCTTTTCCGCCGTGAAAGAGGCCTTAGCCAACGCAACACTTCTTGTCCACCCACTTCCCGATGCACCCACCCGACTCCTCACCGTCGCCTCCGACAGAGCTGTAGGAGCTGTCCTGCAACAGCGGTTAGACGGAGTCTGGAAACCGCTTGGTTTCTATTCACAAAAACTGAAGCCTGCGGAAACGCGCTATAGCGCCTTTGGGCGTGAGTTACTTGCAATTTATTTGGCTGTCAAACATTTCCGCTACTTCCTAGAAGGACGACCGTTTCATGTACTCACAGACCACAAACCCCTGACATACGCCTTTCGGGGCAACCACACTACCTACTCGGCGCGTGAGATAAGACATCTTGCCTTCATCTCCGGGTTTACCGCCGACCTTCGACATGTCAAGGGCCAAGACAACAACGCAGCCGACGCGCTTTCTCGCATTGTTGCCTTCTCTTCTACTTCTGCCTCTGTGGACCTCCAGACCCTAGCTGCAGAACAGCAGGTAGATTCAGAGTTACAAGTTCTGCGAAATGCAACGACCACACTTGTACTCAAGGACATACCTCTTCCGAACTCGTCAACCACCATCACATGCGACATATCTACGGGAATAGCACGACCTTTTGTTCCGTTGGCCCTGAGGCGCCAGGTTTTCGACCGGCTGCACACCACCAGCCATCCAGGTATCCGAAATACACAACGACTGATCACAGCACGCTATGTGTGGCCAAAAATGAACGCAGATGTGCGCAGTTGGGCAAAGACATGTCTACAGTGCCAGAGCTCTAACGGGAACAAACATACCCTAGCACCCTTCAAACCGTTTCCAGCCCCGGATGCAAAATTCGACCACGTGCACATCGACATCGTAGGCCCTCTCCCACGATCTCGAGGATTCACCTACATTTTAACAGCTGTTGATCGGTACACTAGGTGGCCCGAAGCAGTTCCACTGGCCGACATCTCTGCTGAGACTGTCGCAAGAAGATTTGTAGGGACGTGGGTTTCTCGCTTCGGTTGCCCATCAACAGTAACAACAGGCAGGGGACGCCAGTTCCAGAGCACCTTGATTGCGGCCCTAACTGACCTGCTCGGGGCCCGCCACATCCACACCGCCGCATACCACCCGTCGGCTAATGGCATGGTGGAACGCTTACACCGGCAGCTCAAAGCGGCTATCACGGCACGAGACGGACGCCTTTACTGGGTGAACCATTTGCCTCTTGTCCTGCTCGGTATCCGGTCTACATACAAACAAGACCTGAACTACACCTCCGCAGAGTTGGTGTATGGTGCACGACTTCGTTTACCCGGAGAATGTTTCGAAGCACCCAGGACAGTTGCATCACTCCCATCTCAGACATACTTCGAAAACTTGAGGGAGATCTTCCAACGGCTACAACCAACACCGCCTCGCCTGCCAAGCTCCCGCAGAGTTTTTGTAAGCCAAGATCTAACAACATGCACGCACGTTTTCCTGCGGAAGGAGGGCCTCAAGAGGAGTTTGACACCACCTTACGACGGGCCATTCAAAGTTATTGACCGTACGGCAAAAACGATGACCCTCGATTTGCACGGTCGCACAGAGTTCGTTGCAATGGACCGCATAAAGCCAGCCTTCCTGGACGATAATCCTGCACGTCCGGCTACGATCATACAACAAGGAAACTCCCACGCGCCTACAAGTTCGCCACCCGTCACTAAGCGTGTCTCATGGAACATCTGACTCTGCCCCATGAGTGACACACTTTGCTCCATGTCGCTAGTGGGGGAGCCCTGTAGGGGCCCCGTTCTAGACACCTTGTTGTTTTTTGTTTTCTCTTTTAGCTCGCGGGCACCATCGCCATGCACAAGCGCTGAGGTGGTCGCGAGCGCGCGTGATTAAAGACATTCCATCCAAGACATCGCAGTCGCTTGACGTGTTTTCTACACCCTGGAACGCACCTGCACAGACAGCATCAGTGTACAGTGCTAATCAGACTTGTCTATAACGCGCGAGCGTGCGGCTTTCTCCGGGGAACGCTAGACTGGTGGCATTCGCGGAAACTAAGCTAGTCACGTGGCGCAACATGGAACGGCCCGCTCGAGGGGTGTCGTGGTGTCGTCCTGCCCACTCTACCAGCTGGCGGCGAACGCGGAAGGCTGCTCGCACGCTTTTTACAAACATCATTGCTCGAACAATAAACACACTAAAGCATGAAAACGTATCAACGATGTCGTCATCAAAAAACAAAAATATATCCTAAAGCACTTTACGTTTATCGCTTATCAAGCTGATAGAGTGGGCAGGACACCCCTCGAGCGGGCCGTTCCATGTTGTGCCACGTGGCTAGGTAAGTTTCCGCGAATGCCACCAGTCGAGCGCTCCCCGGAGAAAGCCGCTCGCTCGCGCGTTATAGACAAGTCTGATTAGCACTGTACCTTTCAAGGCATTTTCACGTGAAACGTGCTGTGCCTCGTCGAAAAGGGGAGTGGGGGGGGGGGGGGTCAGAAATTTTGAATGCCGAGAAATGAAGGTGCCGATTGCTTCAATGCTCATTGGCTAAGTCAGGTCATGACGTCATGCGCCCCAGACCGACGCTGATTGGCTGCTGATTGTGAAATCACGCGCCACCGCTCGCCCGCCAAATTGTGGTTGGATGTCATCGGAGGAACATCTGCGGCTATGGAGGGTTCTGGAAGAGCGCCAGGGATTTAGAACCAGGGTTAACGCCGGTTATCTCCATTCCAGCAATTGCTATCGAGTGTACATGTCGCGTGTTAAGCCAGTCGCTAAACTAAGCGATGTATTTGTGATGAAGAGCGCCGAGAGCGTTGACGCCGATCCCAGGGGAATTGGACTGAAACCACACGTCTCACATGCAATACAATTACCCAGCAATTTGCTAGGCATATTTATTTTTAATCTGTTAAACAAAAAAATAAACTATAAACGTATATACATGAGCAGGCGCCCTTAAAGGGGCACTGACACATCAAAATCATATTTTTTTTTATTATCCGAAACGATTGAAAACGATGCCGGGAGATTACCCTTAAAATTCAAGACTTGGGAAATCATTATTTGTGAGGTGAAAAAACAATTTTCAAATGCCGAATTCGAAGTTCCCGCGCGATCCGCGCCGGTGCGTTGACGTCAAATATTGCGGAGTCCTCGCTGAAAGTCGACTTTCTATCACAACTCTGTGCTGTTGCCACCGCGACCCGAAACAAGGAGGAAACGAGCGGGAGATTAGGGCGCCGGCGGACCGAGAAAAACCATGCGAGTGGTGCCGCCTGCCCAGGCGTCATGTTTTACGAGGGAGGATACAATTCTAGAAGGCAACATTTCACACCGGACTTCGATTTTTGGTATTTCAAAAAGAAGGGCCATAGTGCGTTCGGAATTGCGTTAAAAAACAGCTTTTACTATTGCCGTTATTAAATGTTATAGAAATGTCGCCTACCAAGCTTCTACATTTCATGATTTTTGACGTCACGAATCAAAAGAAGCGAGGAGGCGAGGAGTCGGGGAGGAAAACGCAAAAAATAAAAAGGCGCGCGCGCGCGTAAAGAAATTTTTTTTCGCGATGCGTTTTTTTTTTTAGTGTTTGTGACTACAACATGCATCGTTTTAGATAATAAAAAAGAAATACGACCCTGGGGGTGTCAGTGCCCCTTTAAAGGCTGACGTACACTTCGCGATTTTCATTTTCGCCTGCCTCATCTTTTCCTATATTCTTTCTACTTTTGACCTTACACCAGCAAGGCTTTCCTGGCAGCTTGGGAGAGAGGAGTGCGAAGGGGAATATCTTCACTGCTGAATACCAAAATAATACGCCGGCCATAAAAAAAAAAAAAAAAAAAAACGCGTTTTTTTTAATTGTCCTTGATGGGACACATTCTTTCTTGAAGAGTTTTTTGTGGATTTTTTAGCTATAATTTCTTTTTTAGACGCAATTTAGGTGGGAGTTGACATCTTCTAGGCACCGACCGTACCTTTTCTCGATTCTTATCGGTTGGAGAGACGATTGATATGGAGAAATGTTCTTTGTAAAATTGTTTCTCCGTGCCGCGGTAATCTTTTATTATCTTTTTTTTATGTTTGAGAAACAAACTGTATAGTTTTAGTAATTATAATTTAAAGAAATATCACGCGATTGTCTTTTTGCGGTTTGGTTTCAAAACGATAACAAACATGGTTGCCGGCATTTGCGACGAGCTTTCGACACACTGCCAAGCTCGTTGAGCTCGCCTGTATTTATGAATGCGGGTCGTTTCACGTTCACCGATGTGTCTCGTGGAAGGAATCCTCAACCGAAATAGTTTGCAGCAAACAACTGTCGCAAGTACACGACTTCGGAAGCGCTCTGCGGCTACTTGTGTTCGTAGCGGGACTGGCGCAAGCCTAGCGTCTCACGTCACCTATTTTGCTTGATACGAATTTATTGGTTCCCTCGCGCAATTTGACAATGAATAAATGTGTCGGCTCAAGTAAAGGCGAGCCCGTTACCCTGAGAATCGCGCAACCGTCGTGATTGCGACCCTGGTTTCAGTACGGAGAGGTAACCTGCACAGGTAAGAATTTGCGAGCAGTTTGACTATGGTGCCTGGAGCGCGTCTCTGACTGGTGTGTTTAGCAGCGCCCTATCCCGCCCATACATCAAAATTGGTCCCGAAGTGTCAACAAACGACGTCACAGAAGTCGGAGTGTCATGCTGTCGGATGTCGCGATCCTGGCGGTTGGTCGTCGAAATGCTGGCGAAAAGCTCGACCGAACGCAAGTGTCGCTGTTGTCGCAGCCTTCCAACTCCAGGCTGCCGAAACTACCCTGGAATGCCGAACGGGAGTGCGACCTGCGGCAGAACAGGCATCTGTCATATACACCACAGCTGGTGGGACACCGCCAGGGTCGTGACCGGCGACAGCACAACACTTCTATGAAGTCATCGGGCGGAAATCGAGAGACCACTTGTTGTGACTCTTGCGTGATGGTTTGTGGCTCTAGCGTGGCTCTTGCGTGAAGAATCGCTAGAGCGCCGTTTCATGGTCGCGTCTTGCGATCGTTGCAGACGGATTTACACTGGGGCTGAATAGCAGACGGACGCAAGCGACGGCGGACGCGTGCACGCCGCTTTCATGACCGCGTCTTACGGCCATACCAGGGGTGGTATACTTTGTCTCTGCTTAGCTCCGAGCTTGACCAGAGCTACGGGTGGTCGGGGCCAATCAAACGCCGGCGATGGGACACGGCTGGGCTCGCTCTTCGTAGAGTTACATGGTGTTACATGGAATCTGCGCAGAGGTGCAGAGGAGCCTAAGAGAGACATTTCGTCTGCTAACAAAGTGCCAACGGCACCGAGTGCTACATAATTAAATATGGAATTTCGCGTCCTGGAATGGAACTCAGTTTCAGTGGGGTGACTGCTGGGCTTCGTGAGGCTCGTCGTACTGACGCAGTCCGGCAGAGGAAGGCCGGGGCAGGAACACAGATGTTGGTAACGTTCGGTACCCAGACGGGTCTTCCTCTCTGCCGTGGTGCCATCCGGAGCCCACGAAAAAAGCGGGTTCAGCGAGCTTTTTGGGTAGACTGCCGCCCTCTCTCCGAATTCGAACGAAGCAGCGTGCTCTTTCCGCATAACCCCTCACAGCAACGAAAGCATACCACGTCCTTCCGGTCGCACTGGAGTACGCGTTTTCAGGGTGCTCCACAGTCACCGCATGGTTTTTCGTCTGACCGTCGGCTCGACACCCGATTTCAACCCATTTTTCATCGTAGAGATATTCCCGCCGTCGGCGGATCAACTTTCCTTCGATTTCCCAACGTCTGTTAGCTCCGATTTGTGTTGAACCACTTCGCAGTGCGACGCGGTTTAAGACTCCTGACGAACTCGGGTAAACATTCATCATGAACTCGCGCCTGACGCCCAAACGTGCCTTTCTGCTTATCTTGCGTGGTCGGTGGAAATTAGGAAAATAGACAACCAAAGGACGTCCTGAAGCAGCTTGGCGTGAAAAGCGTCAAGCTTGAAGCCCATGATTTGGCCGTTGAGAACACAAAATTGCACGTAAAAACCGAAAAAAGGGTAGTAGTAGCATCTGTGTTGCCAGCAGGTAGGCATTGTCCGTCGAAGCATATTCATTTTTATATTATAAAGAAAATGGTACGTTATTTATTTCATTCAATTTTTGATAAATATTTCTTAACAGGACACAACTGAAAAATCGTGCAATGTTTGCACACAAAGTACTTCTAAAAGTTTACTATTGCGAATTACTTAATGAGGCGCACGAACATCATTTTCCAAGTTGTGAGTCATCACCCAGCCTTTGGCTGCGCTTGAAGCTAAGTTGAAACCAATGTTACTAAAACACTCAGTTGGGAAACTGCCATAGAGACTGCTCTGAAAAAGTGGCCCCGATCTGTCCTCGAGAACCGAGCTTATGGCGAACATAACGCCATTGTTTCTCCCGTAGCGGCCACTCGAGGAACTGCACGTTACTTCTATTTTGACTTTAATCGGCCATTTTGGTGCCGAAATAGATAGAGCGGAAGAGGTTACAGGGGTGCCACCCCTGTTTCCCCAGCAGACGCGCCGTGACTGACTACCGAAGCAGGGTGTAAGATAGACAGGTGGGGAAACGGCGCATAGAAGCCTACCGGAGCGCCGTGACCGGATTGTGTACTCGTCTGCTCGCGGGTACCCCGGATTTGCGACAGATGGCGCTGCGGCGAGAGGAAAAAAAATCGGAATCGGATTTGCATGGAACTTTATGGGAGAGTGCGCAAAATAAACCGAGAGCACGACAGTTCTGTATTGAAAATCCACGAGAAACCATCTCCGTCACTTTAGCCGGTCGCCACCGGTCGCCCACCTGGAGTGAGAGTTCGCGGTGGTCCACATAGATGGCGCCACAAAAAAAGAGAAAACCGAGGGGTACACAATCCGGTCGCTCATTTGGCTCTCGTTTCCCCACCTGTCTATCTTACACCGTGTACCGAAGTTAAAATGCACCTAGGTCGGGACGCGCTACCTGAAAGCACCGCTGAGGCATGGTTGTATAAAAACAATATTAATTGTGCCGCAAACCCTGCAAACTAAAGAGTTCGAAAACATCACGCGCCCATCATTTTGTACTAAACTCCAATAAATTTCATACAAAAAGAGTCTTTTCCGTTTGTTTTTACGCAAAAACATGCTTTCTAAAAGCTCAATGTGACCACAGTACAGACAAATGATAAAGAGTGGCGCTGTTGTATTTATCTCGGTCTCGGTGTACGCCAGCGGCCCAAGTTTCGACGGCGAGTTTCCCAACTGAGTGTTCTAGTAACGTTGGTTAAAACCACCGTTGTTGAAACCATAGAGTTATTACAATAAACGCTAGAAGTTCAGGTGGCGCTAGTGTGCTGTTGCATTTTGAAGCAGACAGCAAGCAGTCAGAAATTGACTTCCGGTAATGCCTTTCTATGGGAAAAAGCGAGTACATTTTTTCTGCGCGCTCGATTATAAAAGCGAATATCACGAATAATTTGTACGTACTAGGCACATTGGAACATTTCTCAGCCACGCAGACGAAATATTTGGTCGGTTACAGCATTTTTTTTAAAAATTCGTGGCATGAAAAACGGTGCTAAAACCGCTTCGTACGTGTATTTATGTGTACTGTCGGACACTGTTAGCGCGAACACGGCGTCGACGCTTTCCAGCATGGGGAATATACGTGCCGAACGAACGAAGGACACGTGGAAAACCAAGACAGACGGCAGGAACTACGCAATAACACTGGATAAGTAACTCCGTGTGCATGCAGGCGATCAAAATACATTGAAAGCCGCGTAATATAGTCAGATTTGCAATAAATAAATGCTGCTTTGTTCTTTCTGCTTATGAATATGTGCGAAGATGCTTGTTCTGGGTTCAAGTAATCACCCGAACGCTCCAAATTTTTGTAAATAAGGGGAGCTATAACTCTGTTTCAAACATAGCGTGCAACGCTGGGAAAGGTACTGAAGTAGCGCGCATGAAAAAACACAAAAAAATGTCACTCCGCGCGTTTCGTGGACGAGCGGTACAAGGCGCTGCTCTGGCGATACCGACGTCTCGGTGGCGGTGGTTCGAACCCACTTCAAGCGCAAAAATTTTTTTTTTCTTTTTTGACGTATTTTTTGTGCGAAATTGTGCGCATTGCGCTAGCGTATATTTCAATTCCTATTTTCGTGCTGCTTTTTATTTATAAGGGGGTAGACTAGTGCTGGTGTTCCGTTTGAACCCCGCGCCGGCCTCGTCAAGACGGAAGAACGGTCGAGATCCAGGGCGTCTCTATTTAAAGCCGTTTATTTACATGGCAGCGTGAAAATCAGAGAGTACCTTGAGACTGCAGTGGACGGCCCTTTATACAACGAATACTGGGATTAGGGGACCGCACTGCCATTGGTCAGACGGCTTGGCATTCCCTCGTGTGATGTGACTTCATGGAAGTTTCCTTCAGAGTCCAAATACTCGCCGGTGTATGGAAGTCATCCAGACGGCAGTATCTCGCTGCTCTGGTGCCGGCGCCCCCATGAACCGGAAGTGATTCACAAGAGACGCGTACACAACACACAGCACTCGAGATCAGGATCGAGTGTTGTTTCCTTTTCCGAGGAAAGCAGGGGCCTCGGAATACAGGCACGGGCATGTGCGTCGTCCGCTTAGCCGACCAAGGTTGAGGTGCCTCAGGCAGACGGAGCCTTCCGAGGTTACGGTCCCGCAGGCAAACGAACCCAGACGCTTCGGAATGCAACCACAGGCATCGTCCGCTTAGCCGATCAAGACGAAGCCGTAGGCACGATTCATCACCGACACGGTTCCTTTTGAGGCTTGTTTCACTTTGAAGCCACAAGGCCGATTTTAACACCAGAAATAACAGAAGGCAGTTCACAACACGGTCCGCGTGCTCGAAACTTTCACGTTGCGAGGTCCTCGCTTCGGGGACGCCACCTTGCCAGACACTCCGGTGTCGTTACTGACCGTCTCCAGGACTTCACGGACCGACGTCTCCCGGAAACGCGTTCTCGAACTCGCGTACACGTTGGCAATCACCTGCTTGCACTTTTTCGAGATCTTCACACAACGAATCTCCGAAAATATCCGAGCAGGAGAGGAAAGCTTCCCTGCGTAAGACGCCATCTTCTCAAAACCGGCGAGGCAGGGCTGGCAGGGCGGCAGGGGAAGCCGCTCAACCCGAAAACCCGAAGCGACTGCCGCACGGACGGAAACGGAAAACAATTTAAACTTTGGAGTAGTTTACATTATTTTTTCTTTTTTATTAAAAAATATCGGTGCTCCGTCGAAATCATAACGCCACTATCAGTTACTAGCTCCAAGAATGCACATTTTACGACTTTTTTTTTTTTTTTTTTTGCTGGGGCAGCACTATTTTGTGGGGCGAACGTAGGCGGTCGGCAATGCAAACCGGTGCGCTAGCTTTGACTGCGTTGCACGCTATGTATGAAACGGAGTATAGAGAGTAGGTGGGTGCCCGATAAAAACTGCCCGACATAGGAAATAATAAAAATACACACCTTTCGTAGCTGACGTGCTTTATGTTTTGCGTTCGAATGTTTCTTTAACGGATCGTAAAGATGCACGACGGAGTTATTTTCATCCAATGACAGGACGGGCATATTAGCAATATGTAAGCACCACACTCTACATTCCTTTCGATCGCTAGTTCGCTTAGAACCGTCGCTCGTTTTTACATACGTTCCTTGCAACAGAGGTTTGGGCCTGAAATAGAGCGAAGTTTAACCTCGTTCAGTGGTAAAAAAAATGCTGTAACTAAAGCAATTACACGTTTACAATACCAATAAAGATAGATACTCTCCGGTACAACCGAAATGACAAACGTTATTCATGTTATTTTCCGGCGAAGAGACAAAATTCACGCGCGTTTTCCCATAGAAATACACAGTTAGGCTGTAAATGCAGACTGCATGCTGTCTGCTTCAACTTGCAACCGGAAGTCCCGTAGACACTAGCGCCAGCTGAGCCCGCTGATCTCTATGACAATCGCTGGATCGCGTTTGCCCGCTCCGCGAATGCGGCCACTGGCGGCCATCTCTTTGGTAGAGTTATATTACCTCTAGCCAAGGTACAGCTCCTGCAGCCACTATCATCCATCCATGGCAGACATCGTTTTGGGAGGTGTGGCGGCAGGCCGCCGTCAAAATAGGGTGGGTGATATTTCGTGCTTGATTGAAATTGTTTGACGAAACTTGTTTTTGAAACCCGAGTGAACGGTAGCCCGATCTTTGAGGGCTCGGTAAAAGCTTCACGAAATCGCAGCACCGGGGAAAAGCAGCACAGCACGCATCGAAAGTCGCATCGAAAGAAGCATCGAAAGCAGACGCCGGCACGGAGTCTGCTTTCGATGCAAGCTGCGCTGCTTTCCCCCGGTGCTTCGCTTATGTAGAACTTTCACCGGGCCCTCAAAGACGAGACTACCGTTCACGCCGGGTTTCAAGAATCTGCTTCGTCGAACAACTTTAATCAAGCACGAAATACCACCCACGGTACACTGTACTAGATCTACGGCTATTTTATGGCAGCCTGCCGCCATTGCGCTGTCCGCCATATTACTATGATGTCTAGAGATAATATAACTCTACCAAAAAGATGGCCGACCGTGGCCGCATTCCCATCCATAGGCGGAGCTGGTCAAACGCGATCCAGCAAATAGACATGGAGATCAGTGGCTGACCCTCTAGCGTTTATTGTAATAACTTTATGGGTGAAACGAAGTATACATGTTGGCATCGTTTATCATCCGGGTGAAAAATGGTGAGTCACTGATCTGTAGACGCATGCGTAGGGTCTGATATACCGCACAGCAGAGCCACAGCGCATAGATCAGAAGGCGCTCCACAGCCTAGCAGACAAAAATGGCAGCGCGCAGAAGGCGATTTTTGCGAAGGTCTATAGTAGAGTGTGTTCTAACTGCAGACGACGCCGTACGCTGCCGCACGTCTGCTCGCATGACTTGCAGACGATTTCAGATGAAGCAATAAACGCACCGGACGTAGCGACAGAGAGATATTATTCTTCGAACGTTTTCAGCCGAGCAGCCAATGATCCAGCAGTGATTGGGGAGCACCGTTCTGTGGGTGAAAGGGGGTTGAATTCCACCTAAACTGCGCCTAACGCCGTAACTAGCGGTTTTTTTAGAGCGCAGCTCTTAGGGGCCCGTTTCCAGCCTGAGCGGCGTCGGCGTCGCCGCTGGCGTCGCCGTCGGCGTTACCGCGCCCCTCCCTCTCCTCCTCCTCCTTCCCCTCCTTCTCCTCCTCCTCCCCTCATTGTGTAGTATGGTCCGGGCGGGTCACGTGACCTCGGGGGGAGGGGGTCACATGATTCGTTTCCAGCCTGTGCGGCGTCGGCGTTGGCGTCGGCGTCGCCCCTCCCCCTCCTCCTCCTCCCCCCTCCTCCCCCGCCAAGGTCACGTGACCCCGGGGGGTGACTCCCCTCCCCCCGCCGAAGTCACGTGACGGCCCGCCCAAGGTCATGTGATCCCGTCCCCTCGAGGTCACGTGACCCCCCGGACCTCTGCCCTCGTCCTCCCCCTCCTCCTCCTCCCCTCATTGTCTAGTATGGTCCGGGGGGGTCACGCGACCTCGGGGGGAGGGGTAAAGGAGAGGGAGGGGGAGCAGAAGGGGAGGAGGACTAGCAGGCATGATCACGAGGGAGGAGGAGGAATATACCCTCCACTCCTCCTCCTCAAGAGCTGCGCTCCAATTCGGCGTTACAGGAAGTTGTAAACGGCTTTTTTTTTTTTCGATCAAAATTACAGAGTGAATAATACGTGTCTCATCATAGCCTCCTTTAATCTAGAAGGCCTCCCAAATCTTGAAAGAACGTGGCTGCTGTAAAGGAGAAAGGGATCAGAGAAGAGGACGCGCGCTGCGGCTTTCTCGGTCAGCGCCCAACAATGCCCCAGCGGTAAAATCGGGAAACACGAACGCACTCCTATTTTTTTTTTTCTCTTCCTTTTCAGGGAAGGAGAATATTTTGCATCGACCGCCTTCTTCCGATTATCCACGGGCCGGTAGCCTCTTTTATTTATTTTTTTCCTTTGCGGTTTCTTGTTTTTTCACGGGGAGGCCACGCGTCGGCTTTGGCTTCGCCGTCGCCATCAGCGTAATCGCGTGTGCAACACGCGCGATTACGGGATGTCACAGATGTCACGGATTAAGGGATGTCACAAAACCATACACCAATTAAACTCCCCGAAAATTTTAGCGAAGGAACAAAATTGGTGTTTAGGTCTGTCATGTCCCATAATGTAACACTGCGTAATCAGTTTCCCCGCTACATTTAAGGCCCGTTCACACTCTTGCAACCGAGTACGACCGAGAGAGACCAAACCGGTTTTTAAGCCTCTTGCGATCTCTTAGGACCAGCTCCGCTCAGCGCATCCGGTCTCAAGAAGTCTTTCTCGGTCGTACTCGGTTGCAAGAGTGTGAACGCGCCTTTAGAGTCAGAACTGACGTCACACGACCTCAAAACCAATTAGGTTTCCCCGCAAAATTTAGCGCGGAAGTGAATTGGTGTTGAGTTCACGTGACGTAAAATTTCCCACCAAATTTAAGGAAAAAATGATTTTGTTCTTAGGTGACGTGACACAAAGTCGTGTGACGCCATTTTCCCCGTTAGATTTAGCGGGGAGACTGAATTTGTGTTGAGGTAACGTGGCCTCAATTTTTCAGCTCAATTTAGAGTAGAAACTCTGACGTCATATTAAGTCACAGGCCACGGCTTCACAAAATCCGGAGCAACTAGTCAAAAATGTTTCCCGTTGAAACAAACACCGCGCGCGCGTTGCGTTATTGGTATATATATATATCTGAAATTGACTACCACGGTATATCACAAAAACGACATACCTCAAGGGCTGCGCGCTAATTTCTCATTACAGAGAAGCGTAAACGTCTGTAATTGTTTTAGTGTTTTTTTAAAGGGGGAGTGAAAACGTTTGGTACTTTGCGTAAATACTACTTAGAAATGATCTCTAACGTCTATAACCCATGAAACACGCGGTAGTTTTTTTTCCTTGTGCAATGGAGGTCTAGAAAAATGAAAGAAAAACGAGCCGCGTTTTCACCCGAGCCAGAATGAGTGGCTACGTGGTGTGTAGCAAATTGCATGCCACTAATGCTTATTTTAGCGACGCGTTGGAGTTGGCAAAGAACAGGGTATCCGCTCATTCACACTGGAAGCGGATCCGCCTTGGCAAAGCGGTTGCGAACGCGGTTGTATAAAGATCCAGTACAATTGCACGCTCACTTGAGTGCGCGTGCAATTGTACTGGATCTTTATACAACAGCGTTCGCAACCGCTTTGCGAACGCGGACCCGCTTCCAGTGTGAATGAGCGGTACGCGTTGAATTTCAGACATTTTTCGGGTGCGGGTACTTCCGTCATTGAAGAGATTGGGAATGAGCCACGAGCCGAATGCCATTGTCAAGCTATTGATTATCGCGAGCCCAAATCGAGTGCTCAATTAATGCTCGGGTCCTATCTATGATCATCATTCAAGTATCGTCACTGCTAGACTAAATATATTTATATATCGTCACCCCTGGAGGACACTGCAATCTCCATATACATCATCAAGTTTTGCGAAGGAGATATTGGATGCGAAAATGGAAGACGTCTACAAACCTCTGTAATGCGAAATTAGAGCGCTACTCTTGAGTAGGAGGAGGAGGGGAGGAACGGAGGTGAGGGTATGCCTCTCATCCTCCTCTGTACCCTGCCCCTCCTCTCCTATAACTCCCACTGCTCTCCTCTGCTCCTCCAGCTCCCCTCCTTTCCTCCCTCTTCCCTCTTGCTCACCCTCCCTTCTTTCTCCCCCTCCTCCTCTCCCCTCCTCCTCCTGCGTACCCTCCCATCATTCTCCTCGTATCCTTCCCCTCCCACAGTTTCCCCGCTAAATTTAGCTGGAAAATTTACACCATGTCACCTCAGCACCAATTCAGTTTCCCCGCTAAATTTAGCGGGGAAAATGACGTCGCATGACTTCGTGTCACTTCACCTACGAACAAATTCAGCTTCTCCGATTGATTTAGCAGGAAAATCGACGTCACTTGACCTCCATACCAATTCAGTTTCCTCCTAAATTTAGTGGGACGGTTCCGCCGACGCCTTTATACGCGGAAATAGGCGCCTGAGAGCTGCGCTTTGAAAGCTCCCTTTAATTATTAAAATCACACCGTGCGAGTATACACGCTTTTAGCGCGTCTGTTACCCGAGCCGATGCCAGTCGGCGCGCTCCTCAGGCCGCCATTGGAGGCCTGTATTTTGGCCTGCACCTTAAATACGTACTTTGCTGGGGGGTGTTTGTGTGACAGCGGGCGACAGGAGTGGGACGCGTAAACGGTTTCCAATGGGCAAGACGTGCTCTGTAGTGGGTTGCAAAAACTGCAGTGGCTTGCATTGAGGTCTGGAACCACGCTCTGTGCACTGAGCATGCCCCGCTGAAGCACATGGACTGTGCGGGTTGGTTGCCGTTTTCGATGCACTGATTTATACTGAATAACCCCAGCAGAACCATCTTTAGGACGGGACTGGCAGCACTCGCATATCAGCGATTGCTTGCTCGCGCAAGACTTTCTACCCAACGCATAGGTTGCCCGTTGTAACTGATTCCAATGCATCCAACACCGAACAAAATATTTTTCTGATGAACGACGAGGCGCAGAGCCAAAGACCTATTCTGAGCGACTCCTGGGCGACGAGCGAGGTTTACTAGAAGTCTACTGCAACCGAGCGGTGCGACGAGCAGCAGCAAGCAATCCGCCCCAGGGAAGTCCCAGTGATTGCCAAGTTTTTCGCTTGCTAAATCGCCAACGTGATTAAAGTTATAATGAAATAAGTGCAGCAGTGAAATAGGTGAAGCGAGAAACAAGGCCACGATGAGTAAAGTACGCATATGCAGCGATGAATAAGACTGCGATAGACTTGATCTGTCAACTCGACATTTGCATGTCGCACTTGGTTTGAACTACCTTTATTTCCCGGCAAAAACGTAACAAATGTGATGAACTTACATAGCCTTTGAAGTCTATGGCCTAATATCTGACGCCAACGCATTCACAGCCCGATTCCATCGTATAGAACACCCCGGCGGTGGCTGGCGAAGCGCCGTACGCAGTCCTATACGTGGTGCAGCAGCTGTAAAGTAGAGGCCGGCCATGGCGGACGGATCACGTGACATCAAGATGGCGGCGCCCATGCAAGGTAGCCTGAAAGCGTCTATGCTGGAGTCCCATTAGTGCCAGTAAGCTTGTACAAAGCGAAAAAAACGTTTGAAATGAATACCGTTGCCCCCACCGCGGTAGATACTCCCACCTTTCCGACGTATTTGCCCAGGAGTAGGACGCTCTTCCGTGGTACTGGTGACGTCAGCCGTGTTGCGGGCACTAGGCTTACGAAGCCAATGCAGAGGGAAGGATCGACATTACGGGCGCGCTGGCCGGATTAGTTTAGGTCTGAAGCCAAGTACAATGCTAAGATTCTTGGCCTCGTAGAACTCACTACAAATTGTTTAATATAAACTTCATTTAATTGCTATACTTAAATAAGATTGAATGTCGATTAAAAAAAGTAATTAAAGCTTTTTACTTAACTAGCTAAATAATCAACAAATTTTTCCTCTTTTCTAATGCCCCTATCAGCCTCAAGGATAGCAAATCTCATACCAAGTTCCCCTTTCCTAAAATTATTTTGCTATAGATCAAACCATGTATACGTGCTTGAGGTTAAAAATCATATTAAAGGAATGAGACGGCAATGAAGGTCATTGGTTATTTCTTCGGTCTGAAGGTAAATAACCTTGAACACCAACAGGCCTTGAAATGAGTGAAAGACATTAGAATTACGCCCGAGCCAATTTTTATAATTTATATATTTTGTCTTCGGCGATGCTGGCTGTAAGCCAGTCTCAACCGCAATACGTTCCGAGAAAATAGTTGGAACCACTCCCCTAGCAGTCATCCATAGGAGCTCTCGGAACACCTGACATACACTTGTTTTTGAAGGAGAATTCAAATGCGAGTTAGCCAAATATTATGCGTGCGAGCGGCAAATCTGCTTTCATTCCCTACTCTTCACTGGACGCACCACTCAAAGCACACTGACTCACCGATTTGTTCTGCATGAAATTCATTAAAAGTTTGAGCTAAAACAGAACCCTTACTCCCCAAAATTTGACCATCTGTCCGTCCGTTCCCTCGTGCCTCGTGGACACTCGTGCGGTGCGTAGACGGTATAGGCATATAAGCATAGACAGTTTGGATACCGCGGCAACGTAATCAAACAAAAGTACATGCTCAGAAGTAAGCCAATATATTTCCGGAATCGAATTCAGCATCTGTCGGTCCGCAGCGCGATGTTCTACCGCCGTGTCATTTGGCCGGCGTCCTTCCTACACTGGCTGAAGACGGCCCAATGGACCTTAATTAAGGCGACAAATTTCTCACGGCGACATGCCGATCGCTGTACGCATGGTGTCAGAAGGGCGGGCCTTGTTATGCGCGCAAAGGAAACTTCTACGGGACGAAGGTTGTCGTGCCTTCTCCACATATTCCCTCCATGAAGTTCAACCTTGAGGTGTGTGCTGTGCGTCTCCTACTAGAGTTAGCAGACGCCAATACCCTCCGTAGTGCATGGTGATGTTGTGGATAAGGTGGTGGTTCTTGATAGCCAATACGTTGTTCACTCCCCAAGAACGACTCCTTTGGCTGTTTCAAGCAAAACTAAATGATCGCTTTTTAAAAATGCCTCCTGTACATAATTTAGTTTTGAAGATAAAAGTCGCCGCCAGTTTTTTGGCTGTCGTTGGCTTGAAGAAAGTTATAAAATTAGGGTGTTCACGTAAGGTATTACGTTTAAAGATGACCTTGTGGTTCATTGGATGGCAACTTCAATTCTAAAAAGAGGGGACGAAGAGAACTCTTGGCGTTGTCAGATTGTATAGGTTTATCTTGGTCTACAATTCTAGACGTTTTGTTAAGCATTCACTTTGGATGTTACCTGGCATGACATTGTTGGCGCGAACTAGCAACCGCCGGTGGCATTTTATTCCTGCAGATTGCGAAGGCTTGACTCAAAACTATTAGTGTGGTAAAAAGTCCTTATCTGGGTCACTGACCTAAGCGGAAAAATTTGGTACCCACCATTGCTCTTTTGAAGTAAAAGGCGATAAAGCGCCGACGTCGTGTTCGTGCTAACATTTCCGCACAGAGTACATTCGCGACTAAAACACGAAGTATGCCCAGTTTCCATGCAGTAAAGAATACTTATGTTGGCTTCCTCTTTACGACCTTCTCACAAAACATGAACCTAGCATGCCGGAAATGTGTTTATCTTTTTAGATTATACATCCTCATGACAAAAGATAGTACGAAAAAAAAAAAACGGCACCAAAATTGAGGAAGTTTTAAGAAACACGTACATACTTGACAACACAAAGTACGAGAAGCTTTTTTTTTTTTTGCGGTCCTACATTCTGCTTTAAGTATACCTAAATACATAATGTATGCAGTGCAAATGAAAACAAAACAAAAACAAGACAATTCTATTCTATTCTATCCTGCTTAAGAGCACATAAAATCGCCTCAAGAAGCAGCTACTATTGCTTCGTTTTTTTAATTCCTAAAATTAGAAGTTACTCAATTGCGGATAAACCAAATTTAGAAGGAAGTGTGCGGTTGGCGACGATTTGCAAACCTACAATATTTTATCAGATTATTGTTAGCGAATAAAAAAACAGGTGACCACGCTTAAATAATAACAAATAACCTAAAGTCCGAACAAAAACGACGAGCGAGCCACTCTTAAAAAAAATCGGTGACCTTTTCAGTTGGAACATGAAGGAATACTCCACTGCCTGTAGCGCAGTACCATGTTCATGGTATGCGCGTTTCTAGCATTATGGTTCAAGAGACACCAGGGAGTTTTCGTAGATCGTTTTCGCCGTCTCACAACGCCCTCCGCAACCCGCGATACCCGGTGTTATGAATGACCCCCGGACCATTTTCCTAATGTCTGCATCTGGCCGTTTGTTTTCGTCGAGCGCCTCCCGCCGGTTCAAGGTCATCTGACTCAGCGAGTCTGGCGCAATCATCGCTTCGGAAGCACGCCTGCCCCGTGAGCGCACCAGACGGGCGCCGTGATATAGCCAGACTTTAACGTGTACAAGTCTGGATATAGCCTCCGAAGAGGCAAAACAGTGTCTCAGGTTTCACGACCGAAACACCAAGGCACGATCCGGGGCAATGAGATCATCCGGACGCCTTTTTTCAACGCGTAGACACGAAGGGTCGAAAGTCGGCACGTCACGTCTCGGCCCCGGACGGTGTTTTGACCAGCTGCGTGAATTCCAACGAGCTGGTGTTTTTGGTGAGACTTTCGGCGCCGCTTTCTGTGATTGGCCGACTATCCGGCGATGTAGGGGTCCCTACATAGGGACCTAGGGAGAACGAAGTGTTTAAAATGAGCGAACTTTGACAAGCAAATGTCTTCTCTGGTCATGAACCAACTGTAGATCATGTAAATAAACAGTTTACTTTTCGAGAGAGATCGCGGCTCATCGTTGTCCCCGCTGAGCTCTAGCCCGGTGCCTGGCTCGAGTCGCCCCTCCACCACCACGGACCCCGCTCGGTCAAAACACCGGAAGATTACAGTGAAGGCCATCGGTGCGTAGGCGGAGTAGCCGCTTCTTCGTTGCGGTGGGCTTAGCGAAGGCGAAAACGTGGTCTACGAAAACCCCCTACTTTCACGTTTTTTTCTGTCACGTATAACCATAAGGTTCAGGCGTAAGCATGAAGTTACAATTATTCGGAATGTAGAAAAATTACATTTTAGCCGATAACCTTCTTCGCGTTGTATGGCACTCATTTGTGCCACGTATTTTGGTAGTAAATCAGTCCCGGATGCTCGGGCGCCGTGAAAAGCGAAAAAATTAATACTCCTACGTAAATTTACGGCCTCTGTACCCTACAGCCGGTGACAGGTCAAGAACGAAGTGGAAGCTCCTCCCACCCCTTTCCACTTCAGCAGAGTTGACGGTGGAGAGGAGGTCGCCTTCTCTCCCGTGTTTGTTCTATTAAATTGGAAAAAAGTGGGGGGGGGGGGGGGGGGGGGCTTCCACTTTGCTCTTGACCTGTCACCGGCTATAGATGCTATAACGCACGGCGTGGTTAGCTTATGTTCTCAGTTCTTTTCTTTCTTGCTAGCTTAGTCATGTCCAAATACCCCACACTTCAAACACATTATGAGTAATGCCGTCGTACACAGGTAAATCACTTTCTCGGTGTATGTTTGTGTGTACTTGCTCACGTCTAAAAACACAATTCAGAATATAATATAAAAAAACTAACAGGCAAGCAAAGAGTACACCAACCAACTAACGAAACAAACAAACAAGCAAGTAAGAAAGTAAAATGAGCAAGTAAACAAGGAAGGGGAATATGAACACAGTAGAACAGGATTAGGCACATACCTGTGAGTCTTTTACAGATGCCGAGAGCCTCTCTTTCGAAGGCAGGGTCACGAATTGGTGCACGGGTGAACGCGGATAAACAGACCCCCGGCAATGACTTGAACGACAAGTATCATAACGTGACTTGCAAAGTCCGTTGCGCCAACCCGATGACCATTTTCCGCGCACGCATACAGCAAAGTGCTGGCTTTCTTCCCGGCCTAATGAAATGGAGCTACCTTTCGTCGAAATCACCGCCTCTTAAGGAAAGTATTTTGCGCACACGACTAACGCGGACTAGATGTGGAGAAGATATCCCCATGTCCTCCTCTCATTCTTTTTTCTTGACTGCCGGACGGCGAGGGCTACGTCAACAAGGCGAGAAATGTTCTGCCAACGGCTGGTGTACAGGTCAAGGTGATCAAGGTTCTAATAAAAAAACAAAAGAAAGACAGTAACGTTAAGTATTTGGATAGACATGCTCCGCATCTGCATACTCAGGAGAAATCACCCAGATTGCCCAGAGCGGACGTTCCCTTATGCGTAAAAGAGGACGAATTTTCATCACAATTTTTTCTTACATGCCATTTTTGGAATTAATAGGTAGCGTTTTTTTCTATGAATTTCTTTCTGAGGTCAGTACCACTTTTGTGGTAATAATGTGGCAATAAAAATGAAAACCTCGGTCTGAGATGTTAAAGCGTTTAATTAGTTTTAAGGAATTAGATTCTAAAACAGTATTCATTATGGCATAGTTTAAAATTCAAACTGTCCGGCGACCATCGAAGACTGCTAAGATAGACACTTCTAGAAGTACTTAAAAACCATGCTGCGTTCATACGGAGTCTTGGCAAGCGTTTGCTTTGATTGTCTAACACACCTACGATGTTCTATGTTTTTATTAGGTACTCTTTAAAGCTCGAGCTAGAACCTAAGCACTTTAACGGCTTAATATTTCCACCAGCAATCAATCGGAGAGGAATTTAATTTAATTTTATCATTTTAAAAACGTTCGAATGACATCTGATCCGTGATGGTAGTGTGCCTATATCTTTTGAGTTCACTCCTTGATTACAACGAAAATCTTTAAAAAAAGGACGTGGCAATAAATAAAAAGTTGACCTCGCGTGTAAAAACTGATTAGTGGGAAATGTCTTTTTGTACAAACATACCGAAGAACCTAAAATTAATCAGTTAAAGCATTAAGATCTGCACTAAACCACGCCTTGAGATTCTCACCTTGAACGGCGTTCAGGTAAACATTATGAAGTACATTTCTACGAGTTTGTCTTCGGCTTCACAAAACGCCATTACACGTCCGGTAACTCCTCTATCATTATGAGTTATACTAAGAACTTCCCCCGACATTTTTCGTATACGTTTAAATGTAAGCGAGTTTTCATAGGGGTCGTTCTTTGTGTC
The DNA here is from genome assembly GCF_016920785.2 of Ixodes scapularis. Classification (NCBI taxonomy): domain Eukaryota; kingdom Metazoa; phylum Arthropoda; class Arachnida; order Ixodida; family Ixodidae; genus Ixodes; species Ixodes scapularis. The sequence goes on along the minus strand of NW_024609857.1, from coordinate 110,922,296 downwards.
GGGAAAGCGCAGGAGCGAGGAGATGGCTCCGCTGACGCCAAAACGTAAAAAGCCACCTTTCCTGCCCTCTTCATAGTCTCCCCGGGGGCATCTGCGGAACTACGTTGGCCGCCGACGAGCCGACTTCCAGTGTTCTGACTCGTTTTCACTTGGAATAATGACCGGAATGCATATAAATGGAGAACCAGAGACTGGCTCAATGCATTCCCTGCTACTCAGTCAGACTGCAGCCAGTCAAGACGCGAGTCAGTGAGCTGAAGAACGCTGCCACCGTGATTAGAAGCACATACGGCGAAGGTTTCCAGCTGGGCTTCAGGCGAGAAGGGCATGAAGTTAAGCGAGTTGGTTGTGCATTCTAAAGAATAATAGCGAGAAAAAAAATTTAGGACAAGTAGACAGATAACAGAGCTCTTTGTGGTGTACGTCGTTATCCTTCTTGTCCTTCGTGTTTCGTGTCGCTTTTAGTTTCTACAATTCCGGCGAGATTTCGAGCCTCAAGTACGATGATCGAAAACAGCCAGTTAATAATATATATTTTATCGCTGAAGGCATCTATTTTAATCTTAAATAGTTCTCACATACGTCTTCGCAGGAATCTTTTAAAAATTTGTTTCTGCGATTTCTCTTAAATGATATAGTGAAGTTAGTGGGATAGACGGTGGCAGCGCTGCGAGAATGATAAAGAGAAACTTTACGATGTGGAGCAAACGTTCTGCCTTGTGATATCAAATAAACAATTGATAACCGTTAAAAGTACTCGAGGATATTTGTTTCGTTCTTTTTTACGCTTATATTTCTTAATAAATAACTTATAAGTTCCTCCCTACCAGTAGGGGCTTGCAAAAACGAATATTACATTTCGCAATTCCTTACATAATGGTAAAAGAAATCATACTCAGACCGAATGTTACGCTATATATTTTATATAAGACATAAACGTTTGAGAGCTTAATGGGACACTGACACCCCACAGCGTTCTTTTTTTTAATTTTTTGCCAAGCGATTTAAATGGTGCCAGAAGGCTACCGAATTAATATTTTGCTACAGAGTCACATATATTTTTAATAAAGCTAAGAAACGCAATTGCTCGAAACCGAAACCGAGACCTGCGACCGGGGGCCGGAGACATATAGAGGAGTACCGGAAGGCACGTAACTAACTCGACCGGGTTCTTTTTTTTTTTTTTTTCGCTGCGCGCAGAAGTTTACATTACAGCGTTGCGGGTACCGTTTGGCCGTGCGATTGCTTTGCAGTTATGTTTGTTCCGCTCGCAGTTCTTCATTTCAAGATGAGTTGTTTTGCACATTGAAGAGTTGAAAATGACTAGCGAGTGCCTGTGATCGGCTCCGAAAAGAATGCCCCCAAGATGTTACGTGAAGAGCTGCCTCACAGATTCTGCATTCAAAAGTGGCACTGTGCGGCAGAGTGTGCACAAGTTTTCCAAAGATCAACGGGAACGGGACCAATTTCTGGCTGCAATTCCAGCAGAATAGTTATGGGCAACTTGGAAAGTGGACGCTACCCGATTTAATTGCTCCTTCATTCAGTGGAAAGTGACTTCAAGTTCGCAGGTGTCGAAAAGCGAGTCCCATACCATTTGGATCAGCGACGTTTCGCTTACAGCTTTTGTTTAGTTTTCAATATTAATTGTAAAAAAAGAAAGAAAAACGCAAACATCGCAACTAACTTCTTGATGACGACATAGGTACCCAACCACGGTAAGTACAATTTCGAGGACAGTCCTCCCCGTACGAAAATGTCCTATGTGGCCCTGATATAGTGTATGTATGGCCATATATGACCATCAAGGAGTCAAATATGGCCATATACCGCTATATATGGGAGCAAATACGGCCACAAATCGCCATATAAGTGGGCAAATACTGCCAGATATGGCCACAGAAGTGCGTAAAGAGGGCCATATATCGCCATATACGCATGCAAATACAGCCTATATCGCTGTATAAAAGTTCAAATACTGCCGGATATAGCCCGTTCATACGGGTAAAAATATATCCCCTGATAATAATATTAAGGCCCGGTTCGGTCGTGCAAGCAAAGAGTTATATGTACTCGGGAAGACACTAATTGATTTATCTATATTGCATGAGTCTCATGTAATTGGTTAACTATTGGTAACATCCTTAAAGTGAAGTTATTCCAGGTATTTGAACCAATTAATCAATGGTGCATTTTGAAGATTGAAAGACAAATGAAATTTGGTTGTATCGGAACCCGCGTTAATCAAATAATGGACTTTAGATCGCAGCTTTTAGGCGCCCGTTTCCGCGTTAAGCGGTGTCGGCGTCGCCGTCGGCATCGGTGTAACCGCCGCGCTATATTTAGCGGGAAATTGAGTTAGTGCTTATGTCACGGGGCGTCAATTTTCCAGCTAAATCTAGCAATAAAACTAATTTTGTTCATGTTTCCCCGCTAAATTTAGCGGGGAAACACGAACCGTTAGCTTACTGAAGATGCAAGACGCTGCTTCGTCGTTCGAATCCTTTTCCCTTCGAACGGCTGCCAAGCCGCTGCGCCCGGAGTACCCTACGCAGCATTTTTCAAAAACCGTTCGAGCAGCATCGCAACCTTCTGTTTGCGAGCATCGGCGATTCATCGTGTGTAGAAAGTCGGAAGGTGTGCTGTCCGTGGTGTTATTTATGTATAACTCTTTCGTAAAAAAATTTAAAATTTAAAACGCGAACCTAACCGTGTATGCATCATTTTAAATTCATATATGTACCTATATATATATATATATATATATATATATATAGTTGTGGACATCGGGCGCAAAAAATAGTCGCGCTTATTTTTTCATTTAAAATTACAATGTGGGTTATACGGCGTAAAACATAGTATCTTCAAACTTGCATCGTTTTGGGTCACATTCGGGCTGAACAGCTTCTTTGGAACTTCAAAAGCTGGACTTCATAGAGCTGTCCTGTTCACTCGGTATTGACAGCAGGGTAGACGAGTCAATACCAATCGTCTCTCCGGTTAGGGTCACGTGACTACAGTCTAGAAGCTGGTGTTAAGGCAGAACAGGACACCTGCCTCAAACTCAAGGCCCACACATAGCATTCACTTCACTATCAACCTTGGGTACAAGTGAGAAATCCGCTCGTCGTCGTCATTGATGCTTGAAAAGCTTAGCCCCTTGTGTGTGCATTTTCGTTTTGGCGTTTTGGCCTTTACTTCTCTCATTTTCTCTCTCTCCCTTAGCTGAAAGCGTGGTAAAGGTGTTACTTGCCGAACCAATCAGCCGTAGACGTTTTGTCGCTTGACTCCGCCCTATTGGCTAAGGAAATGGCGACGCGTGGTCGCGTGGTGTGACGAATGACGCATTAGCCGTTGGCAATCTCGGAATGCTGTCTTGCGGATGCGGACCTAGTTTGGCGTATGGCGGGCGTTGCGTGGCTGCTGTGGATTCTGTTTGTGTAGTAAATGGTATCTCGTTCGAAAAGTCCCACCCGTATATCGGCAACAAACGATTTCTTCAAGGAAGCCCGAATATTTTTGTGATGCGTTTAGTGTTCGGTTCTACAAATGACAGCTTGTGCTACATCTTGTTAAATTTTCATGGACACCTTCCTTCTTGTTTTTGTGTTCGAGTGGTTCTGCAGTGCCCGTTTTGACACATACCTCGGATTACACCTTTCAAGTCCGGTATCGTCAACGTAAGTGCGCTGCAACCTACTTCGCAATAATTGATCGTTTTCCTACATGTACTTTTCCAGATTACCTCTAGAATGAGGCTGTGTCTATCTCCTGGCAGCCGTGAGAATAATTTTCCCGAAATTCTACCAGCAGTTACCTGCCATTTGCCGCGTGAAATCATGTCACAACTGCAGGCAGAATACTGCATTTTTTATTCTTCCTGCGTTTCGTGATAACACATTCCACGGCCACCTTATCGTGGATAGACGTTTCATGAACACAAGTTTCATCGACATTCGTTACGCGAATGTCGATAACCCTTCTTTCCCTGGGAATAAAGTTGAGCGAAATCAAGAGTGGCATAAAGCGCAGCTCATGTAAAAATTAATAAAAGTTGTTGCATGCTCAATATTTGATTGGTATTTTAGTTATACAGATGAGAAGTCACGTTTGGTAGATTTTTGTAGAAAATTACAATATATATTATTTGATTGGGACATATCTGGCCTTACATGGGATTCAGATAAACCTCTATTTAGCAGACCCAGATATTGATATATAAAAAATTGGCACATCTAGCCAGATATGCCTTATGTAGACTAGTATGCTTTATATGGCCAGATATGGAGAATTTTTTATATAACCTAATTTTTATATAAGTCCAAATATGCCATTTTTGTAAGGGTCGTGGCCATGCAGGGGATCGCAGGAAAACTCTGTCGCCACGTACATAGTCCTCTTCATTAGCAATAATGTCGTAGTGGCGTATCTGTGTAGCCTTCGCTTTCTCATCATTGTCAATTGCATGGTCGTAACCTTCTCGTAAGGTTATGAACCTGCGTAATGCGTGATCATTGCAACTAGTCGAAGGTACGTTAGTGTGATCGTGCACGTCCAGCAACATGTCAGCTAGGACTGTGATGTTCCTGGCAAAATAAAGACAATAAGGGCTGTAGCCAGTTGACCCATCCCCCTTGAGCGATACAGCATCATGCCAATGGGTAGTTTTGTTTCCCAGTCAGTCTGTCTGTCATTCCTGTACGCACTCAGTCTGTTCACCAACGTGCGATTGAAGCTTCCCACTAATCTGCCTGACTCTAGAGGTGGTAAAGGGACGTCCTCGCCTTGCGGGTGCCCAAAATTGAACACATACCCTGTAACACGTAACTCTAGAATGTCCTCCCTTAGTCAGAGTGCCGTGCTGATAGTATGCCGGGTAGCGACTAAAATATTCGGAACGAGGCAGTTAGCTAGATCCATGCTTTCTTGAGTCTTCAGGGGAAATGCTTGAACCCACCGAGCAAAATAATTGTGTGGTTACCACTAGAATGTATTTGTGTCCTATTCACGAAATCGGCAATGGGCCAGTAATGTCCCAGGCGCTCAAAAATAAATAAAGCCTCCTCCTGAACCAGTGGTGCTCGTTGACTCGGGTTTGGTGCTTCACGTGACACATCTCGAGCACATGTCAACTACAGTGTGCCATTCGAATTCAGAAAAATATTTCTACGGCTTTCTTTAGTGTTTTTGCTCGACAAACATGGCCGCCCCCTATGAATAATCAGCTGAATCAAGGAAAATCGGCATTCACGTTTTGGGGTATTCACGTTTCAGCGAAGCGTGCTGGCGTTTGTGTCAATAAACACGTCGAAAACGGACTCGCTGTTTTGATGTTGTCTCTCGTCCACCGCACCCAAAAAGGCAGTCAATGGAAGGACCCGGCCGCATCCACAAAGAGTGGACTACGGAGTGGGTATTTAACTCAATGAGGACAATGCGGTTAATTGTCAAATCCCACAACCTTGAGGAATGACATCTTCAAAGTCAAGCAGGATGTCTTCCATCAGTGGTAGCTGGCCGCTCTGGAGTGCATGCGAGGCGGATAGAGAATCCTGCAACAAGGTACTCGTCCATTTATCTATTTCAGTCGTGAAACGGACGCTATCGGGCGGCGTCTTTGAATGGCTCTTTTCAACGGGTATGGCAGAGTACTCTCCTATGGGTTTGCCGAAGACTTGCAGGGTTCCGAATGTCGTGCCTTTAAAAAGGTGACCTGATCTTCGAACTAGTTGATGACGCATACCGGTAACCTGCGCGCACTGTGAGAACGCCCCAGGGGGCTTTAGAATTCTTCGCAAGAAGGACCATGCGAGGTTCAAATAGTGCAGTACAAAACACCGCAGCATTCGGTGACAGGTTCCCGAACACGATCGCTGGGGTCCTTGGTGGGAGAACGGACGTGATGTAAAGCTGAACTCTCTGGGCTTGAATGCATGGGTTCTCTACCCGTTTTCGCTCTAGTGTCCTTTCTTTAAGTTGACACGAAATTTGCGTTCCATCAAAACGTCGAGCCTCAAAAGAAACGCATGGAGAATGCTGGGAATAACGATGACAGGATGGCTGGCAGAGATATCTGCAGTCTTAATGTTCATCGCGCATGTTCCCCAAACTTAGAAAGAGGCGCCATCTTGGTGAGTGAACTAGAGTTCCGGGTTGTGGCGGGCACTTGTCGCCTCGCAGAATAGTTGCTGACAAACCAGAGTCAACAAGCATGGTCACTGGAGATCCGCCCACCCTACCGCTCACTTTTACATGAGGGTGGGGAAAAAGTGCTGAAGAAACAACCCAGTCATCATGATTGTTTCGAGCCCCCGGTGAGCTCTGAGCGGAAACGATGCTTGGCTGATCGGTATTTTGTAAAAATGTACGAATATCACTGGGGGGTGGCGCGCTCTGCACATAACTTGCACATGTTCTTGCAAGGTGGCCAATGCCACCGCACTGAAAACCTCGTATGACCTTCTAGGGGTGTTCCTACGAGGAACGAATTTGCTGGTGTCATGGAGCAACTCTGCGGCTCGATGAAAGAATGCACTGTATCACTCAGTTCGGCGACGCTATTGGTAAACGCCGGTATCTGGTCATCAGCAGGTTGTGCAGTGAGATCTGAATTGCTAGCCGCAGCAGCGCTCAGTATCGGCGTTTACGTAGTTGCCGAGAGCGGCCCGAGGCGAGTTAGTCTTGAGTAGATTTAAAGAGCCTTCCACAAAGTTGCAGGGTCGGCAGCAAAGATCTTAGCACTCAACTTGGGTTGAACTCCCATAATGAATTGGTCTCGCATCACGGGATCGCCCACCTCTGGATGTGCCTGTCTGAAGAGGTCCGCCAGGTTGTATGCGCCGACGTTCAGGGCTTCTCCGGGTTTATGACAGTGTGATCGGAATTCTGCAGCTGACACTGCACGCTTGTCTGCCGACGCCGAACGAAACGTCAAGACCTTCACTAATGAGGGAAAAGTGGCCTTCTCATTCTCGGGAAGATGCTCGAAGACGCTAAGGGATCTTCCTCGCAAGCCTGTCTGTGCAACAGCTCCTGAGCGTCGTTCCAACCGTTGGCTGCTGGACAAGCACAGAAAAGCTTTACCCTAGGAGTCCAAGTTCCCCTCTCCGGTGAGGACGTCCGGGGGGACAGGGGTTAGAGCTTTTACTGCCATCCCGCCGCTGCCGCCACTTGTAACGGGCCAAAACCCTTACCTGTGGAGATTCATGTCAGCTTAAAATCCAGTATTAGTGGTCGCCATTCCTTGCATGTGCACACGCACTCCTTCTTTCAACCGTTGCGCTTCATCCGACTCAGTTTACAAGCACCGTTGCGCTATTTTTGGACATTTTCAATTAGAAATGACGTTCAACCCAAAACGCGTTTCTAAAATCACTGTATACATTTGAATTAGAAACAAATTGCGCTCTAAACTGCTTGCATCGTACTCCACCTGCTTTTGTTACATTTGAGCAGGGTCAGCGCTCTCAGTAATGCGCGGTTTGTCATGTGGTGCAAAAAAACGCCGTCTTTCCTTTTCTCGTAAACTACCCGCATTTCTTTTTATTGCGTTCAACCCTGTTTCAATGAAACGTGCTCATAATGCACGGGAAGTTGGTCATGTGGTGAGTTAGTTCTTCGTTTCCTGCGGTTGAAGTGCCAACTAAAAATCGACAGATATCTTCAGGAAGTTTATCGATTGGGACTTTTTCTTAATTTATAGAGTTTTTCCAATGCTATAAAACTGCGGTAAAATAATCAAACCAGCTGTGTGTTTTTGAAACAAACGAGTCTGTCGAAATTAGTATCACGGCACGAGCCCTGAGTTAGTGAAAGAAACCGCTCACTTGGGCTACTAACCTAAGTTTATCGCCCACCAGTAAGTACCCTTTCGAAGTAAAACGCGAAAACGCGCCGAAGTCGTGTTTGCGCTAACAGTGTTACACAGTCAGGGGCGGATGCAGGAATTTCCTGAGGGGGGGGGGGGGGTCAGGTGTTGGTCAGCGTACCATATGTCTAGGAACCTCCTCCCCCTCTTCCTCGTTTCACGCTCTAAATTTTACGCATGCAGAAATCAAAGGGGGGTCAGGACATCCGGACCCCCCCTCTAAATCCGCCCCTGTACACAGTGTGCAGCGCCGCACAGGCAAACTCGCTCTTGCGAAACAAATATTACAGAGCTTCAGGCTATTTCAAAGCAGCAGAAGGTTGTTTTAAAACGAGACGAATTAGTCGTTCTTAGCCAACAGAAAACACATGTCAAAGTTGACATCCAATGGTTTCTTTCCGCATCAAGGCCAGTACCCCTACAACAGAAGGCTTGTTGTGTTAGGAAGTTGGCCGAGCGCGCTTTCTATCTTGCATGGGCGTCAGCCGACCCTAGCAACAAGAGTTGACCTTATCGCCGGCTTGTAGAACTCGTGGCGTGTGGGCAAAAAGAAGGAGTAAGAAAGAAAAAAAGTGAAGTTCAAAGACGGGCTGATGTTGCAAAAAAGTTACGTGCCTTATCGCTGCTCGCTCTTTACAACTGCACGTGTCTCTCATTCACTCCCATCGAGGCGCGCATCAGGTGACTTCTTGGAACCGGTTGTTATCGCTTCTTAGCCGTCCAAACACGTTCTACACGGACAGCCTTGTGCCCTCTCCAGTAAAAAAACATGCGAGCTGTTAAAAAAAAAGTTGAGACATTTTGAAGAAACTTGGAGTTCGGGATCACGGGCTGTTGAGCAAAGAGGATTGGACTCAATACTGCACTGCTGAACGCAGCTTCGGTCCTTTGAGGCCCCCCCCCCCCCCCCCCCCAAAAAAAAAAAAAAAAAAAAAAAAAAACACGCACACACAAAAAAAAAACGTTTTTTTAGTTCCGTGAATTGTGTCAATTATTGTTTACTGAATGCCAAGCAATAACTTATTATACTCTAGAAAAGAACATTTCAGAATCTGGGTGTCAAAGATCGCCACAATAATCTCACAACGTTTATTTTTGTCAGATTTGCAAGTCAACTGGTTCTAAGTACTCCAAACGTTTTAGCTAACATCTAAGGCCCTTTGGGTAAAAATGATTGGAAGAATTATAGCAGTCTCTTAGTATTTTTAAGAGTACAATCTTGTTCTCCTTTTTCGAGTATAATGACAAAGAATAATTGGAACGGATATGCATTTGAAACAAATGAGATGCCCTTTTTTATCTAAGGAAAAGAAATAATAAACAAGAACAAACTATTGATATTTCTATTATTTGACGTTTCTGATTCTTATAATGAGCCTGTAGTTTGGAAAAGGGTCTCCCAAGGTTAACGTGTTGCATCTGATGCTGCGATAAGTCAAAGCTTGCGCCAAGTTGTTACGTGACAAGACTGACAAGCGCCAGGCAAGTGGGTGGCAAATTGGCAAAAAATACCGGCTGTTGTAATTATTGCGTTGACTGCGAGAAAGAAAATAAATCCTCAAGGACGGAATCAAACACAACGGTACCTTAAGACTGTTCTCCACAATTGGCAGCGCGAAGTCTAATCGCGACGAAGACCCATTGACCTCTGAATTCTCCACAATCAGAACGTCTCCAACAAGTTCGTTCGTTTTTAAATTTTCTAAAGTTAGTCGTTGTTCAATATCCTTGCAACTGTTTTCTTCAATGCACTACAGATAACAGCTTTGTTGCGCATAATAGAACCGTTGATACATGTACGCAGACGCGAATAAATTACAATAGTGAGTATCTGAAAAAGTATTCTGGGTGAATTTATCTAAGGTGCAGTGCATTTTTTTATACCTAAACAAAATAAATTACTATGGGCATCTGCTCACGCATCGTCGATGCGTGAGCAGATACCCACATCTATTTGTAAGCTCAAGCTTTTTCTGATTAATTGAGTTAGAGACGATTGGCATACGATTAACACAGAAAAGGGAGACGCTTCTTTGCTTCCAGAATTAAGGTGATAATGTATACGCCAATTACCTTAGGCAACACAATCAAAGTAGTCACCACCGAGACTTGCAGAAAAGGTAGTATGTAGCAGTGGCGCACCCACCCGGGGGGGGGGGGGGAAGAAAGGGTTCAACCGCCCTACCTCCCCCCCCCCCCCCCCCCCGGAACCTTTCTTTTTTGTCGTCGACGAAGGCTGGTACACTGTGCGTTAACTTTCTCTCACAACACTCGAATAGCCAATCACCATTACTTACAGTGGCAGCTCAGCGGATTGCCAATCATCGTAACTAACAGAGGCAGCTCAGCGGATAGCCAATCACCGCAACTTAAGGAGGCAGCTCAGCGAAGGACGATGCTGAAGCATATGATTAGACCAAAACCGTAGTCTGAGTAGTGACATTAAGCAATGCAAGCGTGACGTTTCGCAGTGCTTAGTGTCACAACTCAGACTACGTTTTTTGATCTAATCATATGTTTCGACATCGTCATTTGCTAAGCTGCCTCCTTAGGTTGCGGTAATTGTCTATCCGTGTGATGTGAGGGAAAGCAGACGCACAGACTCTTTTTAAAGTGTAGGGCGAGAAAACAGTAAAAGGCATTCCTGCCTGACCGGTTGAAACCTTTCTGAAATTCAGCCTGCCCACTTATCTTGCCATCATCATCGGAGTGCTGAACATTTGTGGCAACCATACCTCCTTATCTCCAGTACGCGTACTATCGGGGAAAAATGAAATGCGAACAGAGGAGCGCGTGGCTCACGGTACAGGCTGCGCCGCCTGGAAGTGAGCCTAGGAGCGAGGGTGCGTGGCCTACTACGACGTGTTCACGCCCCTCCCTCTGCGCTCCCAAGCTTCAGCAGTGCGTCTCTTAGTGCGCTGAAAGCTATCAGCGCTATGTTTGCTGGCTCAGCGCGTGCGGTGCAAAGGAGCTCGCCGCACTCGCCGAGCAGGCAAAAATAGCGGTGACAGCTTTCAGCGCACTGAGAGGCGCGCTGCCGAAGCTGGGGGAACGCCAACATTCGTAGCACTTTGTTCTGCAGGACTGAAAGCGGGTGCAGAAGAAAATGGTCCCTAAACAATTGGTGCCAGGTGCAAGGTAGAAAAAATGATCCCATATGACGATTCTTGTGAAAATAAAGTAGAGGGTGAATTTATTGTATAAACATTTAAGCTCTCTCCAGAAAAAAAAATACTGAAAATCGTTTTTTCCACACTAAGATTTTTTGAATACGAAATTATTTAATGGCATATTTAGCCATTAAGGCGTTTGCCGCGAGTGAAAAACGGGTGGAGCAGAAAGTAAGCAAATTTTACTCATATATTATCTGCTTCATCTTGTCGAAATAAACACCGCAGTGGCCCAACAATCATGTGTCGTGTACAAGCAAAGTATAAAAAATATAGTTTTTTTTAATGTTTTTTACTAAGTTCATTTTTCTCAATTAATATTTATCTAAAGCAGAAAATGCAGGGTTCTCTAAATTTTCTTGGCTAAAGGGCCGGACTGGAATCGGTCTCTGACTCGAGTGCCGTAAAATAAGTATGAAAATGTAAAATACGATGAAAACCTAATAAATTGTTCTTGTTCCTTCCGGTGTCTACGTATGCAGTTCCTGGTCTTTCTGATATCTTTGTGAGCGTGCTTGTCGCGGGTCTCGGCACTGATCCCTTACGCGTGCTTATTTTTGCGCCGGTAGCAGCAGTCCTGCTAGAAGCGGGACGCGGGCACAGGTTCTGAGCTGGACACTCGGCGGGAAAGTCGGCGACATCGCCGACCGCCACGATTGGTCAGCGCCGAGCTTGACCTTGGTCCTGGCCAATTGCAGCAGTCGGAGACATCGCCGACTTTGTCGTCGAATGTCCATATTAGAGACCCGGGCTTTCCTTGAACGACCGCGGCCGCCGGCGGGCCGGTTGAAAGGCCTCCACAGGCCGAATCTGGCCCGCGGGCTGGAGTTTGGAGACCCCTATTTTAATGGATAAATCATTTGGTTCCATTAATTGAGACCTGATAATCTAAAACAAGTAAGTGAAGTTCCTTTTTTTTTCTCTTGAGATTTAGTTTTATAGGTGCTGTGGGAAAAAATATGCGAGTGCGGAGAAGGTGGCAATATTTTTTTATTCAATATCTCAGAATATTTTTCACAAAGTTCCTACTCAATAATGTTTTTTTTTTAAGTTCTACTTTTCGAATATTTTCCAATAAAAATCACCTGTCATATACGTTCTTATTTCTAGTCGGAAGACGTATTCCTTTTGCATTATTCCCTTCTTAGATACGACAGACAACAAGAAGGCGAAGAAAGCAGACATACGTGCAAAGCAGACAGGCTGAAATTCTGTGTTCGACAGCCGAGCACTTATATAATTGATGGAAGTTAAAGACGTCGGCAGCTGTCGGCTGTTGAATCCCATTGAGGTTACAGCGAAAACTGTCGGCGGCTGCGCAGATCGCCAAAGTAATTTGGCGGAGAGTCGCGCGTTGTAACCGTTTCAAAGCAACCAACAATCTAGAAAAAAAAGCCGAGGAATCGCCTTAACTGAAATAAATCATGTCTCACTGCAAAGTACGACACTGCATGCTCGCGAACCAGCATGTGCTCTTTAAAGTCGTAATATCTAGGGATTTTGATACGCGTCAGCTTATAATTAGGAGCTTGTCAGTGCATCCTGCGACGAAGATACTGGCTTTCAAAGCAGTGTCCACTGATATCGCGACCTTTGGACAGGGCCACCCGGAAAAAAAACCGGTAATAGTTCTTCTTTTGTCAAACGCTCGGCTCATTTCCTTCTACCTTTATCTTCCCTTGTCTCCCCCACCATTTCTCTTCTTTCTACACCCAAGCCGCCGCTCCAGCCTATGCGGTCGGCGAAATAATTCTTCAAGCTGCCAGTTGCAAGGATGTTTTGCCCGGTCTTCGCCCTATATATATGCTGCTTTACTTTTATCTCTGAAACGGAAAATCGGCGTGTCTAGAGACCCCCTCGAAGGAGAAAAGGAGAAGTGGGTGGGCCCTGTAGACCTATGGAAGTTGAACAGATTGTGATAAGCTAGAACAGGAAAAAGGTTGGTGCATGAGATTGGCAGCCTCTGGGTTCGCTGAGATTTGGACGGATCCTGTCGACAAGCTCGGAGCTATGCAGATGTTGTTTGTGCTCTTCTCTTCATATCTGACTTCTTTCTTATATATATATATATATATAGTCTTCTTTCTCACCATCGCTCTCTCTCTCTCTCTATCTATTTCTCTCTTTTTATTTCTGCATTCTCTCTCGAACGTTCTTTCCAGCCCATCGAAGCCATACAATTTGTAGCCTGCCGATGCCTTTCGTTCACTGTAACTTTTTCTCGAGCTTAGCTGCTGCCGTGCCAATCTAAGAGTTCAGGCTGAGCTATATCACCAAAGCCGCCTCTTTAAGCGCCAGTCAAATACGAGGCTTACATAATTCTACAAAAAGAGTCGAGATTTGGAATCTACGAACTTTGCACCGATACGGGATTGTGTGACTACCAGCATTCGCGAACCGGTGATTCAGCAGACGCTATCGACTTCAACAGAATCATCTGATCAAACGGTCAGTCGCGATCTTTTTCCACTCCGTGAAGCTGCTCATTCGTATGATGTCGGGATTTACGCTGGCAAGTCGTAAGTGGGACTATTTCGTCATCGTTACCCTTCGTTGCCCAAACGTTTAAGCTGCATTCGATTACAATTTATAATTATTGCAGGGTAATGTTTTAAACTTTTTTCTCCCTTTCCTGTGGGCAGTTAGGTCGATGATTTTATTATTTTGTAGGTAATTACACTACTGGAAGCTTCTTTTTTTTAACACCACCTAAATTACTTTTGCCTCTTGATAGCCGAGCTTTCTTCTCATACACGATGGCCATGGGAGACGCGCCCATGCGCCAATACAGCACCGGGAGAACACGTGGTTTGCTCTTACAGCTCGCATTGGGTCGCAGGAGCGGTAGCTTTTCTCGTCTACGAAGTAACGTGGAACAAATCCTATACGGTAAACAACAATAGGTTTTTATAAGGACTTACGTTTCGCCAATTTCTCAATTGGAAAATAATCATGAAAGATTTGGTAACGACTGCACCACGGATCATGAAAATTTGCGCCGGCGAAAACATTCCGAAACTGTTTGAGTTTTGACAGGACTATCTCACCACAGCACATCGAAGTTCGTTTAATTGCACGCTATAGCTCCACAAATAAACAAAAAAAACATTTGCATAGCTTGTTTAACTTTGCTTCCCCACCTCCCCAGACGAAAATCCTGGGTGCGCCAATCATATGTAGGATACATGATATCCACGAATTATGTAATCTCTTAGACTTGTACTCACTGTCGCTTGACCTCGGAACCAGTCAGCCGACATCCAGAATGGTGTCAATAGGTGTGACATATATGAGCAAACCAGACAGTCGAGACAAAACAATGAATGAACAACATGGACGTCTAAATCTTATTCATGACAGTCAACACTATCTGCACCTAAAGGCATAAAAACGAAGGAAGTATAAAAGAAATTGATACAAAGACGTGGGAACGACAAAACAACGCGCCTTCCATTGTCGGTCTAGGCAGTAAGACAAGTATCACAAATGTTTCCGTAGACCCAGTTGAGAAGAAGCGTGGTAATATATATGTGAAACAAGCTTAGAAAAATGGTTAACGTGATGCGAAGTTTGGCTATGTGAGTGAAGCTTTCATTGCGGTAACTTTAGACGTGCAGTCTAAATGATAAGATCTAGAAATGCCGATTGGTTTTTCGTGGGATCTAAGTGAGCAACTGAGCATATATAAGGAATATTGTTCTTGATTGTTCGGTTTCAGACACACTTTGTATTATTTGTGTCCATATTGGTTTTGATAATGTATACCACCCACTCCTTTCTCTAATCCTTTAACCGCTGAAGGGTACTTCAAATAAGTAAATCAATAAATATATAAATGCCTAAAACGTAAACCGCCTAACGAAGTTGCCAATGCACTGAAGCATTTTATACCAATGCCGACTCAGGGTGAGAAGTTTTATTTTTTATAAATGAAAGGATGATAAGAAAATTGGTATTTTACTATAAGACCTCATCATCTTTCTTGGTAGATGTGCATTTGTAGAGATAAAGTAACCAAAATAAAAATGTTAACGTTATAACTTACAATTAGTAAACGCTCATTAAACAACGGTCCGAAGAAAGATTATTGTGTGCTGCACACCCGATGCATTTTTCGCAGTTTTTTTAAGTAGCCTCAGGAGCAAACTGCTGTTCATAGAGACAGTCACATGACTATGATACTGCTAGTGTTATAATGTGTACGAACGTTTTTATTATCACTGGATTATAAAACGGCGTTACATTAAGATTCTGCTTCCAGTTGTCTGAATTTTTTTGTGAAGTAAACAAACAACAACCATACAGTATCTCATTTACGACGTCAGTTAGAGACTCTGATAAACCTCTAATGGGTATACAATATGATGTCACCAAGGCAGCGTTGGGAAGTACTTTAAGTATATTTTACTTAATGCACTACTTCAAGTATGTTTTGGGAAATTGGTACTTTACTTGAACATGTACTTTACATACTCTTTGAGTATGGCATTTTACTTTACTTTACCTATTTTGTCTTGCAAGTTTTCAGAAAAGTACAACTCTCGTCTTCAAAATGAATTCTCCAAATCTGAATAAAGGCTTATCGTTATGAGGAAACCCGCTATCGTCTTTCTAGACATCATCTGGTCATATCGCTGAGTGAAGTAACGGTGGGTATAAGACCGACTGAAATAACTGCCTCTTAAGTGGATTGCGTTAGGGGGGGATGCGGGGCATTAGAGTAATTTTCTTACTTATAAAAGAATACTTAACCATAATATACACAGATATAACACATCTCGTACCTATTCCATTATCCAATCAAATATTAAATATTTTCACTAGAACCCGACTTATGGGAGCTTGGAATCTAGTTCCTGCAGCGAGTTAGCAGAAATGTTCAACAAAATCTTTATCGACGACGTAAAAGAAATCAAAAAGAATATACCGGAAACCAGCTTAAATGACGTTTCCCCAACATGCTGCGTTAACTCAGCTTATCTTCCAGATATGACAGAAAGTGATTTGTTGCGTATCATCCACGCAATGTCAATAACAAAAACGCCAGGAATCGACAGTATCCGAGTTAGAGATATACGCTACAATTTCGATAAAGTAAAACACATTTTGCTTAAAATAGTGAATGACACACTGCATACCGGAAATATTCCTAAGGGTTTAAATGTATCTGTGATAAGGCCGTTATACAAAAAAGGAAAGCAGCAAGAGGTCGGGAGCTACAGACCCATATCAATCCTACCATTCATGACACACGTAATCGAAAAATGGGTTCAAATAGCAATGAATAATTTTTGCGACAAATTTTCCCTGATAAGCACTATGCAGTACGGCTTTCGGCAACAAAAAAGTACCATTACTCTGCTGGAATATTTCGCTGACTGCATTACCGAAACACTCGATAAAAACAAAATAGCCCTAGCTCTTTTCATAGACTTGTCAAAGGCATTCGATACCATCGATCATTTCGTTTTTGTTGGAAAAATTATATAGCATGGGATTTCGAGGTCCTTTTTATAAATTTTTTGAGAATTACTTCAAGGATACATTCTAAATGGTTAAGATAATGAATAATCTTAGCAGCCCGGCTCAAGTCCAATTCTGGGTGCCACAAGGAAGTACTTTGGGGCCTATGTTATTTAACATTTATATGAATGGGTTAGGGTTTCTGTCCCTTCAATCAAAAATGTTTCAATACGCGGATGACACCGTATTAGTTTTACCACATGAAGAGTATGATGAAGCAATTTCTGTTTTTCAGAGAGACGTTGATATGATAATTAGATGGTTTGCTGCGAATTTTATTTCTGTGAATGTTGCAAAAACGAAACTGATGTGTTTTCGAAATCCGCACAAACAGATAGTAACATCTCCAAATATTTGCTTCCTCGGTGCAGTGTCTGGTTTGTAGCTGTAAACCTTTAACATACGACAGTTCAGTTAAATATTTAGGCGTCTTTGTTGACGAACACATGCTGTGGAATGCGCAGGTGGAATGTGTTGTAAAAAAACTACGAGTCATATCTGCGTATTTGTATAAACTCAAAAGTATGTGCAGCTTGAAGATAAGATTACTTGTGTTTAAATCTTTGGCGGAAGCTGCATTACGGTACGGTATTACACTGTATGGCCATTGTTCAGAATACAAAACACGAGCGATAGATAGGATACTAAAACACATGGTAAACAACATATCATATTTAACTTCATATCAAGTATTGGAAACTCAAGAGAAAGCTAAAGAGCTGGACATCCTGTTTTTTTAAAAACTTTTTTTACATACATAGCAATAGCAAATAATTATTTCAGTAATTCCTACAAAACTGTCGTAAATGAAAATAGAGATTTGAGACGTACTGAAAGATACGTCATTCCGAAAATATACACATTGTATGGAAAGAAAAACAGAAATCATTACATTCCTTCTTTATTTAACGAACTCCCAGAGTCCCTCATGAATATAAATTCCTCTAGGGTACTAAAAAGGAAACTAAGGAATTGGTGTCGAGCATCTGAGCTGTAGATATCGTAGCCTGACGTTGGATATATTTCGTACTTTTATTTCATGGTTACGGGAGTAGACTTGGCTATAAGCACCTATATTTCATGCTCTAAAGTGTTCCATTTTTGTATTTATTTGTGTTGCTAATTTGGTGTTCCTTTCATTCTTTTTTTTTTGTGCTGCGGAGTGCTT
Source organism: Ixodes scapularis (assembly GCF_016920785.2). NCBI lineage: Eukaryota > Metazoa > Arthropoda > Arachnida > Ixodida > Ixodidae > Ixodes > Ixodes scapularis. The sequence continues at coordinate 110,904,568 of NW_024609857.1, read as the reverse complement.
CCTTTTTGATTATTTTTTGTAACAACATGCATTCTAGATGGTCCCCTGGCCCCACATACAAGCAGAATGATGCTTTTGTGGGCCAGCTCTTTATCTTGTATGACTTGATCTGAAAATAAAAATTGAATTGAATTGAATTGGTCTAATTTAATAAGGTCATTGCTACGGGTCGTTAGAAAAAAATTATTCGTAAATTATAAAATGGCTTAATGCAGCTGCATTTACAAAAGTGTAATTTGTGCGGTGATATTAATTTAGATTTCACCTAAGAGGGTTATGTTACTAAAAAAATATTGTAATTATAGTGTAAAAGACATGCTTTCGCGTTATTTAAGAAATAAATTAATTGAAAAGAACTCAAGTTGGAAGACTATAAAAAAAGCATCATCGCACAATTTCATTATTTTCGATTAAAACTAAAAAAAAAAAACAAAAAAAACGTGTTAATATTGTCCAAGCCAAACTTCAGAAATCACCTGAAGGGCATCGATACTTGTGAAAAAATATGAAGATAGAACAAAGCCCTTGAAGGATGTGTATTCCTGTTGCATGTTCATAGGAAATTATGACTTCATATATTCTTCCCTATTTGAAAATGAAAACGAGCAATAATATTTTGCAAAAAGCTGGGTGGGTATGTCTAGACATCAGAGAAATCATTTTCTCAAAAATTACTTTTCCGCGATTTTTAGTATTTAAAGACCAGCGTCCCACCTTAAATAGTTCGTAAGCGAGAGTAAAAAGTTACTCTGACCCACTTAGCTTTCCCCGATATTTGCCACCATTTCTGAAATATAACTGATGCATCCTCGAATAGCGCTGAGACAATGCATCCCAATTAAACGTATCACTGTATAGGGGAATGAAATGGCATCGTGAAAGAGTGTGATTAAAAATTTATTTTAAAAGTGCGTCTAATAAAATTTTACGAAAGAATTACACATAAAATAAAACACAAGCAGCACAGCAAACAGAGAGCAAAACGGAAGATGTGCTGTTCGAGTTTAGTCCTTTATATGTAATTATTTCGTATTTTTTATCCAATACCAGCGCGCTCTCTAAAAGAACATCAAAGTACATTTTATTTATAGTAATTTACTTCAAGAACATCGTGTCCTGTCCTGTATACTTACTACTTTATTTGAAGTACCTAAACACTAATTCACTTTGTACTTTTCTTCAGGTACATTTTAGATGTACTTTACCCAACGCAGCATCAGTGAAACATATTTCGGATGAAAAGAATACATTTTAATTTATGCATGTATGTGTTTTGGTATCAACCCGTACAGTCACCGAAAGATTAACGAACCCGGGCAGTGGTGGGCTTCGATTTTTTTGTTGTCGACTGCACTGAGAGCGCCGAGGAACCAGTCACAAAGCAGGAAATGTGAATGTAATATCCCACACCCCGCGTTTCTTAGGCTGGCAGTAATTAAAACGAGGGAAATAATTGGCATCGTTCGCACGAAGCCCTTTGTTTTCACTTGAAAACATAGACGTGCTTACGTCCTTGAGGCTTCTCCAATAAAAAAAAGAAGAGCCCCTTCCCCCGATGACGTTGACGTAGACCGCTGAAGACTACGGGACGCGTTGAAATCGGATACGTGACGGCGCTTGGAGCGTACATGGCGATCAGCCCTTGCGAAGAGCAGAGTGCGTCAAGCATACCGAAAAGGAAGCCCACGATTGGGCGAAGACTCTTGTTCATTGGCCCAGCCAGATTTAATCAGGAAACCTCAATTCCCGAGACACGAATTGGGCAGTCTCTGGCAATCCGGTTTCGGTAGCCTCTTGTCAGGCGTTTCTTGCTCGTGGTGACATGGCTTTTCAGCCCGGGTTATAATCGAGAAGGCGACGGCCCCTCAAAGCACATGACTTGACGCGTCACTCTTTGGGAGTCCCCAGGTAAGTTTCATAGTTTCGTACTCATACGTCGTATGAATAGCAAGGCGTCCTTTTCTCAACTTTATTTGTTTATGTCAAAGGAGCTACTACTGATGCCATGGATTGAATAGTAAAAAAACGAACAAGAAGAAAACAAACAAAATAAGTTTTGCAATAATCAATTTTATTATCAACAAAAATGACTACTCATGTCTAATTTTTGTGTTCAGGGCTGCGTAAAATACTGTATTTTAAGCCTTTAAATATGACATAGGCATTTAAAGTGCGTTTTCGGAACTTGCAAATGTTTGTTGTTTTCCATCCTGTAGACCATATCGCAGGGTACGGACACGAGAAATTAAAAAAAAGAAAAGGTTTGTGGTTATCAAGACGTACAATTTAGACTTCTAGCGCCCAGCCATAATGCAGTGGTTTGCCGAGCCAGGACGGCATCGGAGTAATGTGTTGCTGACCGAGTTCCTAGTTGAGGAATTTAAATCGTAGCCATAGTCCCTGGCTCTTTACGAATTAGGCGCAGTCTAGGATGTACTAATAAAATTGCTCTAATTAATTTAACAAGGCCCGTTAATAGTTTTCATATTAGGGTTCGAGAAAATATGAACGAAGTGCACCGTGTTTGGCCACGATCCTGGCGCGTTTAGACTCTCATTCGCAAACATATGAACACAAATCTTGCTAAGTATATTAGAGCTGTCGTCCAAGATATTGAACCAAGAAAGTTCAAAGACCGCCATCGAGCAGCAAAGCAGGCTCCCGAGTGAATAACTGGTGGATAATCATTAACACACAGCTCTCTTTGTTAATATAATTAGGATTAAAAGACAACGCTGTTAATTTTGCAGATAAATACCCACTTAAGCCAAGAAGACTTGCGCGGGCCGTGGATATTGCTGTTGAAGGAGACAAGTAATCTAGCGAGAATACTTATTTTGTATGCTAAAAGAATTTCACAATCTAAAAGAGAACATTGCTTTAGAGAAAGTTTATATCGTTGCCAGTATTCGCAGCGGCCAAATCACAAGAAACAAGAAAAACACGCACCTGCAGATACTAAAGATTTGTATCGAGGTAGGTATTTTATGAGCGACGTAGACATTGAGATATCAAGGGACCTTGGGATTAGTAACTCCAGCCTCGGCAGCTTTAAGAGCTTCATAACTACACCGATAGTGCGAACACTAGAAGTGCCGCCTAAACCGGGTCTACAGAACGCTATATCTGACCTATGCACAATACACGGCGTACTCCGCACATCAGCGAATTGACCAGTGGATATGGATGGCTGTGCGTGTAGTGTACGTATAGGAGCGGCCAAACGTAGACGAGTTTTGCTTTTACCGCAAAAAATAAAACTTTGTAAATGCAATAATTAATTGGAGAATCACTAGGCCACGACAGGATTGAGAACGCACGTCCAATGCTCCTCCGACGGCAGGCCATTTTGCACGTGGCTTTCCTGAGTCTACAAGGCTGAGAAGATACGGCCATCCCCCGCGATAACGGGACGACGAAGGCGCTTGTTTTCGCCATATTCTATTATCTCTTTTGTTCTCACAAAGTATACCCTTTTTTATATCCGACGTGGGCACAAAATGAAACCTCATTGTAAGCGCTGTCACAGGAAGTGAATGCGCCTAAGCGGAATGATAAGCTAGGAAGTGTTTCTAGCTCCAAGTAGAGGCAGCTCGACGTACCAGCTTCGCCTCCAAGGCGCCACTGCCGAGAGATTCAAGATATCTGTATCATTCATTTGATGTCCCGTCGGAGTTTCCCTTTAGCTGTTTTGGCATTCAGTTTCAATGAGAGGTAGCCTATTTTAATGAGCGTGACATGTAATAGGAGGATGTGCCATCGATATGGGTGCAGAGCAATATAAAAAAAAGGTTTGTGGTGATTAAAGACTTGAGCGTGTTGGTGATCTACATTGACTTAAAACGAAAGAAACAGAGAAGAGGACGAAACAGACGACACAGCTTTCGTCTGTTTCGTCCTCTTGTGTGTTTCTTTCGTTTTAAGTCAAGGTTTGTGGTTATTTGGAAATCCGGTTGAATATATTGTTAGGTGTATATAACGTAAAAAGTACGAAGCCTTTAGATCAAAACGAAACGAAAAAGTTTAATATGATTTGATTGAAACGCTGATCTGTAAAGTAACAATCTTTACCGCTTTAAAACATAAAAAATAAATGAATTTCCGTGAAAATGGATTTTCTCTTCTGACGTTGGGTTTTGCACCGCACAAAGACGCGCGATTTTTAGTATGGTGCTGAAGATGGGGTGTGCAATCGAGGCCCCATTTCTCAGTCGCCATTGATTTTCTGGCCAAAATACGTCAAAATTTGTCAACAGACTAAGCTGAGTCTCAGAAGCAAATAACATGTAAATTACACAGAGTGTCATTGAGAATATGCGGAGAGAACGCGATCAGCTCCGGTGCCGTTCATTCTCAGAAGAAATTATTCGTTCATTATTCGTAAAAAACTAAACTACAACAAAATAGGTTTTTTTTTTTCTTTGTTTTTTTCTAGGGGGGGGGGAGGTGGGGAAGGTGAACTGACATTTAGGTATAGGCCCATCAGCTTTTATGGAAAGAGACGTCAAGAGAACGAATCAGACAGTTTCACCTATTATGCAATTGGCGTCGTGGACGTCAAAGTACCATCTTTAGTTATTTTGACGGCAGACCTCGGTCTAAATAAATTGAATTATAGAGTTATTTACCATTTTTACGACGAAAGAGCTAAGAATAATGCTGTATAGACAACTTAACGGGTTCCACGATAAGGAACACCTAATTTCAAACGACACTTTATTCTGCACCAGCAGAAAATATTTTTGATGCTGTAATACTCAATGAAGATTGTCCTCCTGGTGTATTGAAAGAGATATAATATTAAAAATATATAGCAGGTGTAACCTAGAACGACACAACTGAGACATATTTAGACGGTTAAAATCGAAGTGAAGCAAATTCTCTCTATACCAGTGAGCATACAGTCACAGCTACAGAGGCATGGAAGCACACGTACGATTCTTTGTTTGAAGATCCCTTTGCTCGAAGCCTCCCTGACTTTGGACTGTTGCGACGATAAGGCACCCCAGCCGCGATAATGGAACAATCAAAAACGACGGAAAGCAGATTACCATTAGACAACCTCTGCTCGCTGATTTGCTCCCCTGCGTGCCAGAAACAAGGGGAAGCAAACCATCGCTAAACCAGATAGAAAGGGCAGAATCTGCCTGAAAAATACCGTACAAGTTTATCCTTTTCCAGATTCGCTGCACGCTCTACAGGCTTGGAAGATCATGGACTTTGAAGACGTACTGGAAGAAATCGGGGGCTATGGGAGGTTCCAGAAGATGCTAGTCTGGATTTACCTCGCACCGGCATCCATCCTCATGCCTGGTTACTTCATGAGCCAGATCTTCATGCTGTCTGCACCTCAGCATTCGTGCAAGGTGGCCGAACTGACGGATGTCTTCAATTTAACTCAACAAGAGGCTAATGTACTACACAAGAGTCTTGTGAGTAAGGACAACTGCGAGGTGTTTTCTTTGTCGGCCATAAACTCTAGCCTCATACGGGGTTTCCTCAACCACGGGGGAAACGACTCCGAAGCGTGGTTTGAATCGCAAGGACTGGAGAGGGTACCATGCACGGAATTCACGTACGACAACACCTTCTACGACAGCACGGCGTCCACGCAGGTACAGTGAAATTCTTTTTTCACGTTCTTCGTGGATTAGCTTTAGGAATTTAGCACCTACTTTATGTGGTTGTTTCCGATTGTGTCTATCTCTGGCGGAGACATCTATGTTTAGATGAGCGTATGTATATTTAGGCCATTTAGGCCAGTTGGTATTGCAAAATGTAAAAAGTAAATTACAAAATAACACTCACACATATACACACAAAGGTGGAAGAGAGAAACACACATCAAGTAAAAGCTTGCAGAAACTCTAAAAGGACCGCCGTCTAAGAAGTGAATTTTACGACACTAAGTATGAGCAGCTAGACGAACCTTCACAATAAACTATAAACCAACTATGCGAGCTCAGCAGTGGTGCCCTATGGCAATTGCGTAGTTGTAAGAGAAAACACCGAAATCCAAAAAAAAAGAAATATTGTTACTAAGGTTTTATAAAGGAATCATTGATGAAAGACAAGCATAAATATTATTTTAGCAATTCGTCTGCTTCACTGGAAAACCCTGTTACAACGTTCCTAACCCAGTAATTTTTTTATGGGTTGTGGTTTTTTGAGTTCATTAATGTAGCATCCCAAAAGAGCTTCCTGTCTTTGTCTATTGTGTGAATTGTCCCCTAGAAGCTTCTATTCTCTGTCACTTGTGCGATTGGGCCCCTTCGCCCGGGTTCGAGGTATGAACTTGTTTCGCGTTGTTCGAGTACTGTGTCACCCGCTCGCCCGAGTTTCGGGGTTGTTTCAATTTGTTATAGTGTGCCTGGGTCGTCGTGTTGGTTTTTTGTTTTTCAGATTCCCTTCTTAGCGTACGAACCTATTTAAGGCCGTGAAGCGTGAAATAAAGGTTAGCTTTGTTTGAAGATGTGTGCGTGTGCAGTCCTCCTCCCCACTCTCCGGTGTTAAAATAATATCCAAACTCAATCAGCTCCCATGCACCCTTGCTTTAACTTCATTACTTCAAGATAGGTTTCCTAGATTTATTTGTATAAGTACGTAGTCTGCTTGCCCCGAAATAGACTCCTAAAATGATAGAAATACACTTTGCGAACAGCACGCTTCTTAGCATGAACTATCGTTTTTCAGTGACTGAGAGTCCCCTTTGAATCCTTCGATGGGCGAATACTTTTTAGAAATGTCGTGCTTTCATATTTTAAAGTCCTCGTTTAGGGTTAGCGGAAGCGTTGTTTATGCGTGCTCATCTTTAAGTCAATTTGGTACTGGTTGGAACATTACTCGTTTTTATAAAAGGTCAAGAACATCATGCGCTCCTCAGCATAGCGATAGATAGCCCTATATCTGTTTTCTGAGATGTTATCTAGTGACCCCCAGTCACTAACTAGTTCACCGACCCTCTACTGGGTATTCGCGCTTGTGATATAGAACACGACACATCTTGAGAAGACAAAAAACTATTTTACATTTAATTGATTTTCATTTGTTCCCATAATTCTTGCGAGTTTCTCTGATCTAGCATAGGCTTGCAATTTACATTTATCACATTTCTATCACACGTGTTGTTTGCTACACAGTGAATTGCTTATTTTAATGTGAAAAAGGAATCGTCCATATACCTTGAAATGTTGATCATAAAAGTCCCTTATAAAGGCATCCCAGTAGCTTAGTATGAACGAGACCCGATAGTTTGTGGAATTGTCAGCCAAAGCAGTATAATAAAAATGACTTCATGAAACTCACAAATGCTCATGACAAGGTTTTTTTTATTATCCTGGAGATTGAGTCAAAAAATTAATTTTTTGGCAGATATTTAGGCACCGGGAAGCCAGTCTGCTTAAAAGTACGTCTGATATATTTTTTTTTGTGCACACGAAATGTTGCAAGGGCAGCATGTCAGTGATGAATCATCCAGCTTCTGACTTGTTAGGGATGGATCCTCGCAGTTCTAATTTGTAAAATTCGTTTCATCGATTACATGTCAAAAGCAAGACGACGGATAAACACAAAATGTATACGAATTCTAAGATTTTTACCGTATATTATTCTGTAAATATGTGTTTGTTCAACGCCCAAGTCATATCACATTCTACAGTAGTGGTATTTGGGCAAATTATGTTTTATACCCAGGTGCGATTTTTTGCAAACATAATGCCGAGGCGTGCAGTAGCACACGTTTATGGGTCGAGAACGGGTGCTGGATAGTAGGTTTGACGGGATATCTCACCAAAAACCAGCGAGCATTACTCTATACGACATTCCTTCTCTCTTCAATAAATCAGTTTCTAAAGAGATTTTGGCACTGTTTGTGCAATTATTTTGCAGTTGATTTTGTGATATTGTATCAGGAACCTATTTAGCCAAACTGAACATTTGTAATCATTTAAAAAAGGAATGAAAGCTGCTTACAACTTCCTGTAACACCGAATTAGAGCGCAGCTCTTGAGGAGGAAGAGGGAAGGGTACTGAGAAGAGCGTATACCCCTCCTCCCTACTCCCTCCTCTTCGCCTCCTCATCCTGCCTTGTACTCCTCCCTCCGAGCGGCGTCAGCGTCACCGTCATCGTCGGCGTAACCGTGAGGTCACGAGACCTTCGTGACGTCACGTGACCCTCATGACCTCACGGGGGTCACGTGACCTTACGGGTTTATAAGCAAATAAGATGAGGTGGGGGGAGGGGTATCAGGACAATGAAAGGTGTGCTGGGTGGCTGTCTTGAGGACCGCTTCACGCACGAGGCCGTGAAGGAAGCCTCCGGGTTGTTGTGGGGTCCCGGTGGGATGAGCCTACTGCCGAGGGCACGTAAGCGTCTCTGCACTCTCCGGTAGAGGAGGCCACACTGCCTTACGGAACGCTTGTGGCGCCGAGCAGTCCCATAAGAGATGGAGTAGATTGACTTGATGTCGGTCTTGATTGGAAGACAGGTTAAAAAGGCTGCAGTGCCTGTGCTGCATTTGCCACTCAAAGAACCCTCGCTTCACATGCGTAACTGCAGCTCTCGTTTGAATTGGTGGAGGAGTGACGGGCGCACAGCGCCCATAACTCCGGGGATGCGAACCATGAGGTTTGCTCAACGTTATCACCACCAGAATGCGTAGAAATTTAGCGCAAGTGAAGTACGTGCCATAATGCACGCGCTGGTGCAAGGTTCGACAGCTTTGGGGCTAAGAAGTAACAAGGCTCGAGGAGGCGAGGACCATTACTTATGAAATCACTCGTAGCATTTGTCTGCCTGTTGCGATCGTCCCGGACTATGTGCTCAATATTCGCCACGTGTGGAAGTATTTAATACAGATCTAGTGTCGGCACTAAGTTAAGGTTCCAGATAAACTAGAGATTGGTTCCGAGAGTGGAGCCGCTTATTTTATCATTTCCATCAGAAATCTTCACATCTGAGAACCGGTGTCGCTTCGAACACCATGGGCAGGGCCAGGGAAAAATCGTAATCGTCCCAGTCGTCACTTGTGGGTTTGTAGTGTTCAATTTAAGCAGTAAGGCAGGAATGAACTTTCGACCGCTGTAGTCGGGGTAGGGGGGAAACCTAATATGAGGATAGGATCATTAGCTTTAAAATTCAACTTCAGCCACGGTTAGATCTACCGCGAGCACCTGAATTATTGTGCGGTCTGCCGTGTCAGCATCCCCTCCGTGTCTATATAATTTCTTGCTCTGCTTGAAGTAGTTCAGAAAACGTAAAAAAATAAAAATAAAACTGCCTCTTTCCCGCACTATTGAGGACGTCCGTGGCAACACAGATATACTTTGTGTTGCACTGCGGCGATGCTGCACATAAAAATTGGCGCATATTTTGATCCTAGATGGACAGACACTGTCGCACGTAGTCTCTAAATAAAAGTCCTCCCAAAGTTATCCCTCCACACTCTAGAACAAATCTGTGACATCACTTTTCTTCAGAAAACGAGAAAACGAATCACAGTGAAAGATACCAGTATCCCAGAAAATGACGGAGTTTAGACTACGATTAAACCAAAAATGCGAATGGCGCAGCGAGAGTGAGCGTGATATTTTTCCTGCGCATTGCCTATGCGCTGATCGCATTCTTTTAGATCTAATCGTTAAGTTAACTTTGTAATTCGATGGGAACCTTATATTTTTCACCGCGATGGCTGCCTCCGCGTTCTACAGGAAAGTGGGCTCACATACTTTTTGAAAGTGCAGTGAGAGAGGAACTCGAAGTTGGTGTCCCTTGCGGACACGCACTCCAGCCTTGACCCCGATATTTTACGAAGTGAAGTGAACATGCTTGTCTTCTTCCCTCTCGCTTCCTGCATACTCTCCCACTACATGCGCGAGCTCACTCACCCAACACCTTGTAGATAAAAGTGAATTCGAGTACCGTTTTTTATACGTTTGGCTCCATTTTGAGGAATTACGTGAAGTGTCGACCTCGAGCCACCGGGACGTCAGTGCTTCGTACGTGGCTTGGCAACCAATTCAGCAAATAGCTTGGCACGCAGCATACGTAGCAGGAAAGTCCAGTCACTCGAGGTTGCAGAGTATGGTGTTTGTACGTTGGCGTTATAAAACTTTTACTCGTGTCCAGCGTCGCGCTCTCACAATTTTTCTTTCTCTCTCTCTTTCTCTCTCCCTCTCGATCTATTTCGCTCTCTTCCTCGCTCTCTCTATTATTCATAAAGTGGCCATGTTCCAAAATTTGCTCGATTGTAATCCAGAATAAGGGTTTTGGACCTTAACGTTATAAAACATTACCGCGTGCACCGTTCTTCATTCTGTGTTGTCGCCTGACAGAACCCGCCTGAGTAACTTGGATTCATTTCGGCAAGATTTGAAACACAGCCGTGATTCCACCGGGGGACGCAACTGGAATGAACTGGTTTACTATTTGGCACGCAGTCAACGTATTACGTAACTCTGATCTTCTGGTCTACTCTTTTGTACACAGTCAACGTAACTCGTAACTCGGATCTGCTGGTCTACTATTTGGTACACAGTTAACGTAACTCATAACTCGGGTCTACTGGTCTACTATTTTGTACACAGTCAACGTAACTCGTAGCTCGAATCTACTTGTCTACTATTTGTTACACAGTCAACGTAACGTAGTCAAGCGCTTTTGCGTGAATGAAGTTTATCAAAGTCATAGTGGTGGCATCTTTTCGTGGCCTTCTGGAGGACAGTGTGGCGCATAGGTTCGTCACGAATTCCGCGTCAGCGTTCGGCTTGGGCTCGTGTTCGGTCGGTAAAAACACGATCGAGTTCCATCCAAACGATTAGGCAGCACTCGGCTGACGGTCTTCCGTAGCAGGGGAGCGAAACCCGAAATTGGTTAGATCCAACAGTATAACACGTTCTGTGTTAAAAAAAAAAGAGAACAAAATTGTAAATATCAGGCTAATACAAGAAAAAAGTGCAGCGAATACGTTTAAAACAGATCCCCATAGTTCGAAGCTTTGCAAAAAGCGTAATAACCTGATTGATGGCCAATTAACTCCTATAATCTGACAGTGCCAGCACCAGGGTAACAGACAGGTTTAGACACGCAGGGCGTGGCGATACCCGAGCACCTTACTATTTCCCCGCAGTAAATCGAATTTCAGCATTCGCCGATAAGAAAGTTGAAGAACCAATCACGAAGCAAGGAGCTTGAACATATAAAGTCGCATCATGCGTTTCTTAAACTCTCAGTGACTATATGAGCATAAAAAATAAGTTGAAACGCCTGAAAAGCTTTTAATATTAATTAATAATAAATCTTTATTTTCTGTGCCTACAAACAACTTTTCCGTATACACTGTGGTGCACTAAAATACTAAAATACAAATGCCGCAAAAACTAAAATACTAAATACAAATATCACAAAAAATTTAATTAAGGTATCTTGGCGAAAGATATCCATCCACGAACAAGCAAGGTAAATTCTCGAAGACGCCTGAAAATGTCCAGGTGATGTTCCTCATTGAAGGCCAGTTGAATCGGTGACAAAGGGTATACAGGGGACATGCAAGATGGATAAAACGTAAATAAATTCCGGCTGGCCCTTGATGGAACATGAAAGTTTTAAAAGCTCCACAACCAAGTTTGACAAAGGGTAATACGTCCTACACTGCCCACTAAGAACTTCGATTGAGAAGCGGATTGCTCACTCCAAGGAAGGACACGTTCGCCCAAACATGGATGTATAAAAAAAAGTCCCACAGTCAGATCCGAGTACCAAGAGATACAAAATATACCTTGCATTGAGATGTAATTCGGACTGAAGAAGGAGCCTTGCGTTTTCTTTCCCAATAAATCACCGCACGCGCAGCTGAAAACTTCAACCAAATAGAGAATATGTTAAAGAATTGCTTTTTGTTTGTCTTACCTTATAAACTTTTATAATACGGGGATTGAGAAGTAAGTATTTCCATTTTGTTCGCATGTTTAACATTAAACTGTAGCTTTTGCTCTCAGTAATTCATCACGCACTGCGATATTTTAGCTTTTGTTAGATCATGCGAGGAATACGTCTGAGTATTGAATCTAACTGACATTTCATTCGCTACAGTGGGATCTCGTCTGCGACCGCGGCCATCTTCCAAGTCTCGTATTCACCTTAACCAGCGTTGGCAGTGCCTTGGGTACTCTCATATTTGGCGGACTATCGGACAGGTGGGTAATTTATTTTTATTACTTTATATTACACCAGTTCACCCTTGCGCTCGCAATACTTTGTGCAGTTGAACAGGTTTAATAATTTCCGCGATAAATTCCAAATTCGACTTGAGACACAATTTTATAATATAAATTTAAGCGACATGCTGGTGAGAATTTTAATAATGATATGGATATATATGTTTTTCATGTCGAAGACAAGCCTGGTTAAAATTTAGTATGTTAATGTGAACATTACTCTGACCGTTCGAAGAGCCGTGGGTACAAGCAGTACTTTGTTTGACCATAATTGTTCTACATCCTCTCCAAGTTCGACTTCATATGTAGATGTGAATAATTGTAAAACCAAAGATGGAATATAATGAGCTTTTGAGATACTTTTATATAAAATATTGTATTGATTTTGTTATGAAACAAAGGTCTCTAATGTTTGACACATTTTCAATGGTGACATGAAGGCAAAGTCGTCTTACAAAGAGAAGTACTGTATGTGCAAAAAAGAAAACGCATTTAGTGAAACAATTATATTTGAAAAGAACGTGTAATTTTTGTAAAGGAAATTTGTATCTAGCATGAACTGATTTTTATCCCCCTTCCCTTTTTATGGGATAAGCATATGAGATGAATGGAAATGTTTGCACAATTAAACTGTGTAAGCCAACAAAGTAGCAACAAAAGCGTTAATACATTTATGCCCCTTTCTTTAAACTGAATGCATTGCAAAGTTTCTTGCATAGTTTTCTTAACGTGACATTGAACACTAGCGCGTCGTTTTTATGTGTGCCTACATAGACTCTCTTTTACAGGATCGGGCGAAGACCTGCCTTCTTCGTAACGGTGATTGTTGCCGTTATTTTTGGAATATCATCAATCCTGGTGACGAACTTCATAGCATTTACCGTTCTGCGGTTCGTCACCGCCACAATAATGCCGCAAATATTTCAACTTCCGTACATAATACGTAAGTTTTATCATGAACTAGATTTTTACATAACTGCGGACACCCTATGTTGTGAAGATAATTATAAAATTATTTTGACCTTCAAAATTTTCACCCTTAAAATGTGTGAATATAAAGCTACAGTTGAAATAATGAAAAATTAAACATAACTATATAGCTTGCACCTTTATTGCGTTTTGGAATTATCAGAAATGTTTCTCATACTGCTTTTATCATTAGCGTTGGGGGATCGTGTCCTAATTTACATTTTTCGAAAAAAAGAATATTAAATGTTGTAAACCACGGTACGTCATGTCTAGAACCCTGAATTTACAAGTTTTCACTATGATTGCTTGATAACCAGTGACGAATATCCAGAGATGAGCGCAGTGTGTGTTGTAGGCGTCCCTGTTGCTCCCTACAATTATCTGTGTTATATTTGTTCCTTTTTTGTATCTTGTAGTTGATGTTTTCAGAAACCTAACCATCGTATAAAAACTCACTAGAGCTGCAAACTTAAGCGCTGCGTACGAGTGCCAGTAAGCGACATCTTAAGATAAAAGAATTCATATTTGCGAAATTTGTTCTTATCTAGTGCTAAAAAGTCTTCAACGCCATAAAAGTTAGCTGTCTGTTAAATTTATTATTTGTGAACATATTATTTTTAATATAACAAAATTGTGGCACCTCTACAAATAAAACTCAATTTAACAACTAACACTTCGGTTTTACCAAACATCAATGTCGGCAATGATCGAAAATATTTGTGACGTCAATTATCTGCCAGTGCTCGACATGTTTTCGTATTCTCCAGTTCTTTTCTTGCTGAAGACCGATGGGCGATAGATAGGGAGTCAGACAGCGCTTGGTCGTAAAAGGGGAGCGAGGGAGATAGTTAACGAGTGCGCCACAAAGTGGAAGGGGTTGGGGAAGTACACTTCCTCTAAGGTTAGCTTAGTTCTGTCATAGTTGCCTTGCAACGAGATGGGAATAGGCAAAATATTACCAAATATGTTTGTACTTACAAAGAAAACACTTGCCATTGGCTGTGAAATATTTACGCTACATATTATGTAGTGTTTAAATATCTTATATTAAGACAAATAGGTGTTCATCTTCATTTTTAATATTTATTTAATATTGGTGTTAAGATCACAATAAAGGTACTGAGTTTCAGCCTCGCATAGCGGTTTTTGAATAAACATGAATGTATATCCTTTTTTGTTAGTTGATTGTTTAAACGTCTTTATAGATATTGCCATGCTGGTTTTGAAGGAATAACTATTGCTCCGTTATCGTTTATGGAATATGGTTTGCCTTTATACTTGGCGCAAAACCCCGCAAATGGGCAGTTGTAGATCACATAAGCAAAATTTTTAATGTTTTTTTAAACTTCTTTTTTTCGGCCCAGAAAATTGAATAGGCGTACAGACTATAGTTCTTCATTACACATTTGAAAAGAAAAACGAATGAGCGTAAATGTTAACAATATACTGCAGCATACAAGGACGAAATGGTCATATTAAATAATCACCATAATACAACGCTTTAGCTGAATCGCGGAGAGCAATACGCCACACATCCGTAGTTTAGATGCCACGTGGATGTTTTTCGCGTCTAGGATATCTTAGTTCGTTATTCCCCTGAACAATGTCTTTATTACACCACCAGTCCTTTTTGTAGAAATCCTGGTATCTGTGATAGGAAGTGGCTTAAAAAAAATGTTTTGAACCGTTAAAAAAAAAGTAATCGGAAAAACAACTGCACTTCCTGCCATCTAAACAATGGGGAGATGTGTGATGTGTAGTGCACCCATCCCCCAAAGGTGTTTTGCGAAGAATATTTATAGATCTTCTAGGAAACCAGGTAGTTAGGCATCGACGCCAGGAGCTTTTTTTATAAAGCGGCTTCGTTGTTCAAGCGCACTTTGACTCTGACAAAGTGAACGAAAAGCTGTAGAAAACCCTTAGCTTAGAGCGTGAACTGTGTTAAGAATGTCGTAGCATAATAATAACTCATTGCTGGCATAATTATTATTAAAGTATTTCTCTAAACACTATATTTAAATTGTATATCAATCGGGAGAGGTTGGCTTCTTGCGTACCATGCTTCCACTAGCTCGTACATGACGTTAAAAATATCACATAGTGAATGCCCCATCTCGAGAATTGTGATATTTATTCTTGTTTGTTTATTTTTCTTATCTCACACGTGTGTTTACAATGTTTTGTTAGCCGGGATCAAGCAACTCCCCCTCCCCCCCCCCCTCCCCCCCCCCCCCCGGCGTTATATAGTTGTCAAGAGAAATGGTAGTGCACAAAGACCCATATTATATAGGTCCCATTTCAGTGCGAACACTTTTCTCGAACTGTTCAAAATATTGCAGAACTGGCGCACGGTTACGTGTACCACCAACGAAGCACTGTTCGACACCAACTCAAACAGCTGAGTTTGTTTCTTTTTTCTTTTTTGTTGCCACTTCCAGTGTTGGAGCTTGTGGGGCCGAAGTACAGGACGTCTATGCTTGGCATCGCGTGGATGGCCTGGACATTGGGACTCTGCGCGCTGCCACTGGCAGCCTACCTCTGCAGGACGTGGATTCTGCTCGGGCTGATATGCTCTGCGTGCGCCGCCCTCAACTTTTTATATTGGAAGTACGTTCCCCTGATACTGATTACAAGGGATAGCGGAACGTATGAATCAGGATTGCCAAACTAGCCTGTCGGCATAAGTCGAAAAAGCACAATGATTAGGTCAAATGCTTGATTACCACTTGCAACCCGTACTTGCGCGGGGGCCAACGGCCGCACTTTATACCAGCGTTTATGCACCTCCGCTGCTCTAGTAATCCTAGTTAGCCTCCTGAGAATATTCTCAAAATTAGGGACAGCTTTTAATAAACACAGGAAAAGCCGTGGAACTTCCTTCAATGAACGCAGGAGATATGAACTTTCGTGGTCAGTGAAATTGTGGATGTTGTTGACCTAAGGTTATTGGAAACGCTGGAAAATATTTGAGCGTTAAGTGACGAATGATGCATATATAATCGTTACATGTGGGTCCAATTTGTTTTGGCTAGCTTACTTTTAACAAAACCTTATTATACAACGACCATGTCCACGTGCTAGGGATAACTTTAACGTAGGCCGTCGAAAAAGTGCGAACACCTACCGAGGCATAAACCGCTATCACGCTTCCCAATTGCCTAGAGAGGGATATCAGAACTTCCCGGCACGCTTCCAGAGTTCTTAAGTGTGCCTTCTTTATTCACGCCAACAGCCGAGTCGAGCGCATCAGTATCAAGTTTCATTTTATTACAGTACTTAACAACGAGACACACACCGGATACAGACCAAAATGCCATACACACAGACGCAATGTCTTTCAGCTGCGCCTGCTCAAACGGGTGGTCAGTGATATGGTGCTCGATAATGAGAACGGTAGGGAGTCTCTTTCGGATGCTCAGAATTCGGTACGAGATCGTTTCTTTCTGTCGTGCTTTTTTGCGCGAGAGCTCTCACAACTCACGAGACAACAAAGTGTTCTGGCTCGTAACCGAATGGTCGCGGGTTCGAATCCTGCCTCTGCCTAAAATTCTTCTCAATTTTTCCTTAGGGCAAATGAATTAGTATATATAGTGAAATCATTGGAAACATGCGGCGACCTTTAATTGAGATTACATATCATGTTTTAATCACTTTCATCCCACGCGTGACATCACGTTTCACGTGAGATTTGCGAGTTGTCTGAAATTCCTGCGCTAAATCATATGGCTGTGAGGTCACGACCCTATCAACCAATCAGAATTTTCTCGTTCCACAAACGCCGACACCGACGCCGGATTTTCTGTGACACAAGCTCCTAAACGCTATCGCACTAAAATGAGGGTGAGTATTATAAGGGGTTCTCTCGTTAGTGGAAGGGACTGCCACTTTTCATCCCACAGATGAGGGAAGAAATCTCAAAGCGCGACCGAAGTCAGCGATGCAGTTTTTCAGAGATTTTTAGCGGTGTGCAACATGACCTAGAGATTGCGGTGTAGGCGGCAACGGCTAACATCCCCGGAGACACGATGTTTATGATGTAGTCAATGCACTCAGAAACAACTATCTCCCTAAGATATGTTTAATTTGTAAAAAAAGTAGGATTTATGACCTTAGGTATTTTATTTTGAAGATATCAAGTGATCCACCTTGTTGAAGTTAACCGAGAGTGCGTAAAATATTGGAATCTTTGTAGAAGAAAAAATGACACAGGAAATGAAACGTTCTCGAACATGATCAACATCCACCTGCTCATCTACATATTCACTGTATTTCTGATTAAGTGTTCATTGTCCTTTATACGTTTTATGCACTGAAAGCTAGTTTAGGAGTGAGAGCAAGGCCTTATGCACAGAGCCGTTTCCTCGCCTCGTCCCGGCGCCGGCGGGGAAGGCGCCGTTCCGAAAACCGGGCGGTGGAGTGTTCGTACCAGCGGCGACCGAGCTGCCGGCGGTTGTTACATGGATGGATGGATAGATGTTGGCGGCTGTATAGCCTCTATTTTGGGCTGTACCTTGTACCACTTCGCCTAGAAACCTTTCTGCACCTCTTTAAAAATTTTCGTAGAACTTGTGTACCCTGGTTGAGTACCACCATATAACCCACTAATTTTGTGAACAATTTCACACTTCTCTAGATCTCTACCACCAATCTTGTAACCATCTTTTTTTTTACTACCGATAACCAAATGTAGCGAAATATCGGTGTCGATCGGCGCCGTCACAACTTCTTTGTCTCTTGGAGCTTGCGTTTGGGTCGGCAATAACAATCTTTCATGTTTGTAAACAGTTAATTTTTTTCTACATCTCTAAACAAAAACGACATGATCACTTTTGAGAACGTTTTACATCTATCACTCGTTTTGCCACATTACGTCCCCGATGATCAACCACAGTATTTCCTCTCTTTGGCTGTTCTTTATTTAAATCGCATTTACGTCTATTGTAAAGGAACCGATGTGGTCCCATTATTTCGAGCAGCAGCTGAGCGGCTAATCCAAGTTTCTGTTTGACCGTTGTTGAAGAGCCGTAAACATTAAACAACGCGCGCGTCGTGCCGCTTCTTCTTGGAAAGAACTTCGTTGGATTCCTCGTCGTGGCACGGTACGGTCGATTCCCCCTCCCGGGACCCTGCCCATTGTCCCCCAACTTTTGAGAATTCGCCAGATGGAGCGAAAGTTTCTTTTTTTGGGATAGGTCGTCCCCTGTTGAGGCAGGACTCCGGCGCCGCCCGTCTCCCGTCAGCGCTGGAGACGTAGAACGTCGTCCTCCGTCTCCTTTCGGTTCCGGCGTCGCGATTTGGGGACCAAACCGGTCTGAAAACCCACTCCCTCGGCGGGAAGACCGCCTGGCGCTCCCGCCGGGACGGGGAAAAAAACAGCTGTGTGAATAGGCCTAAATAACCCTATGTTCACTGTCAAAATTTTAGTAATATGGTATGTTACGAGGTTGTCGTTATAAAAACAAGTTTTTCAGTAAAACGAAGTAGCTTAGAAAATTTGTTTATAAGCAGCGTGAAAAAATAATTGTGTAAAATAGAAACATAATGGTTATATAAAAAAAAAAAACATAATCCTGATAAATAAAATTTTTTTTCTGGCGGTTGATAGGAAATCTCGTCTTTATACATTTACATTTCTTGTACTGAAGCTAAGAGCATCTTCGCAGAGTAACGCTCAGCTAATTATCTTCACGGTAAACGCAACAGATCTTTGTTGTTTTTCCTTCCACAATGTGACAACGTAGCGCTTGTCTACCTTTTACTCATTATTTTATATATACCTATCTCTTCCCTTTTTTAGGCTTATACCGGAATCCCCTCGATGGCTACTGACTCAAAACCGCGTTAAAGAAGCCGTGGTCCTGCTGAACCGAATTGCCAAAACAAATGGTGTTGTTCCACCAGAACACCTGGAGACGAATTTAATGGTACATGCGTTTTTTGTCTAAATAATAAATGCAGCAAGGTTGTCTTCAATTCCATTTTTCTAGGAGTTGCAGTACACCGCAATTGTTTTAAAGAAGATTAAAGTGTATTGCCGCTGTCTAAGAAAAAAAAATTTAAGGTAACATTTGGCGAAGGGAATCAATACTTCGCTGAGGTGTTCGGTTACATTTTTGTTCAGACGACAATTAAACCAACTGGGTCAATAAAAGTGACGTCAATTAAAATATATATTAATCATTCCTAGCTGAGACAGAGCGGCGTAAGCATACAATCTTGATTAGAGAGTGAGTGTTATATCTTGCCTGTAATGTTTTGTTTTCTAAACAGTGGAACATTTAATAATATAGTTAAGGAACATTCACAATATCGACTGAAAACACCGCGAGAAATTATGTGATTTACAAACTCAAATAATTTTGCAAATATGTGGAATCTGGAAAGTCATCACGAAATCCAGCAAACTAGTTAGTTGTTATTGATTACGAACAAGTGACAATGAACCTTCTTGCTAGAAAAGAGTATTAAAATGCATTTGATTTAAGCATTTGATTTAAGGTTGAGAATGTAAAAATATATTTATCCACTCTTACAAGAGATAGTCTGGCTTTCACCTAAATTTGCACACACAAAAATATGAAAGTGAATTTAGAACTTTAATGACTAAACCGATGTGATCTGTTTGCTTCTCAGAAAGTTCAAAAGAAGCTGGAGGAAGAAAGGTCAGAGGCGGTGACATCAACAATGGATATTCTACGAATGTCAAAGATTAGAACCAATTTTCTTATCGTTACATTTTCTTGGTAAGTACAGCAGATGCAATACATCTAACGAAGCTAATTCAGCATGTGGCTCCAAATAGTGTCAGACGATTTAACACAAGGTTTTAAAAAGACAAATGTACAGAAATATATATATATCAAGGCGGCATGAAAATTACACACGATCGCACGTTCACATCACCACACAGTGACAAAAACCTGGAACTCGTGGAATGTTCGAGCCTTTGATGTTTTATTTATGACTAAAAAAACAAAATTATTAGTTAGATACCATCTAGAGCTTGCGACGATATAAACTTATGCCATAATATAGGTTCTAACTACACGCTTGTGCGTCATCACAGAAATTTAGTGAGGGTAATTGAACTCCTTGAACAGAAATAAAATACATGCCGGAGGTACCCTGACAATTTTATACACAAAACATGTTGAGCCTATACATTCCTGCGACATATTCCGCGTTGCAACGCTATGCTACATTTACTACGAAGTATAATGTATGGTGGAAGCTGCATGCATCTCTGAATAAGCAAGCATATGCAAGTAACTGCAGTCTCTGCACCAAACCTCAGACTGAAGTCCCCATGGTGGTGGTACATATCTATTTTGTACAGCTAGTTCACAGTTTTAGAGCGCAGCTCTTAGGCGCCCGTTCCCGGCTTGAGCGGCGTCGCCGTCGCCGTCGGCGTCGGCGTCGGCGTCGCCGTCGGCGTCGGCGTAACCGCAACCCTCGTAACCCTCGTGAGGGTTACGAGGGTTACGAGGGTTAATCTCATGAGGGTTACCCTCACGAGGATCACGAGGGCCACGAGGGTTACTTACCCTCGTAACCCTCACGAGGGTTACGAGGGTTAGTTACCCTCGAAAGGGTTACCTTCACGAGGGTTACCCTCACGAGGGTTACCCTCACGAGGGTTACTTACCCTCGTAACCCTCGCGAGGGTTACGAGGGTTAGTTACCCTCAAAAGGGTTACCTTCACGAGGGTTACCCTCACGAGGGTCACGAGGGTTATGAGAGTTACCCCCCCCCGAGGGTTACGAGAGTTACCCTCACGAGGGTCACGAGAGTTACATTCACGAGGGTCACGAGAGTTGCCCTCACAAGGGTTACTAGGGTTACCCTCACGAGGGTCACGATGGCTACCCAGGTCACGTGACCCCCCCCCCGAGGTCACGTGACCTGGGGATACCCCCCGAGGTCACGTGACCCTCCGTTGACGTCATCGCCACTGATGACGTCATCAGTGACGTCACTAATGACGTCACCGGCATCCGCATCGTCATCATCATCATCATCACTGATGGCGTCATCAGTGACGTCACTGATGACGTCATCGGCATCGTCACGTGGCCCCAGGTCACGTGACCCCCTTGACGTCACGTGACGCCCCAAGGTCACGTGACTCCCACAAGGTCACGTGACCCCCAAGGTCACGTGACCCCCCCCCCCCCCCCCCCGCCCTCCGAGGTCACTTGACCCACCCCCCAGTACTCTTCCCTCCTCCTCCTCAAGAGCTGCGCTCTAATTCGGCGTTACAGGGAGTTGTAAACGGCTTTCATTTTTTTTTAACTGGGGATAGTTTTTAGGGGAGCGTGTTTTTACCGAAAGTTTCATAACCGCATTGTTACCAAAAGAAAAAGGTCAGCTTGTCGTCAAAAAGGGGGATTTGTTCTGCGGTAAACCTGTTCTTAAGTCAACACACAAATGTTGACACTGTCTATTGGTCGCTGGGTGCGATATCTACAGGGTGTTTTTGAGAGTTGTTCGGCCGTAAAAAAATTATTCGTATTTGCAAACTATTAAACGAAGTGGACTGAAACTTTTTCAAAAAGGTGTCTTTAGATAATTTGTTCATCATACTAAAATTTGATGAGTGTGGAATCCAGGAAACAAGTTAAGCGTAAAAAAATCGTGTTTTCCCTACGCGCATTTAGGAAGACAGTAAAACCCGTCTGCTTGGCGCTGCTACTCATATATTGCATAGCATAGAACAGAAACATGA
The DNA here is from genome assembly GCF_016920785.2 of Ixodes scapularis. NCBI lineage: Eukaryota > Metazoa > Arthropoda > Arachnida > Ixodida > Ixodidae > Ixodes > Ixodes scapularis. The sequence goes on along the minus strand of NW_024609857.1, from coordinate 110,882,660 downwards.
ACGTTCCTTTGAGGTCAACAGCCTAAAGCAGATGTAACATTTTTCAGTATTTTTTTCATTTTTTCTGTAGTTGTCCTCCCAGTGCGTAGAAAAAAACAAAATAATATTTTAATATTTAAGACTGAATTTTTAATTAGCTGAAATTCTTGCTCACGAATATTGAGTGTAGTGAATGCACTACCTCAATACAACTATGTAAAATGTTTCGATGCATACTGTTCATTAGGATATTTGTGCAGCTTTTAATACCGAATCCCGAATCATGGGGTAATACTAATATATGCTTTGTGAATCTATTAAAAAAAAGACTTTATTTTTAGGGACCGTTAATAACTGCATAATTAGCAAAATATTACGTATTTACATTACTCATCAGCGAGTTAGATATTGCAATGCACCTATGAATACATTAGGGATAGCTTTTCGATAAAAATACCAAGGCTGGCCGCACTGCAAAATGTTAAGCTGCCTGCGAGGAAGCAATCATCTCGTTGTACGGTTATACATATCGGAATATTAACTTGTCTGATGATCGTTTTTGTTTTTGCATCTAAAGGATAGCCAACAGTTGTGCGTACTATGGCCTGAGCATCAACGTCACCAACATGAGCGGAAACGAGTTCATCAACTTCTTCCTTCTGGGCCTTGTTGAGTTTCCGGCCTGCGTCATTTCTTGGTGGTCCATGGAAAAGTTCGGCCGACGTTGGATGAACGTCTTTTTTCAGGCGATGGTCAGCTTCTCCTGTCTGGGGTTCTGCTTTGTTCCTCCAGGTGAGGTACCCATCACTTACATAAGCCTTTTAAAAGTGCATACAAGTTGGAGAGTGTCTGGTTTTATTGCAATTCTTGGATTCAGACTGAAACGCCTAGACTGCCTGCTTAAATCTATGCGGTTTCACCATATATATGTGTGAATGCACTAACACAAGCCTGGTTTATCATATCACCTAAGGCATGAGGGCAATCGGAGTATACGCCCCAAAACGGCACGCATTTGCCTTCCGCCGTACAGTCTACAAAAACATGATCAGTGTGAACCATAAAATCAGGCGATATAAGTGTTGTTGATCTTTGTAAAAATGCAATCATTAAAGCCCAAAACGTAAGTCTCTGCTTGAACATGAGCAAATGTCTGTTAGGCTTATTTTCGGGCTGAATTCACTGGGAGTTTTCTCAAGCGCTATAATCCTTTGAGTGTTTTCACCTTTTTGATTCGTATATAAATAAACGCACTGACTTTTTTGCGTGTGTAACATTTATGTTGTTTCCTCTACGTTGAAATTAAATGTTTTAAAGCTTTTTTGAAGTTGTTAACACACCGCATTATATCAAATTTGATTTAGAGCGCAGCTCTTAGGCGCCCGTTTCTCGCTTGAGCGGCGTCGGCGTCGGTGTCGGCATAACCGTGAGGTCACGTGACCCCCCCCCCCCCCCCTGAGGTCACGTGTCCCCCTGAGGTCCGTGACCCCCCTAGGTCACGTGACCCCCTGAGGCCACGTGACCCCCCTGAGGTCACGTGACCCCCCCCCCCCCCCCCATCCTGCTCCTCAGGAGCTGCGCTCCGGCGTTACAGGGAGTTGCAGACGGCTTTGATTTTTCTTATAGACTGATAATGCTACATCTGGGATCGCTGCTGCAAACATGATACTATTACCGTCGGATGTCATTAGTTATTTCAGGAGTTACCCCAGCGGTACGACCGGATTGTGTCTTCCTGGCAGTTTCCGCTCGGCAGGTACTTCCGCCTGACCATAGATGGAGCGGCTGCATACGGAAGGCCAGAGCCCTATATACTGGGAAGGTTTTGCCTCGCCCGCTAAAACAAGCGGACTCTACGATGACACAAAATTTAGAATTTTGGTTTTGGATACTCTGCTTACGAGCGCTAGTCCAAATGCGCGGTTAATATTTATTTTATAAATACAATGTCTAGTACTTTGACATTTTAGTATCCTGCAATCGGTCACTATATTCAAGCACTGGCCATCCTATATTGATCTCCAGAATCATAACTTTGACGTTGGTTTAATTTCTTTTGGTTTTAAATAAAATAAGGCTTTTTCAAACAAAAACCAACCTGGCTATTGAGCGTAAGAGTTCGCAGCGCCTCTTATAGTTGGCGCTCGTCACGACACTGAATTTCAGCGGTGGTAATATTTGAGACACAATACTCGAAGTATTCCAAATTAACTTTTCACAAAAGAGGGATAAGTTTAAGCTCATATAATATTAAGCGATCGTAGCAGTTAAGTAAGTTTGAGCTTGTGACTATGTTTGCAGAGCGAAAATCACTTACACTAGTGATAAACACTTTTAGAACAATGACCGTTCATAACATACCTTGTGTGCCTAATCTAGAGTGGGTTTGAAATTCGATAACACAAAATGGCGGAGGCAACGTGCCACCTCCTGGCGGTCCTAACTCCAATTGTGGTTGTTGGACTGTCGGCATCTTCAAAAGTGTGCCCAACACTCCCAGTATAAGGGGCTCTCTGGAAGACGATGATCTCCAGTTTGCATGGAACTTTGCGAAAGAGCGCAATGTGTCAGCAATGTTCTTTAATTAAAAAAAAACAATAACGAAATGTTAGAAAAAAAAACAATTACCACACGTTTTCTTATCTATATGTTTCTTAACTTTAATGCACTTTCCAAGTCGTGCGAGCGCCTTGCAATGCGAAGTCGTCTGCGAAACGTCTGACGCGATCTTTGCTATTAGCTTGCTTTGCTCCCGAACGCGCTTGGAGAAGACAAATACAACGCTACCAGACACTATTGGCGTTTCTCGTCGTGTTTTGGTGCGTGGGGACGGCCAATATTCTTGAGGTATGTGGTGTTACGTTTATGTTCGAACTGTCAGTCGGGTTGCGGCCCGAAGAAAAACTGGGTGATATTTCGGGTGACTGTCGTGCTGATAATAATGTGATCGCAATGTAGTGCCCCCCCCCCCCCCCACGGCGGACCCCATTCTTCAAATCATGTCGAACTAAAAAATAACTGGCTTGCACATAAACGGCGGAAACTTATAAGTTACATCACCGAACATATCTGCTGGTGGAGTGGAATCGATGCCGTCGAAGCACTCACGGCACGCCTCAGTTGACGTATTAGCTTGCCTTCATTTTGTCGCGCTGAGCGCTCCCTTGGTTATCTTAGCTTGTAATGCAAAACTACGAGCAAAACAGGACCTAAATATTAAATATTTTAGTTTGCTCGGTTAAACTTGCGTCGTTCATGCCTAGTTAACAAAATAAATCACCAGTGGCTCGCATTTTCTTCAAACTTAATGGGGATAATGTGTTTTACAGCGAAGCTGTATATGACTCGTAAATCGGCTTTCTTAAATTGCTTGTGCCGGCGTCCTCACAAAAAAAAGAGCCTTCAGCGAACGAAGCGAAATGTGCATATCACGGATACAACATACCCCAGCACAACATTCGTTTCAATAAAAAACAAGCTCATCACAAGCATCCAAACCACATATATGATGATAAGGCGCTCCTGATAACAATGCGAATCACGTAGCGCTCACCGCATACCTTTCCGGGCAAGGACTACTGTTGCGCAAGCTGCCACGGTGACGGCAGCTTGCGACGCGGGGAGTGGCGTCACTAGCCTTTCATATATCCAAAGTTTTGGCACAGCGCATTTACTTTTTTCCGTCATCATTTGATATATACCCTTTTGCTGTTTACAAACATGAACTGCCTCCTGCGTCCCAAGCGACTTCCGGTCGCACCGTCTTTGCAAGCCTGTCGAGCTTACTTACGTCACCAGTTTTTGAAATCATAAATGCTACATGTACACCAAAGTTGGAGATTTTACGAGAGCCCTCGGCTGGACAACCTAACGTCTTGGAGGAGGCAAGTTGGTTTACTCAAATATTCGAAAATTTCTAACAGATCTCGCTCTTCTTCGTTCTTTTGGCGTTCACCTGGAGAATTGGTGGTTAAACGTTTCATCGATATCTCAAGCCGCGGTGTTCGAGTGTACATTGTTCATTCCTTTTATGAGCCGGAAGTTCTCTAGGATGTAAAAGACTAGAGCCCCACCTGGTGACGTTTGCCATGAAGTGAGTCTGTAGTGGAGTGGGCAATCGTTGCAGGTGATACCAAAAGTTTCGCTGGCCGAGCAGCTTCACAGCGTGAATTAGAGCCCAAACTTTTTCGTGATGATGATGATGATGATGCTACTGATTTGAAGCTCTTATGTTTAAATCGGGCCGTCCAATGGTTATTGAGCCCTAGGTTGTGGGATTTATGTGGCCCCTTTTCTGAATCTTTAGCCACCAATTGTTTAGTCGCTTTTTGGGTTTTCCACCACTCGTTTGGTCCACCCTCCGTTGGCCTTCGGCGTTGCCTTAGCAGCGTTGACGTTGTTTCTGCATGTAGATGATACAGGCTCCGAAACTGGCTCAAGGCTTAGCGCCCCCGTCAGTGAGCGCTCCCGGGTCGTCTGCTTGCACCCCGCCGATGGTGACGGTGGCACTCACGCGCACAACAGTACGACATGTTCGAGGGCTTGAATTGATTTACGTGGCGCCATTTATGTTGAATGCTACAAACCTTCTTGAGGCAAGGACACAATCTGATCGCCCAATCGGGTCTCGTTTCCCCACCTGCCTATCTTACACGCTTCCCTACTCTTATATCGGTATTCACGCCATAGGTGTTGTACTTTTCGAGCTTTTTTGACAGAAGACAAAGGCGTTTCTTGCAAATCCGGAGCTTCAAACCTTAATACAATGAAAATGAGCAGCAGTCGGCAGCAGCGCAAGGGCTGCATGTGCTGGCCGAATAATTTTTTTTTACCAGTAGACTTAGAAAATCAACAGATATATTTTTGGAGCCTCCTTATGACCATTCGTCCTCAAGTCACCAAATGGCAGACATATGGGCTTAGTGTTTGTAGATCCTTAGCAGTGTGCGGCATTACAAAAAGAAATAACTATTAAAATCACTATTGACAAATGATACACCTGAAGCATCATTTGAGGAACCTGGAATAGCGAGAAATAAACAGTCCAATTAACCTTTCTACCAACAAATGGTTTACGTTTGCTTCGCTCCCTTATACTGTTAAGTCGGTAGTCAACCAACAAAACAAAACCACCGTCATAAACTCAGTTTCCATTGACATTGTGTATTTATGGTTCTTGAGAGTAGCACTGGTTCTACCCTTTGCTGGACAATAAAAGCAGACTAACTCGACCGGGATGACGACAGTTCGTTCTTTAATGCGGGATCACTCAAGAGCGTGGGTGTGTCTCAGTTCAAGAACGGCACCTACAAATGCACTCCTATTTTTATTTTGATTAATTAACGGGCAGAATAAAATTAACGTAGTTAAATAAATAGCTTTTTTCAGTTGATTATCCTATTCGAGAACGACACCCGCCTAACATTTCAGCCTATCCACCACGTGCTAATTATTTCAAGTTTTCGGTTTACCTTTGAAGATAATGCGATTGAACTTTCTTCATAAGTATATTACTAATCACGATATTGTGTTTCTTTGTTTTTGTGTTGTGTTCTGTATAAGTGTAAATTTGTGTATATTTTGAGGCTTTTCTTTTGTAGATTTTTCCATCATGCCACAATCCCGAAGAGGAAATCAGATGTACTGATAAGTAAATAAATAATAAAGAAATAGAGGGGAGAGGATTGAGGAAGTGCATTATCTCCCATCATTCTGACCGCTTCGTTTCCTAGCAAACGTTTCGGATTTACGCTTTTAGCTGAGTATTTTGTTTCCTTTAGCACATCCGTTTATCTGTCAGGTCTCTCTAGCAGCTTTTTTTTTATATCACTCCACTCTAGGACTCTTAGCGCATTCCTTTATATCGATCCGACTGTTGGTGACAACCGGACATACTCCTATTGTTTCTTTTATGTTCTCGCAATGTCGCCGCAGGTGCCGTGATTTCTGGAGTCGTTGTCTTGATGCTGGCCAAGTTCTCCTGCACGGCGTCGGCCATGGTGATGTACCAGCAGGCGTCCGAGGTCATGCCAACTCCCGTTCGCTCTTTCGCGTTGGGCGCATCGTCATCGCTAGCCTCATCGTTCAGTATCTGCATGCCGTACATAATATACCTGGTAAGTATTGTGCAGCCCTACGATTACTGAAAAGTATGAAGCGATGGAACTGAACTAACTTGATGTATAAGTTACATTTTTATTCTTTCCTAACTTTCTTAAGCACAATTTTGTTGTTAAGCACACTGAGTTACGCCACATAAAGCTGGACCTTTTTTATAGGTATGTTAAGGTATGTTTATAACAAAAGAGGCTACGATTTGCTTTCTAACATGGGAAAATGTTAAAGCTGGCTATGAACACTCCACCGTCACATAAAATATGAAAAGTAGATAACACGAAATCCTTGTTGTTGTTTTTTTTCAACAAATTATATTCCCCGCAAAGAGGTCGCAAGTCGAAAATAGCTTAATGTATCTTGCACAAATATTTTACTTAAGTAAAAAAAGGCACTAACACACACGGGAACGATATAATAACGGCGTCGAGGAAAAGTTTATTAGATTTTTTTTATCAATAACTGTGAGTGAGAAACAAGTAAACCGTGTTTTTGTTTGCTCAAAATTCAACTACACATCTGTCTTTACGCAAACATTGCGCTAACAGTTGTGACACGATGCTGAAGTATAATAGCTTAGCGTTATCTAATTTAAAAGTTAAAAGTGGGTTTTCAAAACTTTTGAATGAAAAGAATGGCGGCCTATAAATCCCGGGAATACATAGCGATGAATGGAGTCTGCCACAGGAAATGGGTTGCATTTATAAATTGCTTGCACACCGCGGCCAGTGGAATTCAAACCCGGTTTCTACGCGTGTAAGCCGTGCGCTTCGCACTAGGCTACGCAGGCGGCAGTACTTCTACTGAAGAGAATCTAGATTAACAGCAGTGGGTACTTACTGAGTATGACTGTGTTTGACAGGTTAATGGCACGCTTGAGTACCGAGAACGACATTTGATTATGAACATAGGTGACGTTATTAATGGTAGACAAGTAATACTACCGCATTTTGACTTAGTCTGAAGCGGAACATCGCAGAAACACAGCGTCGTTTTTTTCCTGCTAATAGTGCTCAGATACATCCTATCAATGAGGTGTCGGATCGCAAGTCGTGAACAGATAAAAACTCTACTTGGGAGATTCCTGAACCGCTTTTAAAAGGTCATAACTATGCACTCTAAAACGTCTGTGGACTTACTTTCCCGCCCAACACGGAGACAACTAATCACTGTGAAAAGTCAAAAGATCCCAACGGGTAACGGAGCTCAGAATACAATTATATCCGAATAATGCAATGTGCACAGGGACAATGAGCAACTGAAGTGTCATGCTTGTTGCCCCCCGCAAATCAGATTTTTTTTCCTAATCGTGTTTCGATCTCTTTTTTTATTTTAGGGGGATCATATGCTATTGCTTGCGCTTATTACCAGTCTGCGTGATCTGCATAAACGTTAACTCAGATATTTTTACTGCGATAGCAGTTATTGGGACACTTCGCGGGCTTCGCGCCGAAAACTGTGCTTCTTATCGACGCGGGCCATTCGCGGCGCTCCGCCAAAATATTCTACATCGACGCCACGCCGCTGTCGTCACGCCGCTCGACACGACACTGACGTCACGCCGTGTAACACGTCACCAGTTATCTGGCGTCAGCTGCCACCATGACATGACATTGTGATCTCAAGTCACGTTGCACACTGATGCCACGCGACTAAATGACCCCAGGTGACACCCTGAATCACGTGAAACATGACGTCGCGTGACACTGCGACGTCTCGCGACCATACGTCCTCACGTAACACCATGACGGCACGTAGAAACGTAAACATGATATAAAGATAATAGAAACAATAAAACCAAAGCGATTTCGCTAATTGTGCCAGAAGGGGTCTCGGGCTATAAAACCAATAAACGCAAGGTGGGTGTTAAGCCGGAAAACCCACGGGCGTTAAATTAGGTGAAGCTACGCGCTTTAAACTTGAGTGTTCTATTTTGGAAATGTTTTTCAATAACTACAAGGCGGTGGGTGCTAGTTTCCCTTCAATAACGTTGCATAACACATTCAGGCAGCCACTCCAACGATTGGGAACGGATCACACATACGCATGCAGTTTCTTCGTTCCCTGAATTTTAAACGTGGGCGCGCGTTTTCGAAGTGTTCTCCAAGTACCAAAGGACAATGTTAGTTTGTATGTATTAAACGTGTTTAGCAGGCTCACAAAATGCTTTCTACTTAATACACCTTTATTTTTATTGTTTTCATTTCATTTTATTTATTACTCCCTCAGGGCCCGAAGGCATTACAAAAGGGAGTGTGCGGTTAACACATAAAAATAACATAGTTGAGTGAGGAAAAAAAAAAAAAAAAGAAAAAACAGGCGCAACGCAACATCTGTTAAAAAGTTGGTAATAAAATTTTTAAAATCAACACTGTTAGTTATTGAGACCATATGTGGGCGGTAAGGCCATTCCAATCAATGGAGGTCTGGGTTAGAAAAGAGGTATTAAATGTGGAGGTGCTGTAATGGGGAATCTCTACCTTTAGGTCATGGTCTACACGTGTTGATATGTACGATGGTTCTAAAAACATTGCTTGACGGAGAGCGGGGTTAGAGTAATGAATCCTGTAAAATAAACATCGACGAGATTTTTTTTTTTTTTTGGAAAGAGAGATCAGGCAAGGAGAGGTATGATTTCATGGAAGTTACACTGGCTGTACGATGATAGTTCGAAAGTATGAAACAGACAGAACGATTCCGAATAGATTCGACAGCTGATGCAAGGGTGATACCAGGGTTCCAAATAGAAGCTGCATATTCAAGTTTAGGACGAACTAGGGTTTTATAGAGGAGAAGTTTTAACGTAAAAGGAGCCAGCGAAAAGTTACGTTTGATATAGCCCAAAAGTCTATTTGCGTTGTTAGTGACATATTTGACGTGGATATTCCAGGAGAGGTCGTTGGTTATGTGAACGCCGAGATATTCATAGGAGGATGCAGAAACTAGAGCATAATTGTTGATAGAGTAGGAAGGACAAGTGTTGTTATGACGAGATACTCTCATAGATGTACATTTAGTGATGTTAAGCTCCATGAGCGATTCCTTGCACCATTTGCAGATGTTATTAATATCAAGCTGTAGGGCGGAAATGTCAGAGTCGTTAACTATCTCTTTATAAATTAAACATTCGTCAGCGAATAGACTAATAGAGGAAGAGACATGCACAGGAAGGTCATTGCTATAAATAAGAAATAAGAGTGGTCTGAGGGGCACCGGGGGGGGGGGGGGGGGGAGTTGACAGTTTGACAGGTGAGGGCGAAGAATTAGTGCCATTAGTTCGAACAAATTGGAAGCGCTTCGTTAGGAATGATTTTATCTATGTGAGGACATTGGGATCTATGCTAAGGTTACTAAGTTTATGAAGAAGTAGCTGGTGAGAAACCTTGTCAAAAGCTTTTGAGAAATCCAGGAATATGCAGTCAGTCGTAGAACCCCGGTCTAGAGTGAGGTGAAGATGATGAGTTAATATTAGTAGTTGGGTATCACAGGAAAAAAATTTCGAAAACCATGTTGAGCTGTGCTGAAAAAAGAGTTCGAGTCAAGAAAGTTGTTCCAAAACGCTATGGAAGGTTCATCTGATGTTTTACTCAGTTAAATACGAAACGTCTATGCGGACTCTGAGGTGCGCGCTCGCGCCTTTACCGCTCATTCAGTTCATCTGCTTCGACATGACTTTTTATCGGCTTCAACGCCACACCTCAGCTGTCGCAGTGTTTAACTTTACGGGTAGTGTAGGTGTTTACCAATATTTAATAGTGTGGGTTGTATAAACTTTAATTATCACTTAATATTTGCTTGACAATCAAGTTGGCATTTCTTTTATAAGATCCCATGGTTAGATTGTTTTCTTCAAACTAGTCTGTGATTATTTTGCCCCTTGATTTAGCAGCAAAACCTTGATGTGATGCAGGGGAAATACGGCACATGGATTCCGTTCATGGTCATGATTGTCCTGGCAACCTTGGCCGGCGTATCTTCCATGTGGCTTCCAGAGACCAACGGCTTTGCCCTCTGTCAGACTATGGATGACGCTAACGAGTTTGGCAAGGATCAGAAGTTCTTCTCATTTAACAGGTTGGTGACCGGCGGAGATATTACTGGATTAGAATATTGGTTAATTGCACTTGTTAATGCATTAACCCTTGTGCACATAGGGTTGCATATTTTGCTTTTCAACCAAACCGAATATAGTTTTGGGGCTTTACTTGTCAAATAAACAAAGATAACTTGACACACCACAGCGAAAACCGGGAAATCGACTCAATATTTCGGTGAAATGGTGAAAATTATTACTTGCAAAAAAGGTGAAATTTTACGTAGTGTTAACAATAACTTTCATCGCAGCAGCTACGTTTTTGTTCTATCTCGTAAATGTGGTGGCAATAGTACTCAAAATATTGTGCAAGAGTTGGCCCGAAAAACAATTTATAAGTTTTCTATGTCGTTTAACACCCGAAACTGTTTTCGACTAAAATTTTTTTTTTATTTTTCTGTACCACACTCTTAGGTGTTAAACGGCATAATTAGCTACCACCATCTTGCCTGCGAAAGTTCCTGAAGCAGGCTTATTTCCCTTTTTCATTGAGACGCTTCCTTCTCTGTCTGTCTTTTTTTTTTTTTTATTAAAGTCGTTTGTTTTCTTTTCTGCGCCACATTCTCAGGTGATAAACGACATGATTAGCTACCGCCAGCTCGCCTGCGCGCTTACAGTCGTTTCACTTTTAAGTTTACATTTTACATTTTGATACCGTTGTTTTGATATGTTCTCATACTATTGTACAAGGTGTGATCAAAAAGTTCAGACACTGATTTTATAGCGTAAAAAGAAAAGGCAGCACAGTGATGCGCACGCAGCAGTCGGGGAAGGAATCTTCGTGTCTCGTTATACCAAAGGGCGTCGTTCTGTGAATGTTTGGAGCTGGGCTACACGAGTGTTCGTAACCACGTGAACAGGCACAAATGCGATTTAACCATAGAGTGCAAACCAGAGCGGGAGTGAATACCAAATCTGCGTCGGCCTCGGCAAGTATAAAATTGGTACATTTCAAATAATTCAACAGGTTTGTGTGAAAAAAAAGTGGATTTTGCGAAGTGGTTTTAATTGCACCCGTACTTAGGAACGGCAAAATATCGCTGGAGGTCGAAGACCGGAAAAGCGATTTTATCCGACCGTTCTCCTTGACTTCAGCGACGTTCTGCCATTCCTAATGCGCGAGTGCCATATAAAACACCTTGCACACCTCACTGCTCTTTAACATAAGCTTTATAAATAATTTCAGAGGTCTTTGTTTTAGATTCGCCGAGTTGGACGTAAAATTAATTTTCGCACTCTTAGGGTAACTCGTCGCCAATTCACAATTTCCGGGTCATAATTTTGACATTTTTGTTGAAAATATATATTAAAGCCATGTTCTAGGGAAGAACACTCAGCTATATATGAACGCCTTAACAATGTTTTTTTTTTTTTTTTTTGGTGAAATATAAAATAGAGAAGTTCGAGGTGTGGAGATTGAGAAGATTTTACAATGCTAATTTGTGCAGCGGTCAATTTCTCATCGAAGCTTTCACGTCACCACAAATTTTTTTTAAAACATTTCACAAAATATATCGAACACATAAAGAAAAAATTAGAAATATTAAAAAAACATTTCTTTGCAAAAAAAAAAAAAAAAAAATCAAACATGGCATAGAAACGCGTTTTAGAGACATATTCATAGTATGTTTGCAAATAAAGTCTCATTTAGATACTTCAGAAAACATATAAATATGCTCGTATCTCAATGTTCTTTCCAAATATATAAAGATAACATGCATACTCTTCATTGTCTTCTTGTTATTAATGCGGAAATGCAGCTGATTTCTCGAAATGTGGCAAGATTGGGTGGCAATATTTAAGACTACATCTTTTTTTTTTTTTTTTTAAATCCCCTTGGCAGTTTGAAGTAGCTTGAACTAACTTGTCATTGCAAAACATTGGGTAACATATGACCTCAAAACGGGAAAAGCTACAACAAACCTTTACTCGAAGCGAGCCGACGTCTTCGTTATACCGGCTTTGCCACACAGTACCAAATATTTTGAGCGTTAGTTATGGCATGTATTTTATATCTTTCAAATTCGTTTTGCTTAAAAAGAGGTGAGTAAAACTGACGCGAAAAGGGACTTTGAGCTGGAATACCATTACTTAGCTTAAAATTCACAAAACCAAAATGGTCCCACCCTGGAAATTCCCTAACTATGCATAAGTCGCGCATGTGGCCATGCATATATCCGGCCTCTCTGCATATGATGACTTCAACAGATAAAATACCTGGATTCCTCCCGTATAAGTTCTACGGTGGTCCGCTCTGCTTGCTTCACCGCACGAAACTCTCGAGCCCGTTCCGCAGACAGATGGAACACGCAGACATTTGTCGCTTGTTTACGCTGCACTTCCACGAAGTCTTTAGCGGTGACAATCATTGAATTGAGCAAAGATCTCAAGTTAGTGATCATTGCGTATTTTTTAAAAAACACCACCCACTCAATCACAAGCGCCTTTTCCGTGTCGAGTGGCCGAAAAGATTCATATTTCCGAGACAATTCGTGTAATTGGAAGCGATTCTTGAAATGCGCCACCGCTCCGTCTGATACCAAGATTATTTAAAAAAAGACTGCGCAATGTTCACCGACATACTCTTCTATGGCCTCTGTGGCTGGAGGGTGAGCTGTGTCATGTGTCGTGTCATCGCTGACAAAGGCAAAGTTTTGCGTGCCTTGCATGGACTTAGCCACACACGTGAGGAGATACACTTGAGCTTTTTTTACAATGGAAACTCAGAGCTTCGGTTGGGAAGATTACTGTCAATTTCCGCAAAATCGAAGTGGAACATCACTGCCCTGGGTGGTAAGGCGGTTTTGTGTCACGTATCAGGCTTCGTTCAAGGTCAGGGATGTAAGAATGCCTCATATACTTTTCGCTCCAGGACTCCAGTTCCCCCAGGAAAGCAGAAGGGTCCATAACCTTTTTGACGAGTTCGCCGGCGTCCCTAACGCGAAACACATATCTTCGTCTTCGTCGAGATATCGGGACTGCAACGAGATGGTGTGCATTTTTGGGCACTTTCCACAACGGCACAACGGCGCAGGAAGCAATCGTTTTCTGGAGCGCTGCAGAGGTAGATGCGTTTGAGGTTGCCTTCTGTAAATGTCTTCTTCGAAGTATTTGTCATTGCCGTCGAAATCAATTGAAAATCGAGGCAATACATGCATTCGCGCACATCATGCTCGGGACTCTATTTTTACCAGTTTTTGGTCGTAGGGAATACAATTTGGAGATGCCTTGTTCTCGATGGGGATGGTGCTTCCTAAACAGATGGTTAGCTTCTTTAATAGAGCTGCTCATACACCTTTTTACAACTTTGGTCTTGTTGTCGTTGATCATGGCTTTGACGACGTCTTTTTTGTTGGGGCTTTGAACAGAGCATGCGAGGTCGTCGCGTGCGCAGTACTCAAGCGCAACCCTGTAGTCTTCGGCGTTCGCCTTTTTCCCCAGGTAGGGTTGAGGGGTTGCCCATACACCAATTTTACGCTTCAGTTTTCTTGCTTGATCAATCATGTAGGCAGTCTGTTCTGGCACCAGACGCAATATTTCTTTCTTCGAGATTTTTGGTGGCAGAAGCGTGTACAATCCTTTGCATTCCTGGTGGGAACTGCATGCCTTCAGCTCTTTGCGGAACGCGTTAAACCACTCCGTGCAGTGCTCACGACTGTCTTCACCGGTTTTCACGCCATAAGCGCTTGACAACTTTCTTCTAATTGAAAAACTCACTTGAGCTTGTTTTTTATTCAAATATGCTTCGCACCTTTTTTTTAATGGATTTATGTGGCTCCAGTCGAGTTACCGGCGGACTAGCAGCATACAAGTCTTGACTCACTTCAGCCAGCATTTCATAGAAGTCACGGAAAAAAGGGTGTGATGTACTCACGTTGTAAGAAGAAGCAATCTCATTATAGTGGTATATGTAGGGGTGTTGGTATAAAAGGTCAGATTCATTCACTATCCGTGGAGCCAGTAGCTTTTCTAACCGCACATTGTTGAGCCTCCCTACCGGTACCAGGTTCTTATCGCTATACACTTTCTTCTTGCATCTCTGTAGATAGTCCACACAAAAATATAGCATGGTGCTGAATCGTTGGGCCACGGCTGTTCAGTCTGAAACTGAACTCTTACTCGATTCGTAAGTGACTGAACTTGAAACGTTCTCAGAAACGCCTATTTGAGAGGTTCTGAATTCCTCTCTTCCGTCTCTAATTTTCCGGTCAGAGTTCGGAAAAAAAATGTCCTTGTGAGCACCAACTTCTGTCTTCCCTTGTAGATATAATCGGTGTGTCGCGCACGGTTAAGCTGGTGGTGTTTGTTTATAGTTCCACTAATTGAACAACAAAGACACCGAATCTCCTATAAGCACAGCGTTAGTCAGCCATCTTTTGTTTTGATTCACACTGCGAAAGCTTCCTTTATTGTAAAGATTTTTTTTTTCGTTTTTAGTGTTGGAGCGTAGTTTGCGCGCGTGTGTGTGTGCGTGTGTGTGTGTTTGTGTGTGTGTGTTGGAGAAGGGGGTTACGGCAGTAAAATGGAAAAGGGGATTAGGAGTTCTGTTTCGGTCGGTTCACATAGTGTGGTGAAACTCATCTGTTTAGGTTCTTGGGAGAGGTATTCGTTCCCGTTGCTGTCCTCAACCTTGGAGGGATTTAGCTTGTCTGGCCAAGTTCGGTCAAGTATTTACGGCCCCATGTCTGTCTTTTACTTATTTCTTTTTTCTGTGTGGGCACGCATTTATGGTCGTTCTTTTTGTGAATAAGCTCATCTGCGTTTTAGATTTCGTTTCGCAGTACCAGGTACTTTTTGTTTTTCGTCGTCTCGGGGTTTAGAGTGCAATGTTTCCTAACCAACTGACCTGCATACTTTCTCTTGCAACTATTCTCCCCTTATTTTCCTGTTACTGACTCTTCTCATATTTAGCTTTGAGTTTCAAGGTAATGTGGCCTGCTTAAGATATGTAATTGCCGCCAGCAGTGACGTTCGCAGACGTTTCTTGTTCGTATTGAGGTATTTAGCTCAAAAGGTAGAAAGAAGAAGAACACGACAGTAAATAGCGCTCCTCCCACCTACTTTTACTGAGAAGAAACGAAAAAAACAACAGAAAAAAAACAAATAATCCGGCGCGGACTCGTGTATCTACCACCAGGCCCGTGAATGATAGTGGCTCATTCATCCAGGCTCGTGCGGGCCCTTCAGCGTTTCTTGAAGGAATTCCCTTTCCTTGTTTGACAGTGTTACGGATTCTACACTCATACAATTCCTGGCCTCACGGTGGATGTAGAAAGCCTCCAGTACCTCGCGGGGCAATTTGTCTTTGTTCTTCCTCAAGATGCTGGTCTCACCGAATAATGGTTTGCACGTGCACTCCCTGCAATGATTTGGAAGATTTCCGCCCACTGTAGCTTTCAAGGAGTAATCATGCTCCCGGAGTCGGTCATTGAGGCATCTGCCCGTTTGGCCTATGTAGCTCTTGCCACACGCAAGAGGCATCTTATATACGATGCCCGAAGCGCACGGAAGGAGTTTGTTTCGATGCTTCTTGGTACACTTGTGTTTTGTGGTACCCTCAGTACGCGTATTCACTTTAGGGCAAACTTGACTTATTTTTTTGTGATCTTGAGAAAACTACTTTACCCTATAGCGGCTTGCGACTTTTTTTTAAGTTATGGGACATCCTGTGCAGGTACGGTATTACTACTGGCCTTGTTTTCTCGACAGTGGTCTCGTTGAACTAAAAGCCTTTTGTCTTCTTCACCAAAGCGTTTGCCACATCAGCCAATAATGCTGACGAATAGCCGGCTTTTGTTAGCCTCTTCACTTGCATGCAGAAGCTGGCTGCCATAGTATAAAGACAAGACTTATTTAGTTTATAATGTAATTAAGTGCAAAGGTGCAAGCGTATTTAGTGCCGAGCCCAGACACCTTAGAGCTATGCCCCTGTTGCTGACTTTTGAGTGCGCCGATCCATAGTTTGGCTTCGAGCAGTCACGAGCCCACCAGAGTTGGTCACTCTAGTCAAGAGAGTTGCATACAAGACAGTAGAGGAGGACCGACCAAGTTGCATCTCTGAGTGCGTGGATAACCTTCAGGCTCCGCCAAAAAGAGGACTAGTGGGAGCGTTTAGGGCCTTTGGCAGAATATAGGGTCACTAATGGAGTACCCGTGCTGTTATCTAATAAGGAAGGACATTTTCTAGTGTTACCAGATGGCGTGTACAACGGCAGCTATAGAGAAAAAGTTTAGACGGGTGGAAGTCGCCGTGAAAAAAACTCGAGATAAAGCAAAAAAAAAAAATTGCGTGAGTGGCTAGCGTTAACCCAGTTGGCCGCAAGAATTGGGAAAGCGGAGTGCTTACATCTGGAGGTCTTGCTCAACATAAAGACAGATAAAGAGGCTTGTCCATTTATAGCCATCGTCACAAAAAAGGGGTCGTGGCAAAAGCCAGTTGCTTCCTATCTTCAAAAACAACTATCCTCTTTAAGTATTAGGGACCCCTTCCGGGTCGGCAGCTCTGAGGAGATAGTGGAATATCTCCAGTTAGGGAATCCTGGGAATAAAACTGCATTCAGTATTGATGTGGAGAATCTTTTTCAATCCTTACCACATGACCAGCTACAGACCTCGGTGGAGAATTGTATAGAAGCCAATGGAGACCTCGCTTTCCGAAGTTCCAGTAGAGTACCCACTGAAAGCTTTATGTAGCTGTTCCATTTCTACCTGGTGTCTATGACAGTTGGGTGGCGGGATGGGTGCTGTCTGCAGAAGTCAGGAGTATATATCGGTTCTTGCGTCTCCGCAGTTCTTAGTGCATCTACTTGGGAGCAGTGAACTGTGAAATAGAAAGTGCGCTTGGATGCAAAAAGGGAACAAGTTCGCCCGCTATGTTGATGACTTCCTGGTAATTCTTGAAGATGGCGGACGTATGGACAAACAGGTAGCAGACATTATGGCGATCTCTGCTGAGTACGGAGGCGGCCTTAGGTTTAAATTAGACGCGCCTAAAGAAAAAGTACTTTAGTTCTGGACCTTTCGCGCCACCCGGGTGACACCCATATTTGTCGGTAGTACTGCCTACGATCCAAGAAAGGCATTCTACACAATGGCTCGCCACACGCAAAGGTCATCAAGAGGGGCACAGCTCTAACGTGTCTCGGCTCGGCACTAAAGACATCCTGCCTTCATACTACGGCAGCCAGCTTCAGTATGCAAGTGGAGAGGCTAAGAAAAGCCGGCTATTCGTCAGCCCTATTGGCTGATGTAGCAAACGCTCTGGCGAAGAAGGCAAAAGGCTTCCAGTCCAACAACACAAGAGTCGAAAAAACAAGGCCAGTAGTGATACCGTACCTGCACAGAATGTCCCATAATTAAAAAAAAGAAGCTGCAAGCCGCTATGGGGTCAGAGTAGTTTTTTCAGCACCACCGAAAAGGAGTCAAGTTTGCACTAGAGTGAATGCGCATATTGAGAGTACCACAAAACACAAGTGCACCAAGAAGCATGCAAACCAATTCCTTCCATGCGCTTCGGGCGTCATATAAGATACCTCTTTCGTGTCGCAAGGGCTATATAGGCCGAACGGGCAGATGCCTCAATGACCGACTCGGGGAGCATGATTATTCCTTGAAGGCTACAGTAAGCGGAAATCTTCCAAACTATTGCAGGGAGTGAAGTGCAGACCACTATTCGGCGAGACCAACATCTCGGGGAAGAACAAAGAGAAATTAACTCGTGAGGTACTGGAGGCCTTTTTAATCCTCCGTGAGGACAGGAATTCTTTTAGTGTAGAATCCGTAACACTGTCAAACAAGAAAAGGGAATTCCTTCAAGAATCACTGATGGGCCGACACGAGCCTGGATGAACGAGCCACTATCATTCACAGGGGTGGTGGTAGATGCACGAGTCCGCGGCGGATTCTTTTTTTTTTTTTCCTTTTTTTTCTTGTCAGTAAACGTAGTTGTGAGTCGCTCTCTTTTCTGTCCTGTTCTTCTCTCTACCTTGTGCGCTAAATACCTCAATATGTTGGACTACCAACTTTACTGCAGTTTATTTCTTGTTCGTGATTAAAGGGTGGGAAAGAAGTGGGAGGGGAGGGAGGTATGATTACACAACGATAAAGCAATGCTCGGTACAGCAGGACGTTTCGTTCTCTATGATACAGTCCCGCTTTCCAGCTTTTGGCGCTTCCACGAAGTCGACGTTATGCGGCGAAGCCGCTATATAGCGAAGACGTTGGCTAGCCTCGAGTGAAGGTTTGTCGTACCTTTTATTGTTCGGAGCTCATATATTACTCAATGTTTTGCCGTCACAAGTTAGTTCAAGTCACTGCAAAGGGCCAAGGAGAGTTAAAAAAAATAAATAAGAGATGATTTTTTTTTTAAATATCGACAGCCAATCTTGCGACTTTTCCGAAAATCAGCTGCATTTTCGCTTTAATAACAAGGAGAGAATAAAAGCTAGTTGTATCATTTTAATATATTTCTACAGATAATTTAAAGACGTGCATTTTGATATGATTGTTATGTATTATAAAAGATAGTTCTTTTTGTAAACAAAATGTGAATATGACCCGAAAACGCGATTTATGACATGCTTGATTTTTTGGGGGATAGTAATATTGCTTTGATATTTTTTATTTTTTTGTGTATGTGTCGTAAACCCTTTGTAAAATGAATAAAAAGTTATAGTGACGTGGAAGCTTCGATGGAAAAATGGCGCGTGTGCAGATTCGCATCGCGAAACGTTCTCCATTTCCTCGCCGCGACCTTCTCTATTTTATATATCATAGAAAAAAAATTGTTACGCCGTACATATATAGCTGAATGTTTCTCCCAAGAACATGGATTTTATATATAGTTTTAACAAAAATATCAAAATTATGTCCCGGACAATGATTGTATGAACTGACGTGGAATTAGCCCGCAATGCTTTGCTGTCTAGGGAGATCGCCATTATGCTCGTGCATGTGTACAAACAAACTCGTGTAGCGCAGTTCCAAATGTTGACAGAGTGACGCCCTTTTGGAAGAATGACGCAGGAAGGTCCTTTCCTTTGAGTGCAGGGCGCGCATCACTGTGCTGCCTTCTCTTTTTACGCCACAAAATCACTCCCGGAACGTTTTGATCAGACTTCGTATATACAGCTCTCCTAACACACATTCCTCTATAATGAATAGTCAACTTTCCTCTAGTCTAATTTATTTTACTTACTTTTACGGGCAGTCTATTAGTTAGCATACCTCACTAAAAAAAGAAAAGGTCATTCTCAGCAGCGCCAAGATGTTGTCTTTTGACGGCTTTGTAAACTTCATCCCATTCATCTGCATAATTTCAACTATTTGCGCTTTAGATATCAAGAAAACATGTTGAAAATGACCCGTGAGATTTCGTGCCACATCTATTTGCAGTGTGCTTAACTGTTAAATACAATACGCGAGCGGTGGCGGCAACTGATATCACCGCCGCCTTATGATGAAAACGAGGATGCTGCAGAGGAAAAGAGGCTCTTCTAGGGACTCTTGCCACTTTCCCAGGCACGTAGCCAGGGTAGAGGCCCATGGGGCCCGCCCCCCCCCCCCCAATTTTTCTATTTTGCTGGGACCTCCTCTCCCCCCTACCCCTCATAGAGCATTCTGTTAAGGCCGGCCAGCCCCCCCCCCCCCCCCCCCCCCCCGAAACAAAATCCTGCCTACGTGCCTGCACTCCCCTATACAAGTTGTATGACCTTTTCTTTTCTCTCGGTTTTACATTAACTGTTTCTTGCCAACCAGTTTAGCGTCGTCTTACAACTGCATGGCTGTTATTATCCTTGATATGACGATGCGAAGCAGAAGCACAAGGTTTTTTATACTTGTATTGAAAGTATGCTGTCAATGTACAACATTCTCTTACCAAAGCAAAGCTAGTGCAAACACAACACACAAAAAAGTGCAAAGACAACGTTTCTTTTTGTTTTATCACATACGGAAGCATCGCTTATCGTACCTGCACGAAGAGTAGAACACTCGAAGAAAAAAATAGTGACGTGAGTTGCCAGATTGAGACAGCAGATGACGCAGGCAGTCTCTTTGACCTCTTTGACTGAGGCTCGCGTGTTATGCTTAAAAGTCGGGCACACTGTACAGAATATTTCGCTTCGGGTAGCCTACCCCTAGTGAAAAACTTATTTGTATGAGACATTTCTTGGTGCAATAAACGCATATGATAAAATAAAATCACGTAAGATCGTATAAGAGTCGTTTAATAACTTTATATTATATCTTATTGCTTTATAGCATATCTTCGTATATACTCTTTTATGGTTCTTATATGCGCTCATATGATATGAATTGAAAAATATACGTTTATATATTCAAGAAATGTCTCATACAAATAAGGTATTTTTTACTAGAGAATTTAGTGCAGGGGGTGAAACATCTTTATGATCTGATCAGTAAAAAACAGCAAATTCGAAACTTCAAAGCTTGTTTATTATATTAGCCGTGAGGACGAAAATGAGTCGTCCCCATACGTTCCGGGATGGCAATTTACAAGGCTTATATGCGTATCAAAATTAAACAAAAAGGACTAATATAATTTATTTCGATCACTCAATATACAATTAGTTTAATACTTTCTTTGTTTAGTCACAAGAACTAACTCAAATTTTTTCGAACTTTTTTTTTTTAAATTGAAAATGCTACAGTTTTCTAGACTAACGGAATAATAATCATAAAAATGGTCTGAAATAAATGGGGCATGTTGCATGTTGTCAGTTAAACTTCGTTAAAACTTAAGCAATTGTAAAAACAAAACAGAAAAACAAAACAAGAAAACGTTTCCTTTAATAATTATTATGTCCTAATTTTTTTCATTAGAAAGTTATTTTTACCGTTCGGTCAGTATGAAATATAACACTTGATTATGCACGCGAAGCCTGGTTCCTAAATCCAGTACAGTTTGCTACTTTTTTTCGTCTATATTTTACTAGTACAAAATACTAACGTTTTCTGAAACTTTTTTGTATTTCTTTTCTACGTAAACAATTAGACACGAAATTTAAGAAACGCAGGGCGAAATACTAATATATTTACACGAACAAATGGGGCATAAACCGACCATCTTTAGTTAAAAAATGATTTTAGCAGCTAGAACACATCTGGAGAGATTTCTGCACTTATATTTTTAACATAGGGAACCGACCCATATCGGCCTATTTTCCAGGGTTGAACAGTATCGCGTTACAAATGTATCGTGATAGTGCTTCAAAAATACATTTCGTATCTGTATTTCTGCATTGCGATACATTTTTTTCACCAGTATCTGTATTCCTGTATCAAAATACATTTGGAATATGTCTTTGTAGCGCGATACAATCAGGATGAAATGTATTTCCTTACATTTCCTGAGAATTACCCGCCACCTCCCACCCCCGGAAAAAAGAAAAAAGTCCGAAAGCATTTTTTTTTTGTACTTCTGAGGGCACCAGGGTCAAGGTAATCCTGGGGTATTGTTAATATGCTGAACAAGGTTCCTCTCGATTTTCCAAACTATTTTTCTCTGCGTCCCCTTCTCTCTTCTGAGAAGTGTTGCGAATTCGGGACTCGAACCAGGTGGCGTGCTAGGAGTAGAGTCAGAGCATCTTCTGCCGCAGGTCCTTAGGTAAGGATTTCTTGAGTCGTTGTTTCCTGGCATCCAATGCCCGCTGCTAACCGCAGCCTTAGCGTGCACAGTACACCCAGCCGGCAAAGCTGAATCACAGTCCCTTGAATGACGAGCCTGGCGGTCGTTGGCTTGAAATAGTAGGTTGACTCACGCAGCGAAGTTTAGTACACATTCGAATGCGTTTGCGGCTGCGCCCGTAGTATTGCACGGCTCGAGGGTACGTCATCAGCCGACCTGATATAGACCCGCTGCTCTGTTTATCCGAAACCCAGGAAGGTCAGACGTGGCCTCGCTGTGCCAATCCAGACTGCGCACACCTGCGACTCGCCGAGAGCGCGCTGTTTCTCGAAGAGCTCGCACCTGTGCCGGCAATATCAGGTCGCAATTTACGAGGTCTCTGTTTGGATGATGCTAGACGAGACTTGAGGACTGCAATCCATGCGTCGGTGGTGGAGGGTCGGCAGGAAGGACCTTCACAACAGGGATGCCACCGTATCGTTTTTTGAACCGTAACAGACGATAAAACATGTGTTCGATGCTTCAGGTGGTCCACCATTCTCAAATATTCCAAATGACACTTCCCGCAAGATCTTCAACGAGGTAAAGCCGCCTCGGTGGCTCCGAGGCGAGAGCGCCGGCCTACGGATCCCCAGGTGGCGGGTTCGAATCCCGACCGAGGTGCCCGCAATATGACGGAGGCTTATTGCGGAGAAGGCGCCGTGTAACCGAGCTTTCGGTTGCACGTCAAAAGATCCCCAGGTGGTCGAAATTAATCCTCAGTCCTCCGCTGGGGCGTGCCAGATGCCCGTCGTAGGTTTGGCACGTAAAACCCCCAAATTTGACTTTCAACGAGGTAACCTACAACAAAAGTACCTATTGTCCTTTCATAGAGCAGCGTGGTAAAGTTTCATGTTCAAGGCCACACTAAAGAAAAAGAATACCAGCTCATTCCACCATGACGTCATGTGATCAGCGCTGACAGGGGCATCCTTATTGGACATGGGCGTTGTGACGTTTTGATAAGATTTAGGGTGACATCGAATTTATTTAGATGCCGAAGTGTTTTCGCATCCCTCGTCAGACAGACAGGATGTCAGGGAAGTTAGACCGGTCAGTCCTTGAGATAACGTTATTTTGAGCCCACTGACGACTCCTCGCCGTCTGAAACCACTACCTTCAAGGCAAAGTGCCAAGCCTACGGGAAAGTAATTTCGGGATCAAAAACTTCCTCTTCAAACTTCAAGCATCATCTCAGTTGGCGTCTCAAACTAATTTGAAAAATGTATTGCAATATTAGTATTTATGTATCTGTATTTCTGCCCTTCCTAAAATGTATTCCTGTATTTGTATTCCCAAATACATTTTTGCCTATATTTAAATTGTATTTCCGACACGTATCGTGATACAGTTTTAGAGATATATTTTAGTATCAGTGTTTTAGCTATTATTTTAATGCATACTAGTATTTGTATCTCCAAATACATTTTTTATTATTTCTGCCCAACACTGCAATTTCTCAAAAAATGGGGGTCCGCCCTGTGTCCCGTTTAATTTTCAAATACGGAACGGGTCAGATACTATGGCTTTACTTAAATCCCGATAATCGCTGCTAAAACTCAAGTCGCCCGTTTTCTGTTTTTTTTTTGGTCGGCGTGTGAAGGGCATTTGAGCAAGTGCTGAATATTGGACGTACAAAACTGAAGTTTATGATATGTTTTGTCCATCTTGTGCTTGTTGGGAACAAGACGTCGTACTTTTGTGTACAGGGAAGAGCCTGCGGCCTGGATGTAATGTGTCACACCATGCTTCAACGGCGTCTCGATGGTGCATGGCTGCAGGATGGGTGGAACATCTTCTAAAACGCGTCTCCAAGTGGCTGCGCCGTTGCACCTTGTAGCATAGCGAGTCGGACAGAGCACCTTGAGTGCCGAGACAGGTCGCGACGTCCAAACGTCGCCTTCCATTGACGTCCAGAATCATAGCAATGTTTTGCAGGAAATTGGCACCAATAATGGCGAACCGGTCGTCCAAAACATAAAAGGCCCTCTGAAAAGTTTGCCTGTGGTCAAGATAAAAGCGTTAGTGATGTTTGGCCGTCGGTTTCTGTTTGCAGACCTGTTAACATTGGTGGCACGGTTCTATTTTCTGCACCGGTGTCGACGTGGTACTGTATCTTTTTCTTCTTGACTGTGATGTAAAACAAACGGCTAGATTCGACGCCGGACACGCCGCCCGCCTTCAGAACGTCCTCCTGGCGTTTCCTGAAAAACTTCAACCTTCCCGGTAATTCTTGGTGGCACGTGCCGTGCCTCGGAAGGTACCAGCACTTATCGGAGCGGGAACGGGAACGGGTGCAGTGACGGCCTAGTGCTTATCACTTTCCACGGAAGAGATTTAAATTTTATTTCCTGTTTTTTGAACATTAATCTACTATGGCTTGGCCAGGAAGCGTGTTATTGAAATTCAGAGTCGAGAAAGTTTTTTACCGAGCACTGCGGACGATCTAATTTTCCAGGTTACGTATCACACTGATGGACTTCGTCCATTAGACGGATGCCGGCGTCCATAAATACGTCTGTAATGAACCCTTGTGTGATATCAGGATTATGCGTACCTGCTCGGGAAGCATATGGACGAACAGTTCCAATGGTATCAACCCGTAACAACCAACAACCATAGGCGCGGTCTCCTAGAAGTTGCAGCATGCGTCAAAATAGCCCTGACGGTTTCTTGCACTCTAACTCCTCTCTGACATAGAGTTCCTGAAGGCGACGCTGTACTGATGCCATAGTCCTGCAGATAGGCTCTGCCTTGAGCGTGCTCTAGGGTTCATTCTCCCGTGGTGATGGAAGAATTCCAGAATTACCGCAGCTGTTGCCTGTACTAATGCAGCGACAGTGTGGTCGAACTTCAGCAGTTTTGAAGCCATTCTGTTCGCAAGGAACAATGAGTCATTGGTAATAAATTACTGCTGTGCACCCGTCGTTCAAACGTTGGGTCGCTTGAGCTTGAAAACAGTCACGTTCGGATGCGGTGGAAGCGCGTGGAAAAACAGGAATATTAACCGTTAAAGGATTGATTATCGGTATGGCTGGACAGCATTGGATTCGGGAAGATGCCGGGAGGTCGGTTGCCGAAGGTTCGCGTCCGGTCCAAGTACAGGCCACGGGTCGAAGAAAATTTTCGCACTCATATTTAATAACGCATTAACAGTTTCCTCACATTAAAAGTTAAGAAGTCGGCTCCCCGCTGCCATGTGCAACTTCGCTGACCCTGGCACCTTCCGCACGGGGCGGGATTGTTTCTTTTTGCCTGTTTCGGGTGAGCCGCTACAACTGCACTATTTACCATGCCTACTTTACTAAGTTGCTTGCGCTTTCAAAAATGACGTATTGTGCCTACGTACATAAAGAGCACGCGTTGAACAACTGATCTTGGCAATATTTGAAGATCATCGATCGACTGCAGAATTCGCTAGGCGGTTGAAAAATTGCTTTAACAATAAGCAGGATTTGCGCTAGGACATTGATTATCTAAAACACCACGTTCATTGTTTGCGAAAAAAAACGTTCCAATAATCTCTCGTTGAATATTGTCCTTAATAGTTTCTGTGTGCTCTGCGAGGAAGTAGCTGTGTGGTGATTATTCAGAGCTTTTGGCTATCGACATGCTCACATGAATTTTGGTATTCATAATTAACGAAAGGCAAGCTTTTTGAATATACCATGTAGAAAGGAGAGCACATATAGAAATTAGCAATACGATATGCTGTTACTCCTACTATAATATGAACAGAATCGTTCCACTGCTTCCAGTATTGTCTTGCTTGATCTGTTCTTTATATTGAGGTAGAAGGGCGTCAGTATATGTGGTGACTTTGTTGTTGTATTTTGTGTTTTTTCAGGATAAAGACGGTGGACAAGACGTATGGTGACAAAAAACCAAAGGAAAAAGAGATGGAACTTATGGTCAACGATGCGACAGAGAAATAGGGATATTGGAAAACAAAATCACCAAATAAAGCGCCGGCCGAACTAGCCATATCAATAAATTATATACAAGCAGAAGCCATCGGTCCTCCTTTCTTGTTTCGCAACAATTTTTTTAAATTCTGGTCATTATGAAGGTACAAGTGGCCCTCAGTAGTCTATATGATTTCCCAGATATTTATAATTTTAAGCGATTTCAATATAAACTGATAAATTCATTGGAAATTTTTTTTTATTTATTTAAAATACATTAAAGCGGCCTGATGGGGAATTTTATGAGACCGGATGCAAAGTTTATAGAAGAAAAACGAAAGCAGGCAAGGAAACACCTTATGCACATAACATAACATATATATATATATATATATATATAAATTAACACTCAAGGGAAAAAGGTATTTGGACATTGAGGAACGGCCACATAGATAACACCCGTAAAATATTTTATTTCACTCTAGAGGAATAATAAAAAAATTGTCACGTCAATGAACAAAGCCCATCCGCACATATGCTTCGATCTGGAGGACAGGAAAATAACAATTCACAAGCTGATCTATATTTCTTTCTGCCTGAATTTTGTACTACATTCGCGGGCAACGGGTTCCGTCCTGAAATGGAAAGCTGTAATGGAGATTTTAGAAACTGATTAGTACGCTGCTCGATAGGTGAAATTTATCAGTAGGATCGTGTCCAGCAAAGATGGGGTGATGATATAAATAATTCATTTTGTGAATGAATGCAAGAACAAAAATATTACGCCTACTATCTATTAAATGTAAATGAGCTGTTTTAGTGCTGGTACGCTCGTGTATGATAATCTTGAAATATATAGCGCGTTCAACTATTTTGTACTCTTTGTAATTTAGTGGTAAGATAACCCTGGTGGGGCCCTTATGACGCTGGCATTTTGAAGTTGAGATCTGGCGAATTATTCAAAAGCAAGCAGTAGAGATTCTGTAAATGCTATAGGGAACTGTCTTCTTATTAGCCCCAATAATCTACTTGACTTGCATGGTATAATTAGGCCGTGTACTTTCCGGTTTTAACCGAAAAGCCCCGATAAACATCCACCGGTGTAGAAAATAAAAAAATCGGTTAAAACCGAGAAACACCGGTTTTTGGATATTTCCGTAATAACGGGAGTTTTTTATTATTTTTTTACCGAAAAAAGTTTTATGCAGACGTTCGTCAGACTCGCTCTTTCTATTTTTCTGTTTTTTTTTCTTTTACGGTCGTCGCATTGGGTTGAACGTCAGGATAGGTCTTCCAAGGTTTCTTAGTAGTAATCGAGATGCGTTTCTTTTGGTCAGTGCATGTTACTTTTCGCTTCAGTTTACATCCCCAAAAGTTTGGCCTTATTGTGCTCTTTTGTAGATTGCCCCGTTGAAGGTTGCCCTTCCTTGTGGACCCTAGTTGGGTGCTTTCAATTGTCTTTCATATTGCTCCAGACGCAGCCACTCCGCGGATGATTCGTTCTGGTTTCGCGTGCAGTAATTAATTTTTGCGTCAAGATGGAGCCGCCAGAGGGATTTCTTCCCTATGACCGCATCTACCGTTTTGCCGTGCACGATGAACGTGAGCTTAGCGCTGGAAGCTGAGTTCCTCCATTACCGCCAGTACGCCTTCCGTGCCGCTGTTGACCCTGTCCTGTTTCGAAGAAGCTGCATTCACCAGACTGGTCAGTACTCTCCCAAGCCTGTTTGGACATTTTTGGAATTCCCGTTCTTGAAATTTCGCGTCGTCAACAGGAATGAGCGGGTGGGAATGACAGATGGGATCTTTAGAATACAGACATGCATATAATACAATATTGAAGTTTAAAAACATTTTGCATCACATGTAAATAAACGTTTGTTTCTTTTTGCAATTTTTTGTTGATAAAAGCCGTTTTAACGGTCTCCACGAGAAAATTCACCGAAATACACCGATATTTTAGAAATAAATAAACACCGAAAAACATCCGCCGATCTTTGACATAAATAAATACCGGAAAGTATACGGCCTAGATATAATCAATGTGATATCACCAACCTATAAATTAAAAAAAGAAGAACTCCGAGATATTTGTTTTTATTCGCTTTTTAAAACACACAGTCCAATATGCAATTGGAATACTTGTGTTTTTTTGTTGACACAGACATATATTTAGTTTCTATACGTTGATGGGACCCACTTTCTAAACCACACAAAAAAACGAACAAAAAACAATAGATTCTTCAGGTCGCTCTGCAGTATCACTATAGTATTCATATTAACGGTCTCCTTATACAGAATACAACAAGAACAACCTTATGGATGAAGATATATTCAGAGGGAGGTAATTGTCATAGACAAGGAAAGGTTGAGAGCCAAGCTCAATGTTCTGGGTCACGCTTGACCTCACATTTCTATTTTATCATAAATTGTCTGAAATGGCAACCGAACTGCGTTTTATTCATAAGCAATTCTTCAGCTCAAAGTAAAATGGATGGGTCTAGTTTCATAATTCAAAGATTTTGTAACAACGTACCGTTTGTGTGGTTTACAGTCAAATACACTTGACTAGCCTAAAGAATATGACAGTCTGATGCAGAATATTAATATTTTGTATAGAAATTGGTGACTAGTTAAAGGCAGGTCAGTGATGCTGCAAAAATACTACCTCAGTTTTGCATGATTTATTCTTTTTTTAATGTCATGTGGGTCTTCAAAAAGAATATAATTATTTATTAAGAAATTATTAATACGACCGTAAATTATATGTTCTAGGAGTTTGCGAGGGCCGCTCGTAAGTGACACTGGGTTGTAGTTATTCCGAGATAACGCATTACCAGATCTGTAGGCGGGAATCTCTTTCACATGTTTTCAGTCACTGGGCAGACAACATTCGTCGAGGGACTGTCGAAACAACAATGCTAGCGCCTCACAAGAAAATGACTTTATAAGTTTCAACAATTGGCTGGTATTGCTGTCTGCACCTGGAGAGGAACGACAATGGAGGCCTTCAATAAAGTTGGTAAAGCATGCTACGTGGACATACCGTACTGTTTTCCAGAAAAGCGTGGTCATTGTTAAACTCACATGAAAGCATGGAAAATGGTTCATTCGTAAAGCATCACTAATATATCGCTGAAATTATTTGCAGCTTCAAGGTTAGTACTACACATGTTTCCTGGAAAATCAGTGAGTCACGAGTTGTAAACCTTGAGCTTGCCGGATTTAGACAATCTTAAACTCTTTTGGGATTTGAGTTCAATGTTTCTTTAAAGCTTTTTTTGTAAAATGTAGTTTTAGATTTTTTTATTTTGGCAGCACTAAGCGACGAGTAGAATTATACAGATTCAACGATAAGTCATCGTTCCTTTCTAAAGCCCTTCTGTACAAGCGTTAGTTTTGTTAAGAATACCAAGTTTTTGAAAAATCATGGATGTTGAGGTTGGTTCGATATCTTAGCGATTGGACAAAACATTACCATGACTAGTTTTATGTGTATTTTAAAAGTCCTCCAAGTTTTGTTTTTCAGATTGTAACTGTGAATACTTCTTAAATTCACAATGAAAAATCCTGGCGACTCTGAATTTTGAAGGATTTAGCGTTCGAGTAGTCGCGAAATATCTAAACTGATTACGAGACTGCTGAGGTATAATTAGGATTCCGTGTTTCCGGATAAACCTGATAAATTCTGAAAAACACTAGCCAGTAAATTTTTGTCATTTCGGATTTATGCTATCAGCACCAAATATCGAGGTCGTTATTCTACAGCCAAGTTTGATCAGAGCAGAAGGTATGTGGTACTGAGAAAATACCACCCCAGTTTTCTTTTAAATCCGAAATTATTAACGAAAGAGGTGTTACCGTTTATCTCGTCAAGGTTCATTCAAGGCAACAGGCCATTGCACTTCTGGGTCAAGACAGAAGTGAATGTTCCGGTGTTCAGTTTGCCCCAAACTCGTTGTGCATCTTAGAGGAAGACGGGGTTGAGTTTTTTTTTATCAGTAAAAGCTATGAGCCATAAAGATTTTAGTAGAGGGGGAACGAGACGGGCAGTTGACGCTTCTACATTACACACTTTACAAGTATGTGAATGAAATAGGATGTGATAAAAACGAGCTTCTCTGCGACTATTTCTGTGTCTAATTGTTTGGGTTATGGTAACTGTCAGGGGTTTAGCAGTTTTAGGGAATCGATGGAAGTTTATTGAAGCACTAATTGTTCGAAAGATTTATCGTGGGAGAGATTATAATTGCCGTTCGCAAGGGCTCTAAGCCAAATCCAGTTAGAGAAATATTATTTGATACACGCGCGTTCTTTTGAATCTAGCGTACGTTCACACTCGAATATTTATTTAAAATTTTCGGAAAATAGGGAAGACTGCAAAATTTAATCATCCGAATTTTGGAGAAATGGGAACGTAAGAAAAATAAAGTAACAAGAATTCTTACACTTTAGCAAAAAATATACTCCAAACATTTTGGAGGATGCTTAAGCTTCGGGAGTGAAACGCGGTGGCGTTATCGGGCCTCGTTCGCATCGCCTTCTCATTCGCTTCTCATGCTCTTCCTGCCAGTGAGGAGAAAGTTCGGTGCACATGGCCTAGTCAGTGGCGTGTCTGGCTACCAACCCAAGGGTTATGGGCTCAAATCCCGTCTAAAATTTTTCAAATTTTTTTTCTTTAAGACGAAGAAATCGCTTGATAAAGTGAAATCATTTGAGACATGCGACGACCTTTAATTCGCATTACATCTCATGTTTTAATTACTTTCATTATACGCGTGACGTCACGTCTCACGCAAGCTTTGTGGGATGTTTGAAATCCCCGCGTAAGGTCACATGGATGTTACGTCAAGACCCGATCGACCAATCGTTTTTTGAGTCACGCCACCGACGTCGGCTTTTCTACCAGGTCACGGAGGCCAGATTTTCTGCGACACTAGCAGCTTAACGCTATCAAATTTCACGAAAAATACATTCCAATAACACGGAGCCCTAGTTATAATCTAGGCTTCTATTAACATTATTAAGCCATCACTAATTTCTTATGAACACTCACACATAAACATTTTAAGTGAGTCTTAATAAAACAACTCTAGAATATAGAATGAACATTTGGGCGAGTTTGTAGGAGTTCATAGTGAAAACTGCGCAACTGGGACAAGGACAAAGAGAGATACACTTGGCAACGCTTGTCCAGTCTATCTCCCCTATTTGTTCGCGTCCCAGTTGCGCTTCTTTTTTTTTTTTACTAAAATATAGTGTA
Source organism: Ixodes scapularis (assembly GCF_016920785.2). Lineage (NCBI taxonomy): Eukaryota > Metazoa > Arthropoda > Arachnida > Ixodida > Ixodidae > Ixodes > Ixodes scapularis. Next base: position 110,851,620 of record NW_024609857.1, on the reverse strand, counting down.
GGCTCAAAACAACTTGGGAGAGGAACTTAGTTTGACAAGCATTCAAAAACTCGGTACACTGGTCAACATTCCTACAATCACGTAAAGGTTCACAAAAGTTTCAGTCAAAACCGGAATAATTAAAATCTCCACCAGGAAATACAGGTCACCAGGGCGGCTAGTGATTTCATCAAGGCAAATACAAGAGTAATGGACAAAATTACTATTAACATGTGACAGCTTGTAGCACACACCAACTAGAACATAAAAAAAAATTAGCATGAACAAAAATCATCTCGATATAAGGTTTCAATTCTACAGAAGCAGAGTGAAAACACTTGTTAACAGCGATGAGTACACACCCATTTCTGGAATGCAGTCTATCGTTCCAATCAATTAAATAATCTTTATCAAGCCAAAACTTTCAGTTGCTAATTTTACTACAACGCTATCTTTTAGATTTCCAAAATTACGTGAGGATCACAAATATTGACCGAACTCTGAAACAGATTTTGTTTCGAATGAAGGCTCCTAAAACTGGCAGCAAGAAAGAACACATATACATTAAGGTGCTCTCTTACATGACATCATGGGTTCCTCGTAACAGGCACTCCTTTCGTGTTCGATCACACCATCTGACCCAGCACTGCAGAGCATCCGGTCTTCAATAAAAAGGTTTATAAAAACCCAGGCGTACAGGCTTCTCACCCAGTCTCTAAGGTTTGCCGGACTTTCAAAGCTCTCTTTTTTTAGCAAAGCGAATGTTAAGTGAAAAATTCAGATCTATGTAACTCGTGAAGCTGTCAATTGATTTAGTCTAGACGCGTTTAGCAGGACTCCCTGTTTAATTTTGAAGCTTTGGAAGTCATCAACGATTCTTCAGGTGTAGTCAAGTCGCCTTCTTCCCAGTTCATGTGCCCTCTCGATTTCGCCCACCTCTATGTGAAGGTGATTTCTGATGAAGTCTGTTACAATCTCTTCCGTTCTGTTCAAAGGTTTTTTATCTTTCTCAGGAAAACCTTTAAGTATTAAAATGTTCTGCTTAATACACTGGGGAAGTTTTTTACAGATAGAAGCAATCGAAGTTGCATCATCTTCAACTGACATCATTTTTGCTTTGACAGAGACAACGTCGTATAGAGCGCGCGACATATTCTCAAATTTATTGATAGGGCGATAGCATACTTTAGCTACTTCCCCCGGTTTTCGCGATACGGTATCTGGCCTCAAATGAGCCGTGTATCTGGCCTCAAATGAGCCGTGAGTATGCGCGGCGCACGTATGCGCCACGCAAACGCAGGCGCCGCGCTACGCACGGCTCCTGCGTATGAACATACCCAGCACGTCCGCATACCCAGAACGTCTGCATACGCATGACTTCCGCCTACACAGGTGCCGTGAAATGCGGACGTCATTCTTGACGTCATCCTAGAGGTCATCCTTGAGGTCGTCCGAGAGATCGTCCTTGAGGTCGTCTTTTACATTGTTCTTTGGGTCGTCCTGGAGGTCGTTCTTGAGATCGCCCTAGAGGTCGTCCTAGAGGTCGTCTGAGATGGCTTTAATGTCGTCTTGGATGTCGTCCTCTGTGACGTCGTTCGAGCAAGCAGATAAACGCGCGCCAGGCATACACGTAGTGGCAATATGCGCACAATCACATTTGCGCTCAAGCTACGAAGCAATTATCGGTTTGAGTTGAGCTAGCTGGTACATGGTCAATGATGGTGGTGAAAGAGCTTGAAAGTTACGCGATTACACAGAGACAGGACGAGACACGCACACGAAGCTGCTAGGATGGCGGGGAAACAGCTCGAAAAATAACGATTCCACAGAAACAGAGGATTAAAAGATTACACAGAGACAAAGCAATCAGTTTCGAAGAAGCGTGCTGCAGACGCGCTGACGTCAATGATTTCGTCGTAAACCATTAATAAAATAAAGTGTTTATCCAAAATTTGCGTCGTCATATCCACTGTGAGCTGCGTCGTGAGTCTCATTCATTCATTCATCCATTTCTTTTTTTTCCGTGCTCATGAACGGCGAGTAGCCTAAGTATTGATGCACAGAGTTAAAAGGAGCACACACAAGACATGTACGGCACCTGCAACAGCTAATATCTATTATGGGGGAACATGAATTTTACCGCATGGCGAATGCTACCGCAATTCATAAAGAACCAACAATAGTGGTGTCTGCAGTTTTCTGCGGAGTCAACGTTTCCGTAAGACTTTTTTCATCAATTGCCATACTAGAAAGTTTAGTCAGGATTTCAAGTTGGTACTACACTGTGCACTACACAATCCTGTATAGTTGTGTACTGAAGTTTTTCCAGATCCTTATGTCTGAGGGTTCCGCCCATATTGTTACGAATGACAAGTGACTAGGCGATAATAACTGAAGAAACTAAATGTTTAATGGGGCGAACTTGTGCCCCAAAATACAAAGGGAACAGAAGAAAGCAGAGCGTCGCGGGCGTCGAAGTCGGCGTGAGCGCAAGGTCGAACGCTGGGGCGAAACTGACTCCGCTCGCCTTGCGGACTTCCTTATGTGCCCTCGTAGGTTTCTAGATCATTCGGTGTAGAACGTTCGGTGCGTAGAACATTCGGAACTCGATCACACGAGAATGTTCTCCAACTTGCGAAAAGGCCAAGTTGAAAGAATAAATAAAAGGACAGTCCGCTGACTGAGAATCGAACCTACACCTTCCGCACAGAAAATCCTAGTGGGCCTCACAGACATTTTTTCAATAGGGACTTGCAGGCGTGCACTGATGATGCCTCAAAATTAAAGCTCTCGTAGCGCGATTCGTACTGCGCCGCTACTACCCAACCTCGTTGTCACGCCACTTTCTGCAAGCAGACACTAAAATTGCCAGTAAACACCAAAAGCGACACCGACACAACTATCTTGTAGAATATCACCTTATTATTTAGTAATAACTGTGTCAATAGGCACTACATGTTGTATTTTAGTTGAGACAAAAACATAAAACCTTTTTTTTTGTCAGAAAAAAACTAAATATCAACGTTAAGTCTGGTAACAGTATTGTTGCTGTATCTTTGCCGAATCTTTAGAAAAGTTCGGCAAACTCCGCCGAACCCAACATTCGGCGTCGAATTTTTGATTCGGCAGAAGTGCGACCCGGGGAGTGGGGAGGGGGGGGGGGTCGGGTCTGGTTTGCTCCCCCACTCAAAAACAAGTTGGTACGCCACTGAACAAGTTGAAAGGGTGTAACCCGGGTGGTCTCTTGCACGGCCGTGTTGTAGGCAAAGGTGACGTACGGCAACACCTCGTCCCATGTCTGCTCCACGTCGACGTACATGGAAATCATGTCTGCGATGTCTTTCTGTTAGCCCGTTGGTCTGCGGGTGGTACAACGTGGTGCGACGATGGCTGGCGTGGCTGAGACGAAGGACTTCTTGAGTCAGCTGGGCCATGAACGAGGCCCAGGACATTCCGCTAACTGGAACCAAACCTACACCTTCCGCGCGACAGTCAAGTGCGGTAATCAAGCGCGGTGTGCAACCTCTTGATCCCCGTCAAGAATCAAGAGGTTGCACAAAACCAAAGTGACCAACAGCGCGTAAGCTCTAGGAATGAGCGTTAATGTCCTAAAAACAAAGATATAGCCCTTGCTTCTCTCTTGAAAACGAAAGTGGGAAAATCATATTACAACAGTGCTCTATAGACATACAGATCAACACAATGATGCGTCAGTTTCAAAACACATAGAGTAGTAGCTAGGGCTCAAGCTTTCACCTCCAATATCAGACGAGGAGGATTTCGCACCTCAGCCTTCAAGGCCACAAAACCCGATGATGTTGAGCGAAAAGTTTCTTCTGTAGCAGAGATTGATGACGTAGATGCAGATAAACCAGGTAATGGTGCATTAAAGTTAAAGGCAGATCGGTCGTCCTTCACTCCTTTGCCAGGATGGCGAGGACGGGCGGAAAGCGAACTTGTGTGTTGATCCAACAGCATTGGCCACAGCGTTCCGATCGCACTGGCTTCCGATGGTGAACACCGATATCATACAACCAAAGTGCAGCTGTTCAGCCTTCCGGGCCACAAATGCTTTTGTCACTTTTTTCTGTATTATTTGATGCCAATATAACATATATTTGCTCGAATCAGATGTGACAATGTTAGCGTCATCAGGGGAACTCTGTAGTTTATGCAAAAATAGATGTAAGCTCATAAATAAAATGATACTATGAAGAACATTTGTCACTCTCAACCTAAACTGAATATTCGATGACCTTTCTGAAAGCTGAAAGTCGCATATGTTTAGAAATTATTCATAACTGAGAGCTACGGTTGCCAAGCGACATAGAGTAAAACAGTTGTACTTTTCTCTAATAAATTATCATTTTGAAAGCAGAAAAACGGGAGTACTACGTTTAATTTGCGGAATTTAAAATTTTGTCATTATTTTGTTATTTTCATGCCCCGTCGTATATTTAGGCAGATAATATATTAAATACTTCTGCGTCATTTATGCTGGGCAATATGACCTCCCATCGCTGGAAATGAATGCCAGTTTGGGGGGGGGGGGGGGTAACTTGACAGTAGTAAATACTTTTATTAGGTCACCGACTTTGCTGCTTGATATGTGCCTCACAAGAATCGTTTTTCTTATTTCTGCATACTATCATTCGGAGTAACGAAAAATCGAGAAGGACACAATGTCTTCGTTTCAGGTAAAAATGGTAATTCCTTATGCTGTGTTACGATGCAGGGTGATGAATGGTGGTGAAACGAAAATATTTGCCCTTCATTTATTACACTGTCCACACAAAATCAAACCTTAAGCTGACAGAAATACAACACCGATAGCCGTCGTTATATTTCAAGAGTAATTAGGGACAAGACAAAATGGTTAAAGAGCAGTGCCGTATGCACCAACATTTAACACTGAATAAAGATATAAAAAATGCGAGGCTTTTATTTGCACAAAAAAGAATTCCTCACTCAAACTTGCAAGAGTACGAGTTTTGGGCAGTAGTGAATAGAGAGTTTTTTGTATCGCGCGTACGAGCAAACGTAAGCACTGTGCGTTTGCATTAGCGTTGCGTGTTCCACACTGAAGGCCCCCCGTTCACAGACTTTCAACCGATTAGGACGGAGAGAAACAAGACCGGTTTCTAAGCGTCTTGTGATGTCTCAGGGCCAGATTCGCTGCTGCGGAGCTAGTCCTAAGACGTCGTAAGAGGCTTAAAAAAACAGTCTTGTCTCTCCCCGTCCTACTCGGTTGCAAATGTGTGAACGGCGCTTGAGCGTGCGTGGAACCCGAAACTGCGTCAGGGATCGTCAAACGGCGACAACGCGCATTAGCAGCGTGAAGGACGCAAAGCTAACGCAAACGCACTGCGCCTGACTTTGCTTCCTTGCGTAATACTATAACCCTATTCTCTTCACCAAAAAAAAAATATTCTCCGTACACTCTAACAAAGTTAAATCGCCTACCTCCTCACACAGGAAATGGGAGAGCCAATCACAGGAATCTACGAAGGGGAGTTAGGCGAACGGCGATGCTCAAAATATGTTTTCACCGAAAGTCAGTCTGCGCTGGGACACTGGGTACCTCAAATAAAATACTCCGTGTCTCAACACAGGTTGTTTTTTTATAAGCCTTTTCAGCCTTGCCATTCGCCAAGTTACCTTCGTAGATTGCGGCGATTGGTTCTCCCAAACGGTTGGCGGGAAAGCAGACGCTACAAATTTCTTTTAGTGTATATTCAAAATTAAAATTAAAAGAAATATTCATCTAAAGTTCTGACAAATATTTAAATTACCAAGGCACGTTTTCAAGTTCTTTTGAACTCGTATTTGTCGCGCAATACAAGGTAGCATCAATTAGACCGCACTTGTTTCGACAGTGCTCACTGCCATGCACACACCAACCGATGTCATGTTAGAAGCTCTGATTTCTAAGATGCCATCAATGGTTCACGTTTCACATTTTTTGTTTGCTTGTTTCAGCATAGATATGGTTCACTTCTGCCTTAATTTTGATTGTCGATCGGAATCTGCGGGACGGGCAATGCCTTCTTTGTGAAGTGAATACAAAATAAACGCATATTTTGATATTTGAGGGTGAATCCGTTTAGTTCCTAGACTATTTGGACAGGGTCTAGTATTTTAATAACCCTGTGCTCGTCGACCGACCGATTTGTTTGAATAAACAACATATTTGCCTTTTAGCGCAACTGCACTTAAATGTTTTGTACGCATGATTCCTAAAATGATTTCAACGATCGTACACAAAATTATCATACCATGACTGGCTACTGCCGTATCTAGATTCCTGTTCACACTTGTTCATTTTACCGTAAGTTGCAGGATTAGGGGAGGGGTTGGGCTTCATTCAGTTGAGGTATCTGTACAAGTACGGAGCTTCCTAAAACGTTTACCATTTTATTAACATGAATGCGCAGGTGAACATTTTATTTCGACATTGCGGGAATAAATCTCATCTCTAGAACAGAATTCTAGCACATTGATAGGGCGTAGTAAAGTTTCAATATAAAATACCAAAATCGGTACAAAACATCATATATGCTTACTGCGTGCGGACCCTCTATTTTCTTCTACAGAATGGGCTACTTTCCTCGTTTTTACATAAGAAGGCATAATAAAAATGCTTTGCTCATCCCAAAGAGTGGCGATTTTTTTTATTACGTGGTGTATTAAAATACATGTATATGTGTGTTCTAGATTAATTTCATGATGCTTCAGAAGGAATAATCAAAATGCAGACATTGGGAACACCAAAAAAGTATATTTTGTTTCTCTGATAAATAAGTCTTCGAAGAAATACGTCAACAAACGTATGAGATGCGTGCAACACAGTTCCCTTTGGTGTATACCTCAAAAGAGGGCCCCAGATTTAGTGATAATAAAATGTTAAAAAAGATATTTTCTGGTTTTAACATTAGTCTATTTCATCCATCGCCACCCTGTTGAAAGGAAATGATGACGTCCACGTGGAAAAACGATGCAAATAAATAAAGTTCTAACGATGCATGTGCACACGTAGAATCTTCGAAATGAATCTTGACCTTCATGCTTGTAAAGTGTGAACCCACCGTTATACATAACTAGACTTCCTTTGCGAGCGGCTCAAGTTCTATTGTCCGGTTTTCGCCCCCTTCACCATCCTTGCCACACTTCGTTGCTTCTGCCGGTAATTCTTCCCTTCTAGATGAGAAAAAAATCAGAAACAATGAACAATGAGTGGTAAAACTAAAACCGCAGTTGTCTTGTTATTTACAAGTGAAACAATAATTTTTTTCTGCTTTACGCTTCAGGGTTTATATGTATATGTTTTGTAATCTTACAACACGCTTATTAAAATAATCATAAGATATAACACTTTACCCAGATTGATTGAATAAAATTGGCATAGAAATAAACAAAATGAAATATTCTTCGACTTATAAGAAAGTACAATTGTTATTAAATGTTAGTACCTGTGTGTGATGAAGTTCATGGGGCTGTTATAATTTACTAATAACCCGCTCCATTTCTTCTCTGCTTCAGATTTTAAGCTAACATTATGTCTGATGACCGGCCTAGTGGAATAGGCTGGTTATATTCGCAACTATGCAGAGCTGCATAAATGCGTGCTGGCTTCATAACTTCTCAATTTATAGATAGATATCCTCCAAGGAAAGCGTTATAAGGCTGTTTAAAATTATAAAATAAAATATAAAATAAAAAAGTGTTTATATATATATAATAACGTTTTAAACAGATTACGGTGGTATCTTTATTAACATACATTTATAATATGTCACACATGACTGATAACACTTGCCTTAGCCTCGCCAAGCAACCTTGCCAGCATAACGCTCTCACTAAAGCAAGATTTAGAATAAATGTAGGCTCATAGTTCTACATATAATAACTGATGCAGAAAACAAAATTTATACCAAAATAAGTAAGACATGCCATTTGAATATACGCGGTTTGTGTTTTGTAACTTACCTATTAAAAGAAAAATATTTTTGGCCCTTGCCGAAACTGTTGGCATCTTCGACGGTCTGACAGAGTGGGTAGCCTTTGGTCTCGGGCAAAAAAGAAGCCGACGTGCCTGCTATGACGTGAATAATGCAAAGAAATAGGAAAGGAATCCACTTTCCATACATGCTCTGAAAACAAAAAAAAGACACAACAAAAAACACCTTTCAGTATAAAACATACGTTGCCAAATGTTCCTTATCGTGCTCTTCAATTTTATACTTCTTCAGTGGCAATTCCGTAGCTCCTTAGGTTCATGACTTGGATTGTCAGAGAGATAGCCCGTCGTTTCAGGCTCAACAGACCCCTACTGTTGCACTCTCATTATAAGCTAATCGAAGGAGTCCCTCCGCAGGGGAGCCACGTGCGCTGGTAACTTGGGCATGTGCGTATTAGGATTAATTTGAAATATATTCTGCCCACGAAACATATCAGTCAGCCTTATATTTAATAATCGTAATTTGAAATACTCATGAGCTTTGCTTTTGCCCATCCACAGACGTCTTCTAAACCCCCCCCCCCCCCAAAAAAAAAGAAAAGAAAAAAAAACAGTAAAAAAGGGAACAAAAAAGACGTTAATAATTTTGTGGTTTCTATTGGAAGTAATTGCCTATTTAAAATTAAACTTACTAGGGGTAATTCCAAATCCAATATTAAAATCTCGCTCTTTTCTATGGGGCCCTCTTCATAATCACGGTAAACGTGTAATACTTTAGTATTGGAAAATAAATCTCCCAAAGACCCTGTACCACACCTTAATTTTTTTTTCTCCGAGTTCCTTAGGGATTAGGTACGGAAAAGCATGTGCGACGTCCGCAATGAAAAATATTGTTTAGGAACACCTTCTATAAAGCTCTGTTTCCTTTCAATCTTAGTCGAAATACAAGATGATTGTGACGTAAAAAGGTTGTCCTAGAGAGTATCAGGGCAAAGGGCAACAAAATGTAAGATATCATAAGAACTTGTACGTGAAAGAACATTTATATTCAGAGAAGCGTGCAAGCGTAGTGGAATACTATAGGGCGTGTGTTTATTGTCAATAAAATGACCCAAAGAGGTATTGCAAAAGTGCGAGCTTAACGCGTCCAACGTTTTTCGCGATGTACATTACGGAACATTCCGAAGCCTACTTGACAGGTTACAAAAATTACTTTTTGGCCGCTTTCAAACGCACCTAATGAGAAGTGCTGGGCGAGTGCGCAGCTGAAACATCTAAGTGAAAAATCTTCGCGCAAGCTTACACGCTACCGACGACGCTTTGATGTGTTATAAATAATTATTTATATAAAACTTACCCCACACCAAGATATCTAATATAACGCAATTCATATTCAATTATTTAGCGCGTGAAGTTTGAGTTTAGCAGTCCTTTTCGCCACTTTGTTTCAGTTACTACTCCAATTGTTGTTTTTGATTTGTTTTTCTCGGAGGAAAGCAATCCTTTATCTTCGGGTCATTCGATACGACCTCTCTTGAGGGGCGACCTCCTTCCACATTTCACTCTTCATATGTTTCTCTCACCTTATCTTTGTGGCACCTATTTCTCCTTAAGAGATAACACGTCGCTCTTAGGCAGTGAACGTAAACAACTAATGTTGTGCGTCTTAGTGGAATCAACCGAATGCAGACAAAGCTATTTAATATTTTTATTAAGCTATTCAAATAGACGAGGTGGGATTGAAACCTGGTTCCACGCTACACACATTGAGCATCTAATTATACCGTACTCACACTCAAATTTTGTCCAGTTCTCATAAACTAGCCGTAGGCTTCTTCGCGTATTTTCAAACCGGGCGCGTGTGGAGACAGTCATTACAATGAATGTAATAAGCCAAACACATTAAGAAGTCAACAATGCACACACCACAAAGGTAATTTTTGTTTTTGTAAATACGGGGTACTGAATCTCCACAGGGAACTAAATCAGACACTTGGCACTTGCAACAATAAAAAAATTAATTAGTTTTGTGATGATTAAAAAAACAATACGTTTGAACTCGGGTTAGTACTTTACCCTCATATTCGTGTTCAGTCTGCCTGAACTTAATACAATTCCGATATTTGACTTGCTTGGTCTTATACAAGACCAGCCTTACAAATTAACTTGAGATACCCTACCATGTAGACGATGTAAGGAACAACGGAAGACACAGCGCATGCCAGGGCAGCAAGAACTCCATTTGAGAAGGACCGAAGTGGCGTTGGCATAAGTTCAGCAGCCAGCTGGTACGTGAGCATAAAGGCTGCCGTGGTAGCGAATTTGGCCAGCATTGAAGATCCCACACCAATATGGCCAACTGAAAGAAAAATAATATAGAAATCGTTTAGTCTTAAACTAACTTCTATTAGATGTTAAAACTTAAAGAGGATACTTCACAAGTGTTGAATTTACAATCCGTATGTAGCACCACACATATATACCATCAATGGGACCAGCAATGTTTTATACAACGTAAATTGAAAGCTTTGTCTTGTCCGCCTGGTGTTATGACATATTCGTGAAGACACATATAAACAGAACATTATTATAAGCTCTAATTTAGTTAGAAAAAATAGTTTGCATCGAACGCTGCATCTTAGTGAAATGTCACCTACAACATTATAGCTTCGAGAATGTGGCGACGTGAAAATAAGGTAGCCGCACCCGGAAAGGCACGCCTAAGCGGTATCCTCAGCATTAAAGCACAAGATATGATCGGTAAATACATTTAAAAAATAATTCAATTAAAATACTCATGATGGTATATCCCTACACGCATTGCCATGCAGTTAGCACGAAAGATTGCATATATTTTTTCTTCGCCCGCTATAACTTTATTATCAAAACTACTAGTGTTGTTTAATGTACTTAACCTGGGCACAAACTTTGACAATGCACTTTGCGTTCGTGGATATTACCACAATGAAAACAAAACCTTCCCAGTTGGTTGGCGCATCGTGGTTCTGACCTCTTTCAGCGCTTTATAGTTTGTGATTTAAACGCAATTTTTTTCCGGTAATACGTGCACGCTATTTAGAATGAAGTAGTTTTGCGATATCAGTTATAAATAAAAGAACGCATTCACACTTCGTGCAAACTTGAAGTATATGTGGTACACCACAGGAAATGTTTATTTCGTCCTTCCTTTACACTGAATCTTACTGCCCTCCATGCCCTCAATCTAGCGCATCTCTACGTTTAACCATTGGAAATTCCTTGAGTGAACAGGATCAAAGCATTTTCGGAGAACATCCACACTCCATTTTCCAAGCAAACAAGGCACTCATTTTTCTCGCAACACTGGCCAGGAATGTACATTTTAAATGCAGTTGAAGAGTGCGAAAACGCAACGCTAAAAACGTTAGTCGAATTTCACCATTGAGCGGGCTTTAGCATCTCTGAATGCGTAATCCTTGTTGTGTGGAAAATAATCAAGGCAATCACGTTGTTCATAAGCCCATAAGTAAACAGATGATTCTGATGATGATTTCCAGGAACATCAACAGGGACCTAAAAGCTACGCATGATACGCATATACCTGTCGCTGAGAGTACACATCTCACCCTCGGGGGCAATAACCGGTGCTATGCAGGAGGCGGCGGATAGGAGATGGAAGAAGACGCTGGTCCAGCGACGGCCGAAGTAGTTCATACACCACCAGGCAGCCAGGTTCGCCGGAATTTCGACCAGGGCCAGGTAAAAGAAGTTGAGGAACTGATTCCCACTCAGGTTTTCCACGTTGATGTGCAGACCGCCATAGGAGCAGCTGTTGCTGATCCTAAGAATAAGGCAGTGTCGTCTTGGTTCATTCAAGACCTCTTCTCGATCAAGGCATTAGGAGTAGCTGCAAACAAAAACGCTAAGAAGAAACTTGAGACATGAAAAAATCGTTTGAGTTCAGCTGACTCGACTCTGTACTCGGTGGCTGGTGGCAAGCGAACAAAAGAAAGACATGTCTTCTAAGGCACTGATCAGCTTAGAAGTTAAACATGCCACTGATCAGAAGCCACTCCACTGTAGCGGTCGCTTTCGCTACAGAAGGAAAGAGGTACCCCGAAAGTATAAGGTCGGTTGTGCTCTAAATATTAGTAGTGTCCACTTCCCCATTTCCAGTGGATTAAGTGGTTGATTCTAGCAAACCTGGGAGGCTCGCAGTTACGCAAAATAGGCTTTCCAAATAAGCAGCTCCCACGTCCCTTCCATACCTTGTCACGTTACGCTGTACCGAGATCGTCAACCATTTCAGTTTTTATTGACATAATGATTATCTTTGTTAAGAGAAGGATGAAAAATATATTTCTTAATCGCAAATTATCATTTTGGAGACACATTTGTTAGGATTCGTTTATACCTCATTTGTTGGAGGCTGATGGCGACAGATCCAAGGCAATCTTGTCCCCCAAGATTACTTCCCTTTAATGAACGTCAGCTCGCAGTCAACGGCTATAGAGTAAACATACGGGGATGCACAGACCAAAGCGGAAGGTGAAGTTATATTCGCAGCAGTTGATCGGCTTAGCCGGTGATAAAAGACGACACATGCAGTGACGTTACTTTCTGACGCGGCATGTAGCATCGGCAGCGCTTTAGCGTATACGGCGAAAGGAAATTGGGGTTCGATGAACAGAAGGTTAGGGCGCAAGCGAGGTCGTGATGGTTGAACAGTAAACTTCAGCTATGTATGAGACTTTATGTTTGTCCGTCCTTTCCGTCGCGGTGTCTGGGTTGTAGTCAATAATGGGATATTAAGCTTGTTTGCGGGATCAGTATATGTGACCTGAAAACTACCAAACGCATCCCAAGTTTGGTTAGGTGTGTATTGCGAATTTCTAAAATGAGTATTGGGTAACTCCTTCGTCATACTCCTAGTCAAATTTTCAAATTTTAATAATTCTCTCTTTCTCTTTTGTCCGGACGTCTGCGAACCGACCAAAGTTTGTACTCTTTTGTTTTCCTTTTTCTTTTCAACTCTACAGGCACCCGGCAGTTCGGTGAACATATAAAAAGGGCTGGAGCTTATCGTGTTCATACCCTATTTCGGCTTCAGTACCACCCGCGTGGCTTCGCCTTACCGCATTGGCAGCAACAGTGCGGCTGCAATGTTTTTTTTAGCATGACTCTAGGCTAGCACGTGGCGTGATCTCCGATATCTCCTAGAAGCAGAGGCGAATGTCTCAATTTTGAGGGAAGTCAGGCGTTGATTGTGAGCCTTCAAAGCGGCAACGCACGTCTGAAACTTCAGTTAGTGAGTACAAAACGTTTGTTTACTGATCGTTTCATGACCTTATGTATATCTATATTTTTTTGTGGACGACAATTGTTTAATATTTTTTTTTCTATACATGGGTTACGCATGCGTCAAATCGGCCTGTTTTTGCTCGCAACATATTCATCTGAACTTCCGACGGTCGCTCAACCGATCTTTGCAGTAACATAGTCAGAGCGCGGAGCTCGCGATCTAGTTGCTTTGTGTTTTACAATTCACTAAGCGGATAATTGGTAATTTTGGTAATTCTTTCTTAAGGCACACACGCAAATTGACAGCTTTTTGTGATATGGTTCCTAAAAGTCCTCTGACTTGCTAAAAGTTAAATTGTGCTACTTTTTTTCTTTTTAAAGTCGCCAATTTGACTGCTAGATTGGGATTCTGATGATGGCTTTTAAAGTTTTGCAGCGTTCGTTCAAGCATTTGTTTGGTACAGAACCTGCCGCGCCAACAAGGGTTTCTTCGTTAGTAAACTCTCTCAATTTGGGGTATACATTCGCGTCGATTACGGTCGCTTCGACTGGCGAGCACATCGCTTCTTTCCCGCCGCATATTACCACATTTTTATCGTAACGCGTTCGCTCGACGCCGGCGACTATTTTAGCACTGGCGCAGCAGGACTGTCGATAGTACGCGTGTGTACATTTACGCCATTATGAGTTCGCAAGTCAAAAATAACCTGGAAACGGCTGTGTATCGATGCCACTGGCGGCAGCTACACCATGAGGACGTATATGCACCAACCTGAGCAAACCCCTATAACGAGGTGGAGACCCGCTTCGTACTTTCGTGACGTCACGTGCAACCCATCTATACTACGAACATATTAAATTTGTCACTGGCCCAGTTTGAGCAAGCTAGGCACCATTAAAAATAATATAATTAGCACCACTGTCAGACGGGATATCTTGTGTAATTTACACCGGATGACATTTGAGCTATCAGCCAATCACCCCCTTCCCCTCATTCTCCCCACGCACGCTACGTGTGACGCTCAGAGTCAGACCGAGAGATGAATCGCCGATTTTCAAATGTCATTTTGTGTAAATACCGTAAATATGCCCGAATTACTCTGGCATTTTCCTCTCTATTTTTTTTTTCGAGACTAAATATAGGCCACTGTCAGAGGTGTACTTAAAATACTGCCAGAACGAACTTTATAAAAAAAGACGGAGAGAGGATACAGCATTATAAACCAGGAAGGCTATAAGATTAATGTCAATATCGAACGAAAACAGGACTGTCAAATTAAGTTGCGCTTGACCACTATGATATCCATCACGTGATGATGACGCACGTCGCCTACTACGGTTTACTACGGTACGTGAAACCGTGACCTTTATATAATACCCCAAAAAGCTGCCTCTGTTAAATGAACTTTAGGCGTAATTAATAACCTGTACTTTCTTTTTGACAAGGAATTGTTTTTTTTGTTTTTTTATGGGAAAAGATTTCCAATTGAAAGTAAGCCTATTTTCAAATGGAAATCGCAAACTTCGTCATGTCCCCCCCTAGGAATTCGTGTGGATTTACGCCACTGATTAGGAGTCCAGTCCAGTTAAGTCCAGTCGCCGTAAGCAAATCGCTCTCTTTCTTTACTAAACCAAAATCGTTTTTTATCACTGTCTACACAGCATAGGCCTACATACATTTTTATGAAAGAAATTACTTAAGACAGACAACAGCTGGCAAGACACAAGAACAAGCGAGAATACGGCACTGTGAGCCCAAAGAATAGTTGTCTGACTTTTCCTTTCCGATAGCAAATCACCAGAGATACAGTGCTACTACCACGACCAGTTCGTAAATAATATTACAAAATCTGTAGAATTTACATACACGATGATGGGAATAGTATATAAGTAAGATTAAAATCGGTGATTCAACTTTTTGTATGTATGATATCTCCGGCTCGTTAATAAACAAAATAAAAGTACATTTACTAGAATTCTTTCGTAGGTCCTGCAAACCAGACACTTGTAAACAGGCATGATCCCCATGTGTTCGCCTGTTTCCCTAACAATTAGCGATCCTTTAAACCTTCAGGTGCCGTTAATATGGCCCAAGAAATTGACAATCTTCAGACCTGTTCATGAGGACTGCCGGGGAGCTGCATGGAAAGCGAATTATTTTAAATTATTCCATAATAGCGAGAATTTCATAACATTACCGAATACTCTTCTGTACATAACTTGTTTTAAACAGAACGTAAATTAGCTGCGTTCGGCGTGTGCTCCCTAACTTTTTTTTCTTTGTTTTGTGTTCATCTATTGCTATACTGGAATTTAGAATATTAATATTTTAGGATTCCCCGGTTTCTTTTACCAAAAGCGTGTTGGACGCGCAGAAACAATGCGAAGGGGGTAATCGAAATAGCCTTGCTGCCGGTTTGACGCGAGGAAGCCAATTTTTAGTACGACTTCTTTTTTTATGATGCTATCCCATTTTTTACCTATTGGTTTGCTGAACTGTGCTATGCCCGATATTTTTTTATAATGTCTAGGTTACCTTTATTGTAATAAAGCAATGAAGAAAGTACGCATGTTTTGCTAAGATACGTTTTTTGACAATTGCAACATCTGCTCGGACAATAATTCTGATATGCGAAGAATACAATTTGTTTGTCTGCTACACAGTTTAAATTTGATTATAATAATAACGCTCACTTTCAAAACGGGTGTATTTAATGTTGTTCAACAATGCGGTAAAACAGTTTGTTTGAATCTGTTTAATTTTGACGTGCGTTATTGCTGGAATGCACTGATAAAGGGGAAGAGAACAGTAATATTTTTTTAAACCCGTAGAAGATAAAACAAGCATATTTACAAAGAAATAATGAAATATTTGCTCAGGGAGGCTAATTAAAAACTGAGGATTTAGTTTACTTCGCAGTTAGACCTATGCCAGTTGCTTCTGGTTGAGAAGAAAATATCCGGACAATGTAAAACATCCTTGTAGCTGTGCATTTTGTTTGCTCGGCAAGTGCGCACAAAAGACGTGATTTTATATCTGTGCAGATCCAAATATGATATTCATAACACCTAACAATGCATAGGAAAATGCACGAGGAAGTGCACGGAGAAAAGCAAATTATTGAGGAATATAAAGATCAGTTTGTGATCATGTTTCCTTTATTACATTCTTTACGTCCTTAAAAAGGTACTCTAAGTTGGAGGTTGAACATGTGTTGTAGAATATTACTCACCAAAGCAGCGAAAGGATTAGTAAGTTCTTCCGTAAATTGGGTTTAGAAATCAAGTCTAGCACTGAAGCCGATTCCTCTGACTTTTGTTCTGCGCTTATCTGCAGCTGCACTCTCTGCAAAAAAAAATCAGACATGTTAGAAGTCAATCTATTCATAGTAGTCTAAAGACGCGTTCACAACGGCAATGTAAAGTACTCGCGCGATGCGACTATGTCGCATCGAGCGATGAGCGAGTCACTTCTCCAAAACTCTCGCTCAGCCTCTCCGACACTAGATCGCATGGCAGAAAGTTGGGTCAGCTAAAGACTGCTCGAAACGTGTCGCTTTCTTCCCGCTATGGTCACTTTTGCGATGAAAGTTATCGCGCGACTACTGCCCATCGCCGGTGTGAGCGCGCCTTAATTATTCTTCCAGCGACTTTTAATTTTTTTTGTAACGGTCGAAGTGTCTAGCTTATGTCAGGTTTCTTAATTTGAAATAAAGTTGGTTTTCCACAAGGTTAATTGAAACAACAATAATGAGCGCGTATTAGCATGAGATAAGCTTAATTTTTATACCCTTTGTAAAATAATCTACAAGATTATGACGGTTTAATTATTTAGAGTTGATCACTGTGTATTCTTTACTCTATTGTCATATTTCTTAATTGTTCAAGTCATGAAACAGAACAATTGTTTTTAAAAAAACTGGTTCACACATGGTGCATAAAAAGACTGAACAGTCGTTTGTTCCTCTGCATTTAAATAGACACTCGTTTCAGTAGTTAAAACGCAAATTTATTTCTTCAGCAGATTTTTTTTTAGCGTGAGTTTGTGGCAAGTTAAAATATTGGCAATACTTTATCGATTTTCGGACACTATTATTAGTTTTCTCACAAACCATAAGGCCCGTAAGTTATTTTCTTGGAATGTTTAATGGTACTAATCATAGGTTTACTTGGAGAACGTTGTGCTCATATTTTAGTCACGGCTCCTGCGGGTTTACTTCCCAATTTTACAGGATAATGGCCTCGTTGTACACAACATTCGCAACCTTGAGGCTGCGCTAGAACAACCCCGAAAACCGAACCGGTGGCTCCTTTCTAGTCTCCTCCTCATGGTTTCCGATCCAAAGCTTTACTTCAAGTCAAAGTTATACAATGCGAAAATTCACTGCTGTATTGTCATAGCGTCCTTTGAAGACTTTCTCTTCGTAAGCTCGTCGTGCAGCGACATTACCCTTCTCCGCCTACTGTCCGAGGGCCTTTGTGTAAAAATACTGTTTAATTTATGACATTTCACTAACCCTCCTTTCCTTAAGCACAGTGATACATATTACTAATATAACAAAATACCAATGATAGCACGTGATCTGTACGTCTAATAACACCACGTACAGTTAGATGTCCCCCTAATGTGAACTTGTGCTGCTCCGAGGTTTGGCGTCGTGCCAATCAATAAAATATAACCACAAAATATATCAAAACTAAAATCGTCAATGTATACTTTTTTGGTCATTCTTTGGTACCTGCTTAACACCGCAGCGTTGTTTTGTTTGTATGTGAGAAATTAAACACTTATCTACATTATCACTCTGCTATGACCAGGCCGAAATTTGAATGCGACGATGATTTGTCATCATGTATCGTACGTGATCTAATAAGTGAGGAGCTGTGTACAGCTTACAGATTCTTTAACGAAATCGCGCGAACACGATTTGCGGTAGATCGGCTCCTTATCACGACGTGAAATATCAAGTCGGCGGGGCTAGGCGTGTTTCTTCTGCTACCTTCTGCCGCGCGCGTATAGTCTCGCCGACCTGCTTTTTCATTTCGCGATCAGGCCCTGATCTACCGGTCGGTCGCCGTTCGCGCGATAATGTAAACACATCTGGAGGCTGTACACTAAAAGGCGCTTAATAAGAACTTTACTCAAGCCGTTCGATTTCTCAGCCATTGTTGGTTGTAGCGCACGCAGCGGCGTCGACAGGAATGCTCGCGAAGGCAACGAAAGAAGATTGGATGTATTACCTCCAGTTTACTATCTAGGTCAGCTGGAGGTCGAACTCCATTCTTGGCCGCGATATTTCTAAGAACAGCTGAAGCTTCCGCGAGCCGGTTTTGAGACAAGAGCCACCTTGGCGACTCTGTGAGAAACCTGGAACGAAGAGGGTCAAGAAGGACGTCGTCAATGCAGTGGTATTTGCATATTCCAGTATATAAAATGTGACGCTGCCGGGAGTAAGTCCAATGCTTGCGTAGATAAACTGAAATATATTTAATTGTGAAATATTAACCATATTATAATTATGTTTGGTTTGATGGAAAAGAAAGAAGAAATGTTAGGGGTGCAGACATAATATTTGCCATATAGTGTATAAATAATGATGGCAGCAGAAATAAACAAAAGCACGTAGAACGCAGAAAATAAACCTCCCAGAGATTCTCAAATTATGGTAGCAGAGGCCAAGTCACTTGGCTTAGCGGAATGTCGGCCCCCTTTGTGAGCTTAAACATAAAGTGTTTCTTTGTACATATAAGGCAAGAAAGACAGAAATCTCGTGTCAGGAATTATGTAAATTGCGCCATATTTGTTTGTCTTATAGTGCGCCGTCAGTCTAACCTTCTGTTGGTGTGTGTTTTAGTTAAATAGCTGCTGTAATGGAGGAAACAAAAAAAAAAAAACACCGCCTCTTTTTGTTTGGGTTGAACCAAAATATTTGCATTATGGGTGTGAAACTAAATCTCGAGTTTCAATTTCTTAAAGCCATAAATTTGTACGATTTTGCATAAGAAAGTAACCAGATCAAAACATTTTAACCAGAACTCAGCTGAACCACAGTATTTATAGGGAATATCTTCATTTGGAAAAAAGCGACACACTGGCGCGGTTATTACATAAGTTTAAAATAAATTAAGATGACCATGTGACATCATATTTTTATGAAAACAGAGAAAACACTGCTAAGGTGAAAAACACTAAAACAGCTTCATAATTTATGAAGTTTTATAAAGACTGGGCTTTATCCTTTATGTCGCACTCACCTTCCACCAGAAATCTTCGATTCGCGAAGTTTAGATAAACAAGCTTCATCATTTATGCCAAATGATAAGTTTGCACTTCGCTCAGATCGGGCTTTTTCAAAGCCCAAAGGCAAATAAATCGCTGTGGTGCATAGCGGCCCTAACTACGCCATGACAGTACGTTCCAAAAATGTACTACTACACTTTAACCAAAGCGAGCGCAAATTCGCTTTCCTGCAGAAGATGATTTACCGAATTGCGGCGAACAATACAAAAACCCCAGCACGTGACAAATGTAAAAAAAAGAAAAAATCAGGCAAGAAAAATATAAAAAAAAATTGATGGACGAAGGAACGGTGATTATTTTATATTTCACATGGTGGTTGTCGCTGAGCATATAGCGTTTTTTCCGATCAAATCATGTAATGAGCTGTGTTTTTCGTAGGAAGGATTGTTCGTTGTGATTGGCTGTTTCCATATTGTGCAGGACCGTGAACTAACCAACAGTTTTATAGAGCCTAGACTGTAGGCTATTACAGAAAAAAAAAAGAAACGCAGCGGAAAGACAAATACTATAAACCTGTAGCTCCCAGCTTTTGAGCAGCGCACCTGGCGAGCAAAATCGAATATATTTAGGCAGCGTTTCCGTCGTGCGTCGCTTTGCGTCCTTGCAAGCGCCCTCTTAGCGTTTGTGGACATATACTGAGGGACGCTGATAGGAGATATTTTTTGAATATGAATGAATCGTGCATGAAGGGACGCTACGACACCGCCTGACGTCAGCATCAAATAACCGTGTCTCGCGGAAGCTAGCGGAGATGCCTCTTTTGTGGTCGCATCTCCTGCAGTCCCCTGGACGCTAGGGCGCCCCCTGACCGAAAGAAATAGATATATAATCACCAAGGAACGCAGAGCGAACTTAATACGTTCGCGCTTTCTGCTCCGCCATCCTTATCTTATCATTCTTATTGGCCAATGCCGGAATCTCATTGGTTAGGGAGCAATAATAATATGATCGGAACGCGCCACGCTATGCGTTTGTAAGGCTGCCCCTGACTACCCCAGAAAGAGGGCAAGATAGGTGCACTGCGTTCTGTCTTCTCCTTTTACTAGTACTTGCCTTTTGCGCTTTTTTTTTTTCTTTATTTGTAAACAACTTGCCCGCGAGTTCATTTTAAAACGAAAGCCACTATACTCACTTCCAATATAAGATGAATGGAATTGTGCCTCCTGCCGTGATGGCGGAGAGAACGAACCAGGTCCTGCTGAGGTACGCCACCAGAGGAAGTATACACATGCCAAAGGTCCAGCTTAGGCATGACACTCCCATCATCAGAGTACGTTGGTCCGGGCCTACCAGTTCTAGCACTGGACAAGGGAATGAAGTAGGATGGATTTTTTAGGTGCACCGTCTCCGCGTCAACAACCCCAGCAACTAACGTTGCATGGTGCCGTCCACGTCCCGAATGGTTGTGAGTGTTCACGAAATAAAATTTGCGAAATGAGTCCGGTTTAGTAAATTAAAAAGAAGCATTCACAAACTATTTCTAATTTTTGCTGAAAGGTATGCAAGTGTAATGCGTATCGTAGCTCAAGAAGAAAATGCGGGTGATATCGGAAGGTCTTAGTGTGATATTAGAAACGTACCGGATCCCAAACATATAATGCACGGACAACAAGAAAGGACGAAAGAACAAAGATGAGAGAAAGAAAATGCTAAGTTATAAAAAAAAAAAATGTCTTGTGATATTGTTCACATGGTGCGCAGGTATAGAGAGATGGCATCGCTGACTGATATACCGGCTACCTCATCATGGCTCTTTATTTGACAAGCCAGTAAACGCTATAATTCTACCTGTTGAAAAAAAAATATATTTTTTTTTATTGTGCAGGTTAGCACGGGACCTGAAGGCCCCCACGCACGGTTGGTGGATTAGGTGCAAAAGCGGCAATGACACCTTTCGATTCTAGAAATAGTGTTCGAAGTCGCAGCGGTCTCAGGCAGTAGTTGGAAATTTCGTTGTAACAACCGGGAGTATTGATCACAGTGCGCCTTGGCACGAAGAGCATTCCACTTGTTGCTGAGCACTCCCCAAAGCAACCGCTGACTGTACTTGAGGAGGGTTGAAACATAACCGCGTTAGAAGGCGAGAGAGCACTAAGGCTGCAAATGGGAGTTGTAGAGTTTGCTAACATCCCCTGACCGGATTCCGGCATTTAGTGAGCCTTTAGAAAAACTAAACTGCTGATTTCACAATTGGATAGCAACACTGCTGGTTCCTAAACAAAAGCAAATTTTTTAGTTTTGTTTAGAAGAAAGCATAACAGCCTCCTTAATTAGGATACCACGGAACGAAATATAATAGGAAAGTACTCATATGTATGTCTGGAAACCCTTGCAAGAAAACCTGGGAAGCTCACATAGGCAGTCAAATATTTGTCATGAAATAGTTAGCCCGTAACAGTTTATGTTTCTTAAGGATTCGTCTGCTGCCACTCCAAAGTTTTCATCAGGTTTCTTTGCACATTTGGATAGAAAGTTCATTTAATTGGCAGATACCTGTTTGAAAAGCATAAAACCGAAAAAGTTTAATATTACGGTATAATTTTTGCTGTTTTTAGATTTATGTTTTGGTAGTGCTTTTATTGTTTTGGAAAATATCCATGAATAATTAGACATTGTATAGCCACTTTACGTATTAATGTTTAAAACATTATTTTTAGCAGTGAAATTTATTTAAAACACGTGGCATGTTTAATTTGGAGGGATAATAATTTAATTGCGTAGACATGCGGTAATAATTTAGAAAAGTCGTTGTCAGGAAATATTTTTTTATAAAAAAAAACTGGCACTTGCGGAAAGTTTAGTATTTAAGAGTATCACAGTCTTTGTTATATATCTTTTCCTTGCACACCAATAAATTTTCGAATATACTTGCCGACAGAATTTATTCCTAAATAACTTGACACGTTCTTTCAAATACAAAATGTTCTTTAAATACGACCTACCAAGAAGTGGCACCTGGTTGTAACACTGAGGAAGTAAGCGGCAAAAGGTAATTAAAAAGTCTCTCTGAATTCTTTGAAAATTTACAAGATTGCGATGCCCTTATGTACAAGAGGCCTTACACGCTGCATAAACATTGTTGCTCGATATTTGACAAACCTACCAACCATTTCGAAAGCTATATACCTTTATTTACGAGGGTGGTCCGATAAGTACTTAGCCTACAAAAGAAAAACAAAAAGTTTTGGAAAAGCGGCGATTTTTTTTTCAATATAGTCTCCTTTAAGTTCGATACACTTGACCCAGCGATGCTCCAACTTTTGTAACCCATTTTAAAAATAGGTTTTCTCGAGGTCTGCAAAGTATTCTTCCGTGGCGGCGATGACCTCCTCATTCGACTCAAATTTCTTCCCGGCGAGTAACTTTTTTCAAATCTGGGAACAAAAAGAAGCCCCACGGGGTCAAATCTGGAGAATACGGTGGATGGGGCAGCAGTTCGTAGCCCAATTCGACCAATTTGGCCGTGGCGAGGGCGGAAGTGTAAGCCGGTGCGTTGTCATGGTGGAAGAGCACTTTTTCTTCGCCAAATGGGGCCGTTTTTTCTGCAATTCGGTGTCGAATCGGCCCAATAATTCGGCATAGTACAGCCCTGTGAGCGTTTTTCCCTTCTCCCGGTAGTTGATGTAGATCACACCTTGTGAATCCCAGAAACGGTGGCCATCATCTTTCCGGTCGATAGGACAGTCTTCGCCTTCTTCGGAGCACGTTCGCCGGGTGAAGTCCACTGTTGCGACTGTTCCTTGGTCTCTGGTGTGTACCAATGAATCCATGTTTCGTCGATGGTCACGAAACGACGCAGAAACTTCTTCGGATTGCGCTTAAACAGCGTCAAACACTGCTCCGAAGTGGTCTCACGGTTGCGCTTGTTGTCCGGAGTGAGCAAACGCGGCACCCATCTCGCCGACAACTTTCTCATGCCCAAAATTTTATGCAGGATATGACCCACGCGTTTTTTTTAGATGCCTACTGTCTCAGCTATCTCACGCACCTTCAATCGGCGGTCTGCCAATACGAGATTGTGGATATTTGTCACATTATCCTCCATGGTAGCCGCTTTCAGGGCACCTGGGCGTGACTCTTCAAAAACCGACGTGCGACCATGTTGAAACTTGTTAAACCAATTTTTGACGGTCGCCATCGAAGGAGAAGAGTCACTGTACACAGCATCTAAGCGCTCTTTGATTTCACTGCACGATTTCCCTTCCAAAAACAAGAATCGAGTCACCGACCGATATTGCTCTTTTTCCATTTTTTTAAAATTCACGGCCACGCCCGCTTCCACATGCGGTCAAAACAAAACTGCGAGTCCGATTTGGTTGAAATTTCAATAGTAGCTGTCTACGAGAATTTACTACACGATAGTACATTTTTCTTGCGATAGTGGCGCCACTGGGTGGTGAAGCTAAGTACTTATCGGACCGCCCTCGTATATCCACCAGAATCCACCAACAAATCTTACAAATGTGTTGTGTTAGCCGTAGCACACGGCCACTCGGGGCTTGTGATCATGAGATGGCGTATTCGGACTTGCACGCACAACCGGGGTCATCAAGTTTGACCTTTTTTGAATATTAAAGTATTAACTTAAACATGATATAAAAAATGTGTGCATCTGGCATTGTTGTACAGAGACACCTCTGATGGAAGACAGGCCAGTGCTCATTTCTGCAAGACTTCAGACGCTCAATTAGATATTCCGCAAGAAAAAAAAAACTGTCACCTGTTTATCTTTCTGCTTTTATATATAAGTATATGTATAATGTCCAAGAAATGAAAAACAGTGAAAATGCTGTATTACTATCATTGGCAGTTTACTAGGGCCTTTCATTTTATATAATTACTTACATCATTAGAAGGAAATTCGTTTTTGTTAAACAATGAACTTTTCGCATCTTCATTTTCCCATAAATACCAGAATAATATTCGTGAAACATTAAAAGAAACATTTCATGTCTTTAAAAGAATACACTGCCTGATAATACACAATTTAAACACTGCAACTGACAAGCAGCGTAAAAGCGTCATCAAAAGGAGGAAAGTAAAATCCCATTAATAAAACAAACGACAGAAGCACTCTAGGTAACCTTCGATAAAAAAATGCAGGATCTTTGCTTCTGCCATGTTGATAACAAAGAGTATATTATTTTATGACTTTCAAAGATGATGCTAATATACTTTGGCAATGACCGCAAACGATAACATTGATAACTGGGCATCAATATGTTTGCCGATTCGATCTCAGAGAAGGGCCACGCAGGAAGCCTCAATTCAATATTTGCTTAGAGCTTCCAGTAGCTGGGAGAGGACTCGTTGATTCTCCCGGGCATCGAAAATGGTGCTTTAATTTTATTGATAAAATGTTTTCATCTTGATTCTGATAAAATATTTAGTGGATGCTTTCTACCGCGAATATAACAGGGTAGTTTGCTCAACTGGTTGGTTGAACGACATATTGAAAAACAGCGCAAAGTAGTAGAAGGACAGCGTACATCCTGTGTCCTTCTTCTGCTTTGTGTCCCGTCTGTTTTGCGCTGTTTTTCACTATGACGCGAATATAAATGCACTAGGCCAGGGAATCTTCATATTTACAACTTTACCGACTTCCCAGGCACATAAATCCAGGTCATATATGATTAGTGGTCATGATCCCTGAAAGCAAAGGGTTTGTTTTGTTTCACAAAACCATCTGCAAAGCATACCATTTTCGTCGGAGAAATGACCTTTAGGGTTTATAGCAAATAAAAAAAAAATATTAGCAATTGTGTTGCATACGTGAAGCGTTATAGCATAACGCATTTTTAGAGACACTTTGAGCTTTGAGGTGCCAGATGCCTACTTTCACAGCGCTCTTCACATATAGTTGAACGAGTACCATGTGTACACTTGATAGTTTTCCCTAGACTGAAGCGATACTACCGCTAATCCGGCTAACTAATAAACCTGACGATCTTTCAGAGCATTCCACAATCTCGAGCTGCTCTTCATCAGTGCTCACAGGTATTCGAGCTCCTCCTCGCTTTCCTAACTCCCCCTCCACTACACCTATGGTCACTGGACCTTTCCGTTAACCAATCAGCGTCAAGCACCTTCTTCCTGCTCTCAAATCTGCGAACCAATCAGTGTCGAGCCTCGCGGCAACGCTTTTATCCAGGCTTCACTTTTGAATTAACGGGGCTTCTCGAGATGCCGGCCACCAGGCCAAAGAACGTTTCACGTTGAAACATGTGGCAGGGTGCCGAGTTGCAAACTGTCAGACGAAGAGCGGATGCCCCGCAGAGCTTTCCTGCCGAATGGCACCTCAACTTACGGCGATCTGTCGTGACATGCTGGATAGACACTCGCGCAATAATCTCAATGGCCTGCGTTGGATTCGCACCTGGCGCAAACGATTCTTTACTGCGATGCCCTTCCTCCTCCCCCCTGCTCAAGGCCCATCAGTGTCGAGCAGGGTTCTCAAACACGCGGCCCGTGACTCGCTGGTGCACGGCCCACAGGCAACCGGTCACGAGTCCCGGTTGCCATGTCCCGAATGCTTGAAAAGTAGCTCCGCTCTTTGAACGTATTTACATAATTTTTTCTCGTCTGTGTTCATTTGCTCTTTGTTTTCGCTTTTTTTTTTTTGCTTCTCAGAATTTTATAAAGTACAACAATTCCGCTACTAGGCTGCAGGCGCGAGCTCTTTGTTAAAGGATGCATCTCGGCTGAGTGAACTCTCGATCAGCAAGAGCAACTGGCGAAGATGAAGATACGAGCTCGGGATTATCGCTTTAAAAATATCACCATTAAAAAAAAAAAGAAAGCCGTTTACAACGCAGATCTTGAGGAGGAGCAGGGTACGGTACTGAGGGGAGGGTATACCCCTCCTCCCTCCTTAACCTTAGGGGGTCAGGCGACGTAGGGGGGAGTCACGTGCCCAAGGGGGGTCACGTGAACTGGGGGGTCATCTGACCTCACAATTACGACGACGGCGACGGGGACGCGGACGCCGCTCAAACCGGAAACGGATGTCTAAGAGCTGCGCTCTGAAACAAGTATGGGTGTTGTAATAGAAATCGCCTGGAAAGCAAGAGCTGTCAAAGTAACTTATTGGTTTTAGAGACATAATTATTCCTGAGTGGACTGAGCAACGAGAACGACAGTGTGCTTGTTCTCATGTTCTATAAAAATGCGGGCACGTTGGCGGGGCCGTGTCATTTTAATTATTGTCATCACATCATGTCAGGGCCTCAAGTAGTCACAGAAACAAATCGAATCTAAAAATGTCACTGCCAAAACTGAGGTTATAAAAAACAGAGCGCGAGGTCTCTTCTCTTTCAAATCGTTTTACCCCCCC
This sequence comes from Ixodes scapularis, assembly GCF_016920785.2. Classification (NCBI taxonomy): domain Eukaryota; kingdom Metazoa; phylum Arthropoda; class Arachnida; order Ixodida; family Ixodidae; genus Ixodes; species Ixodes scapularis. The sequence goes on along the minus strand of NW_024609857.1, from coordinate 110,824,770 downwards.
TCCCTTTTCCTGGTCAATCTGGTCCCCACACTCAAATGAGTTTGAGACCACTGGTGTAGAGCCTCGGCGCCACGCTTTTATTGAGGGTTTACCTTTATCCTGGCGAACGTTTCATGGTAAAAATAAACTTACTAATTATGTAGGGAATCTGCTCAAGTTGAGGATCCAGTGTTGCGGTCAGGACTCGAAGAACGGCGAAGAAAATGAAATTTCCAGAAAGGGTCGCACCACAAGAAGTGATCAGTGCCACGATAGCAAGAGTAAGGAAGGTAATCCTGCGTCCAAGCCTATAAAACGTAGGACAAAATTGTGTCGTGACACTTACACACTTGAAAAAAGCACATAGAAAGATATGCTTCTAGAGTATTGAATATGATTTTCATTCAAAACTGCTACACTCTTAAAAAAGCCCGTGCGTCTACTTTCCCGCACAACACTCTGAGAGCCAATCACCGCTATTTACAGAGGCAGCTCAGCGAATGACGGTGCCGTAACACATGTTTAGACCCAAAAACGCAGTCTGAGCTGTGACATTAAGCAATGCAAAACGTCACGCTTGCATTGCTTAATGTCACAACTCAGACTGCGCTTTTTGCTCTAAACATATGTTTCATCATCGTTATTTGCTGAGCTGCCTGCGTAGGTTGCGGTGATTGTCTCTCCGAGTGTTTTGCAGGAAAGCAGACGCACGGGCTTTTTTTTAGAGTGTAGGTCGTTTGGTTAAGTCATTAAGAATTTTGACTTTTTTTTTCTGAAGCATGCAAAGTTTTGTACCCAAATGAGAGGGAAATAGCTGGAAGATGCCGCCAAACTACGTTCTAAAAAACATATATCGATTGAATTAGCCCTGAAATAGGTTGAACCGTTCCTCAGTTGGTAGCACGGCTACTGACGAAGAATTCGCTACAATCACTGTGAACTTACCCTTCTAGTAGTTTCCTAAAATATGTATCGTAAAACGCTACGCTAGCCGAACTTTTTCCACATTATTTGGCAAGAGCTGCTACAATACAAACACCACGTTAACTTAACTCTACGTGGTACAGGGAGGTAATTAGCGCAATTTGGGTACCTTATTTGTTTCAAGAAAATTCACGAACGTGCATTCTACTCACTAGAGTAATACGCAGTCAACATTGCTCAGTGGTAATCTTATCCTAACTCGGAAGGCAGCAAACAGGTGCTATGCATATACTTATTTAACACTATTCTTCTCAGTCAGGGGTTCAGTAGGGGATGGGTAAAAGCAAAACATAACAATACCACTGGAAAGTAAAACACTTGATATATCAGAGTTAGGTCAGTTGGATGACTGTATGGTGGCCCAGTTTGTGAAAAACAACTACAAAAAACTATGAAGTAAATTTGCCTGAGCGATGCTATAAAGTGCTTACTGCTTTGCCTGAGCGATGCTATAAAGTGCCACACGGAGTGCAAAAAAAAATCATTGAAGCAGTTTAAGCTTATCTAAATATTATTTCGTTCTTCAATGCGTAACACTTGCGTGTTTTATTTAGTGGAGATGCTCTGGAAGTTGTTCAATAAAATTGAATAACTCGTAAGGCGGCCCATTTATCTCTATAGAGTTATCTGGTAAAGTGTGAGGTACACCCTGCTTTAATGCGGTGAGCCATACACACTTTTTCTTATCATAGTGCCGTCGTGTGACTGGCGAACATTGCACCTATCGGTAGAGATTGCGCTATTTCCCTAAATGTCATTTTCCACAGATACGCCCTTCAGACCAAAAACAGACACTCTAAATTCTGGTTCACACACTTGCGACTTCTTGTGACCCTGTTTATTAGCGTTTGTAATATCTTGCGACGAGAGAACAGATAAGCATGGTGACGCCATTTATGATGTGGTCCTAAAAATGCATTTCACTGCAGCAAAGGTTTTTCAGTATTAGCGCAAATCCATAACCGTAACATTGCCACCCGCAGGGCCGAGAAAGCAACGCTTGGTCACGGACTTCTAGAAGATTCCCGTTCATTCTTGCACCAGACGAAACCTTCGCTCTGCTTGCTTGTTCTCGAAAGTGTCAGTTCATCCTCGCCCCGAGGGCGCGACTCTCGAACCTTCTTGGCCGGACTTTCGAGGTAGTGACGCACTGTAGTTAATAAGCAGCTGACTGCGACCTTGTCGAGTCAGTCTCGCTTTCGCTCTCTTATACACCGCCGAATCGCCGCCCGCTTTTCTGCTACCTCGACGCTCTTTTTTTACTTATTCTGATTTTTACAATTTCGCCAATTAAACCTTTATTTTCAGTTCACTGTCCGTCTTGTCGTCACCTTCATTAGTGACAATATCAATGAGAGGTGGTCGTTTATTATATTGGCAATAGTTTTAAAAGCCAAAATTGAAAGGATGATTCGCGCAAAAAAAAGGAATTATGCGAAAATCGTGAGTGTTTCACTTGGACCTGATGGATGTTCCACTTCCACTAATAGACGAGTCATTAGTAGGACAATCGGTGAGAAAGTGGCAAGATCGCCGACAGCCACGGTTGATCGGCGCCGAGGTCAAGCGCGGTGTTGGCCAAATGGGGTGGTCAGCGATGTCGCCGACTTTCTTCCCGAGTGTGCAAGCCCCTGGAAAATCCACGGGCAACGAAAGATGCGCAAGTGAACGCCTGTCGAAAGGGCCTACGGAAATACGCGGGTTGAAAATTAGGTTTTTTTTACATTATACTTGGAAAATTCTTTTATGTCCAAAGCTCGTACAATCAACGGATGAAACCCACTCTTTCAATCAACAGAAAATCCCTTCTCAATGTTCACAAAGCGTGTCTCGTCCCCTGCTTAAGATTTTTTATTTCATTTGATGAGGAGAAGCCATTCAAGCCTTCTGCCCCCTAAAACATGTAATCTCGGTAAACCAATCGCATATAGTAATTGCGGCGAGATGCGAGGTTATTATTTTCAATGCCTGATTGATTTGGCCGGTCATGGCAAACGCGCAAAAAACACCGAGCGCCGTCACGATGCACTTTTGACGCTGCTTAAGCGGCTCCATCGGAAAGTGAGACGTAATATTGCCGCGTGTAGAAGATACGCTTCAACGTAGCTCGTGACGGTTCCGTTTGCGTCCTGTGTCTTTGCTCGAAGGAGGTTCTCGGCTCTCTCCCGTCGGTGGTGACTGGCGAACGTCCGTCGAAGTTCTTCTTTCAGCTGGTCCCATGACGCAAAGAAAGCCTCATGGTTCTCAAACCAGTGCCTCGCAGTTCCATCTAAGGAAAACCACCTCCACCAAAACTTTCAGGGAGTAAAGCAAGGAGGCAATAAATAATTAACCGAAAAGAAAGGTTTAATCGACGAACTTGTGCCAAGCAAAATAAAGAACGAGCAGAAAACCGGGCGGCGATTTGGCGGCGAAACAGGAAGCGAGAGCGAGGCTGGCCATGGCAAGGTCATTCTGGCCTCCTTATCTTTTCCTCTCGGGGTAAGGGTATACACGGACCTTCTACATGAACGGGGAAGCGTATCTTCCTGATCATGCACGCGGCATTATAAGTGAGCGTTTTTTTTATCTAGGGCCTCGTGCGGGACAGGTGCCGCCACAAGGCGTATTCAAGCAAGAAGGCGGGGTTTGTAAACCCCCTCCTTCCCCCCCCCCCCCCCCTCCCCGCTCCACCCGCCGGAGTTACACTTGCGTCGTTCGCATCTTCCCTCTTGTCCTTGTTCGCGTTTTGTGCGCGCTGTTTATTTCCGGTAATACTAACTTTACTGTCTTGAAATTGGCTGTTCACCGGTAGAGAGTATATTGAAACTTCTTACCTGTCCGCCATGAAACCGAACAGAAGTGTCCCCAAGACGCTGCCCACTGTACATAGGGAGTACAACATACTCGGCAGATGCCCGTGAGAACACACGAGATCAAACTGAAAGTCAGACAAATAAGGCCAACTTACTAAACTGTATAAATGGTAAAAAACTGGAATTTGAGAAACACGTATAAACATAGAAAATCGTGTGTTTGACTATTCTGTATACTTGTTTTTTTTAGCCCCTGATTATCAGGCTATTTTTATAATCACGAACAGTCACCAGCTAGCTTGTTTTATAATATCCTTAATGGAGCGTATGTTCTTATGTTGCGTCATTAGAAAGCTGTGGTTAAACGGTTTACAGTAGTGACATTTCAACGCGAAATTAGTGTCGAGCACGGAGCAAGATTTACTTCACAACACAGTTGGCCCGAACACAACGTCAGCAGATTTGAAAACTCTCTTTCATATAAAACCAAGGTCTACGGTCAAAGTTGGTTTGGCAAGAGCGGGTACAGTACTACGTTGCAGTGATGTGCCGTTAATTCGAACACCTCCATTCCCGCAAGAATTCTTCATAATAGACACTTTCCGGAATTCAGTCTGGCCACTTTGATATCTATCATCACCTATTTGTATCCTATGTACATGCTAATGGCGGCCTTTTGGTGGATACAAAAGAAAGAATTTGAAGACAGGCACCTATGCGGAGCTTGAACATTCCAGACGTTAGTGCGTTGTCACCATGACAAGACTTATACGCTTCTGTGCGCTACGTATTTGAGCGTGTAATGCAAAGCCTAGGAACGCTCGGCTTCGGCACGCTCCAGATAGCTAATGCTCATGACAATAGCAAAGTAGAAATTTGAACCAGTTGGTTCATGATCAGAATATAAAGCGCCAAAAAAAAAATGACAGGACAAAAAGGAGAGTAAACAGGACGACGCGCTCGTCCTGTTTACTTCCCTCTTTGTCCTGTCGTTTTTTTTAGCGCTTTCTATTCTGATCAGGACAATAAAATCAAAGAAAGGGTAAAACACCGGTGAGCTGGTGAAGAACTTCCATAGTGGCCGGAGACACAGAACGATAAAAAAGAACAAAAAAAAACAACAAGAACAACTCTCAAACACAGCTTCTAGTTTACTTGGACAATGAACGTTCTTATATATACGGCGAGACCCCCTCCACCAGAGAAAACACCTCTTCTTCACTAGGTCACCGAAATCCACAACTCAGACAGATCCAAAATGCTTCACTCCAACTAGCCACCCTGACGACCTCGTTTGAGGGGCTAACACGCCACAAACGATAACAGGCAACTCAATCCTTACTATTCTTAAAAACAAACACACAAAACAAGACATCAGATAGACGAAAAATGCTCCATATAACTGGCTAGGGATGGGCAGTATTTCAATACAAATATTTGAAATACGTATTTCAAATACTTTGTGTATTTTGCATTGGTATTTAATTACAAATTGGGTAATGTATTTCTCGTGTGTATTTAGATACTAAAACGTGGGTATTTCAAGTACAATGGTAATTAAATACAATTTTGTGGGCTAAAATACATCCCTCAAATTTATTGTCACTGTCCAGAGCAGGAAGAAAACTACGTTCTGCACCGAATGCAGTGTATCTGAACCAAGCACAAACGTTTGGTGACTTTGTGATTACGCTGCTAGTCCAGGGCAAGAATAGTGACGAAATCGGCGTTCACAGGCAGACCGGCTAAATAAGTGCCTATGACAACTTGTAATGCTTTCCAGCCTGATTTCCATCCATATTTTTGCCTGGAACATTCTAAATGAGCGGGTCGTCCAGATTTTCGAAAGTGGTGCGAGTTGCAACAATAAAAAAATCTCAGGCTAGTGCTGCGCGTCTTGGTCGTTTCGGTTCTTTGTTGGTCTTTACCAAAATGTAATCGGCAAAAAAAGCTGCTTGAAGCTCTGTGCTTTTTCATTTATTACGTCCAAGCTGATTACATTTTTTTGTGATTATATTTCTATTATGTTACTAGAGCCTCGCACACTAACTCCCGAGTGTGCGATGCAAAATTAAAATGAGATACCCAGAAACCCGTTGTAGGTGCCCTGAAGTCGCTGACGCAAATTTTGAGGAATGTATTTGGAAAAGCATTTGGAGGAGACCAAACACATTTGGTTGTATTTGTATCTTGTACTTCAATGCTTTTTTGGAAATGTAATTAGATTTGAAATTAAATACATTTTTGACGTAGTATTTTGTATTTGTGTTTCGATACATATTTGCATGTATTTTGCTCATCCCTGTCACTGGCCAATGCCAAAGACGGTGTGCTTGCACGATTGCCAGACGTCGAAATACGCAAGGTCTACCTCAAAACTCTACGGCCATTTTCTTTCTTTTTGTGCAAAACCTGGGTATTCCCCGACTCATTAAACTGTGGTGAATGTGATGAAGAGCTTTTCTAAGCTAAGCGCCTCGTACATAATGGTAATTCCTTGATATCATCGAAGATTAAACAAATAGAGAGAACACTGTACGGCGCAGAACACCATAAATTTCGTACATCTGCCGTTGATGAATAGGTACTATATCTTAACCACCATTAGCATACAAAAATGCAGCCCGATATTTGGGTCACTAGTTGGTGTTGAATTTGTGAAAGGGTCTTTTGGAGCTGTCTGCAATAACGAGACAAAAATGCTTGTGTTTATCAATTTCTTCCCCGAAAATGTTGTCTATATATATAGCAGAGCATCCATTTCACGGAACCCATATTAACGAGACATGGCTATACTAATTTGGCCTGACAATATAAAAGAAAAAAAAAAAAACTGGCGATGTCGTACTTCACCTTCTGGTAGGGCTGCAAATAATTATTATTGCCGGCTCTGCTTATTATCGCCCGCTAACGTTTCTCGAATCGAAACAACTGAAGTTGGATAGATCTTTTTGCGTAGGTAAATAGAACCGTTTATTTCAAAGATGCAAAACAAACGTTCAGACGTTTTAAGAAATTAATTGCTAGACCAGTTTTGTGACAGCCTGCCCGTAGCGAAATATCTACATGGTGTTTAAGGGTCTGGCACTTGCGCAGCCATGCGATAAAAACGAGAGGTTTAGTCACCCAATGGGTAAAAATTATTTGAATAATCAATTCAGGCTGCCACGTGTTTTTCTCCGAACCGGCATGCAAAACTTTTGCAAATAATTCCTAATCGTGACCTGAAGATAAGATAAAGCATTCACGAAACAAATACTTTTCTTAAAGCTGCTGCCGGCTGTCGGTCATACGACCGCAGTTCTATAAACCGATCCGAAAAGGTTACTGTGTCGCAGGTAACTTCGTTATCAGATACGTTAGCACAAGCTAAGTCTTGGCCCTGTAGTTCGCTTCTTTATTGTTTGCATAGCTTTTAAAATCCTCTTCACATAGGAGTTGGTTCTATACCCGCTATATCGGGTACCTAAAAAAGGTTTTTCTTACTCCACAATAAATTCAACCTATAGTGCGGAATTACTCATGCCATGTTTCTCTTCTAGGCTAAATTTAAGAAAAAAAAATCTATCCGGGGAAGCAAGCGTTCAAGGAAAAAAAAAAGTCTCCCGATGCTATGTGCAAAAAACAAGGGCTTTAAATGAACTGCAAACGTAAACCCTAAAGTATGAAAAACAAAGACACTGCATCACCTGAGTGGGTACGGTCTCGTCGAAATCCGTCTTGTCGTAAACAAACTTTTCACACGGTTGTCTCTCGAGGCCGTGGTTCAGCAGTCCGGACACGTTCAGTAATCCTCCTGGGAGCAGGTCCAGGCGACTCTTGTTCAGCATCCACGGCGACAGCACCGAACACTCGTCCCTGCTCACCACGAGACCCCGTAGCATCTCCGCTTGGGATCCGTTTAAAGCCAGCGACTCTAGTTCGGGAATCACGCATGTGTGATCCGGCGTTGACAACAAGAATATCAGGTTCATTGAGAAAAAGGAGAATAGCGCCGTCGAAGGGAACAGAAAAAGCCACATGAGATACTTCTGGAACTTGCCGTATCCCCCCACTTCTTCGAGCACGTCTTCGAACTCCATCGCGGTACCGTTTGTCGGAGATGCACGTTCGGCGTGGAGTTTGTCTTGTTCGTCAGTCATTTCTTCGGAAGATTTCCTCGTGCGGAACAGAAATCGAGTGGTCTTATCGATATCTCACAACTGACCCAAGGACTCAAAAGCTGATAATGTGGTCTCGGGCCTTATCGGCGTTCGGACAACATTGCCTCCTCTTTTGGATAGAATAGATTCCCCAGCTTGACGCCTTCGCAGACGGCGAATCTCGACATTTTTGGCTTAAGTGAAAGCCAGCTTTTATTTTGGCATGCTCATTAGTGGCACTATCACTCGACACCCGGACACTTGTCGCCACGAGCAGCCTTTCTAAGCACAAGTGCTGAAAGGCGCTTGCCCGAAGGCGACGACGCTATTCCCAGTTGTGTCAATCTGTGGATAAAGTGAGAAAGGGAAAAAAACAAAAATTTAAGACAGCATCACTCCGATATTATGTACCCAAATGACATGCTTTTCATTGACATTTATGTTAAAAATAGCGCAAAAGAGACGGGACAAACAGACGCAAAAAGAAGCACACAGGACCAGCGCTACATGCACTTGTCCTGTGTTTCATGCTTGTGACAAAGACGTTTGCATAAGCGTCGCTTCGGTGTATATGCAGCCGAAAGAGTACAGTTTCATTAACACTATCTAACTTGATAATATTAACGCGGCAATTTTTCTGTTTTTTTACTCGTTACGATTGTGCGGCGGGGTGATGTAGCTGTTTTGCGGACTTTTTGGAACAGGCGGTGGGCAGCCTGTATCTGCTGATTTGGCGGTATGCCCTGTTTTCGTTGAGACGAGACTAAGCGCGTGCACGGCGATAGCGAAGTTGGAAGCATTTAATGAAGTTTAGTTGCCAGTTAGCACTTGTACTGTGTGCTTCTTCGTCTTTTTGTCCCGTCTCTTTTGCGCTATTTTTAATATGAATGTCCATTACCAACTTGCCCAGCAGACCAAGCTTTTACTTTTCATTGACGAACGCCAGAAAGCCGGTCATGAAAGTTTAGTGGTTTTAAAACCATGTCCTCCAAATTTTACACTTGCAAAACAAAAACAAAAACAAAAAGGTACCGAAGAATGAGATTTGAAGTTTTAACAACATCTTATCTCACAACCACAAAAGCGTATGAAACAACAACAAAGAAAGAAAGAAAGACGAAACAAAGGTTGAGCATACAGACTCATTGGTCAAGTTCATTTAGAAATGAACGTGACGAAATTCTCCGTGACGGGGCAGCTAATATGTTGAATTTATTCTTTTCCAACATCTTCACTCGCAAAAAAAAAATATATATATATATATATATATATTCTCACTCAAAACGTATACTGTCTGTCTTATCAGAAAATGGTCATGTACCCTGTTTCATTTAGCACCGAATGAATTCACAAACTAATCTTAAATTAGGCCTCGAGCAGTCCCCTTCAAAATGTTGGTATATGCCGAATTTCTCGAACTATTAACGCATGCAGATTCAAGCATATTCACCAGTTTTGTCAACAAATCCTCAATTCTAGTGAAATACCATCCGACTCGCGCTTTGCAAAAGTAAAACCGATTTTTAAATCAAATGTCAAACCAATTCTATCCGCCTATTGTCTTATTTTCATAATCAGTGTACCTTGTAAGCTTATAGAACATGTTCTTTATACTCATACATCTTACACCTGAAAGAATGTAAACTCTTCTTTTCCAAAAAGCATGGTTTCACAAAAAACACACTTTTGCACCAGCCAGCTTTCGAGCGCATCACAGATCTTCATTTTAACATTCATAGCTCAGTACAAACCGACATTATATTCATAATTATGAAAATAATCCCTGGAGAAGGGGAACAAGAGGGACAAAGGACAAACACAAATTTCCAAACACAGCTTGGTGACTGGTGCGAGACCGAAAAAATCGATCATTTTTGTCCAGCTCGCTTGCACCTTTGCATTTAATTGCATTCTAATTATATTCATAGACTTCGCCAAGGCATTTCATATGGGTCCGCACCATTGTCTACGCCTGAAACTCTCTTTTCTCGCGACCAACCCAATAGTCGTCATATAGATAACATCGTTCCCAACAAGGGAAAGCAGTCAGTCTCGATAAATAATTATTTTTCTACCTCGCTACCGGTAACCTCAGGTGTGCCTCAATGTAGCGTTCTTGACCCCCACTATTTTTAATACATATGAATTACCTTCCTTTCTTGATAAAATGTACCATTCGGCTGTTTGTCGATGATTGCTTTATGTACGGGAACATTACTGGACCAACAGATCATTGCAGTCTCCAAAATGACCTCGACTTCATAACATCCTGGAGCTCTAGCTGGCAAATGAATATTAACCCTAAAAAATTCAACCAAATGACCGTTTTATAAAGCTATAACAAATCGTTCGTTCAATATAAGCTTGTAACGCAGCCACTAAAATATGTTTTAGTCTATAGGCATCTCGTCTTTCATATCTGTGAAAGCTTCTCATAGAATCTCCATGTTAATAACTTTATCGCGAGCTCATTGAAATCATTAGGATTCTTAAGGCGCCTCAATCTTGCCCCTTCTGCAACAAAATTACTGGAGCATAAAACATTAATTCGACCAAAATTTGAATGCGCCAGTGTAATAAGGCGTCCACATAAAAACTATCTTACTGCTAAAATAGAGTCCGCTCAAAATGAAGCAGCCCGCCTCATGTTGAACGATATTTCACGTGATAGCAGTGCCTCCGCCTTAAAATGAAACCTTGGTCTTCCTTCATTATCAACTAAAGGCCAAACTTATCGGAGCTGTTTTTTATGGTATTTAGTATAGTTTTTAATACTTCAGAAATATTTATTACCAATCGCCTCATTACATTCCCTCTTGAACCGATAACTTGAACGAACTTCAACAATATCGGCCGCATAATACCTCTCGTGATTTCTCCCGTAATACTGATCATTACTCAATAAAACAGCTTGTCGGAACAAATCGTGACTAACATTTATCTTCTAGTGTTTAAAGCATTCTGTAAGCACTTATATTATAACTAATTTGTGTAGAAATGAGTGTAATTTTGTGTACTTTTTTATAGTCATGTTATGCCATTTTATAAAGTTGTATAAAGTTCATAATATATTTTCTTTTGTAGATGAGCTCCCCTCAAGCTATGCGTCTGAAAAGACGCCTTTGGGGTAATTAAATGGAATCAAAGGAGACGAAAAAAGAACAAATTATATATTGACATAATGGTCATTTCAGGCGCGTTTTAATGTTCATAATAAACTCCAGAGCCCATCTGGCTCCACATACTTCTCGCTGCAATACGAGCACATGGAAAGCTTGCAAATATCTATGAACACAAAACTCGGTCTAGAGGACAGATGTTTACTACGTCCACAATATGAATTCTAGCTTCACATGTGAGCAGCCAAACACCTCAGGCCACGAACGGCAAATTGTTCAAACAGGCCAACAGACGAACGCTGGAGCCTAAGACCATAAAACAGGTACGGCAAACAATCTGTCACAAACTGACTGACCACCTTCAATTTCTTGGGACACATGTTGGAAGCGTTTATGAAAAATCTAAAGTGCCGCAGGTTAAACACTGCAACGCCACTTCTGCGGATATGTTCTTTGTTTTAGATACGCTAATTCATGAAATCATTTTGTGAACTGCTTTGTGTATTATATAATACAGTGCGTCATTTTTGCGACTTGTTATATGTTTATATTTAGTCACGTACCTTTATTATATCCTGAAATCTTATTTTAAGGAACAGGTGAAGGCCGGCGTTTTTTATTACGGGTACTTCAAGTTTTTTTTCTGTTCAGGAAACGTCCACAGCAATTCGTACTGTACTCATTCTCTCTTGACTTTTGTCCTCACCTCATTTGCTTTCATGTTGCTAATTAAGGTGCCTGTTCTGAAATATATGTTATCAATGAGCCGGCAGCCCGAAGAATGCATGCACATCAACAAAAACCCAAATGTTTTTCACCTCCTTGACACACTGGAATAAATTTGTCATGAATTGGAACTTCTGCTGGATTACCCAAGCACCAAGAAGCATGCTGCAAGTGTGGGCATACACACTGTGCGCGCTGGCGTCCGCAAATGTAATGTTTGTAAAGGGCAAACATTTAAAACCTTTGGCAATTATCGCGTGCACTTGTCAACGCCCTATATTATTGAATTATTTCGTCTCTTTTATACAGGTAAGGCGAGCGTGAGCGGCATGCGTTCCAACGTTTAAGCTAATCTCTTTAAAGTCAGTTCACACACTTGCGTCAGTGTCATACGCAGCAAACCAAATGGCTGCAAAGACCGGAATCACTGGGACAACTGTGACTATCGGTTGCTCCACGAAGCTACTTAATAAATGCGTTGCTTGCCACGTCCTACATGGCAAAAAGTTGACCCGGTGACTTCGTCCTTGCTTTCCTTTCGGTATCTCTGAAGGCTGGTAGACATTTACTTCAGTTATGTCAACACCAACCAAGACAAAAGGCACAACGGGAAACTGTGACTTATGATTACTTCCCGAAGCTACTTCTTGAATTGGTTGCTAAATCATCTGTGGTAAAAAACTATTCCCGGTTACTTTGTTGTCACTGCCGCTTCAGTCACACTGAACGCAGCCAATACATATATCTTAACCGGATATAAACGTAACTAGGGTGCCTTCATGTGTGCCTTGCTTAGGGTGGAGACACCTGACCATTTCGTCCTACATTTCTATTTTTATTTTTTGTTCAGAAGCTTGTGAAAGAGCCTGTCCCGGCACGTGTTTGTGGCGCTGACTGTGCTATGGCGACATTTTGTTTTCGTCGATTTATTTGTATTTTACCCGTGAGCGCGTGCTGTCGGCATTGGTTACTACAAAGGGTGGCATCACACTAAGCAGAAGAACATTGAGGCACCCTAAACGTAACAAACACGACTGTCTCAGCCAGAGACCAGTGTTCGAGTAAGTAGGCAATAATTTAGATTAGGAGAATTGCGAAAACATCAATAGACAAATCTCATCAGCCAGATTCGTTGCGCCTCTGGTGCCGGCATGCATCGTGGGAATCGTAGTCTTTCTGCATGCGCGACAACCCTGCTGTGTGTCTGCGCGAGCAGAGCACGAGAGGACACCAGCTGTTTCGGGCACCGCCACCTGCCTTCTCTGAAATGCAATTGTGGAGACGTCTCGCACGCGTGGAAAGCTTAGTAGGATCGGTCTGTTACGTTAACTAACAAAGATTGATAGTCGAGTTTACACTTGGAGCACACGATGCACCAGACACTGTCATTACAAAACCATCTTTCTTAATCTATATTTTACTGAATGTGTCATATTCGGTGGGCTGTTACCCAAATGCAGTGATTGCTTTTCACGTGACGTATGAGCAGTGGAGCGGATCATTATAGGTGCATCCAAACTGAAGGTGTATTCACACGGCAGACTTTTTCAAGGACAACTTTCTACGTCACCTTTCCTCCGGTTCAAAATCCGCCGTGATCCAGGCAAAGAAAAAAAAACAAAAACAGACACAAAAAAAACACAAAAAAAAAACACGCAATTTCAAGAGTTTGTTCGCGGACCACATGAACGTGTCCGGAGAACAACTTTTGTTTAATTCTCGCTTTTTCGGGATCTTGCGTGGTCCGCGCCAGGTCCGCAGACTCAACTAACTTGGAAGAAACGCGTCGAAGGCGCTCAAATGCGAGAGAGAAACGCAGGACGCCGGCGTTCTGAATTCAAGCGCGTTCGACGAGGGCAGTGAAGACAAAGGCAGCCGAGTTGCCAGGTATACCCAAACACGAGAGTTTATGGTGTAAGACAGACTTTTTATGGGAACAGTGTAGTCCTGGGTGTTGTTTACAGGCCCAGGACTACACTGTTCTCAATGCCTAATGCCAGTATAAAAATTATAGAAGATCTCAGTGACTACTTGGCTCGTTTTTGTAATGATCGTGTGTGGCTAATTTTAGCCGGCGATTTTAACTTGCCGCACATTGATTGGCCAAACATGAGACTAACAGGTTTGTAAACTCGCGATTCGGAACTTATACTGGATTGTTCGTTTTCGTGCCATCTAAATAAAGTAATCTCATCGCCGACCAGGGTGGGCTCCACAACAAAGGCTATGTTGGATTTAATTTTTGTTGGGCGCCTAATATCAGATTACACTGTTGATGTGCAAAACGGACTGTCGGACTTTTAGTTCCTGTATTTCACGTCAAGCTTTATAAAAAAGAGCAATGAAAATGCTGCACAAAAGTGTGTGGTTAAAAATTACAACGCCGCTTATGATGTTAGTATATTCGGCTCTTTAGAAACTGCTTCTGATTATTCTAGCCAGGAATGCGAGGCTGACACCTTGTGGACCATATTCAAATTTTCTTTTTTAGGTAATCACTGCATCAACAGGTTCATCCCTGACAAAATAATAATAAAAAAAAACACGGCGAATTATTCCATGGATAACGAGGGAAATAATACAAGTATAACGCAGGCTTCAGCGGAAATGACGGGACCCCCCTCAGAAGCGTTCAGATATTTCCAACATGCAGCCACAATTAAAAGAAAAAAAAAAAAGGTTTGCGAAGGATTGTTTTTTGGGGCACTCTTGGCAGCGTTCTTAAAGTAGCACCAAGTAAGTTGTGGAAGTTCTTATCTGGAACAAAGAAAAAAGAAGTTGAGTGTATATCTGCTGGTGGCTGCCAAGTCACTAATCCTAAAGAGATTGCGGTACTGTTTAATCAGCAGTTTCCGTCTGTTTTTAATATTCATACCCAAACGCCATACAATCAAGCGAGTGAGTCCCGATCCCTGATGGGAGTGTTCTGGGTGAGTCAGGGGGGTATCTTTAACCTTTTACTTAATCTGGATATTAAGAAAGCAAGTGGACCAGATAATATACCATCGGCATTTCTTAGGCGATATGCCGAGTGGATGTCCCATTACTTATACATTATTTTTGATTTGTCATTGACAAGAAGGACCCTTCCATCAGACTGGCGTTGTGCACGCGCTGTGCCGGTTTGGAAAAGTGGGGATGCACAAAGTGTGTACAATTAGAGGCCAATATCCCCTACTTCCGTGAGTTGTACAATGCTCGAGCATATTATTAGTAAACATATTACGGACTATTTGGAAACCAATAATTTGCTTACAAGTGCACAGCATGGCTTCCGGCATGGGCTGTCAACGGTCGCCCAACTGGTTAAAATATTTCACGACTTCGTGCAAGGAATTAATAATAGAAAGCAGCTTGACGCCATTTTTCTAGATTTCGCAAAGGCGTTTGATAAAGTACCGCAGAACTAACTCGTACGAAAACTCTTCGCAACAGGAATGAGAAGCAGTCTAGTTGAATTCATACATCCATATCTTACGAATAGTTCCCAATTTGTAGAAATTAACCTCCACTCTTCAGGTCCCTTGCCCGTCACATCGGGCGTCCCGCAAAGGTCAGTTCTCGGACCCATTCTATTTCCTATTTATATAAATGAAATTGTTGAAACTGCGCGCGAAGGCGTTAATATACGGCTTTTTGCTGATGATTGTGTGGTCTATAAAGAAATATAATCCAGCGAAGATCAAATTAAACTGAACGGAACTCTTCAAAAGATATTTTAGTGGTGCGAGGAGGGGCAAATGACATTAAATTTAGACATATGTAGAGTGCTCCGAGTGACAAACAAAAAGACAGTAAAAACATTTCAATGCTGAATTGGCAGCCTTAGGCTTGGGAAATTAACACAAGTAAAATTACTTAATATGACAATTACTAAAAACTTGAGTTGGGACGCTCTTATTTCCAATGAGTGCTCTACTGCACTCAAGACTCTGTAATCTCTAAGAAGAAAGCTACCGTTAGCCCCGCCCTCTAATAAACTTATCGCTTATGAAACATTAGTAAGGCCACATTTAGAGTACGTGTGCGTGCTTTGTGACCCTACACACGAAGGAACACCGAAGAACTAGAAAAAAAAAAACTAGCAGCAAGATTTATTTGCATTATATTCCGGAGATTAGACAGTCAAACACAAATGTTAGACACACTTCAATTAGATTATCTTCATTTACGTAGAAAACACTTGAGACTCAAGCTGTTATACTTATACTTGTTTTATCATGGACACCTGAAGGTTGACGTTTCCCCCTACCTAACACCTGTTTTAGGTCGTGACACGCGATTCAATTACGGTAGACTACTGATATCGCAGTAACAAAAACATTTTCAAAAACTCATTTTTTCTCGTAAACAATAACTGAAGGTTTGATTTGAATTTTGTTTTTTTGCTATTTTTTGGTGGTTGTTTCATTGGCTGTGTTCCAAATCTTACTCAGATGGATCCGAGTTACTCCGTCGTGTCGTGTCAGGTGACAACACAGATAGAAAAGCGCTGAACGCGGGTAGGCTTTGGGACGCCAAGGTACAAAACCCTTACCCTGGAGTAAGATCGAGTAAATTTTGGAACACGGCCATTGTATTCAAGTTTTCTCTTTTTAATTATGTCCTGTATTATATATTATACGTCCACCCCTAGCAAGGCCTGCAATGTTGTTAAGTGAAAAAAAAAGTTCCGCGTTCTGGCGTATTCGCGCGCTTTAGTCTCCTCCTCTCTCCCAGTTTCTTGGCGCATTGCGCCGAACTCCTCGAGCGACAACTGGCTGCAGGAGTCGTCTTTTTTATTTTTTCTTCTTTACTGCAGACCATTTTCAGCGTTCGTTCATATGGCCATTGATTGGCTGTGTTTTAGGTAGCGGTTCACATTAGAATCTAAAAAAAGGTATAAATGTTGTTAAACTTGCAGCGCCGGTTTATCGTAGATTAGGATAACAGTCGGGAAGTTCACAACATGACCGCAAGATTGCAATAGAGGAAGCACGTCGAGAGATACCAGGCTTTTGTATAACAACGAGCCGAGATCCGGCTATGGGTAACGAAGCTGCGTTTATGAATAGCGGCCGAGGTTATGCTTGAAAAGTTAAACACAATAAAATTTTGTTGTACATAGCTTTACTTTTTTTTATGAAGTCTTAGAACACCGGGCGCACTGCTGTCTCGGCACAAATCTTGTCGCGTCCGGAGGCGTGTTGAATTCGGCGAAGTGACGACCGGCGATAAACAAGACCCTGCAGATAAGTCTCCGTAACTTGTCAGTATTCGGAAATGTTCTCTTCTTTAATGTTTGCAGTGATGCGTGTGTCCTCATGAAGAATGGCTCTTTTTTCGAGAAACTGTCGCACAACAAAAGATGAGTTCCGGCTTAACATACTGGGATCTTGCCGGCTCAAGTCGGGGTACGTGCTTTCTCACCAACTGTTTCAGCGGGGCCTTTCTAACGCGTGAAGACGGATTTGAATACGCGGAATGCCCTGGCGGGACGGTGCATTATTTTCAGATATCCACCTGTACTTAACAGCGTGCTAGGTAAGTTCCAAATTGCAGCACGTCACATTCGTGGCTTTTATGAGCCATGTGATTTGATTCTATTAAAGGGAGATTCCAGTCAATACTCTTGAATTTGAGATTACGACTGTTTGAATCTAAAGCAATGTCTCTTAATGACAAGTTGTAATTTTTTCTATATTGTGTGTAGTTTCATAAATATCACGGATAAAAGTTTGGTTTCGGGCGCTTACGGCAAAACCGAAACAGTCTGCTAAGGGGATGGCAACACAAATCATCAGCCGTGCGGTAGCGACGTGACAACACAAGGGTGCTGCCCCAGAGTTCTAAACTAATCTAAACTAACCCAACCCGCTTGTTGCCCGCTAAAGAGCAGCTGCTCGGATCCTTAAAATTGGTTTTAGTGGAGCACGCTGCTCCACCTCGACGTAATATTTCGGCTGTGATCATATTTGGTACCACTAGGGCGATACCAGTCATTTATTGTGATCTCGTTTTTGGACGGAGTTGCTTTTTATGTGAAAGATTAAAGTTAGTGAAGATTCTATAATACTTGCCAGATTGCGGAAGTTCGGTAATATTTTAATTGAAGCTCAACGTATATGGGTCAAAAAAATATTACAATACGTAGCAGTTTTAAGAGATGGAGGGATACTGGGTGTACTTCCACACTGAAGTAGCTCAAGTGCATTTATTAATTTTTAGCTGAAACATAAAAGTAGCACGTCTAAATATTTAATACATGCACGTTTACGTTAACCTTTCGTAAAGGTCGCTGTAAACGAATATTTTGCTTCAGAAAGTTTCAATGGATCTGCTCCTCTCCGTTTGCAATACTCTGCAATATGCTGGGCGCGAGGTGCCTTTAATGAGCATGAGACTTCTACAAGGTGTCTCAAATAGAAGCCAGGCTCTTAAAATCGACCACAAAAATCAGTTTCTTAACCCATCGCGCTGAGTTGTGCAGCGCTGCCAGCAGGTGGTGCATTTTTTCTATACAATTTGCAGAGAGAGGACTTGCCTAGGAAAAAGTAAAAGCGAAATAGGCTTAACTCCTATGGAAACGCAGCTAAATAGGCTTAACTACTATGGAAACGCAGCTGAAGCTACCGGTTTTCAAACAATAGAGCGCCGTTTGGGACAACCGACAAGAGATGGCGCAAGCGGTTGCGACGCCAACAGCCGCCAACGAACGAGCATACGGCGCCGAGTGTCGGCGTCAAATAACAGACGCTATTTCCGACGCAAAAGCGGCGCAAGCTTTTTTGATGTCACTTGCCAATGTATGATTTTATCTTCCTTACTTATTAAACACATTGAATGGACACATAATCGATTAAAAAAAATGGTTCGTCGGGTTATTGTGGCTGTTTTTTGGGGGGTACTTATGTAGTCTGCTTTGCAGTTCCTTGTTGTTACCGCGCCTGTTTTTGGTTCTGCGACTGTCGCCACCTGCGAAACGCGCGCCGCTTTTCAGTCGAAAAGATTGTCTGCTATTGACGCCGGCTCTCGGCGCCGATGCTCGTTACATGGCGGCAGTTGGCGTCGCGACCGCTTATGCCACCTCTTGCCTACCGTGACAAGTGGAGCCCTACTGTTTGAACACCGGTGACTTCGCCGCGTTTTCATAGGAGTTAAGCCTTTCTCTTTTTCGTAATTTTTTTCTCAGGTAAGTTTGCTCTTTGCAAACTTTATAGGAAAATGCACCTCCTGCGGGCAATGCTGCACAAAATCGTAGCGCGATAGGTTAAGAAACCGATTTTTATGGTCAAATAAAAGAGCCCTAGCGCTATTTGAGACACCCTGTATTTTCGAATATACCTCATGGTAACATTTTCGCAATGGCCAAAAGCGCTGTGCGGCAATCGGTCATCGTATCTTTCGTTATTGGGCGAAGAAACCACCACAAAAGCTTGCGAGATCGGCGAATTCTGCTTTCCCGCTGATTCACAGACCCGGCCAGCCAGGCCAGCCGACCAGCGCCGCTTCTTAGCTCGGATCTCTGGCGCAGCTGGGCTCGGATGCTTTCAAAGCGGCGCCACGCGGCAAGTCATCGAGAACCGGCGGCCGGGAGCGAAAGAATCGGCATCCCTGCGAGTATGGAAGGACGCGCATGCTCCTGCCACCGGTTTCGACAGCAGGCTCCGGGGCTTTATACAGCGCAGCAATGAATATCGGCCACCGCACCCGTGGAACGTAAACTTTTAGAACAACTCATTTTACAAAAAAAAAAAAAAAAAAAAAAAAGAGATTGCTTGATTTAGACACGTTTGCAGGTTTAAAATTTCATGGGAGCGCATATCTGCGCCTACAGTCCTGCTTCCACATGGCCTAGTTGCGAGGCCACCGGATCGCCTCCTCTCTTGTAAGATGGAGGGAAGTATGGCGCTCGTGCATTGCGCGCCTCGGTCACCGGGAGCCGGGACCGTTGGTGGAGAGATACGCTCCGATAGGCAACCGGAACCTAGAAACATGTCCAAATTGGAAGCTTTTTTTTTTTTTTTTTTAGAACGCCATAACATTCTGTATCTCTTATGTATCTTTCTATGATAAGTTTATTTGTTGCTTTCGATGTTCTCATTAAGCATACCACGCATGCGTGACGCCACCATAACTGTAGTTCACAAGATGCGGGTGCCAGTTCTGGATACAGCTGATGTCGGCTCGTACTCTGTTCGCGCAGACCCGCAGTGTGATTGTCGCGCGAGCAGAAAGACTACAGTTCCACGAGTCTGCCCGCAGTGGTGGTGCACGAGCCTGTCTGCTGAGATCGGTCTCTTGAAACCAAGTGTTTATCTTCACTAATGATTGATGAAAACGATGGCCAGTCAATTGCAGTAAATTACCTAGCTAATTAGCATGTATGTTTTGCAGTCCCTACACCTGCCGTGGTTGGAAGTTTCTTCTTGAAAAAGTAAAGTTTTTCTCAACAACACCTTTTTTTTGGAATTTTCGAGCCTTCGCGGAAACATCTGGTTTCATAATGTAAAAATTTCCCATCGTAAATTTGAGCTGAGGTTCTAGAACAATTTTCGCATTCACCGTAATCTTTCATCTGATTTAAGAAACGGTAAGCGACCAACATTCAGGTCAGAGGAAAAACTAACCTGACAGGAACGTTTGAGAGGGCCCGTAGACACTGCGACAATACCGTTATAATACAGCTTGTTCTGTAATTTATAACGTTATCTGGCAGGATGTGATTCCAGACTTCGTATTTTGCGGAACACATATGTTAAATCCCATCCTGCGATTTAAAAAAAAGAACAAAAAACAGAAACCATTCGAGGCCACAGAACTCGTTTTTTGAAGCGCAAAGCATCCGGCCAATTGTTGTTCCTTATATTTCAGTATAATATTCGGGTATTTGAACAGTCACATTGTGTTTTAGAAATAGCTAACGATGCTCACTTCAATTTGTAATGAAACGGAACATTTACGCTGTTGCGTCGTTCTTATGCGTTTTTACCACGCGTTTCGAGTAACAATTGCAGTTCCCTTACTGATTTTTCTCCGAAAAGGGGAATTGTTTAATATGACAAAGAATGCGACCATCCCGACCGTTATGAATTTATAAAAGCTAAACGTTTAGCCCAGTGACAGAGGGGAGCAATCCTGAGGGCTGGTAGACTGAAACGATGGCTGATATTCCGGGAATGTTAACATTTTTTTAAAGTCATAATAATTGACAGCCCTTCTGTATTTATGCAGTTCGATCTCGTACAGCAAACAAATGTCTTCTCAAACTTATTTTATATTACTTAAGAAAAAAACACAAATAACGACGATGGTCGAAGTTAGGAGTAAGAACGCTTATCTAACCGTTTCATATTACGCAGCAAAAAAGTCGGCTGCCGTTCTGAAACAAGACTGACTGGTAATTTAAGCAGGGCTTGGTGTCATGTGCACGCTTTTTACTTTGTGATTATCTCTTTGGCGTTAGTATCTGCTACTGCAACGCCCTCATTGGCTGCGTACTGATAGAAAAAGACTCGTGACTCGCCACGCCCTACGATTCTTAAGCTTTCAGGGACTACCCGTAGAGGCTAGAGGTATATTGTTAAGTTTCCCATACAAGGTAAACAAGAGAATTATCTCAAATTCATTCCGTTATTATAACTATAGCAACGGGGTGGCTTTGGGATTCATTTATTAGTAGAAAAGCTTTAAACGTTAAGCACATTTTTAAACTGAATTTATGTGGATCATTAAACTAAGCAAAAGTCCTTATGATGAACAGTTTGCCTAAATAATAATATTTCTTTTATAAAAATTATAAACATTAGAAGAGGTGTATTTTTTGTCCTGTGGTGGGATTTATATTTATGTTTAACCACTGCTGACCCTGATTGGCCTATCCTTAAAGCGTGAATCTCTAAATTATACAAGTAACAAAAGGTTATATTTATTGATAGAGCAGATCTTCAGGGTCCGGTAACCTTGGCAGTCAGCCTCATCAAACTGTAATATGTGTAAATTCTGAGTATACACATAGCATTAATTACGGCCGCTTCCTCATGAAAATAATATGGTAATATAAGCGGGCCTCCAGGAACCAAGTCCCGCGGTTTTGAATTAAATTAAGCGAGATTAAAAAACAACAACCTTGAAGGAACACTCAGTTAGTAATTAACTGTAGATGACTAATCTTTATAAAACGCGGCTTACGGTACCATGCAATGCTGAACAGAGCTACTTTCAATGTCCCAATTATTAATGAGTTTAATTAAAAAATTTATATACTAGAGTTGGTGTTGGTATATGAAAACGCAGTCTGTTATAAAAAAATAAAAATAAAATATTGCAAGACCATACAACCATTTGAAAATAATAGTATGTCCATCATCAGATAATCTACCGTGAAATTACTAACGATTCTGATACCGCACTTCTTCAAGATGACCTATACGTGGTATCCGACTGGTGTAACCTTTGGCAGATGTCTCTTAATACTAATAAATGTAAAGCTATGAGTGTCTCTCGTGGTATCAAGACCCCATCGTCATACTCAATTTGTAACACTCCTCTGCAGTTTGTGTCTTATAAATATCTTGGCGTACATATTACTTCTAACATGTCATGGAAAGCTCATACTGATCACATTATCGCTAATGCTAACTCTATGCTTGGGTATCTCAAAAGAAACTTCTCTTCAGTCCCTATGTCCCTCAAACTAATTTTATACAAAACTCTAGTTCGCTCAAAGCTCGAGTATGCTGCAGCAATCTGGGATCCCGGCCAAACGACGCTCATGAATAACATTGAAGCCATGCAAAATCGTGCGGTGCGTTTCATTTTCTGCAGTTATCACCGCAGTGCTAGTGTATCATCTATAAAATCAACTCTATCTCTGCCTCTTCTTTTACTACGACGAAAAATATCACGCCTATGCCTGTTTTTCAAAATGTATCATTCTAACGCCTCGCTGAAGGACAAACTACTTCTGAGCCCATCTTTCATTTCTCCCCGCATCGATCATCGCTTCAAAGTCGGCATACCTCTTTGCAAAACCGCGGCATACATTGACTCCTTCATTCCTCGAACGTCCTCCGATTGGAACCACCTTCCCGCATCTTTTGTAAACATATCATCAGTTGATTTATTTAGAGCTGCATTAGTTAATCATTTTTGCTAATACATATTAGGCTGATCTTTTCTTCTCTCTAGCAGAAGTGCATTGTTGGCCTTTGCTTTGCTTTTTTATGTTTTTGCATTGTTGTTGTTCTTGTCCACCCCCTCTGTAATGCCCTCTGGGCCCTGAGGGTATTGAAATAAATAAACAAATAAATAGTTAGCACAAAAAAAAAAAAAAAAATCCCTTAGAGCTACTTGTGCTGTTTAAGGATTTTGTTATCTTTGTTTAAGAACTTTATGAACATCACACTTTTCGAGAATAAAAGAAACATTTGATCGGGATGACTACAGTCTGAAGGATAGATTTTTAGAGGCTTTATTTGTATCTTTCACTCTAAGAAATGCTTGCGCGTCTACTTACCCGCCAAACACTCAAAAAGCCAATTTCTGTGATATACAAAATCAACTCAGCGAATAATGAGGCGGAAACTCCGTTTAGACCTAAAAATGAAGTATGCGCTGTGGCAGTACTCAATGCAAAGCGCCATATTTGCATTGCGTAATGCCACAGCGCAGACTTAATTTTGAGGTCTAAACAGGCGTTCCGCCTTCTCATTCGCTGAGCTGATTTCGTAGACCGCAGAGATTGGCTCTTCGAGTGTTTTGCGGGTAAGTAGGCGCGCAGGTATTTCTTAGGGCGCCTACCATTCTTTAATCCCTCAAAACATAATTTATGCATAATGGGGATGGCTGACTTTAACCAGGGTCTCGCTCATCTCAAATGCGCCTTCAGTCCTCACAAGGGCCAATGATACTTTTATTTTTAATTTACACGCTGATCAGATATCAAATAATGATTGTATATGCCAATTGGGACGCCAGTGATCAGTTTGTTAAACTTTAACAAATAATTGAAAGCTCCAAAAGATTGATGAAACGAGGAACACCTTTGATATAACCTGCAAACTGAGATATGCGGGGCGCAAGTTCGTCCGTACTTGCACAACGGTTGCGAAGATGTCAAAACTCCGAGCTGTTATTGGCTGACTGAAACAAATAGTGCGTAGGCCTAAAGGCACCTAGCATTTATATGTACCCACTATCCTTTCGATCAAAGCCAGTCAGAGCTCGGCGTCGTTCTGACGTCACCGCAACTGCTGCGCAAAAAAAAAACAGTCGACTTGCTCTTAGCATTGCTCAATATTTTCGTCAAAACTGCGTGAGCGTTGAACTTTCATATTCAAATCTCAAACACTACAAATTTCCGCAGCTCCAACCATAAGGAAAAAAAGAAAATTTAATCCTGTCGAT
Source organism: Ixodes scapularis (assembly GCF_016920785.2). Taxonomy (NCBI): domain Eukaryota; kingdom Metazoa; phylum Arthropoda; class Arachnida; order Ixodida; family Ixodidae; genus Ixodes; species Ixodes scapularis. Next base: position 110,800,638 of record NW_024609857.1, on the reverse strand, counting down.
TTTCAGATGGAAGTGAATTACCGAAACCACTGCAAATCAGCTGCAAATTCAGCGGACAAAAAAAAAAACTCGCTAAAAAAACGAAAAGAAAGAAGCAGTAGTACTTCAGTGCGATGCACGGTTAAATTAAGTTTATCAATTTAAGCCACATGAATAATACTTATGCCGCAGACTGGAAACAAAACTACTATGAACATAATCAGTTGCGTGCGCCTCTCACTTCATTGTTTTAAGTTCAATCTACAGAAAGGAAAATTTTGCACTGAGACTGATTTCTTGTTCTGCGTACCATTAAAAGAAAGCGGGACAGTGCGAGCGAACGAGGGGTACAATGTTTGCGATGGCTTAATGTAGCTTGAGTAAATCTTAGGGAGAACGTTTCAAGGGTCCCAACGTTGCCCGATGCTGTCTTCAATGCTTGGGTGTGCACGCTCTCCCATAAAAATAACTAAAGAGAGAGAGAGAGAGAGAGGTAGAATTTACACATATATTGCATGGAGACTATGTCGGGGATATACGAAACCATTCGAAAATAGAAATAGAGGAAGCTTTTTAATGACAACAAACTTTTCAGATAGGCTATTTTCAAGAAGTCCCATATTTCGTGAGGGATGAATTTGTATTCTGATAATGTTTCTAAATTTGAACATGTACGTGTATACAAGTAATAACGGTTTGTTTTATAATACCCCGAAGTATACAATTAGCTTGTAGCTGATTTCTGAATTGAGTCGGCGGCTCTGGAATAGGTATTATAAGGCTATTGGTTTAAACAAGGACAATAAGGAGTACTCCTTCTTTTCCTTAAAATTTTTGAAAAGAACATCAATACGATATTTGTTTAACCTTGTCTTGTTACGACCGTTAAATAATGCACAAATTATTGATATAACCCTTTGAGAGCTGGTTATTTGTGGACAGTGTAAGGATGGCTTTTTCAATTCCCGTTTATCGGCAAAGTAGAAATTTGAAACAAATTTACACATTTCAAATCTAAACGTAGACATTAAAAGGAACACTGAGCAAGTATTTCTTTTTTATATCTTCAAGAGGAAGTAAGTAAAGTGACACTTCATATACATAATAGTTGGTGCTTTTAGCATATCTATTGCGCAATCTCCACCAATATGAAAGACCCATTGGACGAAGACATTGTAGGCGTCTATCCTGAATTCGCTTTAGCCAGGTCAACATTGCTTTTCGTGAAAAAATAAATGCAGCTTTGTTTTATTTATGCTTTAAAATAAATTGCATCTGGCAAAATTATGCGTAGTACTGCCGCATAAACTGCCTCAGAAAATGGGTGTTTCGTATTGTGGAAGATTGTACTGATTCTTCACTAAAACCATGGCTCCATAAATAGGGTGTTTCTGTAGCTCAAGCACTGCCATGCTTTATTCAACTTTATTTAAAGCTCTCATACATTCGTCTAAATGAAAAGTAAAAAAACATTCATGGACAAGTCAGAATAAGGCGAACTAGATTTATGAAATGAAACACGCCATAATACGATTTTTAGAAAGCATTTACACAAAAGTGAAGTCGTTTGTGTTTACAACGAAAGAATACATTATTTGTTTGGATGCAAAAAGTTATGATCTCTTACCAGAATGAAACTCCGCTTGCCTTTTGAAAAAAGTTATTAAAAAATATGCCGCATCCAGCTGTTTGAGCCTGGAAACGAGTCCTTCTATTTCGCGTTAGATATTCCAAACTGTAAAAGGTTATCCGAACACTGTAGACCTATCTAAAGAAAAGGCTTCTGGCCGGTTTCATTTTCAGCGTTCGTGCGCATGGCGCGTGATTTGCTCGCTTTCCGAAGCGACGAATATGCGCATGCTGTGCTGAGGAGATCGCACGCTGCGCTGAGGACTTATAAATGTTGCGGCGAGATGTTTCGGTGGCGCCCTCGTTCAATTACCTTTCGTGACGTCATTACCTTGTGAACAACAAGTTCGATGGTGTTTGTAATGGGCGTGGCGGAAGCCTGAAATCATAGCGCTCTCAAAGCAACACTGTCAACACCGTCAAAATTGAAGTTCTTATATTCCTCTTATTTCCGTCGATGAGAAATCCTTTGCTGACGTCATAGTCAGCATTCGGCCAACTGTGGTGGGCCGACCACAGCGACGCTTTCGATCGCTCACGTCGCCAATAGACGATTGCAAGCTAGGCGATGGCCTCCGCCATACCTCTTCTCGTGCAGGCAAGCCTGCGCGATTTCAAGCGTGCCAAAGATACGTTCACGCGCACGCTGCACGTAAATGCACGCGTGGAGCACTTGCCGGGACGCACTGCTTGCAATACGCCGATCTCACCCGCCAGTTTGACTACGCCACCACTGCCGCAATGCATCGAGGGAACTTAGTCTTTTGCAAATGCGACAATCTCGCTGGAGCTCTGCGCGTGTAGAGCACAAGACGGCACGAGCCCTCTCGTTCACTACCGTCTGCCTCCTGTGAACAAAAAGTTATGGCGGCGTCACGGATGCGCTGAACGCTTAGTGAGATCGGTCTATTGTCTATAGTCGCCACTTTCTGTTTCCAAAAAGTGTACAAGCAACAGGAAAAAAAAAATTACGCAGCAAATAATTCAGTGGGCGCAACCACAACTTACCAACGAGTTAGAAACGAAAATATAACAAAACTAAAAAAGAAAATTTCTTAATTAAAAATAAATATCAACGACCACACAAAGCGTGATGCGATTGAGAGTGACAGCGGTTGAAATAAAATACAAAATTACCTTTAGGTTTGTTTTTAGTCGACCTGCTATTGGGTCTTTGCTGTAGGGCCTTTGTGTTTAGTAGACTAGTTGTAGTAGAAGGTAGGCGCACAGGAGAACCTTCCAGAACTCCGAAGCATTGGCGGTGGCGGCTAAAGTTTTGGAGCTGGTGTCGCGCGGGCGGCGTCGAGGGGTTTCGGGGAGGGGAGGGGGGGAAAGTTATAGAGAGAGAGAGGAGAGAGGAAATATACGGCGTATATGGCATGACTATGCAAAGGCGCAACAGCTGCGGTTGCAAAACAATCATTTTATCCTTTCTTATCGCCTCGGGATACACTTTCGTTAAATTGCAGTACTTTTTTTTTTCGTTTAAGATGAAAGATTTTGCTCGACGGATCACCAAACCAGCTTACTCGAGCAAAGTTTCATTCTTCCTCCTTAAAGTTCCGCCGAGCTTACGTGTCTCGTGCATTACTAATGACCATTCGCCTCTACACCCGTTCTTTTGGACGCGAGAACTATGGCGTACTTAAAGCATCTGCTCATGCTCGCCTTCAGTGCGCAACGTTTACAGTACGGGGCGCCGACCACTGAGCCAGGTACTCCGCACTTGGTTTCGCCTGTCTTCATTCTCTACAAGAGCAAGGGTAAACAGGAGCACCGCGAAATTACGCCAGTAATTAATTTACACGGCTCAACCCTCGCTCCGTCATCACGACGGCCTAAAGAAACTTGACCAGCGGAAACGTGTGGGGCCCGCGGAATGCAAAGTAGCCCCCAGCTGCGCCCCGAGGAGTGCCTCCTTCCCCCCAAAGTGGGCTCTCGCCAGAGATGCGAGGAATAAGCCTGTCTGTATTATCCCTTTCACCTAACGATCGACCGCAGAAGTCGCTACGAGCCACACGAGCCTATCCAAAGCCGTCTGCGTGTCATGAGGACTTCGCGAGAGGCTCGTCGATGCGCGGGGCGCGTGGTCATGGGATACGTCTAGGGTGTTGGATTGGCCGGAATGACCCGTAGCGTTCACTGCGGTCCATCGTTGGGTGAAACGGAGTGTGAAGAGACGCAGCTCGTTTGTTGATTCAGCTGGTACCGGGCGGGAGGCACCGGTCTCTGTTTCATTTCTCAGTTAACGATGCTTTCACCGCACAGCAAGGTGTAATTGGAAAACGGATTGTTGGGTGCTTTTGGGCCTTCAATGCGTGGGTTTACTCCCGGGTAAACTTACCACGTTAAACGCTTTTGCGCGTTGGCAGTGAAGTTGGTTATTAACTGGTATTGACCTTTCAAATGAGTTCACCATGATCCGCCGAATTATGAGCAATTGACTAATGGCTAACTAATTTTAATTGTTGTGTTTTGTGTTAATATGCGCAAGTGCGTCTTGTGTGCGAGTGTATATACGGGGTGTTTGATTTTAGACTTGAATTGCCAGGGATTTATTAAACATAAGGCTTGAAAGGTAGACTAATGGGGCCTGTGCAGGTGGATATGACGTATGACCAGGGGACATAATATAAGACAGGGGTCGGCAGCCCGCGGCCCCTCGAGGTAACTTCATCCGACCGGGACATAAAATAAACAACCCCATTGATGGATTACAATATTTTATCTTTCCTTCACATTCTGCACTTTTTAGAAACCACTTTCATTTCCTTGAAAACAACACGAATACGATTGAGTATCCCGCACAAATTTACCGAGATTTTAATTAACCAAAAATCTACATGTTCTTTGGTATAATAACAATGAAAGTTTTTCACGCGTTTAAAAGCGTTTTTTTTATTCACCTACAAGGATTTCACTATTTTTTCCGGAACAGAACGTGTTTGCGAATTGTTCCAGCCATACTGTTGATTTAGTTACTTCTAGCGTATATGTATCGAAAATGACTCACGTAAATGGTCTGTTGTTAAATACTGGTTCTTATCCTCCACTAGCACTGTTCTGTTCAATGGCTTTAAAACTCGTATCTCCTTGTTACATATTGAGATATGCCCATAGCCTTCGCGATTATTACGGTTCATTTGAATATCCAAAAAATTCGATCGGACTAAGATATTACAGGACTCGTATGATCATTCTATGGTGGACAGTCTCACATCGGAAATAAATAATACAAAGGGCATATTTATTCCCAAGCACCGTCAACGACCAAATAGTTTTGCAATAATTTACTAAACTACTTAAGGTTCAATCACATGCCTATAGATAGTACGAAGTGACAAGACTGAACTTGTGGTTAAGCATATAAAATAATTCGTGGACTAACGAACAAACTCCTCGCTAATGATTAGTGTCTCTACCGTAAGCCAGTAGAGCTTAGATTAAACAGGCGAAACCAATATTTCTGGCGCTTTGTGAAGAATCATAGCAGGAAGGTGTTCAGCAATATAACGGTACGCAATGATTCGGCTCTTCTTACGACCCCAAATTCTGTTTGTGATATTTTTTCACATCAGTGTAGTTCATGCTTTTCTAATAGAAATTCTACCTTGCCTGTGACATGGAGTTTCGATGACTATTTGCCTTTTACGATTCTTACCGTTGATCAGGTGCCTTAGTCTATCGGAAAATTGAGTTTTAAACGATCGACAGGGTCCGATTGTTCTTCCGAATTATTGTGAAGGGCAGCAACGAAATCTTTGCTCCTACTCTTAAGGAGATATTTAATTTTCGCTCAAGAACGATGTCTTTCCAGAAAACAGTATATATTACGTTGTTGTGCCGATCTTTAAATTTGGTAATTGAAGCGATGTCAGTGATTATCATCATATATCTTTCTCAAGTGAATTCTCAAAAGTGTTCTAGAAGATAATGTACGCCCGCTTGCATAATTATTTTAAAAGAAATGTTGTTCCTGAGCAGCATGTTGTTTTATTAGGTAGATTCGTTGAAACAAATTACCGCAAATTTCTGAATTAGTTTGTGCTGGTTGTTCCTTTTCGCGGTCAGAAAAATGCAATATAATTCAATTTGTGTAAACCCTTTGACAAGGTCAATCACAAATTGTTATTACTGAAATTGAAGAACTATGGGATTTGCCCTCAATACAATGCCTGGCTCAGGAGATATCTGCATAAAATACATAACTGTGTTACAGTTTCTTTCTAGATGTTACGTCCTTTCATGTCTATTCCGGTTTGCCTCGAGGCTCGAATCTCAATGGTTTGTTTTTTATTATTTTTATGAACAATCGGATATCCTCCATGAAGCACTCGCAGGTGCTCATATTTGAAGACAATGTAAAGTTCATTCGGCATGCGAACTTCATTACCTACTGTGCTTTCCTGCAAAGAAAATGGTTTTTCAGTAAAAAAAAATGCGTATCAAACTGTTCATTTTTTATTCTCCGCCAAACCCAAGTGAGGTATAAAGCGCAGTACGTTATTCTATGTATGTAATCTGGAAAAGAAACTGTAATTCAAACTACATTAATAAGATGTATAGAAGTTTTTTGTGAATGCTTACATTTTTTTTAATTCTCACATTAATCCCCTTTGTTGCCAGTCCCTGCGTACGTTGTAAATAATGGCTCGTTCAAGTAGACCATTTACCACTCATCACTCCGTTGAGACTTCAGTACTCATGTGCCCTAAATTGAATTTTAAATTTGTCGTTTTCAACTATCTCTAGTATATGAAAATATAGGACACAAGCAAAACCTATTTACACGCATAACCTAGGCATATATTTTGGACTCAAATATTATTTTGAACACAATTTATTTTGATTTGCTCAGAAATAAAAAAGTTACTAAACAAATTAACTACGTTAACTCGCTGTGTTTTGACCCCAAAAGTAAGTTGAGTAGAGTAGAAATTACTCGATTGGACAGTAATTGAAAAAATTACTAATTACCGTAAAAAAGTAGCGAATTACTTTTGAATGTACTTCTATATATTTCTTTTTTTGTGTGTGGTAACAAGAAAACACACATGTTTTGACCCGTTAGCGAAATTTTGCTAGCCAAGTATAAATCGGCTTGTTTTCTCACATAAATGTTTTAGTAGCCGGTTCTGCTTCTGCATGCCCAACTGTTTTGTACTTTGTTTTTGGTCAGTGATGTACTGCGAATGTATAATTTCTGCTTTAAGGTCTAGTAGTGCCTGAGCTTGATCTTTTAGACGGTGTTTGCTTGTTTATAGTGCTGCGTAAATTAGACCCGAAAAGTACAAGTAAAGTACAAAGTAAATTAGAGGTTATGTACTTCAAGTAAAGTAGTATGTACACCGGGTGCAATCTACTTGAAGTAACGTACTATAAATATAATATATTTCAAGGTAAAGTACAAGTACTTCTAACCCGATCTTTCATGATGTCCTTTAATTTCCTATGCAGTGTATTTTTAACGTATGCATTGCACCAGGGGTAATCGGCGGTGCATCCGTTTTTTAAGGAAGGGGCAGAAAATACTGTATAAAGTCAAGTCGCCACAGAGTAGTCGTTTTATTCACGTTTTACTCTCAACTTATAAGGCACCTATTTGTGTCGGTCTTATAGCCTTCACTACTTCACTCAGACAAAGCACCAGATGATGTATCGAAAGAGCGCGTTTTCACACGACGATTCGACTTTTTTTTTCAAATTCGGGGAATGTATACATTGATGTTGGGAGTTTTACTTTCCTCGGAGAGTACCAGAAAGATACTTTAGTAAAGCACATATACATGCTCAGAAAATGTACTTCATGTAAAGTACAAGTTTTCTAAAAAGTAGTACTTTAACTACCTGGTGCTTATAGTACTTCCCAACACTGATTGTCTATTATTTTGTATATAAGCATGTCGGGGGAATTGCTAAGGTTACTGGAACGATCTTCGAATCTTCGAAGATCTACATATTTTGAGTTTCGGGAGGAAAGGCAACGCAAAAAGGTCACCTTTTTGTTGCCCTTCAGCACGTGTTTCTTTGAGTACAGCACAAACTACGGGAGCACCAGGTGAGCTTCCAAGCGGGTGCTGCGTTTTGTTGCCTCCTTTGAGTCAAGATGCAGTGTGTACACCACCTGTAATGGGGCGAAAGTTCCTACCTTGGGGACCAGCTGGGACGAGCCCTTTCTTTAAACGGGTCGTCTCCTAGAGCTTCGGGACACAAAGAAACGTCAGTCTTCGGCGCTAATCCTACAGTTACTCGGCCTCTCGTGCGTCGTGTCTGCTCGCTCCCCGCGCCTCGTAGCAGTGTTGTGGCAGTGGGGGGCTCGTGAAACGTTTGGGGGGTTTCGGACTCTCCAAGCCACTTTCTCGCCCCTCCCCCTTCCTTCAGCATATGCTTTCCTCTCTTTTCGAATATCAGCTGATCTCCCGACATTTTATACATTTTTGTGCGGGAATGTTTGTTCATAGATCACTAAAATGTGGGATTAATTAGTAATTTGAGAATAGTATATAGATCAGTGATTAGTGTATAAATTACTAATCATCGAAATAAAAATATAATTGAAAGTTACTAAACTACTCAGAAAAGTAATTAAACTACAGTAACTTGAGTAAAGTAGTTGAACTACGTACAAATCTGATTTTACCTAACTAAGTTTGATCACTCTAAATAGCAGATGGTCTCTGCGAGACTTGATGTTTTTCCACAGGTTAGTTCACGGATCAATATAGATTCCTACTCTTCTCGCTTCTCTGCATTTACGTAGCACTGTTAGCAGAAGCGTTAAGAATTGTAGAGTATTTTACACAAATCTTCATCATAATTTGTCAGGGGTATCGCGAATACACAATATTTTAAACACGAAGTTTTGGAACATTACTATTGTTTCCACAAATATATCCCTTTTTAAGCGCCTGTATGCCTCTTAAGAATATGTATGGTTTTAAGCTTGTGTATGACTATTAAGCTTTAATATTTGTGGTGATTATTATATTTAAATTACAAGCAGCTTTTTGTTTTAGTTTAATACTGATCAATACCTGCTTTTTTATTCGGTTATGATTAATTGTTTTTGTCACACACTATACCTCCGTTTTCGCTTTTTCTTTAGGAGCTGCAACAGTCGATTTGTTATAATAATAATGATAATAGAAACCAATACTAAAGATATTCTTACACGTTCCTCAAACAAAGAAATGAAATAATGAAATTAACATTTAAACTTCTATACCTAGAAAATGTCTTATACAAAAATACTTTTACGTATAGGTTTCGATCGATTATAATAGCGCAACTAAAGTAAAAATATACATGTCGCGTTTTCGATCGGAATCACGCAAGTTCAGTGCTTCATTTTAAAGCAAAATGAAAAGGGAAACCAATTCCTCATTTGCGGTTACGTGGTGGACTTGCGCCAGGTTCGACTGTGGCGAAATCGCGAGTTGAGCAATTGCTGACTCAATTAAATATCTTGTTTGCTTGCCATTTGTCACGTAAACAAGTGAATGGAAAGCTAGATGCATAGCTGCTCTTCAAACGTAATTAGGAGGAGACTTGGGCCACGTAGCGTTCGAAGAGGAAGTTACAGTGGCGGCGCCTACATCAACGCGATATCAGACGAATGAATTAAACCAAAACACACGCGAGCGTGAGGTAAATAGCACTCGTGACGATCTTGAGGTAGCAACTTCCTACACGGACGTTGCTGTGAACGAGGGAACTTTAGCGATAGCTTTCCGCGTAATCCACAAAGAACCACGGGTATACCTTACGACGCTGATGTGCCAGAAGAAGCAGAAGCAAAGACAGCACTCGCTGTGCTAGAACATGCTTATGCGAACTGCCAGGGACGGAAAATGATGATTATGTTTACAGACTTCTAAGATATCGTTAGGTCATGCAAAGTACATCTGACAATGAGCTATACCACGGGTGGCCAAACCGCGGCTCTTCACTGGTCCAAGTGCGTCTCGCGGATCCCACGTAAAGGAACCCCCCCCCCCCCCCCTCCCCTTCCGCCCTTTCCACTTTTCCCAAAGATTTCAGAATAAAGTACAGCTTGCAGTTAGGCAGCCTTGTGCCCCCATACGTACAGTTCAACCGCTTTTCACTCGTATGTTTCCACAGATCCTGTTTCTTTCATTGTTCGAGGGAGTTTGCCGGACCCTAGGGGGAAAGGCATCAAGGACAGGGACTGTCAAACCATGCATACACTTTGGCTTGGGGTCGAGGAAATGTTTAGTCGCGAGGCCTTTGTCACTCGCCGGTGATACTTGTCCCCTTTAGATAACGGATGCTTCCTATCGTTTCTTGTTGAAGGACGCGGAAGCCCGAGTTAACGCCATTCATAGAGCCCCCCCCCCCCCCCCCCGGCTCTTACAAGTCTGTTGGTTTTGTTTGCGGCTCATAGACTGGGTCAGCCTGGCCACCCCTGAGCTACACGATCCGTCGAATTATCCAGATAACTACATTGGCTCTCAAGCAATACGGCATCACGACAATTATCAGATGGATCCCCGGCCACTCAGGCGCCCGGGGGAACGAGATTTCCAACAAAGTCGCGAAAGTGTAACCGTACCCTCCTCTCCGACTCCACTGGTCAATCTCTACGAGACATCTAGTACTCCGTCGTTCCAAGAATTGCGGCAATAACAACCCTACCGCCGTCAGAGCCAAGGCCAAAAAACGCCTCAAGAAACATGCGGAGCAGGCTCCGTGAAGAACCGAACCCCATTCCAGCCGGATTCCAAAGACACTATACGGTACTGCTAGTGCTAAAAAGGGTGAGAACCGTCAGTGCACTAACACCGCATATCCGCCAAAAATTAGAAAGCAGCAAAGAGATGAAACAGGAACCGAACTTTTTACACGGATCCACCGGAATATCCATACTGCAAGGGGAAGGAGCCATCTGACTTAAAAAAACTTTCATTAGGTCTGTTCGATTCGCCTGAACTGGCTGAACTAGTTCAGCAGTGCAGGAACTGGTGCATTCGATTCAACCGGAAGTTGTACGGCCGCTGCACTGGCGCGTTCGATTCATCCCAGTTCTGAACGAGTTCAGACCCAGTTCCTCAAAATCTTGCACCGGCTCCGGAGTCAGTTCAGCGTCCGTGCAGAAGCAGACGACAATTGAGCAGACGGCGATAGCAGACGACACTCCTCGTCCGTCTCTGCTCGCGGTGCCATTTTTTCGCAGCTCTTGCTCAAATGTCTGCGATGTGTAAGAATAACGCCGATACGGAGGTTGCGTTTCCTTTTATTTATGATAATAACGTACCCGCAGTGGACGCGGAATTGAGATTATAACCGAGGGTAGGAATTTGATTGATTATGATATTCTGAAAGTGTTTTAGGCACCTGCTCGTGTAGGTTTGGCTCCCGGTGGTAAGTGTTGAAATGTTGGCTCACGTAAATTGTTTCTTTTTGATGCTATGTGGGGATCCAAAGTGTTGATATTCTTCCTTACAGACACGGGAAAGGTATTGCACTCTTGATCGTCCCAGACTTCAGTTGCTCTTGGATGCATACTGACGACTCCGATACATTGCAGATGTCTGGGATTTAGTACATTGGCCCTCGCATGTCCCGTAGCTGAGCATAATACTGCATGCTTTGTCCGCTGGTATCTGTGGACGCCCACTAACGGGCATGAGAAAGACGCCGGGAATCGGAATCGGCTTGGTAGTTCCACGCAGGTCTTTCTTGAGAATCAGAATAAACGCTTCAGCTTGACGCAAAAGTTACGGTCGATAACTGTTTTGGCCAAAACGCTATCGTCAGTCCTTCGTCTTCGAGGTGACCGCCACCACTGACTCCCGACGGAAAATCATCCTGATGCCGCGCACCTATCGTCGAAATGCGAAACTCGAAAGACTTGGAGTGACTCTACTATTGCTAAATGAATGTGAAGGACACGAACGCTTAGGGAAACGACAGGAACCGAACGGCCGTTAAAAATGCAGACAGAAACACATTTCGCGCAGAAAACGTTTTTAGTACACTCGAAAAAAAGATATTCACAGAAAAGATTCGGTTATAATACTTTAAAAGAAACACGAATGGTTTCATCAAACCGCAACTAATTAAATGTAGCATACAACGTGGCGTGGAGAAACAAGAGCCAACAGATGCAGACGACACCCTGCGTTTCCGCTTGGAAAGGCGATCATAGCGCCAGTCCTAGCGCGGCGGCTGCACTGGTTCTGCACCGCCGCTGCACGGCTCCTGCACTCCTCTGAACTCGGACAGAACTGGTTCAGAACTTTCTGGTCGAATCGAACAGACCTATTTAAACTGCCCCCCCATTTAAGAAAAAAAAAAAAAACAGAAATGAAGTAATATTATAATTGAAAGAAGGGCTCCAGAATCTTGAAGGTTGGATAAAGCCGACGGGGGGTGAATACCGACATCAGCCATTGGTGAAATCTGTAATCCCTTTCTCAGGAAAAGAAAACATCAGAAAAACAATCCTTTCTAACTAGACTCTTTCCCTAAGGGTCCATATGCCATAGAGCAATCGCCACAATTAATATAGTTTGAAAAACTGTTTTTCATCCATCCATCAACTAAGTCCTTTTCAGTCCCGGTGAGCACTGGAAAGATGAATGTATAATTGCAGCTACCGATTGTTTTCACCAGAGAACGAGTGAAACTTGGAGCTAGAACACAGAACGGGGGTGGGAGAGGTGTGCGTGGTTTCGTTTTAGCACGACGCTATAAGGTTTTTGAAAACAAAAGAGGACGTGGAGCTCAACGCAGCCTGGAACATGCCGCTACGCACGCTAATTAATAATCTAACACCCATGTAGGCCTATAATTTGTGACGGTGGAGGCGTAAAGCACCTACCATAATAACAAACTATAGACGCCAAAGATTAGCTTTTAAAGCTACTACATTAATAAACTGATAACACCTTAAGATAGAATTTGAAGTCTCAGTAGCACAATTCAGACGACAGTGTAAAATGTCTCCGTTTCGTAATGAGCACACTATATTTCAATGTTTGCCTATTTTTACTAAATATTTTTTATTGTACTTTCCCCGGGCTTTTTAGTGAAATACATTTGTATTCATTGTACATATTCGCAATTCATTGCTCTATGCCGTGTTATGTATTTTTAGTCTGCTAATTTGGTCACTAAGATTTTACGTTTAATGTATTTGCACACATTATTGTATCTTTTTCCCGATATATGAATTGTATCTTTTCTTCAGATTTTTTCATCATACCATTGAGCTTATAGCTTTGACTACACTCTGATTTTCAATCTGTTTATAATGCGTATGTCGTGCAACTGTCGCGCTTAAGGGACCCCCCCTCCCCCTATTTTTTTAATATTTTTTGCCAGGCGATTTAGTATGGTGTCCGAGATTACCCAATCAATATTTCGCTACAGAGTCACGTATGTTCTTAATAAAATAAAACAAATCTCAACTGCTCGAAACGAAAGCACTCCATGGAGGCTCTGAGACGAAAGTTACTGGAAGTCACGTGGCTAACGCCGCCTACCCAGTTATTTTCTGTCCTTCCGCTACTCAGGCGTGCGAAGCAGACGACGACAGCGAGGACATTGCTTAAAGAGTTTGTCGTAAGTTTTAATGTTGTGCATCAATACTTGTTACGCCATTAAAAAAAAATTGTCACTGTAAAATGTTTTTAGAACGAAGACTGATTTCAACGTCGTTGTAAAGTTCCAGGTTCCACGTTCACGAATTGCACGTGGTATATGCAGAATCAACATTTCCTTTATTTCAGAAAACAACCTTAATCTATGTAGCCGTGTATTCAGTTACAATACAAAGTGCCCTTCGGCGTTAAGGGGTTTGAAATATTTTTTCATATAAATAGTTTATATCGGATGAAGGATTTCCCATTACTTCCAGATTATATCTGTGTAAAACTATAAAAAAGGACGAGCTACCTTCAGAAATGAAATGAAAGACTGTACGAAAACAGAGCTCTTCACGTGTACCAAACCATGTGCATAGTTATTGCAGTGATGTTTATTCGCAAATACTGAAACTTCCCAAAAAGAGAAAAAAATATTCCCGAACGAAATGTTTTTTAGAGTTACCTTTCACGTGTCGGAGATAGTTGCTCACTTTCGCGAGTTTGTTGCGTATTTTTTTAGTCCGCCACGTAAAGCAACACGATTTCGCTTGTTTTTTTTTGTTTTTTGCTATGTTTAATTTTGCAAGGAATTTAGAAATTCGTATAAAGAAAGGCTTCAAAAGCGGCAAAAACATAGATAGAGGCGTGATGCGAACTCCTACGAAAATGCATCCTCTGTTCCCGCGCATTCGTCTGGAGAAGCAGAGAATGAAGTAGGAGCTTTATTTGACTATACTTTGAAGTGGCTCGACTCACATGAGCGATGATAAATACTACTACTATTAATAATAATCAATCAATAAATGCTTATTATAGTGCCCAGGAACAACCTTGATGTCTTGGTACTGGCACACTGGACGGAAATGAATTTATAAAACACACAAATACAGGAGGGCAATGCACTATACAGTAACTGCATATAACAGTACACGACATACACTGAGCTGAATGATAACAAAATACAATTTCTAGGTTTTGTGCACAATGATAAGAAATCGCAGTAATGTAAAAACAAGTTTGAGAGGCACTCAAAACGAAAAATATACGAAGCAGTAGCTCAAGCACCGACCCAACAATGTTTGTGCTCTCCGAAATCAATCTTAAAGTTAGCCGCAATAATTATTCACCCGCCGGACAGGTGTTCAATTAAAATAACAAATGCCCCATAGCACGAGTTAAAAATATCGAGTTTCTCAGGGTACTGGTTATAACACTCAGTCTAATAATTGGGCTTAAAAAACTAAAATTTATGAAAACATAAAATGATGATTGATTTCGAGTAGACACACGTGGAACCCGAAGGGACACTTCAGAAAGGAGGCTCGCTGGATTAATCGAACCATGCAACGTTTTAAACAAAAACAATATGCCTGGCTTTTGCCGACGCCGGTGCAGGCTTAGCAAGTCAGCACGTTAATATTTCGTCATAAGTTGAACAATGAAGATCCTTCATAAGGTAGCGATTTTGGAAGATCGAAATACACTTTTTCTAAACTCGCTCAATTTCCAATGAGGTAGCGTTAGAGATTCCGTTCTAAACAATTTAGGCATATTCTAACTGGGGCATGCATAACGAGAGGTACAACGTGAGAAAAGCAGAATGAGTTAACGAGCCTAGTTATTTGACTAGAGAATCGCAGGCTACGATCGGACATAAGTCCCAGATTCTTCATTGCACCTACCCGGGACAAGGGTTCACTAAGAATTCTATATGCAAAAAATGTATTCCGTTCCTTCCGAGTAAATCTCATAACCTTAGTTTTAGCAAGGTTTTAGAAAAGATTATTGATTGAGCACCACCCCTAAGAAAGAACAGGCATCCCCCTGAAGCCTAGTGCAATCATCTAACGTAACTATTTCTTTGTAAATGTTAATGTCATCAGCGTATTGGAGGAACGAAGAATAAGAAATAGCATCAGAGACGTCATGTACAAAAAATTATCAACAGGAACGGTCCTAGGACGGATCCCTGAGAAACGCCAGAACTTGCCCCGTACGATGACGAGTTCATATTGTTTACTCGAACGTACGCTTTCCTGTTTGACAAATAGCTTTGAAACCAGTCGTATACTGTGCCACGAACCCCGTAGGCGGAAAGCTTTGATGGAAGGATCGTATGATTTACAATGCCAAGTGCCTTGCTTAGGTCAAATGTAGACCACGTCTAGCTGACCTCTGTCGCAGACTGCCTGGGATGCGGTAGACATAAAACTTAAAAGATTTGTAGTTGTTTATCTGCCGGTCATAAACCCATGCTGATTAGGGAGGGTTAAGTTTTGAAATTTCAAAGACAAAAATTGATGAATGACTGTTTCAAAGAGTTTGGAAAATGAAGAGAGAAGGAAAATTGGTTTATAGTTGAGAACATCACGTTTCTTTTCCCACTTCAAAACCGGAACGACCACGGCAATCTTCCACATTTCGGGGAATACGCCTGACCTTAATGAGTTGTTGAATATTGCACATCATGTAGGTGTGAGCATATCATGAAAAGTTTTGAGAATTGCAGATGGTATACCATTGTGCCCCGCAGATAGTGTAACTTTCACTTTTAAAACCTAGCTCTACACATTTCTCGTCGACATCACCAAATTCATTCAAGTGATTCAATGTGGCGGAGGAGCAAACGTTACTGTTTTTGTAGGCTGAACAAATATGACCTGCAAAGAGCTCGGGTACGCACTGCACATCTCTTTTATGGTGATCCAAAACTATTGTGGATCCGATATCCCTCCCAGAACGTGATTAGTGTACCTCCGAAATTCCTTAGGGTTTTTGACAAGGTCAAATTGCACTGAGTCACGGTACGCCAGGCGGTCACGGTTTAACATTACCTTATATTTATTTTTTGCAACTCTTGAATACCTCCGACTTTGGGAGACCACTTTTATTAAACGTACTGTGCAAGAAGTCTTTTCTTTTTAGTAGTGCTCTTAGTTCATTGGAAAATCATTTAGAAAAGCGAGGTTTCTTTAAAGATCTCAAAGGGATGATTCTGTCCATGGGGTCTCGAAATTATCTCGTAAAGAGAGCTACCTGCTCATTTGCATCAGAGGATTCTAAGACCGGAGATCAATCAACACTCGAGAGGTGATGGAACATCCCGATGTAGTCTCCTGATGCAAAATCGTATAAGATGCGTGGAGGAGAAGCTTCAATAGGAGCGCGAATGGAGGAATCATAAAAAGAAAGCACTAAGTCAAGGGCAGGATGATACTTATCCAGAGGACCCTTAGGGACATCACCTCGGACTAGACGCACGCAATCCATGTTTGAGAGACATAAACCTAAAGCATCACCTTGGTGGTTAGGAATATCATTGAATATAGTAATATTATTAATTATAATAATAAACTAATAATGAACTTCTATTCAGGACACATTCATGAAAGCATACAAAAGTGGGGGGGGGGGGCAATTAAAACCAACAATGGCTTGTGTAATGCCGCCCAAAAAATTATATAAAACAGAATTGACTTGTCTACGAGCAAAAGCAGCGTAAAGTTTGTCACACACACATCAGTAGAACAATCTGAAAAAGTTTGAAATGTTCAAAACTGGATTACTCATTATGCAAATACTACACACATGCAACAAATGGGTACACGTTAGGTGACATCTCATCCGAGTAGGTGAAGTCTCAGCATTCTCTTCAGTTGACGCAGTGAATTCGCTTTTAGAATTTCAGAAGGAATATTAATAAAGAGTTCAGGCACGTAAAATTTGCGTGTAATAAAAATAATCATCATAATAATAATTATCAATATTATTATTATTGCGTGTTCAAGAACAGCCAATAGCCGTTTTGTTGAAACACGAGGAAAACACCGAGATAAAGTCTATGAATAAGAGAGGGAAATCAGGGCGCAGAAAGACATAAAAACTATACGAAAGCAATAACACAAAATAAGTCAAGACAAACATTAATGCAGAGAAATACACATCCAATCAATCCACTGAAGTACAATCCAATTCGCTCATGGGGCAGCCGTAGCAAACAAAAAAATCAAGATCACTATCAACTGCCTTATAATAGCCTTAATGACGCGCGAAGACCTCTAATGCTGTCTTTGAATATGTCTACTTTTTGGGCAACGTCATTGTATTTCAGTTGCATGCGGGTGACAGAGTTCAACATATTTGCCGCAGAGGGATAAAATGCGCTACTAGATACAGTTCTGTAATCTGGTACACGCAACGAAATAGATGATGAAATCTCAGGAGAATCAGTCTTGCAAGTAAACATTTCAAGGGGAAATAGAAGACAAAGATCCAGAATGTCTCCTCTGCAGGTATTAATAACGTTATGCTGGGAAAGTGCTAGGAATGATAACATGCTCTGAAGGTCTTGGCGTTTTTTTATTAAAAGCGAGTTCGAGGAGTTGATGGGATTGTTTTAACTGGCAATCCATGACATATTAAAGGCGCTTAGAACAAGGGCATTTCCATTTATGTTGCGCAATGCCATCTCAAAATTTAGAACATCCTAGGCTGTGTTCCAAATCTTACCCAAATGAATCCGGTTAATCTGGCGGATTGTATCACGTGACAACACAGAATGAAAAACGCTGGACGCCGGTAGGTTTTAGAACGCCAGGGGTATACAACCCTTACCCTGGAGTAAGATCGAGTAAATTTTGGAACACGGACATTGTGTTGTGTCAGATTTAAGCAAGAAAAGTCTAAGTAAAGGGTGCCTTTCTGCCTGCAATAAAAGGTGTCCGTAAAAACATTAAACTGAGGCCAGTTGATTCCGGGAGCATTGAAGTCCCCTAAAATTAAGACCCCGCATCCATGTAAGTCAATTACTGTATTTTCTATGCCAACAAGACAACTATAAAATTCATCTGGTGGTATCTCGGGAGGGAGGTAAAATAAACAAATTAACACGCGTACTCCCTTTGCAGACTCAATATCGACCCATAACACTCTCAGGAAAGTTCCTCATATTTTCGCGTCTCCTTGAGTGCGAAAGCTTGGACTGTCGACTACGACCAACATTCGGCCTCCCGTCCTGCTCCGCGAGATAAAATTTCGTTAGGGAAAGTGTACCTCTAAACAAGCAGGGGAGTAATCGGAGGAACCGACGCTAGAACAGAACCACGTTTCAGTTAAAGAAAATATAGAGTAATTCGACAAGTTAACCTTAAAAAAAAATAATCGGCTTTTGTACGCAGGCCGCGAACGTTTTGATAGAATAAGTCAATGTGACTCATCCTTGGTTTCTTCAACGGTCGAGAGGGCGGCGGCGGTTGCCTCGGGTGCATGGAGCAGTTCTTCGCGAAGGGCGCCTTGGAAAGCTTTAAAGAGGCAAGATATGGGCCACGCGGTGGAATCGGAAAGCTTGTCGAAGTCTCCGGCAGCCACGGACACATGGAAGGAGGCGTAAAAGCCGTAGCGCGTCTTCAGTTTCCGGCACTCCACTTTCTCAACTCCGACGGAAGAGAGATGAGAACTGATGTCGACGCAGCTGGTGTCCAGTTTCAGCTTGGTGACGAACAAGGCTCTGTGTAGTGTTAATGAAGTGGCAACGATCAGCTTGCACGTTTCGGACGCCCCGGTACGCGCTGTGGTCCGAGATTTTGGTCGTGAAAAATTGATGTCACTGTGAGGCACGTCGTCTTTCGGCAAAGCATTATTCTGGCTCTTTTAAGGGAGAGATGCCGCAACAACCTTCGTAGGAGATGCTTGAGGGAGAGAGCTCTGTAGGGGATACAAAGTAAGTGTATTTTCCCAAAGGCCTTCCCGTAGCCCTATCTACAGGCTGCCGTCGGTGATCGGACTCGACTGGCTGTCGGCGCTGAACGAGCGCGTCACGCAGGCCCCGGACCTCAGACCGCAGTAGGGCAATGGCACCCGCCTGAAGCTCGTTGCCGCGCTTTTGTTTTTACGGAAGCGTGTGTTTTTATCTCTGAGGGCAGCGACCTCGTCAGTCGGGAACGAAATTTAATCCATAGCATCGAGGAGCAGGCTCCGCAAGGACTTTACGCCGGCGCCAAGGTCAACGGGGGGGACGCGGGTGACCGCTTGGGAAGTTGTCGAGCCGGAGAGAAGGCCGTGGGGTGCGGTGAAGGTCCGCAGCGTTGCTGGCGTGATTGCGGACGACGCCGTTCCTGTTAGGCCTCGCAGCACCGTCGATATTCGCACAACTCTCACAAAGAAAGGAGCTCACCCTAGACTGAAGAAATGTGTTGACCTTGTCCGGCCAGCATACGAACATCGTGTGCGCACAAGTTTGCACCCAGAACATCGCAGGAACTTTTTTCTTCCGTAGAAGACACGCGAGCAGATTGTTCATACGTCCACGCTGGGAGACATCTCCGCAGCGAATAATAATAATAATAATCAATCAGTGTTCCAATCAGTTTTGAAACATCGATTGATTATTCAATGTTTTAATCAGTGTTTATTATAGTGTCCAAGGACAACCAATCGGTCTTAGTGTTGGCACACTTAAAATACTATTACTTCTACTACTAATAATAAGTATATCAATATTATTAATAATAATAAATAATTTCCTTCTTTGTGAAGGATGACCATATTCAAGGCAGAGTGCAGTTAAGCGAAAGCCATCAAGGTCTTCTGCCACAAAACCAGCTATACTTACACAAAAACAACAAAAAAAAATTGCAGGTTAAAAAAAAAATCTTAACCATAACCAAGTCTTCACAGCACTTTTAACAAAAGCCTGACGCTCCCCATACAAAAAAAAAAGTCATATTGACTAAATTATTATGCTTCTCTTTTCGCTTTTTTGTTTCACTTACAAGGTTACCGGAGTCAGAACGTCTACTCTTACGTTATTTTCAGTTTAGCCAAGTTTATCTAAATTTATGAAATGAAGCGAAAATTGCTTAGTGTTACGCGGGTTATTCAAGACCAGTTTCAAGCGCAAAAAATAGGAGGCCACAGGCACAAAGACTAAACTATCTATTAAGAGAGAAGATACCTAAAAAGTAGAACGCAATAAAACTACATTCGCAATGTAAATACAACAAATATTAAAGGCATGATGATGTATACAAGTGAAGGGTTGGCCGTCGTTTAAAATATTTTAACTTGATTAATCACCACCCTTTAATCAATTAATTAATTGATTAATTGGTCTCGTTCTTTTCCATGCATAATACACACACACACACACATATATATATATATATTTTTCTTTGTTTGCTTTTGCGAGATATTCGGTAAAGGGCGCGATGTACAGTTTTGATTATGAATGAGCCTCCACGTATAGTTATCATATTGAAAGGCACCCACAGTCACAGATTATTACTTCACCTGCATGAGGCAAAGAGGTTCGTTGATATTTTCCGGGGTCACTTTTTGATTGTTCACAATAGTATACGTTTTGCTAAACGGACACTCGAACGGCGTTGAAGTTGACACGCGTAACCTTCTGCACTTGTCAGGAGTTACAAATTTGCCCCACAGTTTACTTTAGGCTAAATTTTGATCTAAAGTTGGCCCTTCATACCGGTGTATCGTCTACGTCTGCATGGTGACAGCATGTAATTTTTACGTTTTTTGGGTCTCCAAAACGTTATCTATTAACCGATTTAAAAAAAATTAATCGCGATTAAAGCATTATTTGATTAATCGGTAGGGTAATCGATAAATTTCCCAGTCCCATATACAACGTCAGCCTAATCAGGGATGGACAGCTTACTCTCTCGTTGTGACAAACATAGTACACTGCCGCCCATCCATTTCGTTGCGTCAACGTACCTCAGAAAGTGACTTTCCGGAGACCATGTGGATGCTAGGCCGCCAAAGCGAAAACTGCAAGTGCTAACCGTGGTAAGACGACCGAGGCCAGCTTGGGGCGCGTCTTGGAGCATAGCCAAAGACTACCCTACACAACTTCCTACTAAGCCTCCGACTTCTATTACCACTTTATTGCTGTTCTCGTTGCCCTTGAGATGTTGGCGGAAATCCAATGAGTGGATCGGTCAAAGATCACCGTGATATTGAAAACGATTTACATGATTTATACAATATATTTTTACCTAATTCTTCTGCCTTCAGATTTAAAATCTCTAACAACATGGTCGTTTGATTGGCGTGATCTAATCGTGGATGGTTGGGCACAAAGCGCTGTGTGCAGCCAAGCTCTTGTTGTATTTTATTTTCCAACCATCAGCGTTTTCTTTTACTCATTCCTTATTTCTGCCTTTATTGCTCGTCTGCTTATTTTGACATAAAGGTTCAGAAATATATAATTGATATATTCTCTACTTTCTAGCACCTAGGTAGCGTCATGGTTAAATACTATTTAAGGGCTAACCATTTTATGGCGACTTTGACTATTCCGTTTAAGCCATCAATTGAAGAATAGAAAAGAAAGGAGAAAAAAGGTGTCTAAAATAGTTGGGCAGTGCATATTAAACTAATCATAAGTAACAATATGTGTACGGACAAAAATACTATTTTGAAACGTTTTGATGTAATATATCTTGAAGTATTTTGGCGATTGCCTGTATTTAGACTGTTCTAAAATTAATTTTTCAGAAAAAATAAGAATCAAGTCGAGGAAAAAAAAGCGTAATGTAGCTGGAAAAACCTTCGTCTCAAAAACCTGTAATGCTGAATGTTGCAGAGGTTCTGCAATAATCTGGAATATGTTAAGTTCTGCAATCTGCAGAGATCTGCAATTACGTGAGCACTTGGGGAGGGTGGGGTGGGCTCCCCTGAAACATGCGGACGGCTCATGCAGCTATGTTTTTGTTTCGTACGGGTTGGTTTAACCCAGTGTTGTTCGGAATGGCCTTCCAAGGTACGGCGTTCCTGGAACACGTTCCTTTTAGGAGGAACGAAAGAACGCCGCGGTTCCATTTTGCATCGCTGGAACTGGAACGGGAACGCGTTACATTTTTACTGAAACGGAAGAAGTAGCGGCGTTCCTTTTTTCGTCCAGTGGGGTAATTTTTATTTTATTTCTCACAGGGAAAGTATGAAAGTACAGAAATAATATCTTTACGACGTGCAGGATCTCTTTAACTTTTTGACTACTAATATTATGGATTATTTTGTGTGGTCTTCGCTTGCTAACAGTTTCGGGTGCAGGAGAGCTGGTGGGCATTGATACTTTTTTGAGTGCCCGAAACTGCGCGGTACAAAAAGCAAAACTTTTAGTCGTAGAAAAAGACAAAGGAAGTGGGTTGTTTCAAACTCAGCTACTTTCTTTGGTTCCACGAATCCTCATACACCTAGAAATCTTATTCCGACTACAGCCATTTTTGAACTTCAATAACGAGACCTACAATTACAACAAGATCACAGATTGCCGGATATCGGACTCACCCTTGTATCCCGAACATTATTCACTTAAAAGATACACAAAAAAAACACCTTTATTCCTTCTCTTGTCCCCTACCTTCAGACTAAACAACAAATCCAACCTTCACAACAAGGTATTTGTAGCTTTCAAGACTGACCTTCCAAAAGCCCTACCCTCTCCTTCACTTGCTCGTCTTGCGGACAGCAACATCGAAAAGCAACTGTTGTTAAGTTCTAACACGGGACTCTGTTAAATCGAAGCGTGTGAGGTTGTTGTAAAACACTCGTGCAATCTTGGGTAAAAGTACATTTAGCTCGTCTGAATTGTCCACTACAAAGATGGACATGGTTAATAGCTGAGATTTTTAACATGAATATATCAACAAATGAAACCCTACTTCCGCGTGTTTTCTACTCCTGGTGCCCTTCCATCACGACTACAAACTCGTATGTTGACTATTAATGGGATAGATAAAAAAAACTGCTTGATTTAACTAAATATGGTAATTAGCAAAAAATACAAATGTAACGTATATGTAACGATACGTTACATTTTTTAAACTGTAACGGGAACGAGTTCCTTTTTGACAAATGGAACTTGTAACGGGAACGCGTTCCGAAAATCAGAAGGAACGAGGAACGAGCTTCCGTTCCTTTTTTTTTAGGAACGTGTACAATACTAATTTAACCTACTCTTACATATTAAACGAACTAGTAATATTTAAACATTAGTGTTCCCGTCCTCTCATGAGCTATTTGAAGCAAACGTCGTGAGTTTCCTGTTAATGATAATACTCAAATATATTGTATCTTTGTCACTTTTAATGCATGGTACACATTCAAAACTCGTAATCAGAAATATTAGAGATATTAATCCGATAAACAAAACAAAAAATCAATGACGTCTGGTAGAGCAGAAATTAATGCTTGCAACTAGAATCTCAGGTTTATTTAAAGGCGAGAAGTGTTACTTATAAAAGCCTAGAAATAAAATATTGCATGGTACGTATTTCTTAACAAGGCAGAAAACGTTTCTATATAATTTGATAATTTTTGGGTTTGCTTGCATTAATTGAGATACTAGGGCCCAGATTGATCAACTAATTTACAGTATTCATTAAAAGTTACTTAACATGGAGGTGACGAGTGACTTAACTGTTAGTGATCATCGGCTTGCGAGATTCTGGCAACAAAAGTGCTGCCCTATTATTATAAAATTTGCGTAATTCATGTTACTAGAGAAGATCCTGCGAGCAAGAGCACGGCTAAAAACACACAGTGTTGCAGTATGCGAAGACCTTGCCAATTTAATAACATGCGCCCCCCCCCCCTCCAAAAAAAAAAAGAAAAGATTAGGGTTTGGTAAAACAAACGAGGGAACTTTTAGGCCTCGAAACGATAAGCTATACATTAGCAACAAGTGTTGAGCATTCAATCCTGCAACTAATAAAGTATGCGGGCTAAGTCCGCCTGACTTGCCTATCGTCACTCACGTATATTCAAACCCGCTCATTAACAATAAAAAACGCACACCACCTAGAATAATCAAAGCTTGTGCACCAGAAGTGTTACGGCATCACAGCGAGATCGAGCGCAGACAAGGATTGGATACGAGTGCTGCGTCAGTGCTCGGTTGGACCTCGTGTCCAATCAACGCGTCCAACTCTGATGGTGTATTCGCACGACAAAGTTTCTCCCCGAGATGAGGATTAAACATTATAGAGTTTTGAGGTCACGTGCTCCGGGTCACGGATGTCCGCTAATACACCAAGCTCGCGGCGAGCCGAGGAGAATCTGCGACCGACCTAAAGAATGTCGGTCGTCCCGTCGTAGCCATGTTTTGGGACAAGATTATGATCAACAGCCTCAAAGTGTGGGGTATTTTTTTAATTTTTTCCCCGCCTTTTGTTTGATGAGCCCCCGAAGGTCGCCAGCAGGTTCGTGAAAAGAAAGATTTCGGCGACTCAACTATACCTGCGATTTCGTCGTTTGAATGCTCGCGTGGATTTTTTGGACCACCTCCTCTTTCTTGTTTCTTTTCCGCCTCGCAGCTCTACGACGTACTTTGTTTTGTCCGTCCGCACAAAAATGCCTCTCGAGCTGTATAAAACGCAGCCCCATGTTATTGCTTTCTACGAACGTTTTCTTGTGTATTTTGTAATCATGTTCATCACGTGCCAAAGCACGTGCGTATATTTTCTTTTTCTTTTGATCGCGTGGCTTTTCGCTTTGGCATGTGGCGTTCGAACCTCGTTTTCTTCAGAACAGAGATAAACCTCGGAGTCGTTCAGCCACTACCGGACGCCTGCCTTACTGGCGACGGCCATTGCCACGTCGTAACAGTAGCGACGAGTTTCAAGCACATGAACCAAGAGGCGGGTGATGAGCAGACAACGGCAGGGACGATATCTGGCGACGCGGGGCTTCCAAGGATAACCGGCGACGCTCTAAGCATGGCCCACCATCTGCCACAATTTGGCTAAGAACAAGACAAGTGGAACGGTTACTTCTTGAAGATAGAATCATATTTTGAAGGCAACGATGTGGTGGATGATGCTAAGAAAAGGGTTATGCTGGTGTCAGTGCTGGGAACAAGTACGATACAAGTGCTTAGCGGAAGGGTGGTGCCCAGGAAGCCAAATTCGCTAACGTACGACAAAGCCGTCCGTGCTCTGAGGGATTATTACGACCCGAAACCAACTGAGATTTCGGAGAGTTTCAAGTTCTTCAATCGATGCCTAGAGGAAGGAGAATCAGCGCACGCATTCATTGTGGAAATAAGGAGAATTTCCAATAACTGCTACTTCAGGACGACATTGGACAGGATGTTACGAGACCGAATCGTTTGCGGCGTCAGATCAAAGGATCTGCTGAAACAGTTGCTGGCCAAACGAGAGCTGAGCTTGCGGGACGCCGAAGCACTAGCCGTGGCAGCAGAAACTGCAGAAGCCGACGCACAAAAAAATGTCGCGGGAAAGTGGGCCATTTGAAGTACACACGCTGAAGGGTCAGCATTTGATGCCTCCCGTTGCCAGGACATCGCTGCATTCACCAGTAGGCTTGGAACGCTGCGGTAATGCCAATCACAGCAGTAGCAACTGTAAGTGGCAGAAAGCAAAATGTTTCCAGTGTGGCAAGCAAGGGCATTTGGCTCGCAAGTGTCATAACCCTAAGAGTGCCAGGGGACAAAACAACCAACTACGAGCAGTAGAGTCCCTGGACGAAGATGACGACAGCCTGAACACACAGACTTGGAATCTGGTAACCCTAAAAGAAATGAAGCTTGTGCCGCCAGTGCGACGCACGTTCGCGTGGGGTGGAATTGATCTGGTCATGAAAATTTACACGGGGCCACCTGTCTGTGTCATAACGAAAAAAATGTCCGAAAGACATCGCAATACTTGGTCAAGACTTCAAAAGCCTCAAGCGAAGTTGGGTTGCTACATGGGATCAATTCCAGTTATTGGAGAGTTAACCATGAAAGTGGTATACCAGTCGATGACCGTCCAAGGTACATTGACCGTCGGGGATTGCCGAGGTCAATGTTTGTGCGGAAGAGACTTGATTCAGAAAGTGAATTAACGTGACGTTTCTGCTTGGAGCCTGACAGCAATCCCGAAATCTCGCTGTGGCCAGCAGCAAGGTATCCAGAGTCTACGGGACGAGCACGAAGACCTTTTCTCTCCAGAGCTTGGACTCATTCAGGGACCACGTGCGCATCTGCACCTCAAGGATGGAGCAACTCCAAAGTTTTGCAAGGCAAGATCTATTCCATTTGCCTTACGAGAGAAAGTATCCCTGGAGATGGATAGGCTAGAACAGGCCGGCATTATTTCACCAGTTGTATACTCCGAATGGGCTACGCCCATTGTGCCAGTTCTAAAAAAAGATGGGACCCTACGTATTTGTGGGGATTTTAAGGTGACACTGAATCCTGTTGGTGCGCTAGAACAGCACCCGCTCCCGGTTATCGAGAACATGTTCGCTTGTCTGAATGGCGGCGACCGTTTCAGCACACTAGATTTGCGGGACGCGTATAACCAAGTGCCTCTCGATGAGGAATCGCGGAAGCTTGCGGTTATCAACACGCATCGTGGCCTCTTTTGCTATAACCGATTACCATTTGGAATAGCCTCAGCGCCCGCTATCTCTCACCGCAAGATCGAATATGTCCTCCAAGGTCTTCCAGATGTGCAAGCCTACTTGGATGACGTCATACTTTCGGAACAAAGCTCTAACGATGGAACAAAACTGCATTGTCTTTTGCAGCGATTCCGAGAGCACGGGGTGAAGTTGCGCAAGGACGAGTGCAGATTCGGGCAGGAATCGGTCACCTACCTTGGCCTTCCAGATTGATGGAGAGGGACGGCACCCAACAGAAAAGAACCTTGAGGCCATCGCTGAGGCTCCGTGTTCAAAAAAACGTGAGTGAAGTGCGCTCATTTATCGGCATGTTGACCTTCTACTGCAGATTCCTACCACAAATGTCCACACTGCTATCGCCGCTGTATCAACTTTTAGAGAAGGGTTGTCGTTGGGTGTGGAGCCCGGCACAGGACGAGGCATTTATCAAAGCAAGGAAAGCTTTAACAACCGGAAACGTGTTGACACATTTCAACCCAGCGAAATAACTGCGCTTGGAGTGTGACGCATCACCGTCGTGTTGTTTCACCGTGTAGGAAAGGATGACAGGCCTATCGGTTTCCGCTCACGTACCTTCACTGCTGCGGAAAAAAATTACTCTCAGTTGGAACGCGAGACACATGCTCTCATTTTTGGTGTGAGCAAGTTCCGCGATTACCTTTTGGGCAGAGAGTTTACCTTGGTCACCGACCACCAGCCACTCCTGGGATTGCTAACGCCAGGCCGGCCGACCGCCGCCATGGCTGCTGCAAGGACCCAGCGTTGGGCACTGCTGCTTGGGGGCTACCAGTACAAGCTGGACTACCAGCCCTGGTAAACTGATGTTCAACGCAGACGCCTTAAGCCGGCTACCGCTACCGACGTCTAAGGAATCAAGCAGCTCAATGGAGCTTCCGGAGTATGTTTTAGCACTGCATAATTTTGACGAAGGGACCGTAACCACCAGAGAGCTGAAAGACCTGGCTGTCGGCGACGACGCGCTCCTAAAAGTTAAAAGATACATCCTAGATGGATGGCCAACGAGCCGAAAGCAGCTAGAAGTCGAATTACGACCATTCTATGACAAGAAGATCGAACTCTCAGTAGGACAGGACCTCGTGTACTGGGGTCACCGGTTCGCGATTCCAGCAAAGGCGAGGAAACGACTGCTAAGCCTGCTTCATGAAACCCACCGGGAAGCATCCTCAATGAAAGCGGTCGCGCGGTCAAAGTTCTGGTGGCCTGGTCTTGACAGGGCAATTGAAAGCCAGGCGGCAGTTTGCAGGGAATGTGTTCAAGCTATGCCTATGCCAAGTGCGAAAGAGCCAGTTATTTGGCCCGAGACCAAGAAAAATCGGTCAAGAATACACATTGATTTTGCTGGGCCAATAAAGGGGAAAATGGTGCTAATGGTTGTCGATTCACACTGCAAATGGATCGAAGCCATACCATTGTCCCAATCGACCACTCAATCAACGATAGCAACGTTACGTACGTTGTTCAGTCGCTTTGGAATTCCGCGCACGTTGGTATCAGGTAACGAAATTCAGTTCACAAGTTAGGAGCTTAAGACGTTTGTCACGATGAACAACATTTCGCATCTTCGAACCGCTCCCTTTCCCCCGAAATCCAACGGTCCGGCAGAAAGGGCCGTGCGCACCGTCAAAAACGGGATTACGAAGATGCGAGGTGAGAACTTGGAAACTAACCTTGTTCGGATGCTATTCGATTACAGAAGAACACCACAAGCCTCCGGAAGATCCCCGTCGGGAGTCCTGCTGGGCCATCTAATTCGATCGAGGATCGACATCTGCTTTCCAACGGTTGCCTGGGACGCTAAGAATGATTGCCACGGACGGAATGTGGCTCCTGGGGATCCTGTGTATTTTCGCAACTACGGGGATGGGGACAACTGGACGCCTGGCCAAGTGAAGTCCACCTCTGGGTCGCGAATGCTGACTGTCTGAACGCCATCAAAGGTGGTACATCGCCACGCTGACCAAGTACGAAGAAGGATACCGGAAGAAGATCACCTGCTAGACCAGCAGGTGGGTACGCGGCCTCCGACAACATCATCACCTTCGGCGATCACAAACGATGAAGGCCAACATCGAGACGCGCCAACGGCAATCCCAGTGGAACTCCAGGAAGAAGTGACATTGCGGCGTTCAGGCAGGACCCGAAAGCCCATCGACAGCTTTCACTTCTACAAAAGAGAGAATTGTAGAAAACGCAGCCCCATGTTATTGTTTTCTACGAACGTTTTCTTGCGTATTTTGTAATCGTGTTCGTCACGTGCGAAAGCACGTGCGTATATTTTTTTTTTTTTTGATCGTGTGGTTTTTCGCTTTGGCACGCGGCGTTCGAACCTCGTTTTTTTTTTAGAGCAGAGATAAACCTCAGAGGTCGTTCAGCCACCACCGGATACCTGTCTTACTCGCGACGGGCTCTGCCACGTCGTAACACGTGCCAAAACATTTTGTTGTCGTTCCCCGGAGAAAGAGTGGGACGTTCTAATGCTTTCATTATTCTAGATACTGTCGACAAAGGCCATCTCTGACACGTTAGCGAAAAAAGGATTAGTCGAGGGTCAATATATGTTTGTCATATTTATACAGTATTTTCGCTTGGTTCACTCACAATACGATTGTGCTACATAAACGTAACGAATCGCGTTCTATTATTGACAGCACCCATGTTGACTTGTTTCCCTACCCAAAACGTAGCTTTTTGGGAAGGTACGCTACTGTAAATTGTTCGATGGTAAAAAAGATGTTTAATGTGTACTTGAATGACAGACTGCAGACTGCAGACTGTGGTTGAGAACAGACTGCAATTAGAGACTATGTCGAAGCGTTCTGTGTTAGATCGGCATCTGAATAAGGAATAGCGTGAGCTTGACTTGTTGACCCTAAGAAGCGAGTCAAAGAAGTTTGGTACGGCCACCATCATTTCTGTTATTATTCGTTGAAATTTCACATATCGTAAATTTTTTTATTGACGCGCATTTCCAGAGCGCCAGTTTTTCTTCTCGGTTAACCAGATTTCCATGGAATGCTGATTATTGAGAGGGGACTACGCTCCTATCAGTGTAACGAGCGTTCCATGTAAACGTATCGAGAGTATTATCAATTTAGACGTCGTGGACTTCTGACTTTCAAATAATTTCTTTAGCACATCACAACACGGATTCTTTAAAATATTACCACGTGAAAGTAACTTCCTAACTTTAATTTCTAACATTCGTTCCTTCGTTAACCGGGGCTCCCGGGTTCCTGCAATTTCCTGGTCTTCGCTTGGCGGTTCTGTACGGCGATTTACAAGCTCTTACTACTGAAACTTGATAAAGTTAGCATCGACCCTATCATACAGTGATGTAGTCAATATTTTCTGATGAACTGATCGAAATTTGTAAGAGTCAATAAAAAGTGGGGGAAAAAAAAACTGCGGTCGGGTGTAGTTATACCTCTTTTTTCGTGTATCAATCGTCACTTCTTGCATTCCTGTGAGTGCTGGGCCCATTAATAATTTTAGCTAACGTTAATTATTTTTCAATTGGTCTGTATACATCTAATTTGTATTTTTGCCAATATTCGTGCAATCTAGCGTAAAGGCTCACAATCATAAGATTTCTTCGCATTTTAATTCTATACATTTTGCTCCTCGCTGGCGTGAGTTGCGGATCGTTAGACTAACAAGAGTGCGTTTTGCTACTTTACTTACAACTCTTTGAAAAATGTGTTATTGTAGAAATTTCTTAGTGTTCAGTTATCATAAACCCTTCATGAGAAACCCACATTTAGCATATTGCCACTCGTGCTATCTGCATGTTGGGCTACCTAATTCGCACCTTTCTATTGGCACCTATTTCATTTAACTCGCGGTTTAAAAAAACACAGAAAACAATTATGTGAAAACTAGAATATGCATCCCCTTTTTTGGATTCCAGCCAGAAAACCATCTTGACTGCGTTAGAAACCACCAAAAAAGATAAGCGTGATTCATTCTTTTGAACTATCAGGACACTGCTCGTGTCACATTAATGTAAACCAGTCTATAGTCATAGTCTTTTTTTCCCTCGTTTCTCTACGGTGTAAAATTTCACGTTTATATTAATTCCATAAAATTGATTATTATAATTTAATTTTACGTAATTAGATATTAATTTTTTTTATTTTAGTTGTCACGCCATTTTAATAACGAGAATAAAGTTCGTGTCACATGCTGAGTAATCTCGACATTTCACTTCGATTTCCTACCTCGCACTGCACAAGAATACAACCACCTCTCTGGTTTAATTATCACCATCACTAAAACCAAACTCTTTCGAAAGGTTATTAGCCATTTTTGGAGTGACTTTGTCCTTCCTGTTGTCTCTTCCTTACGTAACTTATTTGCGCTGTTTAAGTCAAGACCCCTTGATTGCTTTTATCTTATTATTCTTGTTTATTTCTCGAACGTTTTGTTGCCTATTTTTTATATTTATACTGCAGATTGGGCGACTTGTTAAGGCATAATTACAAACCAGCGCACAGGTAGACAGTTACTCAAAAAACCAAACACACAAAATACACTCACAAAGCGCTGATTTATAAACTTGTCAGTATTTATTCAAACTACCTCTACTTCGACCCTAAAGTAATAGGATACCAGCCCAACAAGAGAAGGGAAAAGTGAAAGACAAGACAAAGGGAGGAAAGTTTAAAGAAAAAGAAAAGCGGTGAAGGCTAGAAAAAGGAAAATAAAAGATCAAGAAATGAAAAATGAAAGACAAGGCAAACGGAAAGAAAGTAAAAGACAAAGAAATGTGCCAAGATTATACCAAGATTATACATCATACCAAGAGTGTATTCGGCCAGCACAGGGATGGGCAAAATGCATGCAAATATGTATCGAAATACAAATACAAAATACTTTTTCAAAAATGTATTTAATTGCAAATCTAATTACATTTCCAAAAAAGCATTTAAGTATAAAATACAAATACAACCAAATGTATTTGGTCTCCTCCAAATACTTTTCCAAATACATTCCTCAAACTTTGCGTCAGCGACTTCAGGGCACCTGCAACGGGTTTCTGGGGATCTCATTTTAATTTTGCATCCCACACTCGGGAGGTAGTGTGCGAGGCTCTAGTAAAGTAATAGCAATATAATCACAAAAAGAAATGTAATCAGCTTGGACGTAATAGTTGAAAAAAGTACAGAGCTTCAAGCTGTTTTTTTTTGTCGATTACATTTTCGTATAGACCAACAAAGAACCAAGACGACCAAGACGCGCAGCACTAGCTAGAGAATTTTTTATCCTTGCAACTCGCACCAGTTACAAAAATCTGGACGATCCGTGCATTTAGAATGTTCCAGGCAAAAATATGGATGGAAATGAGGCTGGAAAGCATCGCAAGTTGTCACAGGCACTTAATTAGCCAGTCTGCCCGTTAACGTCGATTTCGTCATTATTCTTGCCCTGGACTAGCACTGTAATCACAAAGTCACTAAACGCTTGTGCTTGATTGAGAGACACTGCATTCGGTGCAGAACGTAGTTTTCTTCCTGCTCTGTACAGTGACAATAAATTTAAGGGATGTATTTTCGCCCACAAAATTGTATTTAATTACAATTGTATTTGAAATACCCACGTTTTAGTATTTAAATACACACGTCAAATACATTACCCAATTTGTAATTAAATACAAATGCGAAATACACGAAGTATTTGAAATACGTATTTCAAATACTTGTATTTGAAATACTGCCCATCTCTGGGCTAGCATATCACCTGCTTTATGTATTTTTCTGATAAATTTCTGTAATTATTTTTTTGTAAATTATGTAACTTTTAGATCCTGCAGTGTTATTATTATTCTATTTTTTTTTCCTTTTTTGTTTTGGTGTTTTATTTGATTTTTCCTAGTCTCTTCTTTTCTTTGTCTTTTACCTTTCCTCCCTTCACCTTGGCTTTCACGTTTCCTTTTCTTGGTCTTCTATTTTATCTTTTCCTAGTGTTCTCTCCTCTTTCTTGCCTTTTGTCTTTCGTCCCTTTGCCTTGTCTCTCAGAATTCCGTTTTTTCGTTTGTTGGGTTGTCATCCTATTCCTCGGGGTCACAGAAGATGAAGTTTGACTAAATACAGATGAGTTGATAGTTCAGCGCTGTGTGAGTGTATTTTTGAGTTTGGATTTTTGAGTAACTGCCTACCTGTGCGCTGGTTCGTAAAACTTCATATTTACACATCTGCTACCCCTCTTTAATGCTTTCGGGCCCTGGGTATACAATCAATAAATAACGAAATATTCAATAAATAAAGAAATACCTTATAAATGAATGAATGAATGCCATAAGCTTCACATAAACATGCAGCAGATACCATAGGATAAATGAATTTAATTTGTAGAACTTTAGCTACGAACCGGGAGAAACATCTAGTAAAAAGCCACCGTCTAGAAAGCTGCCATCATTTGGTATTTTTTTTAAGAAGTGTACTTGACCGCTTTGTTTGAGCGTATAAATATAATAAAAAAATGCTGTGTGTCGAATAGGTACGCACCTAATGACCCAAAAAGTAACAACGGGAATGCTCCGTGCATGACATGTTCGCAAGTTTTAGGCAGGACAACGCCTACGTGTCGAGTCTAGTGAAATGAAACGATCAAATGTAACATATTCATTTTGATGTAACAAAATTAATGGACTGAAACACAAATATGGAATGTAAGATTTATTTTTATTCAAAGAATCATTTGAACGAAACATATTTTTAAACATAAGGTAAATTTATACAACGAAAAAAATTAACCGAACAAAACAACTGTCAAAACACAACACAAGCGTATTCAGTTAGGGGTTCTAATTTGGACACATCGAAAAAAGCAGCGAAGAATTCGGCGGTCGTGATTGACTGACGACATGCTTGACTTTGGCGCCGCCCAGTAAGGGCCACCGAATTCCTCGCCAAACTTTTTGCCAAGTGTCCAGATTATCTGTAGGGGAGATTATTTCATTGTTTTTGTGTTAGGCAGAAAGAAAAAGACGAAGGCTACTTCAGGGAGGGGCTTTGTGCGCCTTCGTGTGTTCAGTGGGTGGGTCTTTCGTGAGTTTGGACTGGATGTGGGGAAACAGAAGTGTTGCCCTAATACTAGCGCGGGTTTAGAATTTTCTGTGCCCAAAAGCTCTACGAAATGCTTTTATTTTCCGTGAGGATCATACTACAAAGGCAATAATATCACAATTTATTTTACACTTCACAAAAAAACATGATC
This sequence comes from Ixodes scapularis, assembly GCF_016920785.2. NCBI lineage: Eukaryota > Metazoa > Arthropoda > Arachnida > Ixodida > Ixodidae > Ixodes > Ixodes scapularis. The sequence goes on along the minus strand of NW_024609857.1, from coordinate 110,766,757 downwards.
GACGAAAAAAAAGTCTTGACTCGGCCCATGCCCTGACAAATTCACATGCCAATGTTACATTAAATCATTTCTACAAAAACAAAATAAATTAAAAAAAACAGTCTTGCATCATCTGAATTACTTCATAATGCACCGACATTTTATTTTATTTCCCAGTTTTATTACAAAGCAGATGATACCGCAACGGAGTCCTCAGCTAATCGCTCTTGCCACACTGAAAGTGGCTTTGAGCGCTGAGTGAAGTAATTTTTTCTTCTATTGCACCAGGGTGTGTAAGCAAATAATAAATTCAGCCACGTGCAACTGTATTTAAAGCTTAACACCAATGGATAAAGAATTTATAGGAAAAAATCACTGACACACGGTGCGCATACGTGTCTGTACCTCTTTTTATGAGTGTTCAACGTTTTCTTGGTATCAGGATTTAGTTCGATTTTTTATTTCCAGCACTATCATTCTTATTCAGTTCAGAAATGTTGGGACAGGATGTTTTGTATGTTGAATGTTTGCAACTGTTTCTTCGTGTGCTGGACGTTTCAGCGTCTCCTAGGACGCTGAAACGCTTCGTGCAAGCTTTATTTTATCATCTCCCGGTTTCCGCGAACAATGATGTAGCCTGCACGCGATGATCGTTGCTGCCACGCCTCACATATGTTAGATATTTCCAGCTTTACAGAACAGTCCTAATGCTAATTGCGGGGGGGGGGGGGGGGGAGGGAAGGGGGATTTTGAAACTCACTGCGTGTTTTCGCGTACAGATTGACGTCGATGGAACACTAACCTTAAACCCTGACGAATCGGGACCAGGTCGTTTACGCTTGAGTCCGGGCTAGAACCCGCCTCGTTCGTATACAAACACAGATGAACGCAGATTTGGAGAAAAGTACCCGAAGCTGAAAAAAACACCCAAAGGGCGATTCAGTTCCTTTTTGTTCGTTGGATGAACCATAACTCCCAAAGAGATGTTTTCTCCAATTCTTCTCTGAGACCAGCACGGTGCTGTTGTCGAAGTGTATTGTGCGGCCATAGCGTCGGAATTTTGCTTATTAAATTTATGATTAAAGTATTTATTTTGTTTGTCGCTTCGTGATCAGACAGAGTGTTGCCAAACCTTTACCTTTCTACATACATGTACGAAAATATGCATAGTCGTAAAAACGTGTACGAAAGCATATGCATATTCGTACACGTGTACACAAAACGTGCACACTCACAGCGATGTAGACAAATGGGACTTTCAAAACATACACATCACATTCCATTGCATAACGCAGTTTTTCTCAATTTTTCTTTGAATCTTCAAAACATTTTCTCAATAGACATTTCGAATATCTTTAGTTAGGAACTCTCCATGCGCTTGAAGTTCACTGAGTGTGACAGAAGACATGCTTATTTTAGTGTTGTCAACAATCAACCGAGCGTCGGGGACAACTTGGAGAGATTTTAGATGATGATGGTGACGAAGGTCTATTTGGCAAAATTTATTTTTACAAAGAATGCAAATTTAACTACCTGTACAAAATTTGGGATTAGGAAATCGTTTACGTGTGGAGGAGCCCACAAGTCCATACCAAAAATCGCACTCTTTCGCTCGCAGCTCTCGGGTTATTGTAGACGTTCGAATTCTTTACCTCTGGACAGAAGAGGCCTATCACCTCTTACCTTACTGGTACCACGTGACGAACTTCTGCCTCACAATCGGCTGGCAGACAACATAAACATCAGTTAAGCCTTCAACGACCATTACAAACCAGGGTGTCGGAACGAAATATCTGTTTTTCTTTTTATAGTTATAATGATATTTATTATAGCCCAGGAGAGCCACAGCTGAGCAGAAAGGCTAGTCGCACATACCGTGAAGGTCCAGGGCGCCGTGTCCAACACTGATGAAATGGTTCATCTTGAAACAGCGCGAATGTTACACGGACGGAGGAAAGAAGTGGACGATACAAGCGCTGATTGACAGCTGAAGGTTTATTCTGGATAAACCGCAAAAAAAAAAAAAAAAAAAACATTAAAAACACATAACACTCTAATCATGATGGAATGGCGCCTGCACGTCACAGAATTTGGTTCTATCAGTTATACAATCCCATGGGCGATCTTCCCCGATTGCTTAAATCACAGTCCATCAATGTCAAGGCAGCCTGACTCACACAGGTTGGACCCTCCTTTTTATTCTGTGAGCCTCTGCAATTTCGCGAGCCTTTTGGTTCCTATGTTTATACAACACGATGGCACTTTTTAGTAGAAGTGTTCAGACGAGTCGCGGCAGTGCAATGCTAAATATGAGCGCGCGGTTCCTGTTAACGAGCTTCTTTCCTCCGTCCGTGTAACATTCGCGCTGTTTCAAGATGGGCCCTTAGCAACTAGCCCAGTTCTGCTGTGTTTCAAGATGATAAAGTTTTGTACCGATGAATTTGAAAAAAAAATGATGATGTTCGTTTAAGTAGAGCTTGTGGACGAGGGTGAGGGGTTGATGTTGCGGTTGAATAGGGTGAAGAGCGCTAGGGTCTATCGATCTTCCCGACGGTGGATTCGCGTGCCCGCCATGGGCTGCTGACTTCTAGCAGGCCGGTTTTGAGAATTGTGGTTTCCGTTTCGTTCCATTGAAAAAACGAATGCCACGTTCGAATTCTGCTCAAGAACAAAACAAAAAAAAAACAAAAAAAAAAAACATGTACGTGTGCACAAAAAAAAATCAAAACCAAAATTACCCAAGGAAAAAAAAACGCTCTTTCTTATCGAAATGTAGGTCATTAAAATGAAAGAATCGAGGTAAAACGCACCGTGAGAAGAGCGGTCCGAAGCACTGAGCATGATCCCAGAAAAAAAAAAAAACATAAAAAAACATTCTCAAGTGTACTCTGTGAAATGTAAGACCTGTTCTGATAAAATATACTCAAGCGCCGAGAATGCCCGCTCCACGCTGGCTTGTGTGGATGATATACAATGGGCTACTTGAGCTAAAGTGTACAGTTCCGATTGTGGTTCCTTTCGGTCTTCCCAATATCTTAATACATTGGTGGTTCTCCAAAGGCTCGACTATTTATACAGCATTTTGAGCTATATCCAGTGGGCCGAGCTCACTTGCCAAATGGGTTGCGCGGGCCTCAACTTCTTTTTTCGCGAGGAACACTTCGAGGGCATCTTCTCGTTCCTTTGGAGACCAGAAGATACTGAAATACCTGATCGTTCTTGAACCCAAGGCTGCAAAAAAAAATATATTTTTAGTTTCACTTCGGAAAAAAAAAAATTCAATTAACGTTTAGATTGCGTTTCATTCCGCCCAAATACATCATTCTTTTCGTTTTTCGGTTTTCTTTTCATTCCGTTCCGACACCCTGCTACACACATAGCTCACCGCCAATGCGGCGCCATGTCGGGACGGCTCGGATAAAATAGCGCGAAACCTGAGCAACCAAGACGACGGCGGCCCAAACAATGCAAAAAGAGAAAAAGAGGACCGACTCAAGCTAGTGGCGTAGCCAGGGAACGGGCTTATGGGGCTTCACCCCCCCCCCTTCTCCCCCCCTCCCCTTTCCGCCTTCTCATAATCCCACCTAAGGGCCCCTCGAAGAAATTCCTGGCTATGCCACTGACGCGAGCAGACAATACGCAGCATTACACCGAGAAAAAAAAAAAACAATCACAAAAAAAAAAAAGAAAGCACGGCTATACCAAAATAAGAACGGCGTCGTCAATTTTACACTTCCATAAACGGCGTTTGCGACATCAACGTCTGGACGGTTTGCCCACCACCCTAAATAAAAACACACACGAAACAAGAAGATTTATATAACCCCCAAAACGCGCACCCCGGAAGCTTGTACCCGACTGAAGAAAACGGGTTCATGCAAGTAGTCCGTCGCTGCGCACAAACACAAGATGACTTGGGTTGTGAAATAACTATGAAAGGTTGCTCGCAGATGGATAATAAGGTCAGTTGGGGAAAACCAATTTCAGCCTTTGACCGGAGGGCAAACTTGATCCTGCTATTTCACTATTGAAATACATGGAACGAAGATCTTGACGGAAATATGTTAAGATGAAGTTACCTTTCGCAACGCCGTGTCAGAAAATGTATTACGGCCTCAGTTTTCTTCAGAAGTGCTCACAAATGGCGGGTTAAAAAAGTACGGAGTTTGAAGGAATTCAAGTTCCCGTAGAAATTCTCGGACCCCAAAACCGGAAAATGTTCGACCGCGCTGCAAAGATTTTTTTTTTTAATTCTCTTTCTAATGAAAAAAAAAAAAAAAAAAAAAAAAAAAAAAACATCTCAAAGTCAATCCGCCCAGTGGTTTCTGAGCAGTCCGACCACAAAGTTCACTATGGGAATACACAGGGCCCGTGAACCTGCGATATCTTCTTAAGAGGGGGATCGAAATTGAATAGGTTATAATATTTAATATTCAAAATCAATAAAAAATTTTAAAATTGAATACGATATCACACATGCAACCCTTCGGGTGAGATGTTGTCACGTTAAAGCAACACGTCACGTGACCCTTATAAGATATATCCCCAGGCATCTCGCTTGTGCTTATAATATTGTAATTTGTGGTTTGGAATCCATTTCATGACTATTTTACGTTCCCTCTGATCTGTTAGCGGAAGTAATTCGCTTGTAAGGATACTTCCTTAAATCAGACAAACTTGGTAAATTTTGGTTTCCTTTTCTTGTACTTCTTGCTCTAAAAGAAGTGATTCCCGTTGCACTCCATTTCATTAACTTTTATTACAAGATGTGAATAAAACTGAGTGCCGCGGGAATTACTTATTTTAGAGCGCAGCTCTTAGTCACCAGTTTCCGGCTTGAGTGGCGTCGCCGTCACCGTCGGCGCAACCGTGTGTTGCTTTATGGGAAACGTGCCTAGATGCAACGCCTGGGTCTCACTCATGACCCGCGCGTTGCATTATGGGACGTTCCATTATGATGTCAAACGTGAGTTACGAGTGACGTAATGAGGATCCCGCGCGCTGCATTATGGGACGTTTCCTACAATGACGTCACACGTGACATCAGGGTCACTCGTGAAGGTCACGACCTTCACTTCACGAGGCCTTCACAAGTGACGTCCCGAGGGTCGCGAGTGACGTCACGAGGGGGAGGCAGGAGGAGCGGAGGAAAAAGAGAGGAGGAGGATGAAGGAGAGGGAGAAAGAGAAAGGAGGAGGGGGAGGAGGATAAAGAGAGTAGGGGAAGGGGGACGAGGAAACCAGAAGGAGGGGAGGAGGAGAGGGTACGGAGGAGGAGGAGGGGCATACCCTCCTCTCCGTACCCTCTCCTCCTCCTCAAGAGCTGAGCTTTAATTCGGCATTAGAGGGAGTTGCAAACGGCTTTAATTTTTTCCTCGAGGATATTTTGACTTACTGAGATATAAAGTAAGGGAAAGAGGAAGAATAAATTTGTAGCTACCGAAAAGAACGCGGACACCGTATGGATTTTGAAATGTTCTTTCTTTTACTTTGGCGTCACTGAACTTTTTTTTGGTATTGGTCTCGTTTAAGAAAATAGAAAGTGTTATAAAGTTTTTTTTTGCAAGACCTTAATATTTTCTAAGGATGTCGTCTCTTTTGGCATCATAAAAATATTAGTATCCGTACCCTTTTTAACGCTAGCGTTTTTAATATATTTTCTTTTATGGTGTGGAGTGTTTTGTTTTAGAAAGAAACCAATCGTCGAAGGAAAAAACTTCATAACCCATGGAACAAAAACAAACAAGCAACCTTACATCTTAAATACAGGATGTGATAAAAATTGTTGTCCTCAGGCTATTGTAAATATGCCTAAAGTAAATTATCAAAATAATAGATCTTAACATATCCCCTCCGTTTTATCTGTAAAGCAGATATTTCTTTAAACGAAGTGTGGCGGTTGATTGATACAAAATACAGAAAATCAAATGAATACCTGGAAGCACGTAAAGCAGATATTTTTGTTGCAATCTTACATGTAATATCTGGACACCTTTATCAGCAAGTGAAGTTCTCAGCTACACGATGAACTTAGCAGGGTTCCGGTACAGCGCACATTAATTTCGTGCAGTGAGTTTGTTTTGTATCAAAATGCATCAAATTCCCCAGCTTGTCCGTTTCCTATATGTCAGTACTAAAATTCTTTCTCTAAAAAAAACACAAACAAACAGGAAAATGACGTGTGGGTTAGCGGATATGACCGAATAGCTTGTGTTTTCCGAACCAGTGGCATGCTCTCGCTGGAATATGCGCTTTTATATATTAAGGTGCTAGTGGGGTCGAAAATAGAGCTAAGCAATCAAAGAATAAACTCCATTGCCACAGGCAGCACACTTGCTTGGGCTAGCTGGGGCCAGGATTGGGCCTTGGGCGTAGTAGACTGGACCGCAACTGCCCAGGGAATTCAGTAAACTGCCAGCCTGGCGTCTCACTGTATTTTCCGGACACCGGAATCCACGGAACTGCCAGGAAAGGGATTTCCTTGGCGTTCATTGCATTTTGTTGGTCCGAGCCGACCAGGGTAGACAGGCGGCCACCAACATTGAAATCTGAGTTGCGCTTCAGTGTGTTCATTTGTCCCGGGATTCTACGTAACTGCCAGGGAAGTGATTTCTTTGGCGTTCTTTGTATTTTCTTGGTCCGAGCCGGACCAGGGTCGACAGGCGGCTACCAACGTTTAAGCATTTTGTGGCGCTTCACTGTATTTACTGGCCCCAGGATTCGACAGAACTACCGGGGTGTGGTTTCGAATATCGTTTATTTTTGCAAGATTCAGCGCGCCAAGGAACGATGGGCAATTACCGTCGTTCATTATTTTTTAGCTGAAGCTATTTTTGCTTTTCATCGGACCCTGAAGTACTCGCAACCTAAAATGCGTTTTTACTCTGTGCTTAATTTTGAATCTTAGGCCACTATCACAATACCCTTGACATAGCTTCGTCCACGAGTACCTGCGCTTGGACCTTCGGCCAGGACCCGTGGCCTCTTTTTGTTTTTAATATGGCGCTTGTCCGCGTGACGCGTTCGTCGGGCTTTATTGACACGCCCCTGCCGACGGTACATCGCAACCAATGTCCGTAAAACCGCGGCGGGTCTGTTGTTCCACAAAAGCGCCAAAAACAAGAAACTGTTGCACTCCATGTGTAAATTAGAAAAGACAACAGAACACATTCCGTCCGGCTCCAGAGGCCGGTGTTCATTCCAGAAGAAATTAACTAACCGCCATTAGTCGACGCTTCAAGAAAGCTGATGTGAAAAAAAAAAATGCTACACAAATGAATCTGCATGCCTTGCAGCGGCGTTGAACACGCGTGGTCACTTTTCCGTTCGCTCAGACCACAGGCTCTTTGCAAACTAAGAAGAATGATTTGATGTTAGAGCCAAATTGATTGTTCCAACTTAAGAAAAAATAACAAAAATCAGTTTTACATGCTACGCAATTGCAGCCTGGTGCTGCGTTTGATTCGCGAGAGAGAACTTGCCTCAGAAGCTTCAAGCAAAAATGTTTGTTAAAACCGACATGTGCTAAGCCTTTAGTTAGTCAAATTAAACGCGACACGCGAGACTTCGACACGAGAAAGGCTTACTTGCTGGCTGGCCGTAAAAAGTCTCATTTGTATTCCTAAGTTCAAGAAGAGGCAAGACTGCTATATCTGCACCTGCTTCAAAAATTAGTGCCGCAGTATGCGAAACAGATTTTTAGGAGCGGAGCTCCTTAGGATCTAGCCTTTTCCGTCCGGCGTCTATGCTCACATCGATCTTGCTGGTGCTCGTGCTCGTGATCGTGCTCGTGAGCTCACGTGAGCACGCGCTCACGTGCTCGTGTAAAACAAAAAAAATATTAGGAAAAAAATGCTTGCACAGTCGACAGGATTCTAACCTGTGCGGGGAGACACCAATGGATTTCTAGTCCATCGCCTTAACCACTCGGCCACGACTGCGGGACGAGTAGGGGGCTCTGAGATGTGGTAGTAACTCAAGAGTTGGGGATGTCATGGATGAAACGTTGCATGTAGCCGCTCAACGCCTATACAGGAGAGGGCGCTGCGGCCAAATGCGTATATAATCGCGTTAAACCTTGCATGCATTGGCTCAACGTTTATAGACGAGAGGGCGCTGCGGTAAAATACTCAAATGCGTATATAACCACGTTCCATACGACACATTCTCTTTCTGACATAGATGAAAATGAACGAAAGGCTCGGCATGCTGCGGCTCAGCGTCTACGCTGACAAGCGCCACCAGAGCTTCGCCCCAATCAACATCATTCACCACGTGGAGATGCGGTCATTTTTGTATTTATTTGAAGTGCGAACGATTCATCTGACTCATCCGCCACCGCCGCCACACGTGGAATGCGGTTCGCACCACAAAGCTACGATAGCCCTGGCCACGCGTCGCATAAAGCGCTCGAAAACGTTTGCAGGCAGGTGGAGCTGGTAATAAAAATAAAAAAATAAGAAAATAAAAAAAGGGGGGGGGGGGAGGGGGCTGTATACCGCGAATGTAAATGTTTATTTATATTTTTATTTTCTTCTTAAAAGTAAGCAAGCTGGATTTTGATCAGCGTTTGGATAAGCTCCACGTGGACTGATGCGTATCAGGATTTAGAAATACGAAATAGTTTTAGCATAAACATCCTCCTGTAAAAAAAGCTTGTTATGAACAACGGAATTTGTTTTTACCGTCTTGGGAGATGTGAATTGCAATATTCAAGCGGTCAAAACAGAGATTTAGCCTGCCATCTATTACACAACAGGAAATATGTGGCAATAATTACTTTGTTCTAGGACTTTTTATTTTCTCTTTCACCATAAATGCGAGTAAAGGAGAGCTCATGAAGTGTTAACATTGACTTCACATTGGCTTCGCTAGCACTAATTGTGAAACGAAGTATAGGACACGTGGGACACATTTCGGCGGTGCACGCGTCGACGTGATGAGAACTAATTTGTGCTACGTTATCAAGGTTAGCGTAACTTCTGGAGGGCTCGAACTCTGTCCAACCTGGGGTGAGCGCGTGAAAACGAGAGGCAACACGACGCCTTGTGCTCTTGTTTTAGTGGCTGATTCAAGGAGCTGCCAGGCTCTTTAAATCGACCGCAAAATTCGGTTTCTCAACCTATCGCGCTACCACTTTGTGCAGCGTCGCCCACGGATAGTGCAATTTTTTTTTTTTTTTTGTTAAATTTGCAAAGAGCGAACTTACCTATGAAAAAAGTAAAGAAAGGAAAAGGCTTAGCTCCTATGGAAATGCAGCAAAGCCACCGGTGTTCAAACAATACGGCGCCGTTTCGCACGGGAGACAAGAGATGGCGCAACGAACGCCGTCAACGAACAATCATACGGCGCCGAGAGCCGGCGTCTGTAGCAGACGATCCTTTCGACTCAAAAGCGGCGCCAGCTTTTTTTTCATATCAGTTGCAAACGCATTATTTTATCATCCTTTACTAATAAAACACATTGCACGGACAGATAATTGATTGAAAAATGGTTTGTCGGGTTATTTAAACTGTTTTTTGTGTTTTTTTCGTGGTACGTATGTCGTCTGCTTTCCAGTTCCTTGTTACCGCGCCTGTTTTTGTTTCTGCGACTGTCACCGCCTGCGGGACGCGCGCTGCTTTTTGGGTAGAAAAGTTTGTCTGCTAATCGGCGCTGTATGCTCGTTCGTTGGCGGTAGTTGGCGTCGCGACCGCTTGCGCCATCTCTTGTCTCCCGTGCGAAACGGCGCCGTATTGTTTGAAGACTGGTGGCTTCGCTGCGTTTCCATAGGAGCTAAGACTTTTTCTTTCTTTACTTTTTCCTCGGGTAAATTCGCTTTTTACAAATTTTACAAAAAAAAAAAGGCACCATTTGTGGACAACGCTGTACAAAGTCGTAGCGCGATAGATTAAGAAACCGAATTTCGCGGTAGATTTAAAAAGCCTGACCGCTCCTTGAATCGTCCAGTAGTTATCTGAATGAGCTGATCGAGTGCGCTGAAAACCGTTTGTAGCTATGGCTTCGGAGGGGAACAACTATTCCGTTACCACACGCACAGCAACTTGGCAACTTAATTACACCGCTGTATGGATTGCGAGCTGTAGCAATTTTAAAGTTCCACGAAGATAAACACCACAGTTGCTGAAAGGTTAAAGTAAACGCTGGGGAGGGTGTCGCCTCCTCTCAAGCGTTCACTCTGCAAAAATGGAAAGAGATGGAAGGAGCTTCTACTACCTGTCACCGACTACAACTAACGCGCTTCATCTCAAAACTCATAGCCATGCTCATCAAATCCCACGCCAAACACAAAATGCACGCTTACTTCGTTTTGTGTGCACGTTTATCAGGCAAAAAGCGTAGTGTCTCTCTTAAGCGCATTTAGCGACGGAGCCAGGAATAATTGCCTGGAAGCTGGGAGGGGAGGGGGAGGGGGAATGTTCGACCCTCTAAGCCCCCCCCCCCCCCCCCCCCGCCGTCACTGGCGTATTGTCGGCTGTACGTGATCTTGAACATCTCAAAACAACACACTTTACTGAGCCGCGATACACGGCCAGCTGTTATTCCAGTCAAACCAAAACAAAAAGTACAGACACTTTTATAGCAAAACATAAAAGCTTAAGTCAAATATCCAGCGATTGATTAAGCCAGTGGTTCTCAAATAGGGGTCCGCGGACCCTTTGGGGTCCGCGAAGGCATTCTAGGGGTCCGCAAAGCCCTGCCTCATCAGTCAAGCCCGGCAATAAAAGTTGTATTTTTTTCTTTTTCAGGTTGAAAAGTAATGTTTCAGTTTTCGGGCGAGTTTTTTCGCGTGAATGTTTATAAGAGAGGTCTACTTTACACTAGCCCTTAGTTATGTTCATTTATTAAATCATTATTATATTTCACCTATACCTACACTTTCCTCTCACCACGAACGGGGTCCTCCATCATCTCCGTCGATCCACAAGGGGGCCGCGAAACATCGATGGTTGACAACCACTGGATTAAGCAATTGCATGTATTCACAAATAAAAAAAAATCAAGTTGAATTAAGATGTCGAACACCGTGTTTGAGGGACGAGATGGGCATAAGTTGATGTAGATTTCAATCAGCAAACGAAGGTTATCACGGAAAGTATAACAGGAGAAGAAGCTGAGACATTGTCTGCTCGCCCCAAAAAATTGACTTCAAACTGCGTACAGACACGATAACTCCAGTAGTGACCACGGTAGTGACACCGGCCGCCGAAATATAAACTGTAATAGAGTGGAGTCGAAAACGAAACTTTATGCACGGTGGAAAAGCACAGAAAAATACACGTACAGACAGAACGACAGCAGGACAGGGCGCACTCTCAACTAAAGTTTATTTGAAAAGTACACGCATATATACTCGGCAGGCATCCTAATCGTCACTCATCTTGGTCCAGCCCCCGTTACAAAAACTAATATTCATCAGTGCTTCAGTCGTAGTTCAATCCATTGCTTCGTCCCAATCCAAGGCAACAAGCAGCTTCTGGATTCTTGTCCGTCCGTGCAGACAAAGGCCTGTTTCAACGTGCGTGAGTCAAAACAGAGTTTAGGTGAGTTTTGCTGATTTTATATTCATAATGAATGCCCGAAGAGTATTTATATATGTTTTTTTTTAACTCTTTTTCATGTGTAGTCGTACGTCGTACTCCTACGAGTGCTTCCGTGTTCACGGTCGAGAGCAACCGTTTTTTTTTCTTCGCTCGTTATTTCGTTCGACACTTGCTACCGTGACCGCTGTGAATCCAACGTTCGCGTTAGTTGTTCTCTTGTAGATTTACCTTAGGTTTATTTTCTTTTATTTATTTACGATTTTCTTTCGGCACCCGCTCTCTTGATGAGAAGCGAGGGGCCTGAGCCGTATGGAGGTTCCGCGGGCAGAGCCCAAAGCCCGTGCCGATGGTCACCGACGGCGACCAGGTTGAGCCCCCACTAGACGATGACGCCCTCACGACTGCAGAACAGGTGCGTGCCACAGTCGCGGCTTTCACCCGCCGAGAACTGCAGAGGTGCAAAGACAAAGAGTCTCCACCGCGGCCCATCGCCCCAGTCCCGATTCCTGAAGCTCACGTGGAGCCAAGTGAAGAGGTTGAGCGGTCCCCGGACGACCCCGAGCCCGGAATGCGGGTGCCGTTCGGAGGATGCTTCGACATTCATATCCCCGGCTCCGAGAGCGACAACACCGCCACCGACACCGACATTTTGGCCGCCACGATGTCCGCGGCCGAAATTGTCACGGGGACAGTCCATGCGACATTGCTGCCAAACAGCTGAAGCCGCCCCCCGAGGTACCCCTAGTGCACCCGTTGTCCCGTACGACGACACGCGTGCAGACCGTAGGGACGGTCCCGAGCACGGAGACCCTCCTGGGCCTCATATTCGAACGATCCGGCGAGGAGGCCGCCTGGGCATTCCAACGGCTCCCGGAAATCATCCAGCACAATCTCAACGGCCTGGGGTTCGAGAGCTTCAGGATGGAACCCCGCAACCCGGTAGCGAGTGACGCCACAGGCATTTGTACGACGGCCGTCCAAGACGAACAGATGGTGGCGGACAGCAAAGAGCCAGATGCCGAGGATGAGTCACACTCCACCATAATCTCCTTCATCCCCACGGTTAACAGCTTCAACAGTCTCGACGATGACGTGGGTGACGTAGCTGCACAGCGAACATCGACGTCACAGGCGGGGCCCGCAGAACAATGCGGCGGTCTCCTCCGTGACTCAATGTCACCACGCCCTCCACCACCAGCTCCAACGGCGGGGACGAAAGAGAAGACTCTACTCCTGTCCCCCTCCACCAAGCCAACGGAGGAAACTGAGCGAGCGGCGCCAAGAAGGAAGATGTCGACCGCCGCTCACGGTCGCCGAGACTCTCCCCAGAAGCGCCAAAGAAGGGAAATGAAATGCCAGGATTTCTCCCTCACAAGACAGCGAGAACAAACCCGCCTCCCCGCGCGCGGGGGCTCAACAAGCATGCCAAGCAACTATTCTCTTTGCCCCGACGCGCGGTTGATTCACCCTGCGCAACCAAGGGGACGTCGCCCAAGCGATGCAGCTCAGGAGCGGGGACAACCGGGCCAAGATAAGGGTTAACCCGCGGAGAAATGTGGCGGCGATCGACGTCACTGACACCGACGCCGTAGACGCCCTTCTCGCCGTCATTGACTTCGTGAGTCTCCGAGTCACGGCCCGGGAGGCTACCCCAGGGGCAAGACGGTCGGGATAGTGCGCGGCCTCCCACCCGGGTGGTGTACTGCAGAGATATGGCGGCATCTTCGCAGAGACACTCCCATCGTCGCGATACAACGCCGGGATGGGGGCGCTGCCACCCGCGTGCACTTTTACGGCGAACGCCTGACCGCAGTAGAGTACTGGGGGCTCGACCCCTCGGTTGAGGAGGAAGACATCGAACCCTTTCAGTGTTTCGGATGCTGGCAGTATGGCCACGTGAAAGCAGCTTGTTCTTCCCCGCTCCTCTGCTCCACCTGCCCGGGAAAAACGCGCGCTGCAAGTTCCCGCTCACGGCTACCCCCGACTGCCCAAACTGTCCGTTCCGGCATGACACCTTCAGCCCGGGCTGCACCACGTATTTACGACAGCGGAGCGTCGTCGTGGCAGTCCGGTCTACCGACTGCAGCTGGGAATAGGCGAGGGCGACGGCGAGGAACCCCGCGAGAGCTGCGACGACCCAGATCTCCCGAAACCACCAGACCTCGGCACGCCCACCGCAAAACAATGCATGGAACGTGCCCCCTACCCCCGGCCTCGCCCCCACGGACTTCCCGGCGCTGCCCAACGCACAACAACACGCGAAGGCACAGCTAGAAGCAGCACACCCCGCCGAGAAAGAGTGCGGAAACGCAAACAGAGCGCACGGAACTAGACCCATCTCCCGCGAGGGGCCAACAGTGTCAGGAGCGACAAAGACCACCGCAGCAACAGCAGCCTCCGCGGAACCCAGCGGCCCCGTCCAACAAAGTCCTGCGCCAGAACATCAGCGACAACGGCTGAGGACCACTATGCCACACACACGGCCGGTTCCCGAGGCTCCGCAGGTGGTCGATGGTCAGGCGACGCTTGAGAATTTTGCAGTGATGTCAACATCGAGTGTTGCGGAATACCGCCTAACTTTCGGCTCCCTGCTAAGTGGGAGAAAAAGGAAAGCCTCAAGAAGGACGGCGAGGCGCGTCCATGCACCTGGGGCAGCCCAGCACTTCCAAGGCACCTTCCCCCACAGCAGCGTGGTATCCACCACCTCACCCCTGCGGAACACCGAGGTTGGCCCCGCCCCGAGCGGAATCCCATCTGAAGACATCGCCCGGGTGGAGGCCCAGCTGCAGGCGGCTATCGACGGCCTCTTCGCTGCCGTCGCGCAGGTAGCTTAGATGGTGAGCCTCCACCCAACTCCCGACAAGTTTCTCTCTTGGGGGTCCCCCCTCATGAAGCTCCTACAAATCGCCGCTCCCCCTGCCAACCCGCATGCCAGCACGCCCCAGTGATGCCAGAACGGCCCGCCTGAGAGCAGCAGTACCTTTTATCTTACAATAGAACTGCAACTCACTGCAACTTCACTTAGACGATTTAAAGAACAGACTCCTCACTGAACACTTCGAAGTTATCCTGCTTCAGGAGCCTCGAATGCCGGCACAACGCATCAGAGTCCCACTATAGTCTACGTACACCGCGCAACGTGCAAACGGCGCCCATCCCTGGGCCGCCGTTCTCGTTCCCAACACACTAGACCATGGACAAATAGACACGCAGTCGTACTGCTGCTCTCGGGCGGACTTTGCGGGCGTCGAGGTGCGCAAGGGAGCTGAAGGCTAGCTGCTGGTATCCGCCTACGTTTACCTGACCGGCGAGTGGGACCCAAGCGTCGTCCGCAGGATGGAGGTGGAGCTGGGTGGCGGGGAACGCCCTGTCATCATTGGCGGCGATCTCAACGCGCAGAGCGAGGCGTGTGGGGACTCGAGGACGACGAAATGGGGCAGGGAGGTGCAACAGACCCTCGACGACATGGACCTCTCCGTCGCTAACAACGGCGAGGCGATGTTCCTTCGAGCGGGCGTAGAGGGGAGCGTGATAGGCTTGACGATGGCGTCGGCGGTGCTTCACCTCTGCGCCAAGCCGCAGGCAGACGGCTGGGGATTCGACCACGCGCCTATCATCGTGAAAAGGCCCCCCAAGCCGTCCTCCAAGACATGTCGGTCGTCGACTGGGCGAAAAACCGCGTCGACGTCGCAGCCCTCCGAGCCCAAGTACGAGTCTTCGATTCCCAGATCATCGTGGAGGCGCTCCGCGTGGTGACGAGGACGGTGCGAGTGCCGACAACCAGGCCCAACCCAGACATTCAGTGGCTCCTACTGCGAGTCCAGCGATGACACGCGCAACGGAGGGCAAGGCGGACAAAGCTGCCTGAGGATAGGGCGGCATTCCGACGCTCTGAAGCCCTCTTCAAGCGGTCGGACGGCGGCTGGCGAAGGAACAGTGGGCGCTCAAGTGCGAGTCCCTCAACAGACGAGGGTGCACTACGAGCGTCTGGCGGATGGCGAAGACGCTGGTCAACCGACCCAGCCCGCGTCACTCTATCATCGCACTTTCCATCCAGCTGCACATTCTGACACTGGACGCTGTCGAAATGGCGGCCGACGCGCTCCTTGCCCCGCACTCTCTGCCACCGATCCCTGCCAAGCGTCCACACCAATATTCACGCTTCGACCCCCCCCCCCCCCCCCCCCCCCCGCCCCGACGGCGGACGAAATGGACTGGGGCCAAGGGACCTGCAGATGTTCGAGGTCCAACGCGGCATCGCGGCCCTGTCCGGCAGGCGCTCCGTCCCCGGCCCGGGCGGCATTACCAACGCCGCCCTGAGGAACCTGGACGACGGCGTCCGTCCAGACCTCCTGGCCTACCTTAAGAAGGCCTGGCAGTCCGCGGTCCTCCCTCCGGAGTGGAGGATAGCGACCGTCGTCCCGGTGCTAAAGCCAGGCAAGCCGGCGGGCCAGCTAAACTGCTACCGCCCGATCGCACTCACCTCGTGCGATCGGGTGAGCAGACTGGTGCACCACCTCAAAACGGTGTGAGCCCTGCCAGACTGTTACGCCGGCTTTGGGGGGGGGGGGGGGGGGAAGTGCACGGCAGACGCGATCGCGGACCACGCCACGACCCTGGAGAACGGTAAAGCGAGAAGAGGGCCACGGGGGTGGCATTCCTCGAAAACGCCAGCGCTTTTGACGGAGTGCTCCACAGCGCCATCGTGGACTCCCTCACACGACTGGCCGGGGGGGGGGGGGGGGGGGGGGGGAGGGGGAGCACTTCGCTACGTCAGGGCGTTTCTCCAGGGGCGCGAGGCCAGGATTCGGGCGGCAGGCCTCTACAGCGCGCCACGGACGCTCACGAGGGGGGTTCCGCAGGGCACCCCCCTCGTTAGCGTCCGCGGCGCGCTCAGGAACAGAAACTGGAACTGAAACTGGCGAGAGCCTCGCTGAAAAGCGTGGCTCTCACGGCGCTCCCTCAGGCGGCGCGGGTTGGGCCGCGGTACAAGGTGCCCCTGCAGATCGCGACCTACGAGGACGACTTCGCGATCTGGGTCAGCGACCATGGAGGGTGGAGGACGTCGGTTATTCCAAAACATGTTCCAGCGCGCCCTCACCGACATGGAGAACACCTGGCCACGGCTCGGCCTGACGCTTTCGGTACCTAAATCCGTGGCCCTATGCGACAGCCCGCATCGAACGTTCGACCTCATCATCAACGGCCGACCACTGGAGGTACGGAGAAAGGCCACGTACCTGGGCCTGAGAGTAAACGACCGGGTAACCTGGGAGCCAGCGGTGAGAGACGCGCTGCGAGGAGCACGGACCACCACCAACATCCTTTTCCTCCTTGGTTGGGGGGGGGGGGGGAGCGCAGGGGAACAGAGCAGTGAATGATGCTGCAGCTGCACCGCGGCCTTACCCTGGCCCGGGTCCTGTACGCGCTGTCCCTGCTCGCTGTCACCGAGCACCAGTGGGGGCGCATCGAGCAGGCGCAGCACGTGGCATTACGAGTGTGCCTCGGTGTCCCGAGACACGCCTCATCGAGGCTGACGCTGGCTGAGGCCGGCGTGAACACAGTGCGGAACACGGCGGGAGAGCGGGCGATGGGGCACCTCGTCAGGATCCAGGAGACACGGAGCGCCGCATCTCTCGTCGCACGCATCAGCGGGCGACGGGCACTGCTCGCCGACACCTTGACGCGGCTGTGGGACATCACGGGCGCTCCAGGACCGCTTCACGGCACCTCCTACGCCGAATGAACTGCCAGTCGTGGTCGCCGAGCTGTCGGTGAGCAACCTTAGTGCCAAGAAGAACCTCCAGCCAGCGGTGGCGCGCCAACTCACAGATCATCACTGTGACGAGCGCTACCACGGCTGGTACGCCTCTTCAAGGGCAACTCCGGTTCATACTTTCTATTTTGGGATTACGACTGTTTTTAGTGCAGTCTGCGTCCCTGAATTGCAAGGTGTAATTTTTTTCTCGTTATTGTGCGTAGTTTTAAAGATATCGACGCCTCAGAGTTTTGTTTGGGGCGCGGCCAACAAAACCGAAACGAGCCGCTCGAGGCCCCGGCAACACTGGAAATCAGCCGCTATGTGAACGTGACGTCAAGATCGTTCTCGTTCAACGAGTACGCAGGCCGAGCGGCACCTATACCTCTGTTGCGCTAGCCGTCTAAAGATAGGAGCTAAGCTGATTTTGTTTAATTATGTATACGTGGTAGTTATCCAGCATATGTAGCAAGAGTTAGTGCGTATACCCAAAAGCTAGCGACTGGAAAACCCGTGAAATCGTTCGATGCCGTACTCGACGGCCGACGCCGTGCGTGCGCTATGCCGTACTCGTTGCTTGTATAACCAAAAGCTATAGTGACAAACGACGAGTGAACTCGTTCGGTGCCGTACTCAGCGACTGTCGCCGTGCCTGCGGTCTTCCGTACTCGTCGCTAGGCCTAAATTGTCATCTGGGCTCTGAGGATGGAGCGGCGTTGCTTTACGCCCCGCTGCCAGTGACGTACAGTACTGGGGCACTCTCGCTTTCGCGCTGCGGGTCAGTCCCAGACACGAAGGTTTCAGGCTCTCCGGCGCGGGCCGCGGCGCCCGAACACACGTGTGCTGGGTTGTACACGTCTGTTTTTTCGTTCTTTTTTGCTCGGGCGCGTAAAAGCCGAAGTCCAAAGTCCACTCGTCGAACAGCGTTCACCCGCACCTTCTCCAATTTTCGGTCCGTCGGAAACTTTTGAAAAAGCACCTCCGTGTTGCACAGCGGATGTTTGAGCAACCCACAGCGCTACAAGTTGCACTCGGCATCTTTCGAGAAACAGCTGGGCAGTCTTAGGCGCATCGAGTTGCTCGCTAAAACGAGTCTTAAAGTCCTCACAAGTAAATAAACAAAAGGCTATACCGAAGCTACACGGGCTACAGATAAAAGCAACGGCTAAACACGCCAATCACAAGCCGAAGTAGCGGTGGTAGCGGCTCAAAGAAGCGCACTCCGCGGAACGTCCGGACCGGAGGAAAAAAAGAGAACGATACGGACGTCTCGGCCCAATGTTGCTTTAGCGATCGGCAACCCGCTGGCCGCCCTCTAAGGAGCAGCAGCTCGCGGCGGGTCGCAGTTTTGTTATCGGCATTAGTTGAGAATGCGGCGTCCTACGGACGTAATATTTTGGCTGGGGTCGTATTTTGTGTCACTACAGCGATACCAGTAATTTATTACATTTCGAATTTTGGCCGGAGTTGCCCTTTAACTGACGGCTCAGTGCGCGACATTACCAAGACAGCGACGGCAGCGGCGTTCCGCGAGGACACTGGGAGGGCCGAGGCGGAGCGCCTGGCGTTCCACGCCACATCAACCACGGCGGAGCTCGCGGCACTGCAGCTTGGCCTGCGCCTCCTCGACGTGAACGAGACGGATCTCCTCGTCGTGCTCGCGGACTCGAGGGCTGCGCTTAGCCTCCTCCGCGCCCCTTACCGTTCACCGCAGCTGGCCAGGGAGGTCGTGGCGCGCGTGGGTGAACTCTAGGGCAAGGGCTGAACCATCGCTCCATAGCTGCCGTCGCACTGCGGGACGTCCGGCAACGACAGGGCGGACCAACTGGCTGCCCGGGCCCACGACGAACCCGGATACCCCCCCCCCCCCCCCCCCCCCCGCCCTTCCCAGTCCCACCATTCGCGGGCGCACGTCTGCTTGTGCGGCGGCGGGTCACGCTGAGCCACCCCGAGCTCGAGCAAGGACTGCTCCCTCCCAGGCGGCTGACGAGGGGCGCGGCGGCCGCCCTACACCGCCTGCGTACCGGCTCCAACTTCACACCCGCCGAGCGCGGGAGGTGGAGGGCTGCCCGCGATAGCAGCTGCGGGCACTGCGGCGCCCACGGAGACGCAGAGCACTTGATGTGCCATTGCCCAGATCTTCCATTGCCAACCTGGGGCGTGCGCACGGTGCCCTCGGCTGCCCCAGCGACAGTCTGGACGAGTTACTGGGACCCAGACTGCCCCGGGCCAAGATAGAGCGTGCGCTCCGCGCGCTGGCTACCTTCTTGAGTGACACCGGCCTTAGGGACGTTATATGAGCACCCAAGGCTACCCACCAACTATCCCTAGCGCCCTAGTGTGTGCCTCAAGGTGGCCATGGTGTGCTGGCGGTGCTTGCAATGCAGTGTTGATGCATTGACATCGTGTACTGGCGGTGCTTGCAGTGCAGTGCTAAATCATTGGCTGGCATGCCCCATCCGAACTGAACTGAAAAACGAACACTACGACAGCGCCACTCACCGCGCAACGGCGTAGCGACGATGAGCGATTTCTCTCTCTCTCTCTCACACCTATCCTCCCAATCCACTCTCCCCCAATCGGCTGTGACATGCAGGCATCCTGCCAGCAAAAACAGTCCGTTTTCTCAAATAAAGTATGTCACTCAACCCAACTGAGCGAACATCGGTTCGGCAGTCACCTCACCTATTACATATGTTGGATGATCTTCCGAACAGCGTAGCTCTCGTTACCACCGTAATTCGGATGATAATTAACTGTTTTCGACGTTTGAGTGGTCTCCAAGATTTTGTGTCGCTGGCTGGAGACGGCGTCGCGTCACAGTACTGAGGGATGCTGACTGCCTCTAGGCAAAGGATCGCTATACTTTGTGGAGGCTGTTCTTTGAAATCTCGCGTAAATCCTCGCCGCTATCTTGAGAATCCCGTAAAGGTTCTGCGAAACCGGAGCACTGTAGAGATGCTGATCAGATTAATTCGAAAGTGCGCGTTGCTATCTGCGAGTTCTTTGGACACGCTGTAAAGTGGTGCCAGTCGCGCTAAACTGATCTGTGCTGTCAAAGGCTTAGATACGGATCTTAGAACAAACGCCTTGGTTGTGTTCGGAAGGGCGACACGTGTGAAGAATTAGATGGTTTTTACTTTGACGTGTCGTCTCGTTCACGCTAGCGACAGCGTTGAATTGTGCCTGGTATCTCAAAGCTCTCGATCAGCGCTCACCGGGGTTTTCGCGCCGCGCGCGCCGCGTCCAGCAGAATGGCGCGGTTTGGGTGCCGGTATGGCGCTAGCGTTTGGCGGGTTGCAGCGGGTTGATAGAACACGCTCATAGCTGGGCGTCATGGCGCTCGCGTACGGCGTGCTACTCGCGCTGGCCTGCTGTCCGTGTCATCAGTGTTGAGATGCGCGGGCCTAGAGGTGCTTAAAAGTGTTGACAGGACCCTTTTAATCTCACCGTTTTCGTTTTTTTGTCCGCTTACGGGACCCTGCGTATATGCCTAGCCTTGCGAGTTACCCAGAGTACTACTGCTGTCGCTAATAAAGATTATTATTGTTTGCCTCAGTGGCGTTTTAACTTACCCCAGTCATATTCGTGACTTCTAGAACCCGCAGGTGCACACCTAGTTTACATGGCTCAGGAAAGAGGTTGAATGATTTGAATAAAATGCTCTGATCTGGTATAGAATGTGTAGTGACTTTTAAATATTTGAGGTTCTGGTAAAGATAAAGGGAGTCTGTCAGAACATTTTTGGAACCATGGTCAAAACCCAATGCTGGGTACAATTTTAGTCTAAAGGCTGGTTTGCATTGTTGCTACCGACTAGGGCTCAGTCCGACAAAACCAGTCTGTAAGCCTCTTGTGACGGATTATGACAGGGCTGCGCAGCAGCAATTGCAGTCCTCGGCAATTTGAAACCCTCTTTTGTTCAACTTGGTCATGGTCGGTTGCGACAGTGCGAACCAGCTTTAACACGTTTTAGGTGCATGTAACTAACAGTAGCTTCAGGATAAACTTGCACATTGTACTGCACCAAAGTATTTCGATCACATCCCCAGTTTTGATACTTTATCTGTATCCCAGCACTCTAGAACGTCAAGAGGCTTGTTGATTGCTATGCATGTACCTATAAATGCGAGCTGTGCTATTTCTAGGTGGTTTTTAAGTTGTTTTAAGGTATCAGTAGGTATCTAAGCTCCACATGATCACTGTTCTGAATAAAATTACTTCATTCAGAAGGTAATTTTCCTTATTTTGTTCACTTTAATGGTGGTGTCTTCATGGTGTTTGCACTGTCGACGACAAGAAAATCAATATGTTGGCACTTGTTATTTTGTTGATCCATGAGGCAAATTCTGTTTTTTTTTGTTGTTGTTGTGCCAGAATGTCAGTTGGAGTCTTATTCATCGTGTTGCAGGAAGTCTGTATGATGACGAAAAAACTGCAGCTGACTAGAAGCGACCGATGAGCCGCCAGTCTAAATAGCAGCTATCTACCCAACAACGGCCTGTAGGCGTATCAGCCCCAGCCGTTTCTATACTGCCATTCGACACAGGACGATTTGTAAAAGGTGAAAGAGGACCCATGCACTGCTTCCGCAGGGCCCTGTTGGTATTTCTCTGACGTTCTGTTTTTTCTAAACAAACATTACCATTACATACTCTAAAATACCGAAGAAGCATCCACTCTAAATTGAAGATAATCATGGAGAGCTGGGGGATGGGCGCTTGGTAGGTACTTCGGCGAAGGTGTACATGGTCAGGTGGTCTCTTGCTTGGTCCGATCACGGAATTACGAATAGCAGCCGTTTGCGGAGTTAGTTGATTGCGCGAACGCGTAAAAACAAAACGTATGGTAGTTCTCGTCGAAATGGAGCGTGCTGGTTAAGTTATGGTGTTTGTGGAGAATAACATAGAGGACAAAAACCGGACGACACGTTTCTCCACGAAACGTGTCGTCCGGTTTTTGTCGTCTATGTTATTCTCCACAAACACCGTATGGTTGTTTTTTTTCTCTTTTTCTTTACAAAGAAGCATCCTAAAATGTGCTCGACTATGCACTGGCTTGTCTTTGTTATTGCCTTCAATTTACTCTTCTGAGTTAGAACAAAAGAGCAATTCATATTTTCTTGGACACAACTTTCTGTGGCAATGAAAAGGAAGATAGGGAGGGGGAACAAAATAGCAACCGATCTTTTCTTGGGCACAACTTTCTGTGGCAATGAAAAGAAAGCTAGGGAGGGGGGAGGCAGGCAGTGCTAATGGCTCTATGTTAGCGCACCATGTAGTTCTGGACTTCTTTTGGTCTAGGTTTCAGTTTGGGTTTTGGCGTGTCAACCACAAAGTTGCTACCGTGCGTCTTTTTGGTACGAGGATCGCAGTTTAGGGGGTTGAATCGTGATCGCTGAACACGCCGGCATATTCACGTCTCGTTCCCAACATTTCATGTTTTAAACCTAAGCCAACGCTTTGACTGAAGCACTAGGACAGACTTACAAGGTAAATTTCACCGTAGACAAGCGCCCAGAAATAGACAGAGACGAGAAGTTGATGTTAACAATGGAAAACTCGGAACTAACATTGAATGAAAAAAACAATTTCTTATATAGCCGTGAAAAACGTTAGTCATTACTTCAACCGGTGTAGCCCTCTTTCAAGAAACTCATATTCTTTTGCCAATAAGGTTATGGATGTGCCATTTGTACACCTGGTGCCTTTGGCTTTGATTTCAAACGTCTTGTATAGCTCTCTAGATACTTTATCTGGCTATCTGGCCAAAAATTTGGGGTCGTGAAATGACTGGGAGCAAAGGCAGTGCAGTGCCCGGCCAGATGTCCTGATGGGGGTTGCTTGTGTTGCCTCGTCATGTTCGCGGTGCGATCGTGAAAACGTCGGCTTGTCTCACCACTTTATACAGAACCATATGACACTTGAATTTCGTACACAACTCCGGCCGTGCAGTTTGTGAATTTTTTTGCGGTGTTTTGTTTGCATTTGTCTTTTGCAAAAGAAAAGTTAGTGGCTGCAGCGGCCACGCACTGCAGCCGCTGTTCTTGCTCCCGTCATTTGATGACACCAATTTTTGGCCAGACACCAAAATAATATATCTAGAAAGGTGCACGGGGCTTTTGAGATGAAAGCCAAAGGCACGATGTGTACACGTGGCACATTAATAACCTTATTGGCAAAAGGATAGAAATTTCATGATAGAGGGCTACACCGGTTGTAGTCACGACTGACGTTTTTCACGGCTATTTAAGATACTGTTTTTTCAATAAATGCTAGTTGCAAGCGCGCCAGTGTTAGTGTCAACTTCTTGTCCCTGTCTATTTTTTCGGCACTTGTCTACGTTTATGAACCAACTGGCCCAAATTGCCACATTATTGAATTTCATTAGCACCGCAGTCTTTTGAGGTCATTGATACGTCAACTCTTCTGGTGCTGAAAAATCATCGCGCGGGCGTGATATACCGAAATAGAAGCACGCACACGCAACAGCGCTAAGTCACATTTTATTTGGATCGTATTCCGTTACGGCTGGCTCTAAGGGGTTCGATGGCGCACCATAGCTTAAAAAATGTGTAGCGAAGAAACCAGGGGTTCTAGGCTCTATCCCCACCCCTGCTCGCTAACCAACCGGTATACGGAAACAACTGGAGGTCCCGGTTTTCACTGTCCCACTTGTCGCACATGTTGCACACGACGTGCTCAGTTTGTTTGGACATTTATTGGTTGCCAAACTTCGTAAAAATCCTACACTGCAAACAAAGGGGCGAGCTAACAAAGTGTATTGACGATACACAACACCGAAGGTGCACATGATAAAAACGCTATTTTTGTTTTGCAGGGAACTAGAAAACCTATGGTGAACCTAAATCAAGAAAACACAAAAAGCTAAAAAGGAAATGCTATAAGCTTGGCATATCCTGGCTAATGTTATGCTATTTTTTTTAAAATCAAAGCTAAGCAAAACAATTTATATATTTTTAATTGGTTAAGTTACACCCAGCAAACTATTATGGTTGAACTATATTCGGCTGTGCAGTGAAACGGCGTGCTTTGGCTTTCTAGCTTTGGCTTCAGTGCCACAGAAAGTTGTCACCAAGTATATCGCTAGCTATCTCTTTTTGACTTTTCTACCCCTCATCCTCCTCTCCCGCTTTGCCGCTCTACCTGTTCTAACCCCATGCTCTCTGCCAATAGTGGAGATAACTGCCCATGGCGACAGGGCGCATGATGTCTGTTACGTATATTTTTTTAACTTGCTTAAAATAGGAGAATAGGCATTTAGTGTGTCCCTTGATGAGTTGAAATGTTTCAAAAGTGAGGGTTGACCGCTTACTCGGACATGGGTGCACGCTAGGTGTTTTACGGAAGTTTTATGGTGTTTTGGGTTACTGGAATAAATTGGGCTTTTGTATACTTACCGCATATGTGCACACGTGATTCATGCAGTTGTTAATGACTATTAGCACCCAACTCAACCTCGTGCAGGGTGTCTATGAACTGGAAAAACGGTAATGTTGAGGAATTTGGCGATTGGCAAAATCTGAAGATTTCCACCCTAATCAACATCGATTAGGGAAATTCAGCCTTTTTCTGAATGTCAGCGAAAGACAGGTGTGGTGTGACACATGGACCTTTCTACTTGGCAACTCAGCCAGCCTGCCAATGTAAATCTCTGCTTGGAAACTACCCTATTGAAAAAACCAGCTTAAGCTGGTCCCAGCTTCAAGCTGGGTTATTGCCCCAGCATGCCCAGCTTGGCATGCTGGTCATGCTGGTTGATCTGGTCATACTGGTCATGATGGTTGATCTGGTCCCAGCTTCAAGCTGGGTTATTGCCCCAGCATGCCCAGTTTGGCATGCTGGTCATGCTGTTAAACTGGTCATGCTGGTGAACTTCCCAACCAGTTTAACCTGTTTAAATTAATACACAGAATAAAAAAGCCAAGCTCGTCAGAAAAGCCAACTCGGCATCCAATTTATTATTTTCGTACTTGCGGCAGCCTCACATGAACTCAAATGCTACACATCCTCGGCGCTGACACAGTACTAACCGACGCACAGATTCTCGGTGCAAATTGTCTACAATGTTAATAAAACCAGATTGCTTATCTCTCAACACGAAAAAAATACTAGACACAGGCCAAAAACAGGCAATAGCAGACGAAAATACTACACGGACGAGAGAAGCGAACCTGGGTCCCGCCAGCGATGGGGGCGAAGCGGCAACTTGCGTGGTCGGCAGAGGCGAGGAAATCCGTGTGGCTTGGATGGCATTGGCGATACTCCTCGGCACCGCCGTCATTCTTGGGCACACACACGTTCGAAGACACGAAGCGACGCCGCAGTCGGGACGTCTGACATCTTCCCGCACTGAACGGACTGCCGCTCGCTGTCTTCTCAAAACCCGCTTCGCTTGCACCGTCGTTCAACTAGTCTCCAAACAACGCGCACACAGCCGTCCCTTCGATCTGCCCTCTGCCCAAGCTATCCAAACGCGTCTTCGATTCTCCGTTTCTACCACTCTCTCTCTCTCTCTCTCTTTTCTCGCACACAAAGGTAGCTTGCAGCGCGCCTGACGCGCCCGGTGGTCTACCAAAAACGAGAGGACAAAGAACAGGACGTGGCCTCGTTCCAGCAGCCGACCTTGTCGCGCGCGCTCCCAGCAATGCCAGTTCGGCTATCTCTAGCCGACCTTGGCGTGCGCGCTCCCAGCATGACCAGCTTGACCACCACGATTATTATTTCGACCAGATTCACCAGCTTGTCTCCCAGCATGACCAGCTCGTCTCCCAGCTTGACCACATTGGCTCCATGGAAAACCAGTTTGACCAGTTAAGACCAGACTGGCTCCCAGCTACACCAGATTGAATCTAAAACCAGATTCGAGTGAGACCATGCTGGTTTTTACTTAGACCAGACTGACCAGCTTAAATTCCAGCTTGCCCAGCTTAAACCAGCTTGATTGCCAGCTAAACCAGTTTAATTACCACATTGACCAGTTTGACCACCTTGATTACCAGCTTGACCACCTTAATTACCAGCTTGACCAGTTTGATTTTCATGCTGGTTTTTCCAATAGGGTAGTGTTGGAAGAATCCAAAGATACAACCTAATCTTGAAATGTATGAACAATATAAACTTCTATACTCTAGATGGACAGCTGCTGCTCATGGAGATTTGTGGAATGGGTTCCTAGTGCGTGAGCTTGTCTGTATAGCTTCCTTAGTTGCTTCTAAACGTACTTTCTATGGGATATTTCTACGGGTTGTGAACATCATGGCTGTTGGGGTAGTTTCTGCTGCTGAGGGCGGGGGGGGGGGGGGGGGGGGAGAATATCCGGCAGCTTGGGACTCCACGGAAGATTTAGCAGCCAGAATTTTTGATGTTTCGAGAAAAATGATGCTTTCCTTTAGCTCATACAGTTTTTGCCAGAAGTTGTACGACCAACCGCCAGGGTAGTCTCATCAGACAGCAGGACGTGCGGGTTACTGTGGCGTCATTTAATGTTCTTGCTTAGAGACCACTTTTTATGCATGGGTGGCATAGAACGCTGAACACACCAGTCGGAGGCGCATTGCAGGCACCATACTTTAGCATCTGCTGCTGAGATTTTCTTATTGCAGTTATAACAATTTCCGGGTTCTGTTTCTTTAGTTCTTCAGTGGCAGACTTGTACACGTTACTGAAAAAAAGTAACTGATTACAAATACAATTACTACAATAAAAAAAGTAACCGATTACCGTTACTGATTACTGCCTCCCAGAAGTAATTGAACAATTACTGCAAAGTAATTGATTACTTTTCAAGTTACTTTCACGTTACTTTTTATTGCGATGACAGAAATACACAAATACACAGTAAAATATTGCGTACACAATTTTGTTTGGTTATTGTTCCCTTTTTTGTTTTCAAACCCGGACCTTGTCGTGTAGCTGACGCGTCGACCTAAGGAACAAAGCACACTAAAAAGTCAATAGCGAGTTCCCGCTTCCCGTCGACTTTATCAGCAATCTGCAACGAGATCCGGAACTCCCCAGCCAAGGCTGGTGGCGCGCTTGTAGAAGAGCGTGGCGTAAAAGAAAAAAGGATTTGCCGACTAATCCTAGTTTTATTTTTTTAGATGTTAAAAAAATGTCAATCATTTTTGCTCCATGGCTGAGTGACTATGCTGGTTTTTGTGAGAAAAAAAATTGTGGGATGAAAAATGTAATTGGTAATTGTGTAATTGATGTTGTAATTGATTACAGAAAAAAAAGTAATTGAATTACTCCAAGCGTTACAGCTTGACAAATGTAATTGAAGCGTTACAAAATTACACTTAACTGTAATTGATTACAAGTAATCAATTACTTGTAACGCGTTACGTACAAGTCTGAGTGGGAGCTCATGAAGGTGGCACTGTGCATGGAGGAACAGAGCGGCTGACAGTGAGCTGCCCAAGACAAGCTGCTGGCTCTCGTGACCATCTCTGAAAGCCTGGGGATGGGCTAACTGACCGAAGTTCCTGGGCATTTATAAATGCTAAACACAATCTAGACCACCTTTGAAGGTCTAACGGCTGTAGCTTGGATGCCGTTTTTGTCTGCTAGAATCGAACTGGGTATGCTAAGCGGCATATTTCACCAAGTAAGCACAGTCTGGGATGCTTATCCGTAAACTCCGCTTCTCAGTCCATGAGCCACCAAAGACCTAGCCAAAGAGATTCCGATCCAGCAATGATTTCATGTGTCATATGTACATCATGGTAATATTGCGGCCGTTCTTCATGCAATTTGGCCTTCTGAACTTTCCCATCCCTAAGGATACATTTCTGTGGTGCCATCCGCGTTAGTTTTCAAAAGTACTGTAATCTGGGGGCCTTGCTACGTTACCTGCCATTAGAACTGTCCGGCTAGCGTGAATCGTTTGCCAGGGGTGTTTTTGCCAATGAAGGTACATTTCCTAGGCACTGAAACTATTTTTGGCTTCATACTCGGCTTAACTTGATCGTTGAGTCATTGATTTCCTCCTTCGACGCTGGCACTGCCACCACAATAGTCCAATCACATACACTGGCACGACTCTCCTTTACAAAAAGTAAAGCCATTTGCATCCAGCTATCCACCGCTTATATGGTCTTTTTTCTTATGCCATAGTGGCCCTTAAGGTAATCAGCTATTCATTTGCAGTGAAGTTCTTCACAGCAAGAGGTAAAAGGAATCTTTCACATTCTTTTAAAAGACCCTCCACATCAAGAGTAAAAAAAAATCTCTCAATCTTTTAGAAGATTGATCCCAATACAGGAACGTTGCTTGCCCCAACATGTCTAAACCACCTTTGTAGTGGTTTCTCGAAGTCTTAATATGCCGTGCATCGGTATGTGTTTTCTCCCGCTTTTATGTCACCCCTTTCATTGAGTAGTTTACCCAAAGTGCTTTTAAATACCTTTTTGGGCTTCAGCAACACAAGACTTCTTGTCTCCTTCTCCACACGCCTTACTTTGTTGCAAATGTCAACATCCGAAAAAAGAACGGTACACTACGGCTATGTGGGGACTATCGGTGCACGGTCAACCCGGCACTCAAGGCAAACGCATATCCGCTTCCCACAGCACCAGACCTGTTGTCCATCATACGGGGAGGAAACATATTTTCGAAGATAGATCTACAGCAAGCGTACCAGCAATTGTGAGTGGACGACGTCACAACAGATTTACTGACTGTAACGACAACGATGGGGCTCTTTCGCGTTTAACGAGTTCCTTTTGGAGTTTCGGTTGCGCCTTTGCTGTTTCGACAGTTCATGGACACGCTGTTGGCAGGCATCGAAGGCACGGGAGCATACCTTGACGACATAATGGTCAGAAGGGAAACTGAAGAGGAACGCTTAGAACGCTTGAAAGCCGTTCTTCAACGCCTCGCGGAAGCCGGACTTCGGGTCACCCAAGCCAAATGCGAATTCGGGGTTCCAGCGATAGAATTCCTAGGCTACTACGTTGACGCTAATGGCGTGAGACTAACAAGGTAAAGGCCATCACGGAAACCCCAGAACCGAGCAACAAAAAGGCGCTCCAAGCCTTTCTTGGAATGCTGAGCTTCTACAGTCGTTTTCTTCGGAACAGGGTATCCACCGCCGAAAGGCTGCATCGACTGCTTGACAAAGACGCCAAGTGGCGCTGGGGGAACGAAGAGCACAAGGCTTTCAAACAGCTGAAGGTGCTACTTAGTTCAGCACCTCTTCTCGCGCACTATGATGACAATCGGAAACTTGTTCTGTCTTGCGACGCGTCACCATATGATGTTGGGGCAGTTCTGTCGCAGCTGGACGACGCCCGAGAGGAAGCTCCAATTGCCTACGCATCCAGAACACTGGGCAAAAGCGAACGTAAATACGCTCAGCTGGATAAGGAGGGACTAGCCATCATCTTCGGCATGAAATATTTCCACCAGTACGTCACCGGGCGACAAGTCATCGTGTACACTGATCACAAGCCTTTTCTGGAGCCAAGGTCGACAAATTCCGCTAATGCTGTCACTACGCATGACCCGATGGTGCTTTCTACTTGGCTGCTACGACTAAGAGTTGCGTTACCGACAAGGCAAGGCGCACCAGAACGCGGGCGCACTCAGTCTTCTACCACTGCCAAATATGAATGACGAAGCTGCACCACCAGGAGATGTACTTATGCTCGAAGCAATGGAGTGCCCACCCTTGACGGGTCAACGCATCGCGCGCCTAACCAAGGAAAACTCCGTTTTGTCAGAAGTCTACCAAGGGCTACAAGACGGAACCACCAATAACTGGGCAGGAGACGAGTTCGCACCGTACAAGCGCAGAGAACTCGAGTTGGCAACACAAAACGGCAGTGTGACGTGGGGGGCACGTGTTGTTCTACCAAAGCAGCACGCGAACAAGCTTTGAAAATGCTGCACGGCAACCACTTGGGAGTTGTGGCCATGAAAAGTACTGCTCGGAGCCATTTCTGTTGGCCGAGGCTTGACACAGACATCGAAGCAACAGCAGCTGCGTGTGAGACGTGCCAACAACATCATCAGGCCAAATCTACGGTACAAGCGCCTGACCGGTCACTTGCCACTCGACCCTGGGAGACAATTCACGTTGACTCTGCCGGACCGATCGACAGGATATCGTACCTCATCGTCGTCAACGCTTACTCGAAGTGGTTGGAGGTGAAGCCGATGCACTCCACGACGCATACACGCATCATCGATGCCCTTCGCTCCACCTTTGCAACTTTTGGAGTTCCGAGAATCCTTTTCTCCGACAACGCACCAAATTTCGTATGGAACGAAAGGAATGAGTTCTTAACGAGAAACGGCATCAAACACTGCAAGAGCGCCCCATATCATCCCGCCACAAACGGGCAAGTGGAGCGTATGGTGGGCGAAACAAAAAAGGCCCTCCTGAAGCTCAAGGAAGGAACAGTCCACGGCAGAATCACCAGGTTCTTGTTCAGGCAGCATGCGACAGTTTCAACCTTCACGGGGAAAACACCCGCCGAAGCAATGTTCGGCCGACGGATCGCCACACTCTCGATGTCATGAAGCAAAGCTCGTCGACAAGCGAAGACCGAGAAGTTCCGTCGGACGGAGTAACGCCAGGTTATTCTGCAGGTTAAACCGTCTACGTGAGAAATTTCGGTGGAAGACCAGCATGGGTTACCGCGGTAATCGTGAAACCGCTAGGAATTCGATCATTTCAAACAAGAATGGAGGACGGAAAACTTCAGCGTCGACACGTTGATCATAATTCGCCCCAGAAGATCACACTTGGAAACTCTAGAGGCCAAAGAAAAAGCTTCTCCATTCTTAATCTACCCAACCATGAAGGACATAGACGAGTCGCAAATGACAAAGCCCGAGAACAGATGCACCGGGGACAATAATGCTGACGTCCAGGACAGAGGCACCGTAGACAATAATGCTGACGTCCAGGACAGAGACACCGTGGACAATAATACGGACGTCCAGGACAGAGACGTGGACGACAACGCGGACGTGCAGGCAGACCCCGGTCCGAGGACTACCCGAAGGGGTCGCCGGATCAAGCAGCCAGCACACTTTAAAGACTATGTACTGTACGTTAATCAAGAAGGGGGATATTATATATATCGCGGTCAAGCAAGACGAAGACGCGGCTCAAAAAGAGCACGCGCGCACCCGCGATAGCAGGGACAGACTGATTCCAAAAACGCAATGAGCAATGGCTAGCTTGTTTCCGACTTAAACTGTACATAGTGTAAATAAACGCACATTTAACAGAAAAAGATGTATTAATTGGCGACGAGGATGGGGGCCCAGCTTATCAAACCGTACACGTTTAGAACGTATACGGTTTGATAAGGTGGCACACATTAAAATCTAAAATGCCCCTAATTACAAAAAAAATTATCCACATCAAAACAACAAAGGAATAATGCCCGGCCTTTTTTTACTGTGGTTCTTGAGATGAAAACGAGAATACTGGAACGTTGGGAACGTTCTATAAGAAAAGGTAAGGTAAAACTAAGTACCCAGATTGTGGAATGTGACTCCGCGTACCTCCGCGTGGCAGCCGCGTGCTCTACCAACTGAGGCACGCAAATATATTGATGACAAAGGAAAGATAGATCTTCTGTAGAATACTTTTTTTAGATGGAACAGCGTATTACGCACGTAAGGATGATGACTCCCTGTATTGTGAACTGCATGTATACAATTCTATGATAGTTTTGCTCCGGAAAGCTCGTCCGTTAATGTTAAAGGCAGACAAGCAGCCAGAAAGGAGGATCAAATTTTTTTTTTCTGGAATAAGAAATGAGGAATTGAGGGAGTTTCCTTCTTTCTGGCTGATCGTCTGCCTTTAACATTAACCGACGAGCTTTCCGGAGCAAAACTGCCATAGAATTGTATACATGCAGTTCACAATACAGGGAGTCGTCATCCTTACGTGCGTAATACGCTGTTCCATCTGAAAAAAGTATTCCACAGAAGCGCTATCTTTCCTACGTCATCAATATTTTTGCATGCCCCAGTTGGCAGAGCACGCGGCTGCCACGAGGAGGTACGCGGAGTCAACTTCCGAAATATGGGTACTTAATATTACCTTACCTCTTCTTATAGAACGTTCCCGACGTTCCAGTAGTTTCGTTTTCACCTCAAGAACCACAGTAAAAGAAGGTCCGGCACCTTGCCGGGCATTATTCCTTTCCACTTTTAATGTGGAGAATTTCGTTGTAATTAGGGGCATTTTAGATTTTAATGTGTGCTACCTTATCAAACCGTACACGTTCCAAACGCCAAAAGCATCGTTTCTTCCCGATACAACTAACTCTCGTAAGAACTACAAGCTGCTCCGTCCCTCCCCCCCTTAAAAAAAAAGAAACAGACAGGTTATTTGCATTGCAAAAATAAATATACATATCACTGAACACGCATTCTCCAACCAAAATGTGGCGCTAGAGGTCCGCACCAGATGCCAAACTTTGAAGACTAACCGTTACACTATTCAAAAGTTATGCGATTTTCAGAAATTTTAATTGGGAAAATAGCGGCTTACAGAGTTCCTGAGTACATAGAGCACTATGGCGCCAGTTACCTCAAAAAGTTCAATTTTCCCATTGAAAAATTAAAAAGAAAAAGAAATTTCATAACATTTTTAATAAAGCATCGGTTAGTGCTGTAGCTTTGGCGTCTGGTTCGAAGCTATCGTTACGTTTAGGCTGAGCATGAGAGTTCGTCGATGCACACTCTATTTTTTGAAGTAAACAATAAACATAGTAAAATCGTTTTTTTTTTTTTTTTGAGGGGGGGCGGGCATGTTGTTCTTTGCGCGGCGTATGAGCAATGTGTTAAACTTGCTTTCGTCTTGATGTGACAAAGACTATAGAATATATGATATTCTCAAGTTTTCTTATCCGAAATAATCTCAATGTAGCGTGTATAAAATAATCCGTGACTGGCAGCGTCGGGTAAGTCGTGCCTTTTTCGCCGTCGCATGACTCGTTCGGTGCTACTTTTGTTTCTGCTGCATGCACACATTCACTAAGGTTAAACATTTCCTTCTAGTTCTTAGCTCTTCTGCTAATTTTTGCGATGATATATGCAACATGTCTTGAATAGATATAAATGCGCCAATAGAATAAAACAAGTGGCAAAAAAATAAACTGGAATATTTGTCTAGGTTGTTCAAGAGTCATGGTTTTACGTTTTTATTATGTTTGTGTGTCCCTATCTCGTCGAAAGTAGCTTACGCACAGAAACGTGACCTCGGCTTAAATCTACGCTCATTTGCGAGTGAAATGAGAATTCCGAATTTATTTTTTTTTTTAATTAAGCTGGAGAAGAAAACAAAACAAAAAGGTTAAGCGTTTTTTTTCTTCAGGCAAAATATATACAATGTTTTGGACGACGAATAGCTTTGGAATTATCATATGCACGCCGAAATTCTTACTCAGCACGCCTTTACTGTAGCTTTATTAATATCACTTAAATCTTTCAAAATAAAATTTAGCCAAAACTTTTTGGTTTTGAGATTAATTTTCTGGCCGAAAATGACTGCGAATTTATTAAGCATGGATATAAAACAATGTAAAAATTTCAACTGAGATAAAACTATCAATCGGTCAGCCTCCATTTGGCCATATTTCAAGTCCTCATTTAATTTTTTGTATGAAGCGAGGCGATCCCAATTTCTCGGCACATTTTCAACAGGGCACATTAGCTTTGTGACTTCCAGCAGATTTGAAATACATCTGCTCTTCAGCGAGCTGTGTAATCATTTAGAGTTCTGCCTTGCGTCGGAGAAAACACGAAGCCAAACTTATGATTCTGCTCGTTTTAGAAAACGTTAAGTTTTGGGTTCTGCCTTCTGGCAAAAGTCAACATGCTGACATGCTGTATTCAAGAACGTAATCTTTCAGCTATTCAAGTAAGCAACTCCTCCAAGTTAACTAAATGCTAGAAAAAACCTACAAATCTATTTTAGATAAAAACAAGATTAAGGTCTTCTCCATTCTCAAGAAAAAGAAAGAAAATGTATGAAGTTACGTTTTTGATTGGCAGGGGACTTTAAAACAAATTTCACAGATGTTCCTTATAAAATCGTTCACCTGACGCACTCCGCTCAACAACGACGTACGCGAAACAGCTATGTTTAAAAAGAATTCATAAGGGTACTGGAACGTGGCGCCACCCATACCTTTTTAATATCCAACGCCGTAACTATGTATTTGTCACTAATGCTAATAAGGAATTCATTTGCAAACCAGGTACTAGATTATTAAACCGAAACAAAAATACACCTGGTCTTTAATTGCCTATAGACAAGATGAGTGTGTTGAATAAGAGACACACTCTAAGATATAAAATAAGTACTCACCTAGAAGCGACTACGTAATACTACCTCAACCATCAACACCAGTTTGTACTGCAATTCCCGCCTTGCTAAGAAGAGGTTACTTTACAAGCTTTTTGATGTCTACATTCATGTTTGTACACCTCTTGCTAAAGGTTTACCAATTGTTGCAATTGCTCACCTAAAGCTACCCAAAATATTAAAGGTCTTTTGAACATCAAGTCACAAAATCCGGTGTTGCCTTATGCGTGCGCCAATATCTCTTACGAATACAGTGTTTTTTTACAGTATAGTCCAAAAACTACGCATTTCGCAAATATATTTTTAGTTGCTGAAAAATTATGACAATTTTGTAGGCATCAAATGTTATGCATTTTCTGCAAATAGAAAACAAAATGCCGAAACGTTAAATAAAACGTGGGTGAATATTGCTTCCTATTAATAAGCATAATTTTCCAAAGTAATTCCGAAACTCTTACATTTTATTCTAACAATCTTTTTATTGTGCTACATCCGAAAACAAACGCACAAAAAATGGACGCATTATTGTTTTGATGTCCGAGGACACAATGCCGTTTAAAAGTATACTGAAATACATTTTTAATATATTTGGGCTATGTAAAAGCTACTATATCCACGACTTGGAGAATTTAAGTGTTCTTTCTTTGAGCGCAGGTAATAATTCTTACTGTAGACTGCATTATTTTTTATATTGATAAAAAAGTAAATATTCTATACAAAGAAGGCCATGCGTCCTCTTAATCGCCATCGTTACATCACCACTTTAAACCTTAGTGCATGTGTGATTACCTTTCTGATATACCGCTTCAGATTCATTTAAAGCCGCCGAGCGAAATCTTGATATTAATTTTAACTTTGGAGAAAGCTTCACGAAGTTTCCTTTCGTACACTCGCAATTAAGGTATAGTAAAGCTTGCGACCTTTGCGTTGAATTTTATACAAGAACTTGGCACACGAAACGTCCATACATTTGGCTCCTTCCATTAAACCACAATCCTATGAAACCATAAAAAAACAAAACTTTCTTGGTTCTCATTTTTCATAAACAGAAGCGACCCCTACTCCCCATGTCCCTTCCATGGTGAAAAGGAAAAAAAAAAGCACTATATAAAGAAACAACCAGAACCAACACTTTCGAATTCATGCGTGGCCGAACTTTCCCATCCATCTCAACTGCCCTGCAGTGTTTACCGGCGAGATAGCGACGACGTTGCTCCGTTCGTCGTGACGGCACGCGTTCGCAGCAGATCTCTTCCGCACGTATACGCACGCGCATATCCCTCCGGGGTTTTAGGCGGGCCCAAGAAACGGAATCGCCCAGATCGCAACAACACGCACACCCGCCGGGGTTGATGTGGCCTGGTGGGGGTTCCGGGCCCGGAACGAACGCAGACTACGGCTCTCTACGATGGCCGTGTTTGTTTGCCGTGTTGGGCGAGCCGCCAGAGGCGAGCATCGTCTCGGCTCTGCTGTGTACGAATGTGTGTGTGCGCCAGACCGAAACGATGTGCCATCAATCTGCTCCGTGTTCGCGAGCTCCGCTCTACCCCTCATCTTCCTCTTCTCTCCCTTTCTCACCTCTTTCTCCTGCAGTCGGGAAACAGGCCAACACGAAAGCAAGTGATGGCGCTGTGCAGTTCATGGCTAGAGATGTCGCGCCGCCGTACTATCGGCGTGCGATTGCGAGTAACGAAGGCTAGGGAGTTTTAGAGTAACATACACAATTTTAGCGCACGCTAGCGATAGATTCAGCGCTTGCGTTAGCGCAGGCTACGCAAGAGAGCTTTAGATTACTGTTTCTCCGCCGCGACGCAAAAGCCCAAACATATCGCGCTTGCCGCGCGGCCAAGATGGTCACAATTGTTATTTCACACATGAAATGCTGTAACTCGAGAAAAAAAAAAACTTTTTGGTCCAAATTAGCATTTTAGATTTGCTTAAACGTCAGAATGCGACGCGAGCGATCGACCGGTCGTGTCTGCCTGCGTCGCCTCGGAAAGGGAGGTCTCGTGTACTGACCTTCGCACACCGTACCTTCGCCGAGAAGTGTTCTCGCGTCGCAAGCATCAAGTAGCGGTGATTGTTGCCCACCTTAATGGGTTTTCCAAACCAAGTGCAATGTCGTCCCGTATTAAAAATTGCAGTGGCGAGGATGCCGCCGACGTCGCGCTCACGACGCCGCCAAAGCGACCGTAGCCATGGGTCTGGGAGCCGCCATTTTTTAACTCTGCTCGTCTTGGCTTTAGCCAACTTCTCATGACGAATTCACCTTGGAGGAGCGCAAAGATTCTTTGCACATGCACGCAATTTGTGAGAAATACCGTATGCTAAAATAGCGCACACAAAGCGCAAAACGTCGTTGGTGTTCGGTGCATGCGCAATGGCGACGACGTAATTCTTGGCGTACGCAAAGCTTTAGCGCGCGCTATTCTAAACCTCCCCAATGAACCACTGGCACGGGCTGTCCGATTAAAGGAAGCCGCGTGTTTTGTTTTGTCAGCCCTTTTATAGGTGATCCTGCAGTCGCCACCGATAACCATAGCACGCCAGATATAGCGTTGTCATCTGTCACACTGTTATCACACTGCTATCACACTAATACCACACCTCCTTTTCTTGGGAGAAAAATAAAAACATGTGACAAAATAAACACGTTAGCACTCGAATACTGTTCAGGGTGAAGCATAATCATTAAACCCCAGTCTGATCGGCTTCTTAACTACTCTACCCGGTCTTGTGGTCACGACGGCCGTCGGTGTCCTCATAGTCACTGGAGAAGGATCGGAGCTTATATCGCTTCTGGCTTCCGAGTCTTCGACCCTTACGTCACACTCACTGTCCGGTATATCGTTCCCTTCGTCGTCCCCTGCCTCCGCTGGCAGTACCTTTTAAGTTTTGGCGGTTTCGCCTTAATTTCACCCCTGGTTCTGTCTCAACCAAGTAAGACCTTGGTTTTGCTGTTTGGAGCAAAGCCATTGCCCTTGCCATTCTGGCATACACCCACACTTTGTCGCCCACCTTCAACTCAGAAAGCTCCTTAGCCCGATGGCGCCTATCGAGGCTTTTGCGCGGCATCTCTCTTAGTTGACGATCCTTTACCGCCAAATTTTTTAAAGTCAACGTTCCTTTGAACGCGTAGCTGCGGAAGCATTGGTACGCGTGTCCGTAGACGTTTTCCCGTAATAAGTTTTGACGGGCTTTGGTCGGTAATCCCTGGAGTGGCCCTCTAGGCTAGGAGAGCTAAGTAAGGGTCGGCCGATTTGAGCACCAGACGCTTAATTTCCTGCAACATCCTTTCCGCTTCTCCGTTGGCTTGAGGGTGCCTCGGGCTCGCAGTTACGTGTTGGAAACCGTAGAGATTCGTAAACTTTTCAATATTACAACATGCAAACTGTTGACCATTGTCGGAGACAACAGTCCCTGGCACCACATGACGAGCCAATATGCTTTTAAGCCGGTCTGTAACAACAGTTGCGCCGGTTTAAGGGAGAACACAGATTTCTGGGTAGCTTGATAAATAATCTACAACCCCAAGATAGTCCGAGTTTCTTATTTTTCACAAATCAACCCCTACTCTTTCCCGTGCAAAACATGGAGTCATGGTTGGCAAGATCGGTTCAGCCTTCTGAAAACTAAACCCGGTACACAGATTGCAGTTTTGTGCGATCACAGCCAGTTGCTTGCAGAAGCCAGGCCACCAAACAGACTCTTGTGCAAGAACTCGACATCTGCTTATTCCTTGGTGAGCATCGTGCAGGCGAGATAACAGTTTATCACGAAGTGCTTGGGGAACAACTAATCTACTACCTTTTAACAAAAACCCATGACGCACAGTTATGCCGACCGTCTCTTGACAGTAAGGCCGAAGGGAGCAAGGGACGGCCGGTTTCTTCGGCCAGCATTTTCGAAACGGCTGAGCCAGTGTATTACATAATTCGTCTGTAGTTTGACCTGTTTTTACACGTGACAGCAAATCGTCCCCTGTTTCAAGGCCGATTAAACATCCCTGAGAGAACTTTAACACCTCTTGAACCGTGAGACGTTCCCTTTTCATTGGCATTTGCTTAAGAGGTGCCCGCGACAAAATATCGGCGGCTGCAGTGCACTTGCCCGGTACAAACACAACCTTAAATCCATACCGCATTATCCTCATTCGAAATCTCTGAGCTTGAGGTGGCAACACACCTATAGGACTTTGTCCCAGCAACGTAACTAGAGGCTTATGGTCGGTCTCGAACGTCGTGCCTAAGCCCCTTAGGTACTCATCAATTCTTTCGGCGGCCCATGTCAGTGCCACCGCCTCTTTCTCAATCTGCGCATAGCGCATCTCAACTTTGGTCAAAAACCGCGAAGCAAAAGCAATAGGCCGTCGCACCCCTTGCTGTTCTTCTAAGAGAACGGCTCCAAGCCCGAATGACGACGCATCTGCCGAAAGGATTGTCGGATTGGTTGGGTCATACTTTGCCATACACTCGGAACAAATCATGGTTTTTAGATTAGTGTTGCAAAACAATTAGATCAACTATATTGCTAATGAATGCGTTGTATAAAAACAAGCTACTCTTCGGAACGAGCTCGACGGTACTAGAATAAACAATGTTTTCACAGCTAAACTTAAGAGTCTGTCGCACCATCTCTTCCGTTCTCAACATCGAATGTGCTACAAATTGGTGACCAGGAAATCATGATCTACTCCGGGCGCCTCTTATCCAGGGGAATGTTCTTCCTGGCCAGGGGCAAGGCAACGCCCCTTCCTTTTTGGGCGAAAATGCAGTAGGCGTATCTTCAACTTCCACAGCCTCCGCATCTGCAGCGCCTCCGCCATCGCCTCTGCTCTGTCGCATCTACCGCCGCCATCTCCCAGTAATGGCTGCGACCACATTGCTTGCCCCACTGCCTCGGCAAGTGAACATTCATTGACGTTTCCACACTGTTCACAAGGCATGTCGCTAGCTGACCAGGGTCTCCTCATCGTTGCTACGTCAGGCATTCGTTCTCAGCTCGGTACGTCATCTTAGTGGATGTTGCATTGGCCCCTCAGTCGGTCCGCATACCCCGTTGAGTCCGAGGCTGCACACTCCGAACTGATCGAGCCGGACTGAAAGCACCACAGGGTGGATTTTCCCTCTGTCTGCTGCCTATATGCCTGACCTTGGCATCAACTATCATGCACGGCTTCCGAACGTTGTCTTTCCTGCTCTCTAGTACGCCATCCTGCTTGCGGTACATGTCAACAGCAACAACACCTCTCTGGAGCCGCGATCACTTCAACAAAATCATGCCCTTTCCCGCAGTCTGCAGAGCTGCAGGCGACGGTTCTAGAGGGGGAGCTTTGTAGCAGCCTATTGGTTCAGCCTCGGCACCGCCAAAGATGACAATGCTACTCATACTCGTTGCCACGAGCTTAACGACATGAGAATAAGCAGAATGTTTTCATAACTCGGAGTCGGTTGCAGCATCTCTTGCGTCCTCAAAATCGTACACGCTACACGTAGTAAGCAAGAGACACACTTCAGATGAAAAGAACAAACGCTCAGATCAGACATGCCGCGGATGTGCAGGATTGTCCATCATGTCGAATATTGTTTTGGTTTTTTTCATTCTAACTGAAGACGAACGTCATGATCGCGCAATTAAAATGAATATTTACGAAACACCCAAGTCCTACGGTAAGTACTCACTGCTGATTTACGGCTGTGACATTTATTTACTTAAAAGTGCACTGGTGGTAGCACCTGCAGGTTTGGCAACAATACCGAGATTACAATGCTTGTTATCCTCTTAACAAAGAAGAGTTGTCAATTTTGAAATATGAAATAAAAAAATACCGGAAACAACGCATGGTAGAAATCTGCACAACAGACTTCCGGATCCAACTACTTCGTCGTACTGGAGTCTGTTGCTGTGATAACAGCTTTGGATGGGCTGTGAGGACAGTATTCGCACTGAACTGGGCGCCTTGGGGACCGTCACAATTGTTGTGAAGTTGCCACTCCAGAGTTGAAACGATTCCGCACTTCCACGACCCTGAAATTGAATGCAAATAAAATGGCAGCAGCACTGGAATGGAATGGGAATGGAATTAGTAGGTGCATTTTTCCCAAAATAGAGTAGGAATGGAATAGGCTCTGTTCTAATGCGAGCTGCGTCGATGCGGTCTAAGGGGCTTCTGAAACGGTATCATTTCACTTAGGTATTTGATGGCTCGGTTATTTGTGTAGCTTATGTTCCTTCGAGGATGAAAGTGGCAACCCCAGTGAAGCAACCCAAACTGTAGAGTTGTAGGCGGACTAGGTGTCGTTCCTGGCACCGTAAGACGCGACAATATGGCTGTTGGGACCATGTGTGATTACAGCACCAGTCGCAGGCCACCAGCAGCGACAATGTCGCACTGCCCGCATTTTGTTAATGCACGTGACTCTTCACTTACCATGCATCTCCTAGAAGTGGAGGACACATACGGTTCTTTTGTGGAGAAGATGGATCAGTTAATGTTTTGCTGTCGGTTATGAAGCTTTTAGATTGGTGGTGCAATCGATATCTGCAGTGCTACTATACCAATTGCCACTAGCGCTATGTGCGACCACCGCTCAACTTGGTAGAATCAATGATTACGGATTGTATTTTGCATAATTTTGCAGTTGTCTACGCGTTTGTCAACGCCAGCTTTATCCTGGCGTTATTTTCTGGTAACTTAGTACTAGCTGTCAAGTGCCATTTTTCGTGGTTGAGAGGAATTGAGAGGAACGGAATGGAAC
This sequence comes from Ixodes scapularis, assembly GCF_016920785.2. NCBI lineage: Eukaryota > Metazoa > Arthropoda > Arachnida > Ixodida > Ixodidae > Ixodes > Ixodes scapularis. Next base: position 110,725,362 of record NW_024609857.1, on the reverse strand, counting down.
AGTTCAGCCATTCCAGGAGTGTGGATGGGCCCAGTGTTTCCTTTCCAGAAGTTCAAAGGAATGTAATTAGTATTAGAAAATACAATTCTCTGGAATGGAGTTGGATAAAATGGGGGTGCTCATTCTGCAATACTGCCTGTCACCACCAGAATCTGCTGTGAAATTGTTGCCCGCATCAGCAACTGCTGTTGAATCGCAGTTCTAGCAGCTTTAGCGTCAACGACGGCTTCGTTGGTATCTATTGCAGGAACGCCGACACAGTTGGCGACTCCAGCTAAAAAATTGACGACACCTAGTGGCTGGAACAGAAAGCTGTGGCGGCAAGTTCGCTCACTAGCCCTCTCGAGCAAATCAAATATTCACAGCACTTGGCGGTCTCAAAACAAAGCCGTGAAAGTAGGTTAGAAAACATGTGGTGAAAATTGCCAGTACTTAGTTCACCCCTCAGCCGACAGTGCAGTGGAAGTTACGCATTCGTTGGAATAGTCACAAGCCTATTCCGTCATGTGAAAACGTGCTCCCTGCGTGGGTGCGTAGACAGAAGCGCGATTACGTGGTGAAAGAGAAACGCTCAACTGATCTAAGGATGTGAAACTTCCATCACATTGCCAAATTATAAGTAAGCAAAGTATATGCATACTTTGAAAGTCATAAAAGAGAATCCTAGGTGACAGTGTGAGCTGGGACGCCTCAGGCTATGCAGATGCGACCCTGATGCCACACCTACAAGCGGCCATACAGCAGTCACACTAGCACCGCAAACTCCTGGTCGAACAATACAGCAGCCGGCGCCTCTCTGGGGTTAAGTCGAACATTTCTGGCAAACCTTCTGTTTCTCCGCATGTCGTGATAAAGCTGCTTTAGACTCGCTGTGGTTAAAAATCTGGCTGCAGCACGCCCAGCGCAGTCTTGAGTTTTCACACCAATGAAACTTCAGCAGGAACACAGCTAATAATTTAATTTGGCATTGTTTAGTACGACAGCAACATTCTGGCTATTTGTGAATGTAAGTCACTTAATTAATCTAGCCATCTTCAACTTCCGCTGTATTATCTGTTTCATATGCTCGGATGCCCTATTGAAAGCGGAATGGTACAAGAGGAACAAGCTCCCATATAGGATGCTATTCTTCCCCAACAATGTCTTCCTAATTCACAAAAGTTGGAAGTACTGATGCAACCAAGTCAACACTAACAGAGGCCAAAGGAGTGAGCACTGGAAATATTACCTCAAACCTCTATGAGGCTAGGCGCTTTATTGTTGGTCTAGTCTGTTAAAACACCCAGTGTAATAAACACCTTAAGTCGTGTGGGCATGATCTGTTAGGAAAATTTAGAATATCTTGTGAATTTGGGTACCCTGTCGAACCGTACCACCTATGGTTTAGGTTGCGTCGCAGAAATCGGCAAAATTCTCATCGTTGTGTCATGTTTTATCATCTGAAATCAAAAAATACCACCTGTTTCTTGTTTCTTATGAAGTGCGCTTCAAGTACAGCTTTGATATCAAAGAGTTATGGTTGAAAGAAGCCATGTAAACATACCAAAACAAGAAACTGACCCTAGATGAACGAGACATTGCCGCATGCATGGACGAACAATACTCAATACTTCTGGAAGATAGACGCTTACTCTTACTCCAAATGATTTTAATCCTCTGATGTAAGAGTAAACGCGAACCTTCTAGAAGTACAGAGTAGCGTTCATTCATGTATGTAGCTGCAATTTAATCTCATACTGGTTACAGATGCTACTCGAAACTGCATCCAGTATTAGTGTTGATAACCTGCAGGCTCACGATATGAAGCTTTAAAGCACTGAGCTGAATTAAACCTAGATGGCTCAGTTCCACAGTGAATAGTAAGGGCGATCAAGACCACGGTGCTCACAGACAGAGGCATTGACTTTGGACAGGATCTAGTGGCAGTGTTATTGAAGACCGGCTTCTTGCCAGATAAAAAAAAAAAAGTTCTTTCCTCGACAGAATTTTTTTTTCCAAACCACAATACACTTTTTCAAGGGATAAGTGAGCATTTGACGAAACTGTGTTTAGAATTCTGTTCACCGGTGAAACACTCTTTGGCATACTTTTGCCCAGAAGCTTGTTTCCCATACACTGAGCACAGGAAAGAAGCCACCTCTCCTGTTGTCTGCTGTATCTTCCCGAACCTTAAGCTTATTACTAACGCCGCGTACAGCCAGATCGTACCGGTCCCGAGCTCGAGAAACGAAGAACGTTCTCTGCGTGGTTGAGATTGCCAGGCAGGTGGGTGAATCTTGTAGAGCAAATTTTGTTTTTAGTTTACCGCGGGCTTAAAAAAAGTAACTGATTACTAGGATCATTACCTCAGGCTTAGAAAATGAAATTGATTACTAGATTGATTACTGCTCACAGCAATTAACTGAAGGGCAACAAAATTACAATAAAACGCAATTGATACAAATATTGTAGTGTGGTGGCGAGTACACAAGCCAGATGAGTAGTCAATGCTATTACGGTGGATTTGCGATAATTCAAACTCGGTTATTTCATACTTCCGGCCCATTCAAACGAATTTCTAAATTTTTGGTAGCCCGGCTATGTTTTTAATGCATTTATAAGCTGCTTAATTCGAACATCGTTTTTGGTTACTTCACTTTTTTTTCATCGCGGCAGGTTAGCCCTGCTGAGTGCGCTTCCCACTAAGCACCTGTGTACCGCGAAAAAGCAGTACCCGCAAAGCTCGAGGGTATTGCTTTTTCGCAGTATGCGGGTGCTCGGTGAAAAGCGCACTCGATGGGACTAACCCAGTCTAACCCACCATGGTTATTCAAGCAGTACTGTCCTGACAACCTGCTTTCGTTATTCCTGCTTGTTTTTTTTTAATTTTTCTGAGCGGGTTAACTTCAAGATTAAAGGAAAGATATTTGCTTATAGCAAGCAGATATATAAATTATTTCGATTAGGATAACCGGGTGTCTTTTTAGGTTTAATGTAATGTCAAATCTGTCATTTACATGCCACCACAATGAAGGCATTGGACTTTCTGAGGCCACAGTTCATAGATATAGTTATATTAAAACTAACTGAACTTAGAAGTGCACAAGTGGAGGGTTGGGAACAACCTTCACGAGTTCAGCTGAATTTTCATTTAGGCATGGTACAATGGTAGTAAAAGGCTTGGAGGAGCTATTCGAAATTTGATTAGAAAATATTTGGCCAAAACTATTATTTGCTTCGAACTTTACCTATAGTTTATGCGTGTGCCTGGCGAATAAATAGGCTTGTGTAGAGGAAAGTGTAAGAAATCTGCTTGGTATGAGTATCTATCCCTATAGTGAATTGGTATTTCGTCTCAAGTCATATTGCCATATGCGAATAGCCGAGTCAGCAGTGTGCTCGACTCCCACACCGCAGGCTGGGGTTTGGTCCCCGCCAGCGCTTGTATTTTTTATCTTTCTTTTGTTTGCATGCCTGGAATGTTTCAAATGACTCGAGAATCTTGTTTGTTTGAGCTCGGAAACTTCTAGATACCCTACGCGCTTACAAAAGGAGTTTCGCATGGCTCCTTTAACCAGTCGTCCTTCCGTCGACGTCAAAATATGTGCATCTTTGCTACTTTATGTTTCTTGGCACAAGTTCGTGGCATTAAATGTTGACTAAATTTTATTAATCAAGTTTGTTTTTCATTCATGACATATTGGTGGTAACGCAATCTATGCCCATGAAGCGTACCACTTGTGAACACAATAACTCTGAAGACGACGATCGTGAAGGCGATCTCCTCGAAATCATTCGAGGACGACTCCAACTGTGACATCAACGACGACCTCAACTATGGCCTCGAAAACGACCCGGACAATGAACGCGACAAAAACATGATGACGACTTTTATGCCGATGATGAAACGGAAGACAACTCCAAAGACCAACGCCGGCTACAATGTCAACAACCAACCTGACTATGGCCTCGACGACAAACAGTGTTGTCGACCTTGATGACGAGACTGATGATGTCAATGACGATAACATAGGCGGCTACTCGAACAATGACATGGAAGACGATCCCGACTACGGCTTCCAGGGCGACCCAAGGACGACGACTTCAACGACAACCATGACGAACCCGATGACGATACCTACGACAAGTATGGTATCGAACACGAAGACGAACAGGACGACGACGCTTGGTTCGTCACTCAACGAACAAAGGAAGTCTGCTGCAATCTTTGTCGCCACGACGCCCAGTTCCAGCCTGGCTACCAAGTGTGAATCTCAACACCAATTCATCGTCGCAGCAAGGAACTGTTAAAGTGCTGCTTCGGCCTCGAGGTTATTTGCTACATGAGACCTTAACTGTAAGTCGTTGTCCGATGGCACATGAACATTGTCACGCCACCCTCTGCGACCCAAAGGCGATTCACGTCGTCCGACTCAACTTAACTAGGTATGCTCGATAGGACTGCGAAAATCTGTTTTAAGTGACCCTGTAGACTGACCTTCTCTTGTTTGAGCTGTTAATTTCATTTTGTGTTGCGTAGAGACAAAGCGTCTTTAACAAGAGGGGAGTAATGCCACGTGCAAATAGCCGAGTCAGCAGCGTGATCGACTCCCATGGTGCTGTCTGGGGTTTGATCCCCACAAGCACTTGTCCTTTTTACAGCGGAGATGTTAAGGGCTAGGTTCCCGAGTATCGTGTCCGGTATAAAACACTTGTCGACAGAAACGCCTCTGGACAGCTACCGCCATCTATAGGCGACGGCGGCAAGCACACAACCACTATGGTTGCCGCCGTCGCTCGTAGATGGCGCCAATCTTTTCAGCTATCATAGAAGAATGGATAGTTGGGCGGCGCGTTGGTAGGAATTCGTCGTAGGAAACAGCGCGAAAAACAGACGATGACAAAGAAGAAACACACGTAACGAGCGCAGTGCTCGTTACGTGTGTTTGTTCGTCCTCGTCTGTGTTGCGCGCTGTTTCATACGCTCTTATCAGGTTCGGTTTGGACTTAGGATGGGTCGGCCGCGTGCCCTTTCGGGTAAAGAAGACTGGCTGCGGAAGGAGCAGCGACGCACGCAGCAGCGCGAATGGGTCCGTAATCGCCGCAAAGCCGCTGTCGCCTTGGCTTCCACTATGTCGAGCGCTTCAGATTCCCTTGCCAAAGAAGAGCACATAGCTCGCCTGGAAAGCCACGGACGACGATCGTGCCACGGACGTCAAGCGCAAGCGCGAGGCTCGGCGACGACTGCACTCCACGCCGGCTGAACAGTTCCCGGGCGCGACGGCGATATTTCGGAGGGAGTTTGTGGATTACACGTTTGGCGTCACGTGCGCCGTGTACGACAGACTCTGGGTCGCCGGAGACGTATCCACGATCGGCGGCGTGTCGGACGAGAAAAAGCGGGAAACGGGCGCGTGCGCGTTGCGGCAGTGAATCGAGTACAGCTCCGCTGGTCTTTGTTCTTCACGAGAGTGGAAAGGCTGAACATTTTTTGTCTTCCTTTCGTTTGCGTGACTGGAATAAGATGACTCGAGAATTTTTTTTCTTCGAGCTCCGAAACTTTTAGATACCCACGCACTTACAGAATAGCTTCGAATGGCTGCTTGAGGCAGTTGTCCTTCCATCACTGTCAAAGGTCTTTGTTACTTTCTGTTTCTCGGCACAAGTTCGCGGCATCAAATGTTGACTTTAAGTTTTATTAATCAAGTATATATTTTTCTTTAATTCAGTCTTGTGATATTTCAAACTAAAATCTGTGGCTTCCTGGAGTTTGAAATGATGATAGTCGACTTTAAAGTACCATTTTTACAACCCCAAGTAGCAATTTATTTTAGTGTATTTTCTGAAATATTTTTATTCGAACCGGGCACTTCTTTTTCGATATGCTTGTCGGATTTAAGTTGCACTGGTTTTGAATGCTCGTAGAATTTAGACTGTATTTTGTATAGCCTAAATGTTGCAAGCGTTCAAAACAAATGCAACCTAGTTCATCAGATACACAGAGAACACAATATTAGGAAACGCTACTTTTATTGAACACATCTGGAGTCTGTTGCATACATACAGCACTGTGAAGAAGTTAACCATTCTTATATGAAAATAAGTTTCCCACCAGTAAAGTTTATCAAGTTGGACAGCCTTGTTGTAAGTCAGGCACCATAAAGAGAACCCTGCCAAAATTTTCATAGAATTTTATAAAGTTTCATTCGTACAATAACGACTACAAGGTATATGTATAAAAGTTTCCCAAAATGCAAACCTTATGTGAACAAAGTGCATTTCAAAGTTGACGCCCTGGAAACCCCACTATCAGTAGCTGCTTTACCGGCAACAATGAGAAGAACTGTACGAAGACCGCTGACCCCACATAACGTAAGACACGGTGTCCGAGAGGTGCCATGGACGGCATTTGTGATGTTCCTGATATACGCACTGGTAACTAAAAAAGAAGTGTTGGGAAAGCTCGTGAGATCGAGACAGCATCTCGGGGCACAACGCTTATGGAATGGGCATGGTTCTGGTCTCAATCATTGACGTCCTAACATAACAAACTGGCGACGAGGTACTCTGTCTAAGACTGACTTCAAGGAAGCCGCTCAGGGCTACGACAAGAGCCATGTCAACGCTTGGAAGCATCGAGCCCTTCGATGAAGCGGAAAAAGACTGGCCAACGTGTGCCAAAAAAAAAAAAAGAATCGACCAATTCTTTATTGCCAACGACGTGAAGGAACCGAGACGAGTGGCGGCATTCCTGAGCATCATCGGCGCAAGGACCAAGGCGCTACTCAGGAGCCTCGTAGCGCCGGAAGCCCCATCAAGTAAGACCTATTTGGAACTTGTCGAGATGCTCCGGGTGCATCTGTCACCGAAGCCAATTGTGATTGCTGAACGCTTCCGCTTTAACAAGACGGACCAGAAGGACAGCGAAACCATCCTTGAGTATGTCGCAGCACTCAAACCTGCGAATTTGGAACAGCGCTGAGTGAAACTTTTCGAGACCGCTTTCAATGCGGCTTATGCAATGACAGCATACAAAAAAGGCTGCTTTCAGAAGAGGGTTTGACTTTCAAGAGAGCGCTTGAAATGGCGGTAGCAATGCAAGCCGCATTCTCCAGTGCGAAAAGTCTACACGACGCAGGGTCGTCCAGCGCAGAAGTTCTTAAGGTGGGAAGCAAACTTTTAGAAAGAGAAGGTTGTTCACATTGTGGTTACAAGAATCACGACTCAGTCATTTGCCGCTGGAAGGGCCTGGAATGCAGAAGATGCGGAAAAGTAGGGCACCTGCAAAGAGTTTGTAAAGGCTCAGCTCCACAGTAGGAAGGACAAGTGTCTAAACCCTTCAGTAAGCGTAACGAAAAGAAAAAGATGAAAGCTGTAACTGTGGAATATTCTGACGAAGAAAGAAATGCACGAGCTGAGAAGTGCGCGAAACGATCTGTAAGAAATAACGCTATCCATGAGTGGAATTCTTATAAGAATCGAAATAGACACAGGAGCAAACATATCGGTTTTGCCATTGCAAGAGTACCAGGCTAAGTTTCCGCACTTGAAAAAGCAACGGAGTAATGACGTCTTGAAGGCATTTAACGGAGTGAAGATTAAGCCGCTGGCTTAAGTACAAGTGACGGTGATGCATGAAGACAAGGAGTCCAACCTGAAGATGCAAATGGTCGTCTTCTTAGACGTGACTGGCTAAAAGTCATAAAGTTGGACTGGGCAAACATCAAAGCAATACATTGCTCCGAAGAAATAGGAAGGTAAGAGATTGAAGGTCTGATGAATGAATATAAAGAAATATTCTCAGATGAGCTGGTATTCATAAAAGGGGTTGAAGCAAAATTCAAACTGAAACACGGAATGTCTCCACAATTTCAAAAGGCGAGGCCAGTACCGCACGCATTAAGGGATGCTGTGGCCAAGGAGCTGCTGGCTTTACAAGAAAGAGGCATATTGACTTCGGTAGAAACAAGTGAGCTTGCTTCTCCAATTCTTCCAGTCGTCAAGAAGAGCGGCGAGATCAGGATCTGCGGGGATTACAAGTCCACCATGAATCCCGTGATCGATGTGGACAGTTATCCTTGGCCCAGAATCGAAGAGCCGTTTGAAACGCTGGCGGGAGGTCAGCTATTCACTAAACTTGACCTAGCCAAAGCGTACTTACAAGTTCAAATGCACGAAGATTCAAAGAAGTACTTAACCTTGAACACGCATTTGGGGTTTTTTCAAGTTAACAGGCTTCCTTTTGGCGTAGCCTCAGCTCCAACAATATTTCAACGAACGATGGATCAGGTACTACAAGGCCTGGCGTGCACCACCTGTTACATTGATGATATCCTGGTAACAGGAAGAAAAAAAGCGGAGCACCTGAAGAACCTGAAGGAGGTTCTCATACACCTTAAAAAGAATGGCATCCGACTTCAAAAGGAGAAGTGCGAGTTTTTCAAAAAGGAGGTGTCCTACCTAGGCCGTGTCATCAGCAGCGAGGGACTACGGACACTGGATGACAAGGTGGCTGCTCTACGAGATGCACCCGAGCCAAAGAACGAAGCAGAGTTGCGCTCCTTTTTGGGGTTAGCAAACTACTATGGGAAGTTCATCCCAAACTTGGCAACCATCTTGAGTCCTCTGAATTGCGTGCTGCACAAGGATGTCCAGTGGAGTTGGAACGAAGAATGTAGGGAGGCCTTCAAGATTCTGAAAGAGAAGGTGACGTCAGCACCAGTGCTCATTTACTTCGACCCTACTCTTCCGATCGTGTTGGCATGCGACGCCTCAGCGTTTGGTGTAGGAGCGGTGTTGTCCCACATCATGAAAGAAGGGACAGAAAGACCCGTATCGTTCGTCTCACGAACACTGTCTTCGCACGAGGAGAACTACTCGCAGCTTGAAAAAGAGGCACTTGCCATTGTTTTTGGTGTACAAATGTTCCATTACTATCTGTATGGGTACCCCTTTACATTATTAACTGACCATGCTTCACTTCAAAAGATTTTGGGACCTACGACAGGAGTTCCGACGATGACGGCAGCACCCCTTCAGAGATGGGCTTGCAGACTGGCAGGACATCGATAAAACATCGTTTATCGTTCGTCTAAGGACAACGCCAACGCCGATTGCCTTTCAAGACTCCCACAAGCTGCGAAGACTTCAGACAAGCTCCTTGTAGATGAAACCTACGTGTTCTACTGCGACTATTTCAGCAACTTCCCAGTGAAGAGCACAGATGTTGCGAAGACCACGTCCCGTGGTCCGGTCCTAAGCCAAGTCTTTGAGGAGGTGCTCCAGGGCTGGGGAAGTTGAAAATGCTCAGAAGAAATGATACCATTCTTCACACGTCGGTTGGAACTATCGGTTCATCAAGGCTGCCTAATGTGGGGCCTACGGGTAATTGTTCCGCTAACTTTACAAGATAGAGTTTTTAAAGAGCTGCACAGCGATCACTTCGGTATCGTTCGAACAAAGGAAATAGCTAGAAGCTATATGTGGTGGACCTCTATCGACAAAAACATAGAGGACGAAGTGGGAAACTGTAAGCCGTGTCAAGTGCAACGAAATAACTTAGCGCAGGCACCATTACATCGATGGAGTTGTCCAACACGCCCGTGGGAGAGAGTCTATATAAACCTGGCTGGGCCATTCATGAACATGATGTTCTTTGTGCTGGTCTATGCACACTCAAAATGGTCAGAGGTTTTCCTGTTGAACTCAACGACGTCCTAAGCCATGATAAAATGCCTGCACCACTACTTCGCACGCTTTGGACTGCCTGTCAGCATTGTATCAGTCAATGGGCCACAGTTCGTGTCTCAAGAGTTCAAGACCTTTGTCAAGACAAACGGTATTTTGCACGTTACGTCTGCACCGTATCACCCGTCGACTTACGGATTGGCAGAACGATTCATCTAGACCATGAAGAATCACTTAAAGAAGACAACGTCTGGGGCGTCTATTGATACCAAAGTTTCAAAGTGTCGTGTCTTGGCGGGGCAACAGACACAGTAGACAGGAGGACCATGGCCCGAGGTTTACTGTGTCTGTTGCCCCGTCAAGACACGACAACTTGGCGACGAGGAGGCTTCGCTGAACTGCTACGCGGAAGCCGACATGGCAACAGGGGATCCGGCAGCGACGGGTCAAGTGCCGCAAGTCTTCGGCCGACTGGGACACATCGAGCCCTTCGACGAATCGACGAGCGACTGGCCGTCGTATGCGGAACGACTCACGTCGTTTCTTCTGGTCAACCGAATCGCCGAGGACGACAAGGTACACGCATTTTTGAGTCTCATAGGCCCGAAAACGTACAGTCTTCTGAAGTCATTGACCGCACCGGAGTTGCCAGCAAGAAAAACTTTTGATGAGCCAAAGAAGCTTTTGGGGGATCACCTGGCACCGAAGCCATCGGTAATCAGCGAGCGCGCAAAGTTTCACAGAAGAATGCAGCTCGAGAACGAATCTGTAGCAGCCTTTGTTGCAGAAATACGCAAATTGGCGTAAACCTGCGACTTCGTAGCCGCACTTGACCAGTCCTTGAGGGACCGTTTCGTCTGCGGTTTACGCAGACGAAACGGTTGCGTAAACAGTTGCGTGTGTTGTTCGTGGAAACGGTTGCGTGTGTTGTTCACAGAGGACAACAAGCTCATTTTCCAGAGAGCCGTCGAAAAAGCGCTAGCCATGGAAGCAGCAACAAAGAACGTCGCTGAAACACATGCGTCAGAACCTAGAGTTTCGGACGTACACAAGGTGAAGGCCGTCGCGGAGGCGAACGTGACGCAGCGAGACTGCTACCGCTGCGGCTCAGCGAAACATGAAAGCCGCGTATGCCCGCACATTGCGGATATCAGTTTCAAGTGTAACAAGAAGGGGCATGTCCAAAGAGTCTGTCATGCTGACAAAGAAAAGAAATCGAAGTGGATGCCACGTAAGGCGATGAAGAAACTGGTTCCTGTTCAAGACCCAGTTGGCATGAAGTAAATGAGCACGTCTGGTATGGAACCAATAAAACTCACAATAAACGTGCAGGAAGTTGCCTTGGAAATGGAACTGGACACAGGAGCAACTGTTTCTGTCATGTCACTGCAACGGTTTCGTCAGATATCTCCTTCAACAAAGATCATGCCGACGACGCTCAAGCTGCGCACGTTCAAGGTAGACATCGTTCAACCCGTCGGGGTTGCTCACGTCGACGTGCAGTACGGATAGCAGAGGACCGAGCTTCCCCTCTACATCACGAGAGAAAAGGGACCACCTCTGCTCGGCCGGAGGTGGCTGCAAGCGATCCGATTGGATTGGAACCGGATCTTCGGGATCAACAGCATTGCCAGGTCAGATGTTTTGGCGCTTTCCGAACAACGCACAAAGCTTAGTGCGCTTCTGGACAAGTACCAAAATCTGTTCAAAAAAGACCTGGGAACTATTGCTGAAGAAAGGACAGAGCTGACGCTAAAAGAAGGTCACGTACCGAAATTCCTCAAGGCAAGAAACGTGCCGTTTGCCCTACAGCCTGCTGTCGAGGCTGAACTAAAGAAGATGCAAGACATGGGCGTCATAACACCAGTTACAACGATCGATTATGCGACGCCGGTTGTGCCAGTAGTGAAGAAGGACGGTGGAATAAGGTTGTGCGGCGACTACAAGACCACCGTGAATCCTTGCCTTGACACTGACCAGTATCCGCTCCCGAGAGTCGACGACTTGTTCGCAGCGCTTTCAGGAGGCCAGGAATTTTCGAAGATTGATTTAAACCGGGTTTATCACCAGGTGGTGATGGCTGAAACGTCGAGCAAGTACCTCGCTTTAAATACACACAAAGGACTGTTTGCCGTAAACAGGTTACCGTTCGGAGCCTCCTCGGCACCAGCCATTTTTCAGAGAATCATGGACACAATGCTGAAAGATCTGAAAGGCCTCAGTTGCTACTTGGATGACGTCCACATCACCGGTAGGACGCCGGAAGAGCATTTGGCCCATTTGGAAGCAGTCCTAAAGCGGTTGTCAGAGCGTGGAGTTCGTGTGAAGAAGGAAAAATGCGCGTTTTTCCAGAAGGAGCTGCGTTATCTGGGCCACGTGATCAGTGCTGCAGGTGTCAGCACGACGCCAGAGAAGATCGAGGCTCTGCTGAAGGTTGCTGCACCCTCAAGCAAGCAGCAGCTCCAGTCATTTCTGGGTATGGTAAATTACTACGGGAAGTTTGTTCCACGACTATCCACCCTGGCGAGCCCGCTCTACAGGCTGCTGCGTCAAGACCAGCGCTGGTGTTGGGACAAAGCGTGTCAAGCAGCGTTCGAGGAAATCAAGACAGCGCTAGCAACACCATCGATTCTGGCACACTACGATCCAAGTAAGCCATTGCAAGTTGTGTGCGACGCATCCCAGTATGGCATAGGCGCTGTTCTGTCTCATGTGACTGAAGATGGAAGCACTCGTCCTGTGGCGTTTGCATCACGCACACTGACCGAAGCTGAAAAGAAGTACAGCCAACTTGAAAAGGAGGCACTAGCCATTATTTTTGGGATAAAAAAGTTCCACTTATACATCTACGGCCGAGTTTTCACTCTCCTCACGGATCACAAACCGCTGCAGACTATTTTGGGCCCAAAGACGGGCATTCCGTCTATTGCGGCAGCACGCTTGCAGCGCTGGGCTGTTACCTTGTCAGCGTACAAATACTCGTTGGTGCACAAGAGATCCAGTGACAATGCAGAGGCCGATTTTTGCTCAAGGTTCCCTCTCGAAAGTGGGAAAGACGATAGTTGCAAGGGCGAAAAGTCCTTCTATGCACTGCGCCTAGAGTCAATGCCGGTGTCCTCTAAGGAGATTGCACGCGCTACGTCGCGCGACCCGTTACTTTGTCAAGTACTTGAATACACAAGCATGGGTTGGCCGACGCACGTGCAAGAACAGCAACTCGGACCGTTCTTTGACAGACGCTTCCCCACCCCTGCCCGTTTCGATCTGGATGAGCATCGTACCGGCGTGCGGTCGTGTATCACTACTGCGTGATGCACGTTAAAGACCCCAGGCTAGCGGCTGTACCGCACTGGCTAAATTTCTCATCTACAGCTGGGAGACTCGTCGCCCCTGTGAGGCAGACCAAGTTCTAGCCTGTATAAACACACACACAACCCAATTTTATTTTTTTGACAGACGCTTGCAGATGAGTGTTCATCAAGGGTGCCTAATAGGGTTGTTGTTCCGTCCCAGCTGCAGGAGCCCGTGCTCAACGAACTGCATCAAGGCCATCCCGGCATCGTGCGAAGTAAGGAGCTGGCTCGCAGCTATGTTTGGTGGCCATCAATTGACTAAAACCTTGAAAAAAAGGTACGAAGCTGCCAAGCATGCCAGAAGCAGCGTAATGATCCATGCAAAGTGCCTCTTCACCCCTGGGCATGGCCGACAGCACCGTGGAGACGACTACACCTGGACTTTGCAGGCCCGTTCCGCGGAACCATGTTCCTAGTCGTGGTGGACGCGCACTCAAAGTGGCCAGAGGTGTTCACCATGCAGAGCACTACGACCGAGGGCACTGTGAGGTGCCTACGTGAACTTTTCTGCAGGTTCGGAATTCCGGAAACAATCGTTTGAGACAACGGGCCGCATCTGGTGTCCGAGGAATTCAAGGTGTTCATGAGGAACAACGGAGTCAGACACGTCGTGAGCGCCCCATACCACCCGAGCACAAACGGCCTGGCAGAACGGTTTGTGCAGACAATGAAGTCTGCACTACGCAAGTCATCCGCTGGTGAGTCTCTGGAAGAAGCATTGCAACACTTTTTGCTGACGTACCGGAATACTCCACATTCAACAACAGGAGAGACGCCAGCAAACTTGTTGATGGGCAGAAGATTTCATTCCAGGTTGGATGTAATCAAGCCTACGGTAGAGGGGAAAGTGATCCACAAGCAATTTATACAAAGTAAGCAACGGAGGACAAGCAGAGAAGAAATCTGCCCTGGTGACAATGTCCTAGTGCGAAATTACAGGAGTTCGCCGAGGTGGCTACGTGGTACCGTCCTCAAGAAGACTGGTCCAGTATCTTACCAAGTCCAGGTTACCACGCATCGAGGCAAGTTCATCTGGCGCCGGCACGTCGATCAACTTTTGAGCCAAACACGGCCAACGGCAACGCCGGTACCTTCGGACACCGACGACGCTGAGGGGTTCCTGGTTTTTTCACCAGGCGAGCCACGTGTCCCGACCACGGTACAAGAGCCTGGGCCACAGCAGCCTCAGACCATCCCGCCAACGGGATCCTGTACCTCCTACAGGCCGATATACTTCTGAAGGACGCTACCCATTGAGAGAACGGCGTCCGCCTGACAGATACCATGCTCGCTCCTAACTTTTGTATAATACTGTCGTTGGCGCTGCTACGTAATTAAAGGGGGAGGAGTGTTGTGTAGTTACCGCCAAGCGCGCGCTACTGGGACTATAGTGGCGACGCTTTAGTTCCTTCGCTCTTAATCTTTATCGTCGTGTCAGTTTGATAGCGCGAGAGGTTCGTTCTAGTTCCACGCTCCATGGAATAAACCTCGGGCCATGGTCCTTTGGTCTACTGTGTTTGTTGCCCCGTCAAGACACGACACAAGGTTTCTTATATCCTACAGAAACACGACTCATCCAACAACCAAAGAGTCTCCGGCCATCTAATGATGCGGAGGAAGCTATGAACCAGACTAGATCTTGTGAAGCCCACCATTTCGGTCACAGTGACGAGGTCTCAGTTCAAACAACAAAGGGCGAGGCCGGAACATGAATGCAAGCTGTCAGAGGGCGATGACGTCTACGCGAGGAACTATCGAGGATCGTCAAAGTGGACGCGCGGTACTGTCGTTTATCAAACAGGACCGGTATCCTTCCAGGTACAGGTGTCCCCCGGCAGGATATGGCGACGCCATCAGGACCAGCTGATCCCGGCTCAGCCTCAACGAGAACAGTCACCAGACAGCACGTGTACAAACCGGTGTGTGCACCGACATCATCGGAAGAGTCTTCAGTGGCCGACAACCAACAAACTCGCCCTAACCCTGGAGCGTCAGCGGTCATTGTAGAGGCCGAGGACATCGAGACACAGACTCGAACAACCAGGTCGGGGTCGAGCAACGTAATGGGAGACATGACTGCTGAACCTCTCAAAGAGGGCCGATATCCTACACCAATCCGATACCCACCAATGCGTTTTGCAAACCAGTAACCACCTCTAGTGGTTGCTTAATTAAGGGGTGGGGGGGGGGGGGGAGGATGTGATTTTCCTGACATACGCACTGTTAAATAAAGAAGAAGTGTTGGGGGAGCTCGTGAGATCGAGGAAGGATCTCGGGGCACAACGTTCATGGAATGGGCAGGGTTCCGGTCTTAATCATTGACGTCCCAACATAACAGCATTGTTGGTAGTTGGACATGTTTGTGCTCACTTTATTATCTAGTCTGTTGATGGACAGCTATTTATGGTGCATGATAAGAAGAATTTGTGCTGTAGAGATAAAAGCACGTATAAGTTGTCCCCCGCCCTACTTTGCGTCTGGCAGGCGAGACTACTCAGAAATGTTTGAAAGTAGCTGTGTAGAAGCGACATGTTCAAACATTCCGTTTACACAATTATTCATACTGAAAGGTATGTTTAACCAAACTTTGAAGCCCACAAAACAAGACTGGAGCGATAGGCGAAATGCTCGCAAAACCCCAAAACATCACTCTTACACCGGTATTTCTAACGAATGGCCGTATTTTCGGAAAAGTGTGCGATTGAACAAGGCCGACAAGACATCTCACGTCGCGATTGTCATACCCTCTCCTCTTGGCTTCGTCCCCTCAAGCAGGTGAACCAAAGCGAGAATGAGAGAAGCGAGACCGCCTCCCCTCATTCTAAAGTGTTCCAAGAGAAGTATGATGTAACGTTTCTTGTTTGATCGTGCCCTTCTTTTCCAGGAATATGGCCATCCGTTTGAGATATTGATGTATGAGTAAAGTTTCGAAGTTTGTAGAGCTTCATTCAAAGCTTCTGAGAACTTATTTTATGAAATTCAAATTTTGGTCCAGCATACTTTTAAACAAAATTTTTCAAATTTTACTTCCTAATGAACATAAAATTGGACAACTTGCTAACTTACAACGGTGTCCTCCTGATGACGCCGTACAATGGTTCTGTCACACGCACCAACCGAGAGGATTGCTGCAAGTCCATCCGCCTTCAACTTTTAGTCACCTTTGAGCCCGAAGAACTGCTGTATGAGGCCGTCCAGTCACTGAGCACACAAAGAGAAACACAGAGAATAACACTCGGTGACGGGCGAAGTCTCTCCTCCATGCCAAACGACCAGTGTCGGGTTAAGGCGACTGCGTAGTACACAGGTTGCGCTTTGCGCTCCCTCGATGCCTTCACCGCTGCGGTGGGTGGTCTTAGCAGATCGTGTCCTGTCTGTTGCTCATACCAGACCACCAGAGCCGCGTAGTATTTTTGTTGCCGAAGTTTATAAGCCTACGTTCCCAATCTACGCACACTACAGAGAGCCAGCCGCCAGCAAAGCTAGCTAACCCCGTTTCTGCTTCGGCGACAAGCCGCCAGGGTGGTGACACCGCCGCTGAATCCTCTCGATGGTGAAAGAGGAGCGCTTTGGCACGCTCGCACTTATACAACGCGGAAGGCAACCTGCACTCTTGCAAGCAACCGTAGGAGACGGCACTCGAGAGCAAGCAGAGAGTGCCTCTGCTTTTTGAAGAGCCAGGGCCCCTCAGTGCGCATGCGCGACGTTTGCTAGGCTGCTCTGCCTGTACCAAGTGACACGTGACCGCATGCTCTCTCTCATAATTCTTCTGATTGCGCATTGTACGTACCCCATATTGTTCATGCTCATACAGTGCACACAGTGAAAGTTCATTTTGAAGGTGCACAACGGGCGGCCTACGATGCCGCGAACACATAGCACAAGCCACTATAAGTGACGACACTTGGAATACCTGCCATCTGTCTTCGTGGCCTAAGTCACTTTCTCAGTCGTCCTGACAAGGGGCAAGGAAAGGCAGGAACTGCATAAAAAAACAATACATATTATAACACTGGCAGTGGTAAACTAGTTCCAAAGATGATACAGTCATATCTCTTTAATATGAACACCTCCGTTTTGTAGAAATGGCTTTTCTTTTTATAATGTAAGGTGTACATATGAGAAAAATAAATCTAAAACACAAAGAATGGATAACAGGCATAGCCAAACAAACACAGGCTATTCATCTAAAAAATAATGAGATGCGAGTCTGCTCCAACGCTTTAGAGCCGTTTAACATGTAGCACTACTGTCTACAGGAACAAATACGTAGGTTGTAAAGTGATGATCGGTTAAATAGCAAAAGATGTTGCACTGTATGCACAAGCCGGACGTAATTGACACTTAGCTGCCGGCAGTTAAGATCCTATAATCCTCACCTCCATACTGCTACGCCATAGCGCTCCGCAGTCCATTACTAGCAACCGTGGCACGCCCTTCACTACAAAACTTCGGAACAAAGTCCTCAGGCTCGCCAGTATGATTCATCACGCGACAAGCGCTTATCATCCACAGGCTAACGGCCTCACCGAGCGGCTGAATCACACGCTAGCTAACATGACGTCAATGTATATTGCGGACAACCACTACAACTGAATCAAATCCTTCCTTACGTTACCTATACGCCTACAATACCGCACGTCAAACAACTACAGCATTTTCTCCCTACTATCTCCTCAGTCTAGTGCAGTGGAGTCAAAGTCGGCTAGCTTTAGGTCTACCCACTAATCGTTCCAATCAGAGCTCGGCGTTCTGACGTCCCCTCTCGTTTCCTCCTCTCCCTCGCTTTCTCGGCGTATAAGTTTGCATTTGTTGCCTGCTTAAAGGGAAGCTACTGAGCTTGTTGAAAAAAATGAGTTAGAAGTGAATTCTAGTGTATTTTTACCCCGTGAACCCGAATACACAGACCGTTATCTGCGCAAGCATTGTTAAACCTGAGAAAACGCGAAAGACAGTCGTTGTACGTGACGTCATCGACGGATCTTTTGGCTGCTCTAGACTAGAGAGACGGGGCTTCAGCCCCATTTTGAAATTGTTCTTATGGCTCTCCGGCGCGGTGCATCTAAATACAATTGTGATATATGTTGTTCTAACGGCCAAGTGAACACAATTCAAGTATTTTTTCTCAAATCCAGAACCGCCCCACCTTCCCTTTAAGTACCTTTTACGTCTCGGAGCGCGGAGAACATCAGTTTGTTTCTAATACCGTTGTTTAGTGTGCCCCTGCCTCCATAGCGTTTTTGAAATAGCGGAACCTGTTATTTCCCTTTCTTTCTTTGGAGATGAGCTGCTGGACCCTTGGAGTTTGTGCGAGGAGTAACAACTGTTAAGATGAAGTAAGTGGCGTACAACGGGGAAGGGGTCTTATTCTGGCTTGCAACAATCTCGTGGATCGTCCTTCAAATACCGTGACATTATGAAATATTTAGCCCTTGACAATTGAATGTGATCGTGGTAATCGCCCTTGACACTCGAATGTGATCGTCGTGGTGGTAGTAACGTTTTGCGCTTAAGTACGTTTTTGTTTTTGCACAACTTGATTAGTTAGCAAATGTAATGCTAGGGGAAGTGTTTGCACGCCGTTTTGATTGTTCTTCGGGACGTACGTAAGATTCTTAGGGAATGAAAATTTTGAAAGGCACAGAATATCATTTCTACAATTTACGGACGCTTCATAATTCTCGCCATTTTTGATGTCTGACAGACAATCTCCCCATCGTCCATTCTCTGCACGCTTTATTTTATATTAAGAAAGAAGATAGGAAAGGATAATATATATCCGACTTTCGACAAGACACAAATCTCGTTTTTTTTATTCACTAGGAGTATCGTAAAACGAACCAAGAAGTGAGCGAGGCTACGAGCAAACACGCTTCGAATTCCGTGACTTAGAACAAAAACAAATGCATTGCTGTTCTTAAAAACAACAGGTTCCTATTTAGAAATAATTGCTTTCCTCTTGAATGGCGGTTGTGTATATATGACGCGACGCTATCGCGTCGGCACAGAAGTTACAAACCCTCGTACATCCCCGAGTACCACATTTTGCCCAAAATGCGGTCACATATAGCTGCATTCTTTCAAACATTACACACACGCAAGCGACGTCAGCGAACGAGCCACCACACAACAGTACAGTCGGAACAGACTCGACAACACGCTTATCTAAACCAGCAGGACCTTCCTGCGTTGACCCGTCGCACAGCACATGGGCGCGACAAGACACCCCTTAGCTGTGCCAAACACAAAGCAAAGACTAGAGGGCTTGGAAACGAGGAGCGGAAACAACGAATGTCCTCGGGCACGGTTGTTCTGGGCGTAACACCCTCACGCGATTGAGTTCCCCGGGGTTTCCTCCTCCCGGACACCGGTCCGGTTCGAGCCCTAGTTCGGGAGCGAAGCCGGGGGCAACGCCAGCACGCGAGTTGCTTCCCTAATTTCCTTTCACGTGTCCCTTCATGCGCACTGCAGGGCAGGCAGCGATAACAACCGTAACAACCGTTCCATCTTATAATGGACTGCGAAGAAAGCCACGAGCCATTTAAGCTAATCCAATGCAGCGTGGGTGTGACGTGACATGCAGGAGAGGCGCAATGACGCTCGGGGCCGGTGGTCCCGAGATGCGTGCACAGCTCTCGATTGGCTTGGAGTGCTCGTAGTGCCCTCCACGGTCCGTCGTTATGTGAAACGGAGAATCGTATCCCAACTCCCAGAGTTCGCATGGCGGATGTGGTCGCGCACTCTTGGAGTAGGCTGCCGTGTTTTGATGAACAACGTCCTCGTCATCATTCATGCTACGCGCCTTTTAGTGTCGCTGCACAGATTGAGAAACTTAGGGTGTGGCGAATCCCAAGCTTTTCATTATCGCTACGCAGTTAATGAGCTTGCTGCGTTCGCCATGGAATACTTAAAAAAAAAAATCGCGAGGCAAAGGTGTACTCTAAGAAAAAAGGTAGTCTGTGTGACTACCTTTGGAATGGTAAAACGTTTTCACAAATATAACGACCCCTAGGGTAAAAATGATGACACCATAAGTAGTCAAAAAGCAACTAGTCAAATTTGACTACCACCTAAAGCAATAATGCGGCCGGTTAGGGACGCTCGAATTCCCCGGTAAGGCCTAACGAACAGCGCTGCTTTTCGGCCGAGTGAAAGAATAGAGCACATACGCCTATTCGACGTCTTCCAAGCGCCATCAGACACTATCAACGTCCGTCTCCAAACACCGGTACCATACCTATATCCTGTAAGGACGGCACTGTGTGTGCTAGATTCGCCGCGATTTCCCCCGACGGCATTTCCCTAAATGCATTGTACTTTTACCACCGACAGAGAACGCTCAGAAAAGAAATCGTTACGCGATGAATGGGCATGCTCACATATTAAGCACCACGTATGCTTGTCGTATACGGCAATGAATCCTTGGGGACCTTCGTCGATACCGATCAGAGACGTTCAGATGGCACCAACGCTACCGCTTTTTTTAGTTTCTTTATGCCTACCTTTACCAACGTGGTTATCTGTCTCTGCTTGCACTTCGCAGCTCTTGGACGCAGAACGAGCATTTAGGTAGCTGAGTGGCACATATATTACGATTGTTATCGTACTGAGAGCTAGGGAAGCCGGTGGGCCGGCAGTCCAGCTGTTCGTAAATCTATAGATATATGATGGCTCAACGCTTAGCTTCTTGAATCAGGCGGTTGCATGTGCCACCTAGAAAGCGTAGTAGTAACCAGTAGATGACCCTAAAACATTTTTTTTTTTATTTTAAAATTTTCACAGCACGAACACCAACCAAAACACTGAACGCTATTACAGGCACATATATGTCAGTGAGGCAAGTGAGTGCCACCGTTTATTAGATGAATACAAAGAGTATTTGCAAGTATTGTTGGTATATAGGCGCTCTGTGTATTTAGAGTGGCAGGCTGGACACGTCTCTTAATCTAGCGCTTTCAAGTGCAACATGATATGAAAGGAATCGGCTAAAGTCACACCTCGCGGCATTCTCCCGATCAGTTTTGGTTTCAGATTCACGCTGTGATCAGCTTACTCATGCCATGTTGCTTCATGCTCGTTCCGCCTGTGTAAAAGCAGCAGAAGCTGAAACAATCTATGTATTCCTAGTCAGTAATCGGATAAAGGAACATGCACTGCATTCTCCCGATTAGTTTCAGTTTGAGATTCACGCAGTGAAAAACTTACTCGAGCCACGTTGCTCCATGCTTGTTTCGCACGTGTAATAGCAAGACAAGTTACAACACGCTCTGCATTCCAAGTCTGATAATTATTAGTCTTGCGTTGTTCAATTAGTTTATTTTGCCATTAAAATTCAGTGCTTGAGAATAAGTGGCTGAGGTCATCGCACTTGCAGTTCGCCTTGTCAGGGGGGTCTGCACGATATCTGACTTCTGCTCTTTTTTTCTTTTTCTTGTTCTCACTACACTGCATCTAAGCCTGAGCACGTACCGCAAGTTAACTGTCGCGGGCAAACGCTGGCAGCATGTTTCCCCGTGTTAGTCCAGTGACCGATGAGTCACCCTACTGGCTCCACGTTAAAAGCCCCAGAATTAAATATGAAGTACTTATGCTAAAAAAGGTATTGTGGTACAATGAATTAAAAAAATTAGCATAGCTGCGCTTTTTTATGTACTGCATTCGGAGGAACTATGCACCCCTATAAAGTTATTTTAAATCTTTAAATTTTCTGTTGAGTACAAAAGGTTGGCACTTTCGAAGCATGGAATATTTTATATAAGTAGCGTGGAAACCTCAAAACAGGAGTGCATCACAACCAAAACTATATTTCGCAAATATAAAGGGCTCTAATAAGGACGAAGTGTACACGTGTCAATTTTGTGTATTTTTTTATTATCCAAGCCAGATATAGGATATTATATTGAAAACAATTTCCATTTAAAAATAAATATACATTTCAAAACAACCTCGTAGGTACATTTGAAGCATTGTGAAAATAAAAATCTAGAAAGGAGTATTTTTTGGCCCAGGACTATCAAGCTATAATAATTATAATAATGAGACTTTCTCAAGCCAGAAACAAACTTTGAGGCTTCTTATCGGCACATTTGGATATAAAACAAAGCAATAATCTTACATGAAAACGTCACATTTAACCAGAAAAACAATGTTATGTATACATTACAAATACAATAAATAATCAACTCATGCAATACTGACGTCATTTTTCTATTCTAAAATAAAAAAAAATATATATATATACATAAAATATGTATAACTCAAAAAGGAATATCATTTACAGCAAACCAGATCCTGGGGCATAGAACCAAAATTTTAACTGTAAAAAAAGTATGAGGGGAACTGAAAAGTAACCAGAATGAATTTCAAAAGGGCGGGGGTTTCGTATTACCAGCTTCTGCCTCTAGCAGCGATTTGCACCACACTTTCTGAGTCAGTGTGCCGACCGGCGTCGTCTGCGAAGGATCTAGCGGGATGTTGGGGATTTTTCCCCCATGCGCTAAAAACTCATTCCTCGTTTTTTGCAATGTCTGATTTGAAGGACCTTCCATATTCAAAAAACGATTTTCTTTCAAGACGTTATTCAATCGGGCGAATAGATAAAATCACACTGGGCGAGGTCCGGTGAAAACGGGAGGTGGAGATGCGGTGTCGTGACATTTTTGCTAAAAAATGTTGCTCTGACGGGGAAATGCGTGCTGTGCATTGCCATGATGGAGCTACCGCTCACCCTTCCCCTTACATCGGGGAGTTTCCGCCTTCGTGAGTTTCGCAAGCGGGGCAAAGTTCCCTGGTAAAATACTTGATTAACAACTTCACCAGGAAGAACAAACTCGGAGTGAACAATGCCCAAATATTTCGATGTTTTCATCAGCTGAGGAGGATCAGGGTCACCCTGAATGAGGTTGGTGGTCGACCAATAATTCACCGGCCTTAAGGCGAGAAAACCACTCGTAAACCTGCGATCTTTTATTCGCACTTTCTTTGTGAGCTTTCTGAAGCATTACAAGAGTTTGCGCCGCCGTTTTTCCTAAATGAAAACAAATTTTCACGGCCGCACGCTGTTCCCTCAAATGAGACATTGCGAAAAAAAATAAACAACAACAAAAACGACAAAGAATGATTTTAGAGCGCTTAATAAAACTATTCACAACATGCCGCTAGAACTCTATTGCGTACAACGCCGAACGGCAAACTTACTCGAAAGTTGTGCTGCTAAGCGCTACTAGCGGCGGAAGCTTCGGCTATAAACGACCCGCCCTCCAGAAAAGCTGCGAAGCGCTGCTATAGGCGGAAGCTGGTACTACAAACGACCCGCTTTTCAGAAATGTATTCCGATTACTCCTGGGTCCCCCGTCGTATGATTCACTGTGCCAAAAGCTTTCGACATTTCACAGTAAACGTTATTGACTTGCCGTATTAAAAAAAAGATGACAATTACTCAATAGGCTCAATTGAAATAAGAGACTTTTTTGTAATAGTCGCTTTCATGATCCCATTAAGCAACATTGGCGGTCACCATTTCTTGGCCACGAAGTTTGTAATTGCCTCCGAGTCCTGACGCAACTCTGACGCAGCATTCATTCTCAATACAAGCCAAGCCAAGTTCACGCCGAACGCTTGCACAGTCTTCCTGTCCATGCATGCCCAGAGTTTGTGCTCAAACTGTGGCAGACTTCAATAATTGATGCCCCCCTGCAGCTACCATACTCTGGTCACCCCTAAGCTCAGATTTCGGTCGAAGCTACTTCCTCGTTGGACCAGTCATACACCTCTCTTTCACCACATCATCCCGCTCCCAGCCATCCCCAGGCGCAGAGAGCCGGGTGAGGAGATAAGAGGGAGGCCGCTGATTGGTACGGCAGGCACGTAGCTCCCACTGTAGTCTCAATTTAAGGGTGAACGGAGTATAGATGGCGCACACTTTTGAAAAGAATCTATTCAAAGGTTGCTGACAAGCTGTCGGTGGCTGCAATACAAATAGCAGAACCGCATACTACAATGTTTACTCGTCTCCTATCATTTTTATATTCGTCTTTGTTCTTTTCGTGGGCAACACTGGATCCCACCGCTGCCACAATGTCGAGGTCAAGACAGGTAAACGATGACAACTGGTTTAGTGCATACTACGCGTGGTCTTGTGGGCTGTCGGGCTGGTGGCGTCGATTACATGATGGTTCTTCTCTACTAACCCTCTTTCGCGTCTTTTTGCTGGTGCTTGCCGCATGAGGTGCTGCGCTCGGCGGTGGGATCCACTGTTGCCCACAGAAGTTCTAAATCACAACAATATAGCAAGGAGAGATGTTTAGGCTGGCTTGACACGGAAAAATATTTTAAACATCTTAACATAAAAAAGCAAACACAATTTTCAAAGTTTCAGAGTCTAAACCAGCAAGAACGCCCCACCAAAGACCTGAGGATTCATTTCCAACCCTTGGGCATGATTTGACGAGCAGCTGAAATCTCATTATATTTTGAAGTCACAATAGATGCAATTCCAGTCTCCCGAGTTCACAAGCAGCAACCGCTGAAATAGCGACATGCTGCTGCTGTTTGGTTGTGACCAGCATCAGACATAAACTAGTTAATGCTGTATTGACCCAAATGTTTGGAATTGTAACATGCAATTATGCCTATGTAATTTGCTGATGCACTTAGAACTCTAAATGACAAAAGCAGCAAAAACAAAAAATATGACAAAAAAGTTTTTTGTCAATTAAGCTTCTGACTCTGCAGTGAAAATGAAATAAAACTAAAAGCACATAGAAATTAATAAAAGGTATGTTTATAATCTATTTTTAGTAAATTAATATATTTTTTATTCTAAATGTCGCATTCTTACAAGCACATCAAACACAGTCATCGAAATGTGACAGGGGCATCCTGGTATATTTAGGATGCGAGTCACCTCATCACGGCCATTGCTGGCCTGGCTGCAAGCATGCCGGTTGACGACATCACCAAATGGTTCACCACGAATAATACATTCTTCTTCACTCATTTACACCAGTGCACCCATAGCGCCAAATGCTGCTCTCGTAGTGGTGCAGACACCAGAGATTTGAAAGAATGCATGAGGATCACACCGTATACGCTATCGAGCAGTCATGCCGTGCCAAGGGAGAGGGTTGCCGCAGGCACACTGAAGTACCCGGTTTGCCGAGACAGTAGAGACAGCTCGGTCTTACCTCGGTCTCAAGAAAAAGAATTGCCAAGGCTAGTGCAAGTAGGTGCCCTAGAACAGCCTAAGCAAACCTTTTCCTTGAGGCTTCCTTAGATAGACCGACTGAGTTACGTTCGGACAAACCAATCAATAAATATATTATGGACAAACAGAATCAAGATTAGACATTCCACTGAAACGAGTGGCCAAGAAACATCACCAGTTAGGTGAATACTCAGGCGGTCGTAACCTGCCAACTCGATAGCCACCACCAAAAGCTCTTTTCATTGCATCAGTAGTCAAAGTGAAAAACATGCCCAATAAAGACAGGAATTGTACAATAGTCCCATATCAATTGTAGCTGGTTTCCTATGACACTGTGACATGGCACGTACCAATGTCGCTTTCCGGTGGCCTGGCCGACGCAGAAAATTATCGAAATAAGCGCCACCGCACGCAACATGCAAGCAGAAATGGCAGCCGCATATTTTGGTCACTCCACTGCAGTGTGATATGTATGGGGTTTGAATGCTCTCATGTCCTGCGAAGCTACTGCAGCACCATGACTGACATGAAAGATGTGATATTGTCACGGGTGGTGACCAAAAACAATAAATAAACAAGAAGAAATAAACGTTTAATGTGGCGAACTTGTGCCAAAAAAAAAATAAAAGGGTATAATAACAGAGCGTCGCGGGCGTCGAAGTCGGCGTGACAGCAGAGTCGAACGCTGGGGCGAGACTGAATGAAGATCGCCACGCGGAGCCCCTTATGTACACGTGTGGGCTTCTGGAATAATCGGCGTAGAAGGTTCGGCGTGTAGAACATTCCGACCTCGAACAAGCAACATGGTTCTCGAATTTACCAGAACATTACTTTACAGAGTCAACAAAAATGTGCCTCCGCGGCCAGGAATCGAACCCTGGCTTTCAGCGTGGAAAGCAAGCGCGATATCCGTTAGGCCATGCGCGCGCTACCTACTTGGCCAGCTGCGCGCGCGGCATTACTCCCCCCTTTAAAAAAGTGCATCGTCCCGATGCAACCCAAAAACAAAACAAAGCAAATAAAAAGGACGGTAAACTAAAGAGTCATTTGGAACACATAAGGTCCACAGTCCTATCGAGCGTAGTACGGCTTCAGTCGCACGACGTGGACGACTTCCGGTCGTGGAGGGCGGCGTGTGGAAGTCCGTGTTCCGTCGGGCATCACCTCGTAGTTCAGATCCCCGAGTCGACGAAGCACTTCGTACGGTCCAAAGTAGCGCTTCAGGAGTTTCTCGCTGAGACGACGGCGGCGGATCGGTGTCCACACCCACACCCTCTCTCCGGGCTGGAAGTGGACGTCCCGACGACGAAGGTTGTAGCGGCCAGTGTCGACACGTTGTTGAGCCTTAATCCGGAGTCTGGCGAGCTGACGGACTTCTTCTGCTCTTTGGGCAACCACCTGGGCGTCGTCGCTTGCGTCGACTGCCGGTTCGTGGGGTAACATAGCGTCCAGCATTGTCGTTACCTTGCGCCCATGCACCAGTTGAAAGGGGGTCACTCCGGTAGTCTCTTGTACGGCCGTGTTATAGGCAAATGTGACGTACGGCAACACCTCGTCCCATGTCTTGTGCTCCACGTCGACGTACATGGAGATCATGTCGGCGATGGTCTTGTTGAGTCTCTCCGTTAGCCCGTTGGTCTGCGGGTGGTACGCCGTGGTGCGACGATGGCTGGTGTGGCTGAGACGAAGGACTTCCTGCGTCAGCTGGGCCATGAATGATGATCCACGGTCTGAGATCAGTACTTCGGGAGCGCCGTGCCGGAGGACGATGGACTCGATGAA
This sequence comes from Ixodes scapularis, assembly GCF_016920785.2. Lineage (NCBI taxonomy): Eukaryota > Metazoa > Arthropoda > Arachnida > Ixodida > Ixodidae > Ixodes > Ixodes scapularis. The sequence goes on along the minus strand of NW_024609857.1, from coordinate 110,698,356 downwards.
AAACTTCGCGACTTCAACAACCGTTCCTGATGGAAGGGCTTTTGTCTCGGCGTACCGCGTGAGATAATTGGTTGCGACGATGATCCATCGGTTTCCTTGCGTCGGCGGTGGGAAAGGTCCGAGTAAATCCTACCGATTTGCTGGAATGGGGCAGATGGCGGCGCAATAGGTTGGAGAAGTCCTGCCGGTCTCGTCGGTGGCTTCTTCCGTCGTTGACACTCGTGGCAAGATGGGGTGTAGTGGTGCACTGTCTTCGCAAGCTTGGGCCAGTAGTACTTTTCGCGTATCCTGGCAAGAGTCCTGCTGTAACCAAGGTGTCCCGCCGTCGGGTCATCGTGGCAGGCTTGAAAAATTTCTTCTTGAAGACTGGAAGGGACCACCAACAGCCACGCTGTGTTGTTGTCGCTCAAGTTCTCCTTGTAGAGCACACCTTGTCGGATGAAAAAGGTTGGCAGTGTTCGTACAAAACCGCGCGGAACGGCGCTTCCTTGTCCCTCTAGGTGCTCGATGAGTGCTCGCAGCTCAGGGTCGTCTCGTTGGAGTGCTGCCATGTCGCTGATATCCAGAGCGCCGAGAAAGCACTCATCGTCGTCCTCTTTGGTGCAGGAAGGACCGGCCTCGACTGGGGCCCTCGACAGGCAGTCGGCATCATTGTGCTTCCGGCCGGACTTGTACACCACGGTCATGTCGAACTCCTGGAGTCGTAGGCTCCACCGAGGGAGGCGTGCGGAGGGGTCCTTCAGATTGGCCAGCCAGCAGAGCGAGTGGTGGTCTGTGACCACACGAAAAGGACTTCCGTACAAATATGGGCGAAACTTTGTTATTGCCCAGACGACAGCGAGGCACTCCTTTTCAGTCGTTGAATAGTTCGTCTCCGCGTTAGACAGCGTCCGACTTGCGTATGCGATAACTCGCTCTGCACCGTCCTGCACTTGGACTAGTACCGCACCCAGTCCGGTGTTACTGATGTCGGTGTGGATCTCGATTTCAGCAAACTGGTCGAAATGGCCAACAATCGGGGGCGTCTGGAGTCTTCGTTTGAGTTCGTCGAATGACCTTTGGTGTTCTTCTGTCCACTCGAACTTTACGGCGTCCTTCGTAAGGTGTGTCAGCGGTGCGGATAGTTTGGCGAAGTCTCGAACAAAGCGCCGGTAATAGGCACAAAGTCCGAGAAATCTTCTTACTGCCTTTTTCTCAGACGGCGGCGCAAATGCAGCTAAGGCGCGGGTCTTCTCGGGGTCAGGTAGAGCACCTTTGTTGTTCACGACGTGGCCGAGGAACTTTAGTTCCCCATAGGCGAACCGACACTTTGTTGGCTTGAGTGACAGGCCGGCGGTCTTGATGGCTTGAAGCACGGCTTGAAGTCGTCTGAGGTGTTCGTCGAAATCTCGTGAGAATACTACGACATCGTCCAGGTAGACGACGCAGCTCTGCCATTTCAGACCTGCCAGCACGGTGTCCATGACGCGCTGGAAGGTGGCTGGTGCTGTACAAAGTCCGAACGGCATCACTTTGAATTCGTACAGTCCGTCGGGAGTGACGAAGGCAGTTTTCTCCCGGTCACGTTCGTCGACTTCAATCTGCCAGTAACCACTCTTCAGGTCCATCGACGAAAAATATCGGGAGTGGCGCAGTCGGTCTAACGTATCGTCGATACGGGGGAGCGGATAGACGTCCTGCTTCGTCACAGCGTTCAGTCGACGATAGTCCACGCAGAACCGCAGGGTCCCATCCTTCTTCTTTACAAGGACGACTGGGGATGCCCATGGACTTCTTGAGGGTTGAATGATGTCGTCGTCGAGCACCTCCTGGACTTGATCTTGAATCCTTTTCGTTTCCTTTAAGGAGACTCGATCGGCGACTGGTGGACAGGGACTGCGTCGTCGTCAGTAATAATGCGATGTTTCGCCATTGGTGTTTGGCGAACTTTCGATGTCGTGGCAAAACAGTCACTGTATTCGGCGAGGAGGTCCACCAGTTGTCGGCGCTTCGGAGCTGGGAGCTCGGGGTCGATGTCGAGCGGCGGCGGCGTCGTGCTCTTCTGCTGTGGCGACGAGGTTTCCTCGGAGATTGCGGTGACCACGGCTGGCGCCTGAAGCTCCTCGATGGGGCCCACGGTGGTACCCTTCGTTAGGTGCTGCGGCTCTTCTCGAAAGTTCGTCACAAGAACAGTTGTACGTCTTTCTTGGAGATCCGTCACGCCTCTTGCGACACCTATTCCTTTTTCCAGGAGCAGTTGGACGCTGCCTTCCAGAAGAGCTTCACCGTGCATGGCTGCGTCGGTTATAACGGTGACGAAAACAATCGACCGCGGCGGTAGTTTCACATGGTCGGCGATAACTCGGATCGCGGTGGACGTCGTGTTGATCTCCACCGGTGGCACGACGGGCTTTCGAAGCGTCAACTGGTTTGCAGCGAGGTCGATGACGGCGGCATACTCGCAGAGAAAGTCCATTCCGAGGATAACGTCCCTCGAACAGTCTTGCAGAACGACGAACTTCACAGGGTACGTCTCACCGTGGATCTCGACGCGAGCAGTGCACCTCCCGACTGGTGTGATGAGGTGCCCTCCGGCGGTTCGTATTTGAGGTCCATCCCACGGCGTCGTGACTTTTCGAAGGCGGCGGGAGAGCCTCCCACTCAAGACTGAGTAGTCTGCTCCGGTGTCCACGAGTGCCGATGCGTCGTGGCCGTCGATGATGACGTTTAGGTTGTTGGACACCGTTTCAGGAACGTCGTTTCGGTCTCCGGTAGCGTTCGAGTGGGGGCCCTCCGACGTTCGTGGAGGATCTTGGCGTCGGTCGTCTTCGGCAACTCCACCTCCAGGGGTTGCCGCGCCTTGTTTCCCCGGTGTAGAGCGAGGGGCGACAGGCTTTCACGTCGGGGTTGGTGCATCGGCGAAGCTGGACGTCGTGGTGACGGCGACCGGAACTCTCGGCGGGACGCAGGCTCGGGGGACTGAGGTCGTTGCAGATACTCGTCGATCTCCCGAGGGCGTTCACCATACCGGGGGCGTGGGTCGTTTGGGTGGAATCCACGCAGCCCGACTCGTCGGTATGGGCATCGGCGGTACACGTGGTCAGCTTCCCCGCAGTGGTAACACAGCGGGCGTTGGTCGGCCGTCCTCCAGACGTCTGTCTTCCTCGGCGCAGGTCGGTCTGGGTGAACGTGCGCCTGATCTTCCTGTCGTCGGGGATACTGCGGCGTTGGGGCGTCTCTTCGGGGTGGCGCCGTGGCTTGGCGGGGAGCTTGCGGTGGTCGTCGGGCTATGGCAGCGTAGCTCAACGTCGGTTCCTCCGGTGCCACCGTGGTGACGGGAACCTCTGGTTGGAGCGCCCGTTGTACTTCCTCGCGTACAGCCTCGGCAATGGAGAGTGTCGCTGGACGACTTGCGGCTGGCAGCAACTGGCGGAGTTCCTCCCGGACGACCTCCCGGACAATTTCGCGGATGTCCGTACCAGGAGCGTTCTCGCCGCCAAGCAGCGCGGTTGCAGCGACACTTGGATGTCGCTAGTAGTGGGAAGCGCGCGCGTGGAGGACGCGCTCGATGTTTGTTGCTTCGGTGACTAGGGCTTCGACGGTGCCCGGCGGGTTGCGCACGAGGCCTCCAAAGATGTCGTCTCTCACCCCGCGCATGAGGACCCGCAGCTTCTTGTCGTCTGTGGCTCGTGGGTCGGCACGGGCGCTCAGGCGGAGGACATCTTCTACAAAGCTTGTGACGCTTTCGTCGGGGCCCTGCGTTCGAATTCTGAGATCTTCTGCCTTCTCCCGTCGGTGTAGGGTGGCGAACGTCCGCTGTAACTCGGCCACACAGATGTCCCACGACGTAAGCGAAGCCTCGTGATTCTCAAACCAATGCCTCGCAGTACCCTCCAGCGAAAAGTAGAGGTTCTGGAGGCACCGCTCCGCAGTCCATCCGTTGTGCCGCGCCACACGCTCGTAGTGCTTGATCCAGTCTTCGATATCCTCATGGATCTCGCCGTGGAAGGGAGTCGGCGTACGGGGAGCGGCGGGCAGGTAGACGACGGCAGGGGCGGCGGGGGTCGGCGACTGGTCGGCCATCGTCGGCTTCGTTGGCTGCTTGGTCCTGGGCGGCAGAAGTCCGAATTCCGGGTGTAGGCCTTGGGTGCGACGACTGAACCGGATCTCGGTAGTGCCTTCGTTGGTTCTTCGTGGGCTTGGCGTCGGACTTGCACTGTGGGCCCTCGGAGGCGTACGCGGCAGGGGCATGCGTTACCCAGCAGTGTTGCGGAGTTGCCACTCCGGAGTTGGAATGATTCCGGAATCATTCCGCATTTTTGCGACCCCGGAATGGAATGGGAATGGAATGGCGGCAGCGTTGAGGGGAATGGAATGGGAATGTAATTAGATGCCTTTCGCCCGGAATGGAATGGGAATGGAATGGGCCAGGTTCTTTATATTTTATTTATTTATTTTTTACGTTCAGCTATACCGAGCCTGTCAGAGAGTCGGTTGTTCAGAAACAAAATGAGCGGGAAACTGCAAACCCGCGTAAGGCCCTAGCAGACTTATGCGCAAAAGAAAAAAATGCAATACAAAAAACAAGCGTCAAAGCAAAGACAAGAGGGAGCAGCGGAGGGGGGGGGGGGGGGGGGGGGGCGGCGGTGGCGCCTTTCATTAGTGAAATTTAACACATACCCGAATGCGTCTGCGCCTGTAATATTGCACGGCTGGTACGTGATCAGTCGCCGTGAACGTGACCTGCTGCTGTGGCGATCCGATACCCAGAAAGGAGGCCAGACGTGGCCTCGCTGTGCGAACCCAGACTTCGTACACTTTCGACTCGTCTCTAGCGCGCTGTTTCTCGAAGAGCTCGCACCTGTGCCGGCCATCTCAGGTCGCAATCCACGAGGTCTCTGTTTGAATGATGCTAGGCGAAATTTGAAGACTGCCATTCATGCGTTGGAGGTGGAGAGTCGGCAGGAAGGACCGTCACAACAGGGATGCCACCGTATCGATTTTTCAACCGTAACGGAAGATGATACATGTGCTTCAGGTTGCTTCAGGTGGTCCACTTTTCTCGAAAATTCCAAATGCAACTGCCTGCACGGTTTTCAACGAGGTCAGTTACAACGGAAGCATGTATTGTCCTTTCATACAGCAGAGTGGGTAAAGTTTCATGTTCAAGGCAACACCTACGGATTCAAGAATACTAGTTCATCCCACCGTGACGTCATGTGATCAGTGCTGACAGGGGCGCCCTTATTTTTGATGGAATTTATTTTAGAGGTCGAAGTCTTTTCGCATCACAGGTCAGTCGGACAGGATGCCAGGGAAGGGACCGCGGTCAATCCTTGATGGAACGTTACCCATTGAGGACTCTTCGCCCGGAACCACTACCTTCAAGGCGAAGTGCCAAGCCTGCGGAAAAGTAATTTCGGGACCAAAAAAAAAAAAAAACTTCCACTTCAAACTTAAAGCCTCATCTCAGTTGGCGTCAAATTTGAAAAATGTATTATCAGCATTTATATTTCTGCCCTCCCTAAAATGTATTCTTGTATTTGTATATCCAAAGACTTTTTACCTCTTTTTAAAATGTATTTTCGATATGTATCACGATACATTTTTATAAATATATTTGAGACTTCAGTATCAGTATCTTGGCAACTATTTTCATCTATCCCAGTATTTGTATTTCCAAATACATTTCTGAATATTTCTGCCCAACCCTGCAACGTAATAGAGCTGTCAAGTGACACTTTTAACGTTTAGGAATTGGAGGAATGGAATGGAACGATTCAGCCATTCCAGGAGTGGGAATGGGTCCAGTGTCCCCATTCCTAGGAGTTGAAAGGAATGGAATTATCGAAAACTCTAACTCCCCGGAATGGAATTGGAATGGAATGGGGGTTCCCATTCCGCAACACTGTTACCCAGCACCTCCACCAAAATGTCACGGGTGGTGACCAAAAACAATGAATAAACAAGAAGAAATAAACGCATAATGTGGCGAAATTGTGCCAAAAAAATAAAAGGGTATAATAACAGAGCGTCGCGGGCGTCGAAGTCGGCGTGACAGCAGAGTCGAACGCTGGGGCGAGACTGAATGAAGATCGCCACGCGGAGCCCCTTATGTACACGTGTGGGCTTCTGGAATAATCGGCGTAGAAAGTTCGGCGTGTAGAACATTCCGACCTCGAACAAGCAACATGGTTCTCGAATTTACCAGAACATTACTTTACAGAGTCAACAAAAATGTGCCTCCGCGGCCAGGAATCGAACCCTGCCTTTCAGCGTGGAAAGCAAGCGCGATAACCGTTAGGCCATGCGCGCGCTGCCTACTTGGCCAGCTGCGCGCGCGGTAATATCACCATCTCAACTACGAACAAACAGAGCATTACAAACAATGACAATGATGATGAGAAGCGGTGCTAAATTTATGAAATGTCGTGCCAGCCTTGGTTTTGCTGGGTAATTAATTTGGCTTCAAAGTTCAGAAGGTGAAGAGGAATATCAACGGCCAGGATCCCATGAGGTAACAACCGCTACGAAATTACCTGAGCAGTGTGGAAGGTGTAAGCTGTGCCGGCACTCACGTTTCGTGATGACGCACTGTACCTGTTGTCAGGCGCCCGTCACTAGGTATATACCTCTAGGTGCGCGAGAAAGATGTGGCTAGGTAAACATTGAGAGCCTGTCAAGCAGCACCAAAAGTGGACCTGGAAGGGTGCATAGGCTGATCCAGCTTTGACGCCAGAGAGGCCAGCGCCAAGCTGGGCTTTGAGTGAAGCCTCGGCAGAATGCACGAAGGGGGACCAGACTGGCCTTCCTTAATTTGCGTCGCAAAAAGGTGCCTACCGCATACTATTGAGTAGTAAGAGGTAGAATATGGGTCGCGGTCATTCCCGGAAAGGATATTCAGTCACCGTCGATGGTCCCGGTTGTTGCTCGGGGTCTCCTGAAATGAGAGCCCCGGCACGTTCTTGCCCACAGGTACAACTACATATGTCAAAACAACGCTAAAACTACAAGAACTCAAAATAGAGGCACATTCGCGACGTTCACATCGTCCATATCTGTGTCTTGTATGGAGAAGCGGCGCACCCTTGTGGTGATAGCTGGCAACCTGCAATTAAGCAGGCATTCTTAGTATACAGGAGGCTATGCCCCATGACACCTATCCAGGCGTGCCAAATCAAATCAAATCAAATCAAAATTCTTTTTTTTTTCATTTGGAGAGAGAGAGAATAGAAAAAAAGCCGCACAACAGTCAGTCATGAAGAGTTTTGTAAGCACCATCTTCTGGTACCCTGGCGTTGACCAAGACATTTAAGATACAAGAAGGTGCACGACATGTGTCCAGTCCTGGTCAATGCTTCTGGTGCAGGTTCGGGTGAACTGGTTGGGTAGCAAACAGTTTTGAACAAGGCTTCACGTATGTTATACCGTACCGCTGGAGATTTACGTAATGCTGATCGTGGTCCACTCGGACACAAAGCGGACAGAAGCATAGGCCGAGACCACAGTGGACATCTTTGACCACAGTGCGATATCTTTGGTCAATTTGGACAGCCAAGAACACTGGTGTTTGAGAACAGAACCCACGTTAATAGTACTCGTTCCAGCAGTTGTTATAACGGTCATGTACAGACCCACTACTTTCTTTTACCCCCTGTTAAACAGGTCAGCCGAGCACTCGGTATGCAGAGTTAGGGAGAGCATTCGCGATGTTCAGCCTTGCAGCCTTGGAATTGGGCTTGCAAGAACTTCCCCACTGTTGTTGAAGTTCCGCTGCGGCAGAAACTCAGCAAAAGATAGGAAGTACTCCTCTGAACTATTATTCGGCTACGGCCTGTGACCACGTAGTGATTTTTGTTTATATACATTTGAACTCGTCCCCGCACAAGAAAGGTAACCACCGTTTTGTGCGGGGCAGACGGCGTGGGCACGCAGGTTTCGCATATGGTAGATTCATGAAGTTGTCTGCTCACTTGGTGGTATACGACTGAAAACTATAGGCACCTCAAGGGGATAGCTTCGACAGTATGCGGATCAGCTCTGGACGCGGCTTCCACACAAGTGGACCGGCCTGTCTGCGGTAATTTTTTGACGATCAGGCCGCTCCTTGGCAGCAGGAGATTCCCCGGAAAGGCTGGGGGTGCGGTGACATGATGGGGTGCCCTGACGGGAGACAAGTAGTGGCCGGGGTCCACCTTCAGCGCGGACCCTGCTACCGACAATGCAGAGGTGGTTGACTTTTTGGTTTAGGTTTAATTAATTATAGAGCAGAACTTCAGAACTGAAGAACAACGGCAAAAGATGCATGAGCTCAGGCTCGAGCTTGCCCTCATTATATTGCCGCGCGCGCAGCTGGCCGAGCAGGCAGCGCGCGCGTGGCCTAACGGTTATCGCGCTTGCTTCCCACGCTGAAAGCCAGAGTTCGATTCCTGGCCGCGGAGGCGCATTTTTGTTGACTCTGTAATGTAAGGTTCTGGTGAATTCGAGAACCGCCTTGCTGTTTCGAGGTTAGAATGTTCCACACGCCGAACCTTCTACGCCGAACTATCCAGAAACCCACGAGGGTACATAAGGGATTCTGCAAGGCGAGCGGAGTCAGTTTCGCCCCAGCGTTCGACTCTGCTGTTACGCCGACTTCGACGCCCGCGACGCTCTCTGATTCTCTTTTGTACCCTTTTATTTTTGGCACAAGTTCGCCACATTAAACGTTTATTTATTCCTGTTTATTTCTTGTTTATTGGTCACTACCCGTGACAATATCACAAATGGTGTTAGTGACGACGAAACAAACTAGTAAAAGCCAAGACAATTATTGCATTCTACCTTCTTTATTTTTAACGAAACCTCAAGGAAGACATTCAAGCAGAACAAAAAAACTACTTCTCTCTCTTTCTGAATATTTTTAAACAATAGCTACAGAGACCCTACATTGATAAAAACATCAAAACACGACAGTTATCTACCGAAACACAGAAGCAGTCAAAGAGAAATGATGCTGAAAAACATTTGAGATAGTTTCAGTGGGAGGAAAATGTTGGGTCAATGGCTGCTGTTGAAGTCACAAGCGTGTATGATAAAAACGTTTTCTTAAAAGGAAACACCGAAAAAGAAAGAAAATATTTCACAGCACTGCGACTCACCGAAAGCACCCGTCGTGAACGGAGGAGATGCCAGCTCTTCCGCGTACGGGCAGCCGTTGATGAAGCTTCATGGCGTGTACTGGTGCCCGCAGGTGCTTCACGATAGGGTCTCCAGCAAGGAGGCCAATGAAGACAGCGGTCGTCTTGTAAACGCGGACTTCTTAGAAGGCCGGAGCTGGGCGGCCATCTTCAGCGCTGACTATATTCAAATTACTACAAAGCTGAGACTGCGGTGGAAGCTACGTCGTCGTTAGACCAGTAATACATCTCTCTTTCACCACTTGATCACGCTCCCGCTCACACCCACGCGCAAAAAACCCAAGTCAGGTAATGAAAGAGAGGCCACTGATTGGTGCGGTCGGAATGTAGTTCCCCCTGCAATCTCAGCCCTAGCGAAAACTTTATACGTATAAACAATTGCTTAGTCCAATAAACGCATATGGTCAAATAAGATCTTATAAGAGCATAAGGTAACCATATAAGAACATATAACAGCAATATATGAATATATGAGAAGTTGGAAGAAACTTCTTATCAATTTCTTATAACTCCTTTCATAATCGTATATTTTTCTTATATGTTCTTATGTGGTTCTTGTATGCTCTTATACGATCTTATTTGATCATATGCACTTATTGGCCGAAGAAATTTCTTATACATACAAGATTCGTCACTATGGAGCTTAGGGGTGGACGGAGTATAGGGCAGCATGTCTCAATGAAATAAAATTTCTTAAAGTCCGAAACCGTGTACAGTAGAGCGACCGACCAGGGCAAAATTCCGAAGGTTTTAAAGGTCACGTCATGTAGGGCAGACGGGTGAACGATGACGACCGTTGGGACACTGTGAAGATCCTTAGGGGCTTATTTGCTGTCCTGAAAGAACCGAAGGACCAAAAGCGTTGGAACACTGCAAAGAACCTCAGAAGCTTATACACTGCCGTAAAAAAAAAAAAAAAAAGAACAAACAAGAGCGCAAGAAGGTTGTCAAAACACAGCAGGAGCTTATTTTCTTCCCATGAAAGCATACGAGACGCGAAGCGTTCAGAAAAGCGAAATAAGAAAAAAAAAAAAAACGAAATTAATCGTCGAAGCGTTTGAGGGAAAGAAACACAAATGGCTCAATCTGCCTAACTAAATCGAATGCCCACAAAGGCTAGAAAAACTGCGAGAAGCGCCGGTTCGCAAACTCCGCGACCGGGATACGGAGCAGTGTTTTAAGCGAAAGACGGTCGAAAGAACGGGATGGGCCGAGAGGCTCGGCCGACGCACCAAAAATATAGTAGCGGCCCACGCACCAAACTGTAGTTGTAGCCGACGCACCAAAATGTAGTGATTCTCTGATGGAGAGACGACGATGTTGGGGGTTCGACGATGAGGCTGCTACTTGGCAGTAGAAGACATCCAGGAGTGGCCGGTAGAGAGGCCGGCTATGGGGTTCCCTGACGGGAGACGAGGCGGAGGTGGTTGACTTTTAGTTTTAGGTTTAATAAATCATAGAGCAGAACATCAAAACTGAAGAACACCAACGGCAAAGCAGGCGCGACTTCGGGCTCCAGCTGGCGCTTATAATAGCACAAATAGCTCCCGTGACGACGCAAAAATATAGTAAAAGCCATTTACTACACTGAACTGGAACTGGCTACTGAATAGAAAGTTCAAGCGCTACGTACAGCTGGGAGATCACAACAATGACGAGAGCAGCTCAGAAATTGAACCAAAGTCCGAGATGGAGGAAAGCAGTACGGGCGACACTGTCATATACCTCTGAGAATGCTTACCCTGTCGATCCTCCGTCTCAGTGTTCAATACGACCATATATCAAAAACACAACTAATAATTTTTTTTTTAAAAATGTTACATAATAAGATACGTCAAAATGAATATCCTTACCTTATTTCGTCAAATACTCACGTCAAGTCAAGCGCACTGTTGTTCGTTGTTATGATTCTCAACTGTCTCCAATGGCTGTCACTCATCTCTCGAGAACCAGTGTTGCTGCTCGCGCTGGCGAAATTGTTTATTCCAACAGCTTACGCGAATTGCACAACACATGCGATCTTGGCGGATCTTGAAGGATCACAAAAGCTAAAGAAGAACATATTTTGTAGTATTTTTGTTGTTATCTAAGTTACTGGTATCATTTACGACTGCCTGCAGTTGAATATCGGATTCGTAAGTCCCTCCCCCCCCCCCCCCCCTTTTCAGAGAGGTGGTCATTCCACAGCAGCTTAGGGTCGTCATCTTGCCCAAGGGCTAGTCACTCACCCGTTGGTGCAGTTAAATCTAGCCAGTGTAGTCATTTTTTAGTCTGTGTGAACGTAAGATTCCACTCCATCGGCTCCTTCATGTGTCCGTCACTACGGCTACTAAATAGGTCGAGCGACATCGCGCTCTAGTAAAGTCCAGACTTAGGTACTAAAAAAAAGCGTTATATTTCCTTTTTGTGCCGCTTAAATTGCATTACACGTGGAAGGGGCTATCGCTTCTTATTCGCACAATAGTTACTGACTTTAAACTTTGCAGGGTGGGGCTCATTTTCCTCTCGCTTCTATATTCATGATTGATTTTCCGCTGTTCTAATTTAGTCACGCCGAATTCTCGCAGGGCACAAAGCGACAATATCGCGCTCATGGCTCGCCACGTCCTGCGTTTGTCAAGCTGTCATTTAGTACAGATAAGCTGGCTAAAAGACTGTAAGTCAATGGCATACTTGGTGCATAGCGGGACAGCACATCATTCTCGAAAGCGTAGCGCGTCGAGAGGGGGAACGATAGAGATAGCGCTTTATTTGATCCTCGATCGATGGAACGCGAAATGGTAAATAGTAAATGTCGACAAAAAAAAAATGTATTGAAGTCTTTTTTTTTTAATTTGGTGGTGTGTCAGTTGGAGAATTCAAACACCGAGAACAGTAGTAGGGCAAATGTAATCTTTTGGATTACCGTCTAGAGGTGCTAATAAGGCTAGCGTTCATGGCTTCGCTATAAACCTCTGCGAAAATCGCCTTCCGCGCGGTGCCATCTTTGTCTGCTGGGCTGTGGAACGCCTTCTAAGCATGCGCTGTTGCTCTGCAGTGTGGTAGATTAGACGCCGCACATGCGTCCACAGCTGAGTGACTCAGCATTTTTCGCCCGGGTGATAAGTGATGCAAAGGTCTATAGGCATTGTTAGACGCCATAGCCTTGTTTAATCGCGCAATAACCGGGGACGGCTACACAATATCATTATTATGCCATGGCTGACTATATTTTGTTCCGCCGTAAGTCAGAGCGGGAAGGCTAGAGGGCATACAAGCACGGATACACATAATAAAGGCGTAAGGTCATGACGCTTTATTGGTTTAGTAGATGATAGACTTCCAGACGAATGACAAGAGCCGTGACGATGCGCTCATGACGATCGTTGATTGGTCCTTTCGGCTCGTAGCATCGGCTACGCTATGACGTAAGGTGAAGTGAAGTACGAAAACCGCCATTTTAACTGAGGACGTGAGTGTCCTCACGCCCGATATCGCAGCATGCGGTGGCACGCTGCGATAGAAGCACATACACAAAAGACGACTACGAAAGGAAAGAAAATAAGTTGTTTCCTTCGGGAGTTCTCTCTCAACCAGTAATTGACATCGTAAGGCTTGTTCAAAAGATAAGCTAATACCTCTGGATTCAAACAAGGTTTTGGCACGTGAAAAAAAGCAGTCGACCGATATATGTGATATTGCATTTTATTAGACACCCCTGATACGTTTTTAATGCACTTAACGTTAAAACAATTTTACGAAATACTTACACATAACGGACAGAACACGGACGGCACGTAAGATGTGCTGTCCGTGTTCTGTCCTTTATGCATAACTGTTCCGTAAAAATATTATATGCATTACGCCCCAACGCGATCCCTAAAAGCAATACACTTAATGTTTCTACGAGTGTTTATATTCGAGTGTTGTAGCGCTTGTACTAATACAGCTTTTCTTGACTTTAGTTTTTGTTACTTGTAACTGCCTCGATAAAGCTAACTGCCGATCTAAATTATAAACAAATAAGGCTCGCAAATAACAACTTTTAACGATAATTTTAAGTTTAATTAGCGCGTAAAACTAGAAGTGAACTTTAATTAATTTATTCATTTAGGACATACTACAGGCCTTTTAAGGCGCAAGCAGGGGGGTGGGGGGGGGGCTAAAAAATAATCAAAACTTAACGTAGTATACACAGTATAATTACAAGGCTATAGAGTTCAAGGAAAAAGAAATGGTAAACAAACAGTATCCAGCAATTTTATAATACAATATACCGCAAAGATTATGTACTTATATTCAAAACAATATCACATGAAACATATGAAGGGAGGTAATAAAATACGTCGACCTACACAACCTATATGAGCGGTAGGACGAATACGTAAAATAAATAAATAAATCTGCTAAGCTAACCAGCAATACCTTCAAGGCTTCAAATAATGGTAGTAACAATGAAAAGTTTAAATATAATTGATACATCGCGTTACTTCGGCCTGTCCTCGTCATATATGTAATTCTCCTCGAACACAGCGACTTTACCAGCACGCTCCATTTCCACCAGAGTACGAAGACAGTTTGCAATTCGACGATACCACAGATTGAAAGTTAGTGCGGGAGCCCAAACAGCGAGGCATTTTTTTCAAGGCGCGACGTTCATCCCTTTCTTCTTTGTCAGCAAACTAGAAATTCGCAGGAACTATTTCTATTGTAGGCTTCTTAGGCACTCTGTAGTTCTCTTTTTTTTTAACTTCGGCGTAATAAGTGTGGAGTGAGCTTAGAGTAGCGCTCTCATTTTCAGTGTTTATATATCTCAGCAGAACGTGTAAAAATGGAGGTCAAATTGAGCGCGGTTCTTGATAAATCCCTTTAAACACAGTCATTGCTTCAACTGTGGCTGAATGTCTGTCCTTCCCGCCCTTAGCCAGCTGCAAACCAATCGTTAAAGAGCACTTATTGTTGGGACATACACCACCAACAAGGAAACACAGCGCATCCCCCCCCCCCCCCCCCCAAACCCCCCAAACGGGTTCTTCTCTAAAACCATTTAATCACTTTACGCGACGTCGTGATTTGTAGAAATGGTAATGGTTTCATAAACAACGGTGCGATAAGCAGCCAACGGAGAACTCATGAAAGCACCTTGTTGAGTGACCAGACGGCAATCGTTAGCCTCAAGCGCTATAGCAAACGCTAAAAAGCAACACGCTAAAAAAACAAGGAAGAAAAGCACATAGAAATAAACGAGGTGAACAACAGTGCTTGAGGCCAGTAAACAACCCGACGTGTACACGTAAAACAAACACTGGACTTTTTCGTTGTCTCACCTGGGGGCTTAAATTCAGTCGAGAAACAGGCGGGAAAATGAGTAAAATTGGGACCCCCGGCAAACAAGAAGGAAGACCACGAATGCTGTCAAGGCGAGGGTCTTTATACCAGGGAATGATGTCAAAATTCCTAGCGCAGATTTTCGCGCGGAAACGAAAAATCAACAAAGTAAAAGAAATATATTATTAAGGATAAAAAAAAGAAGCGTGACCGAAAGTAGAGGGAGTCGGAGTTTAAAATTGCTAACGCTTTTTCTCCTCTGAGCTTTTTTATTTCCATGTTTATTATATTTATTTTTCGTTTCACCCCTCCGTCCACTTACATAAAGTTTCAGCGTCATCTCAAAGTTTTGGAGATGGGAAGATCAATATCTCCAGCGAAATGACAAGGCTTATCGAATCTCGATAAGATGGTGGAAACTTTTTTTTCCATGGACGTTATGGGTATAAGTTTGCTAAGAGGAATTTCTATTGAGGATTCCTACATATATCCGGGAAATTTACGAAATTTTATGAAGCTGGTATTAGCTGTCACGTACACGCGAAGATTATAGGGGTGTTTTTGAATCGATTTGTTTATTCCGAAACTTCTGGAGATGTCTTCGGAATAAGAAAAATTAATCTTTCCTTGATCATTCTGATAAACCCGGAGAGCATGGAATATGCCGTTTGTGGGTTTTAATTTGTTATGCTTATTTACGGTGAGCTATGGCTGATTTCAGATGTCGTGCACACACGGCACTTTTTCTGTTTTCTGGGCTTACGAGAATCATCAAGATAAGCTTAGATTTATTCAGGGGTAAAGTGTTTCACGAGCTGCTTCAATGAGAAGCCTTCCGGAGGTTCTGTTCCCTTTGGGTGCGTCTACGGCCGTGCATTTTCTGTGCGAGTATTGAGAGGGCCTTCTTGTGGTATAAGTGAAGTGAACGAGAGAAGAGTAGGTTTATCGCGCGCTTTATGCTATCTATGGACTAGTGTCTGATGGTGTGACGTCAAACGCCCACTGCGTTATCGCTTGGTACAAATTGTAATTCACGCGGTAATAACAATAATTTGATTTGTTTTTATGTCGTCAAAACACGTCCGTTGCTACGCTTAGTCATTTGAGAGTGAACTGTGTAGGCCGACGGTTGCCTACGGACAAAATATGAATTGCTGATGACGGTCGCCTGTGGACTAAGTATGCTGAGCTAAGTACAGCTTGCCGCCGATGGTCGCCTACCGTCCAAGTTTGCTGGACTGATGGCTCGTTCACACTTAAGAAATCCACATTCGCCGCCGACTGGATTCGCTCGCCGAAAAAAGATCGGGCCGTTCACATTTGCTGCCGCCTGCGGAGTGCGCGGCGCGAGCGTCTCGCAGTTTGCCGAACAGACGAGAGCTGACGAGAGCTCCCAAACCTCCTCCTTGCCCGCGCGCGTCTCGTCACCATGGTCGCCAGCTCGTCAGCGGGAATCTGACGTCAGCAAGCGCCACTTTCCCTGTGCGTTCTGATTGGCTTGCGGCAAGAGAAACCTTTTTTCCGACGTTCAAAATTGGTCCCCAGAGCGATCTTGCTTTCCACCGGAAATTCTGCCTGCTTTCGTCGCCGGGCGTCAGAATTCTCGTAGATCCGGCCGCTGGTTCGCAAGTGTGAACGAGGCATGAACGTAACTTGCTGCCGACGGTCGAATGAAGGCGAAGTATTCTGGACTCAATATGACTCGTCCCCAACGGTCGCCTGCGGACTAAGTATGCATGACTAAGCATACCATGCCATCGACGATTTGTCTGCAGTCGAAGTATGCTGCGCTGAGCATAACTCGACGCCGACAGTCGCCATGCGGACTACGTATGGTTAACAAATTACTACTTTCCGCCGACGGTCTCCTGCGGACTAAGCATGACTCTCTGTCGACGATCGTCTGTGGCCTAAGTATGCCTGACTAAGTATAACTCACCACCGATGGTCGCCTGCGAACTAAGCATGCTGGACTAAGCATAACTCGCTACCGACGGTCGCCTCCGGTCTAAGTATGCTGGAATAAGCCTAACTCGCGCCGCAGACGGTAAGCCTGCAGGCGAAGTATACTCGCCGCCAACAGTCGTCTGCGTAGTAAGTATGCTGGACTAAACATAAGTCGTCGCCGACGGTTGCCTGCGGTTGAAGTATGCTGAACACAGTATAGCTCACCGGTGACGGTCGCCTGCGAACTAAGGATGTACTAAATATGACTTCCCGCATATGGTCGCCTGCGTACTAGTTATATATGTTAGACAAAGTTTACCGAACTACGCATGCTGCACAATCAGCATCACTCGCAGTGTACTGTCACACGCTACCGCAGGCGACCGTCGGCGGCAAGTTATACTTAGTTTAGCTGCTTGCGCTTTCTTTCACCTCCTTCTTGTGGCATCGGCCAAAGACGTTTGACTGGGTATCGGATGGTTCGCTGTTTGATTCCTGCTGAGCCTCTTGATGAACCTCGTTAATTACGGTTAACTGTGCCTAGTCGTGTTTATGCATAAATTACTATGACTAAGCATGCCTCAATATGCTTTGGGTGCTTGTGCATGACCCTCTGTTAGCCATTCATATTTTATGTTCCCTTGGCCTGCGTGTAACGTTTTTTTGCAACACTCGAGCGTTAGAAGTTTTGTACCCCAGCGTATAAACACATTCTGTGTTAACACCCATAGAAGTAATGAGCGTGGGCTGGCGCATGAATACTTGCGTTGGGATAATCGCACTGGGAAAATATAAGAAATATAGATGTGATACAAAGCGAGGATATGTTGAAATTCAATATTAATTTTTGCCAGAATGACTCAAATTCTTTAGGTGCAAAGAATTTGTTTGTTTACTTTCTTTTGCAGAAAAATAACGAATAAAACTAATAAAAACTGCGATATTCAGCAGAGAAAGGCCATGCATATTTAGGCGCACTTGAGCTTGATTTTTGTTATTTTTTATATAAGAATAAAATAGGGGCTAGTTCAGAAATGAATTGCAAAGCCGCAGCGTAGTTTTATGGCAATGCCGTTTGTATGAATGTTACCAACTAAAAAAATAAAAGAAGTCTCAATACAAATTTATAAAAATCACTCAAAATGATTAAATTTTAAACGCAGGAAGCAATGACTTTCTAACGCAATATAGAACTATAATTTGTTTAGAAGCAGTATCAAAAATGAAAAAAAACGAAACACTCGGAAGGGTCTTACGTCGTCTGACCCAGATTGATAATAATCACGGAACGTTGTCCAGCGCAAAATCTTACTGATACCAGGTGCTACCGGTCGTGTTGTCTTGGAACACCTGTCGACGTACATATCCATCATTTCGATCTTTAGCACAACATATGGAGGCACTTCAATCTTCAGTGACCAAGTTAACAACCTTTTCAAAAAGTTATATTTTCCAGAAGAGGTATCTCAAGCGCCCAGCGTCGCTTAGAACTTTCAGCAACCAGTCTCTAAGTTTAATATCTAATAGCTCTAATGTTTTCTGAATTCTTCTGCAGAGCTAACTAATCCTATTTCAAGTCGCTGATTTGAAATTAATAATATTGCGAAAGCATTAGCTGTCTTATGGAGCGAAGCCGGCGTTGTCTGTAACCGTCTGTAGCAGCGTAATCGCAGTTAAATTACCATCGGCCAAAAGCACAGCAACGCCGAAGCTTCGTCACAGAAGTCGGCGGGGCGCTCAAGATCAAAGCGGCCGCGTCTCAGAAAGATAAAACACGAAGAGAAGCACAGCAACGCAGTTGCATCGGCACGGAAGGCACAGGACCGGCGGGGTTCGTCGCGCCTGCGCAGTGGGGGAGTGTGATGTCACCGCCGGAGCGCCACGTGCGATAGGAAGACGTGGCGCGCTGCTTGTAGGAATGCGCTGCGCGTACGAAATGCTTTCGCATTTATATACATAAGCAGTTTGTAGTGCCTTCTTTAATTTGTGAATGCACGATCGAAGAGATCAATTGAAAGCTTGTTTCAAGGTTTGCCACTAATATCTCAATGGTGTCGCAAGCTTCACTGAAACTGAATACAATTTTGTTGAGATGAAATAAAAATGATGACCCCATGACTCGAAATTATGAAAAAGTAAGATATTTATGATTAATATATATGAACTCAAATACATTTTAAACCGTCAAAAATGTTAACTTAAAGGGATACTGCAACGAAATTTCGGCGCTCATTTTTTGGTCTATATGTGTTCAAAGGAGCAGCATCACATCGAACATGCCAATATCTTGTTAAAAAAGTCACGAAAAGGAATTTTAAAACGAATTAAACGATTAGCAAAGAGCACCTGGTGGATGTCGCTAACGTCTCGCTTGTAATGCCCGTCTAGGAACACTGACAGCTAGTGACGGAGGTTGTCTCGCCTCCGGCCACGACGAGAGAAGACGGGCAGGAGGAACTCCCCTCTTCCCGAGAATGCCTTTTCTGTGTCGCAGAAGTCGCTATTGTCCCCCTACAAGATTACAGAAGATTAACCCGTCACTCAAAATTCACACAAAAGCAGCTGCTTCAGTGGCTGGAACGACTAGGCCATCCTCTCGACGTCAGCCTCGTCGTAGCTTTGCTCGTCCTGAGACGACCTACGTCACGATTGCGTTGGATGTCACGTGGTCTCCCCTGGGCCTTTTCCGAGCGCTTGCCAGAGTGGGCCGTTTATAACGAAAAATACAGCCACCAGGCTCAAAATACAAACGTGCGATTGTCATTTACGGATATTGTGGATCATATTCAATCTATTTTTGAACACGACGGGAATATTTCAAATTTCGTTGAAGTATCCCTTTAACTTAAAAACTAAAAAAAAAAAAAATCACGCTGCCCGCAGAACAGCAATTTGTTCCTCTAGACAACTAAGAAAACTGTAAAGTTGAGCGGAAACACCACTTAATTGGGAACACTGGCTTGTATATCTCAAAATTTTTTATTGAAAGTGCTCATTCTCTGGCTGCTCTGTCCATGGACATACCTTCCCCGGGCAGAGCTCGAAGTGGCTAATATAATCGTGGAGTTTGATTTCCGCCAATGTATTAAATAAGATACAAAGGTAAATCCGACAATAAAAGTTTAGCTTCGAATATTATTCTTCGCGAATCAGCGTTCTTTTCTTTTTGTCTCAGTGTCAATTAAAAAACAAAATTAGAACCTCGCAAAATATCTACAAATTGAGATCTTGCTTTGCGGCCCTAACTGGTTCGAGATTAGCGCTGTACACAATGCAAAAACGAAACCTTGTTCGAAGTTCTATCTGAACAAATCGTGCACTCGTTATTGTTTGTGCAATAAGTAATGTGAACATCTTTCAACTTACTTAGGCAGTACGAATTGAATAGAAGATAGTGAATTTTATTTCGTTGTTTTGGTTCCGTTGGTGAGCAAGGACAAACCCAATTTTGGTTTTCTGCAACATGGCAATAATATGTTGGGGGGGGGGGGGGGTGTGTAGTCGACACACAGGTTTGTAAATATACCTTGTATTTCTCACTAAACTATGAAAACATAATCAAAATTACTGTTTAAATATGACCACATGCCGTTCAGCTAATACAAACTTTCTCTTCATATATGGTATAGTTTATAAACATAAAAACACAACTTTCGATTTATCGTAAATTTATATCATTTACGTCATGGTGGATATATTAGACAGCCACTTTCGGAAATGTCATTAAATGAACTGACGTACTAAAGTCAGTTTACGACTGTAGCCTGGTATAACGATCTGCTTAGTTGAAATTATATTTTCTTTTGCAGAAATATATTTCTCGCTAAGTGTTTTGCGACCTTGATTGCATAATTGAATATATTTTAGCTCCAAACATTTACCATTGCCACATGGCTCTAAACCTTTGCCGTTACCATATATGTCTTCAGTCAAATATTTGGGAATATTTTTGATGAGCCCATATTTTGAAACCATCAGTCAGAACATATTACTAGAAGGCTCCGTTTAGTATCCGCGTATATGTACATACTAAAAAGTGCATGCTGTGTAAAATTACGCCAGTCTATTTCCAGAGTTCTAGGGGAGTCCATCTAACGGTATGTAATAGTGACATACGGGAATAGATCAGGGTAGAAAAGAAAGGGAATTGATAGGGTCATCATATTGCGAATAACGTTTCATACGGTGTAGTTTATGATTGCCGAAAGCTGAAAGAAAAAATGAAGGCACTAGCCATACTTTCATTCCATCAATTTTATAAATATGTTTCATTAACAAGTAATTACTTTAAAATAATTTCAAATACGAGGTTAAGAAAGGAAATCTAAGGCGTACAGATAGATTGATCTTGGCGTAAGTTCTAACCAATTAAGGTAAAAAAAAAATGAAATATTTCATCCCTGCAATATTTAACGCGTCGCCTAAAACTTTATGTAGTTTAACATTCATTCTCGCGGGAAAACTAAACATTAGAAAATGGTGCCAAACACTCGTTGGTACTACCTGTGGATAAAACATTGAAATAATTTGCTCGGTGCACAGTTTCTTCCTTAAACTTTGTATAATGATATATGCAGTGCCGTCTTGGCCTGCTTTCGTGGGCCAGTACGCTATCTTTTTTATTTTTATTTTCTGTAAATTAAGTATTCATATTGTTAATATAGAGAAAGAAAACTGCAGTGCTTCTTTTAGCGACTAAAAATATCTATCATATTTTTATACTAGGACTTTTACACGTTACTGAAAAAAGTAACCGATTACAATTACCATTACCTTTCTTTAAAGAGTATCCGATTGCAATTACAATTACAGGCTCAAAAAGTAATCGAAAAATTACTCTAAAGTAATCGATTACTTCCCCCGTTGCTTTTGATACAACTTTTTTATTATTATTGCGGTAGCACATATACACATTTGGATAGAAGTTCAGCATGTATACATTTTTTTTTCCTCTACACCTTGTTCAGTTTCAGCCGCAGTTGTATCTCGAAGTTTGCGTAGGTCGTCCGCCAACGAATCATGGTGTCATGAACAGATCCCCTAGTTTCAATTGGCACAGTTGATGGAGGGATATTATTTGGAAACTAATATTAGGGACGAAGACATTGTCACGGGAAGGCGGTAGGCCTCCCGAGTGACGATTTGAAGGAAGGGGACCGCTGACCGAGCGATAGGGCCACGCTCTGGTGGAGAGTCTTACCGATGAAGAGAGACGGAGGCGTGTGTGGGATGTATAAATGACGTTTAATTTGACAGGGGTTTAGTAGATAATTAGGCGCTATATAATATGCAAAAATCACGTAGACATCAAACGGCAGATAGCACAGGTACACGCAGTATAACGGTTTACAATTTCATGCTCGGGGTTGCCTAGACAGTACTAGAAAAATACTAAGTTTAAGAGAGTCCTAATGGTAAACTAAAATAGGAGAATAGGTGAGTGCAAAGAAAAAGTCTCATTTGGCGTAGAGGTGCTGGCGTCTCCCTGCGCGGTCCGTCCGAGGTGGAGAAATTCCGGCGGGTGGCTTGGCACACCGTGGGCGCGGCTCACTGGCCCCGCACGCCCACTTTTTGCGGTCGCACACTCACTGGAAGCTTCGTCCGGTGCCTGGCGTGGGGCCGTCGACAGGGTCTCGCCGCATCCTTCAACGTCGCGATGCGTCCGTCCGCCTTAGAGTTCTCTCTCGCACTGTCAGTCCTGGCGACCCCGCGGTTCCCGCACTCTCTTTGTTCCCACGGTAGGTTGTTGCCCCTCGGTCTGACCCCTCACCCTAAAGCAGGGTTCTTCTAAACACTAAGACCCGCCAGGCAATTCGAGCGCTGACGAAAAACACATTCCAACAGCGAGCCGCCAGCTCGCCTCGTAAATCTGGGGCTGCAGAGACGCGTGTGACCCCCAAAACCACTCTAGATTGTGTATACCAAGAAACACCGAACATGCGGTCGCTTCAACGAAACGCTCCCTGCGTAACCTGACACGCGCCTGGCTGCGAGCTCATCCGCCGAAGGCGGTCGTTTACTTCACTGGCCATTATTCTTCCGCAGACGTCAGCACGACTCCCGTCGGTTTCTAGAACAGCCGGTTTCTGTGACAGACACCATTTTGACAAACCCAATAAAATGTGCTAAACAAAAATTGAGAGTATAAATGTTCAAATGTTATACCCCCTAAGCCAATCAAAAACTCGTAGGAGCATTCTCATGATTTTGAATACAAACTGTTTCCTGGTTAAAAACTAAAAACAGTCCAAAGACACGGACAAGAACGAGAAGGTAGGCGAACAACAGCGCTGCTGGAAGTATGCCTGGAAAATAGAGTGTCCAGTAGAAAACTATGCTCCGTTTCACCTTCTGTTGTACCGCAGCGAAGGCTAGAAGCGCGAGCACATAGCGTTGGCAGCTGCCCTTGCTGCACGAGAGCTTGTGCCGCCGAGATGTGCCCCTGAGCGAAGAGCTCGCACTTGCAGCCTTTTCTGCGGTACAACATAAGATGAAATAGAGTATAGAGCTTGTTACCTAAAGCTGCCGAGCGAAACTATCTAAGCATCCCAGAAATTAGGGGTATTATAACTAGGGTGTGTACTTTCCGGTGTTTATTTGTGAGAAAAATCGGCGGATGTTTTTCGGTGTTTATTTGTTTTCAAAACACCGGTGTATTTCGGTGGAACGTCTCACGACAAGGCTAAAATCTGTGAATATCGGTGAAAAAAAGCGATTGATCACATACAGAGAGTTCCGATTTTATTCACATAGTTCATACACTTCTTCTCTAGGAAGCAACTATTTCTCACACTTGGTTATCATAGTAGATGCAAGCATACTTTCATGCTTGCATCTACACGCAAGGAACGTGCTGCCGTAATGGCAGCACGTTCCTTGCGGTTCGCAACCCGCAATTATGAAAACGCACGCTCCTGTACAACACGTACGTTGGCAGTGTCTTCCAGGAACCACAGCAACCTCTGAATACATGGCTTGCACCGACATCACTTGGCCAGACACAATGAGGAAAAGGCACGTGAGAGCCTACCCTCCACTGTGTAATTTTTCCACAAAAGGGGGCCATGGGAGACACAATAGAGGAAAGGCGTATGAAAGCTTAGCTTCCACTGGGTTCACTAGACGCTTTTGACCCTTAGAAAGGAGGGCGCACTGACGCCACCTGCAAGCCATGTATAAACACTGGAAGAATGCAGGATCCACGAGATAACACGTTTGACGAACCTCTACGGGGAAAGGGTTCGCTAGGTCGGAAACTAGCAACGACCGGTGTTTTTCGGTTTTAACCAGGGCGTAAATATACAACCACCGGTGTTTTTCGGTTTTAACCGATTTTATATTTTCGTCACCGACGGATGTTTATCGGTGTTTTTCGGTTAAAACCGGAAAATGCACACCCTAATTATAACTTAACATTTTAAAATTGCGCAATAAAATGATCAGCATAACAAAAAAGCACGGTACCTTTATGTGCGTAAGTGCAAGTTGGAGTTGGTCGCCCTTGAACATGAAAGAATCTTGAGTAGTGGCCGACAAAGCAAACACTCGAATGTCACGTTGATATTATCTTTCATTTTTATAACGACGAGAAGAACACGTCCCCTCGGCCCTGCGCAAAAACTGTATTGTTAATTGGATACATCAATTTCCTCCGAAGAGAGGTTGAAACCAACAAGATAAAAAAAAAGACGAAAAAAAAAAAGAGCGGGCCAACAGCGGATGCTATGAGCACTCAGAGCCAATCCGAGGCCGTGTGAGTGTCACGTTACCTTGGATAGGGGGCACAGCGACGTGCGGAAAGCGCGGAAAGCGTATCACGGACTACCTCCCCAGAGCAGGATTGGCTAGGACAGCTTCTAGCGTCCGCTGCGTCCGGAAGTAAGGTGAAGCGGAGTACAGGAATCTTCTAAATGGTAAATCGTCTTTAAAACTATTAAAACAAATCAATGACAGTTTAAGAAAAGTTTACGAGGAAGAGAGGAGAAAGCAAACGCAAGCCTGGAGTGGAGTAGGTATCTCCGCTCTGTTTCGTTTTAGGTCACTTTGGCGAACAAAACACACACACAACCTTTCGTACCGGTGTCAGGCTCAAGACCACTGAGCTCCCGGTTATTAACGATAAAACGAAATAAAAGACGCCTTGTGTACGGGGCGCTCAGGTTACGCGAAAGCGGAAAGCGGCTCCGCGTGAACTACGGTTCTCGTTCGCTCTCAAGGACTTTGGAGCTCGCCAGCGTCGGCGACACCATCTGCTCCATCTCCCAAGCTTTCGTCTGCTTCCTTTTCTCCAGCTCGCAGATGTTTCTTAAACCGTCGACCGGTTTTGCCCAGAACGGAGTGACTCCAACACATCTAAACCCTCTCGAAAAAAAAAAATTGAAAAAAATGTAATGGGTAATTTGTAATTGATTACAGCAAGAAAGCAATTAAATTACAATGATCGTTACTCAGCAAAGGAAGTAATTGAAGCGTTACAAAATTACAGTAAAATGTAATCGATTACAAGTATTCCATTACTTGTAACGCGTTACGTACAAGTCTGAAGGGCGAAACTTGTGAGAAAATATATATTTTTTTGTCATTTGTATGCAGGCTGAAATAAGTTCTTTTAAATAAAAAATAAAACTTCGTATTATGAAATTATAAAATGTGCACTTTCAAAATTTAAACCAAAATCATCACAGATTATTATTTCTTGTGACTGTACACTTTAGTTTTTGTAATTCTTGAATGACAAGGTGGGATGTGGCTTGGCTTGTTCAGCACCCACCTTTTAAAATTCAGACCGCGGAATTCGTTGGTGCTGGCTGCCTCAAGAATGCATGTGAAATCTGGAAATCTCATTCTCCCTTTGCACTCCGCGTCCATGCGAACGCTGCTTTGCATCCTCGCTCAGGCTAAAACGTCGTTTCTATTCTGAGCCTCGCCATGATCGTCGCCGTGGCGGTGCGAATGTGTCCCGACTTTGAAATGGCGTGAACGCGCAAAACAGGAGAATTTAAAATGGTTGCAACGGAACTAAAAAGGGTTTCTGCGCTTACGCAGGGAAACAAGGTCGCTGCAATGTCGTTTCTAAATCAAGGAAACCACTAGTTCACTTTCTTTAAAAACAAAAGAACACAAATCCCTATGTACGTGGTAGTCGCTTCAGCATCGGCTCCTACTACTATATTTGAAGTCGCACTGTGAAAGTCATGACTGTTGGAACGGATGCGTCATGGTTGCAAAAAGCTTGAAATGCTGCAATCAATCGCCGCGCGGCGCGAAATGCGAGAATGCATTAGCAGACGGCTTTTTGTATTTTTTTTTTTAAGTGTGAGGATGTTTTTCTTAGGTCGTTCCATCGAATGTTTTTCCCTAAAAAAATAAAATGTATGTTGGTAAAAAATATTGTATGTTACAGTAGTTTTGAAACGTGGTCTCGGCATGAACAAGCCGTTTAAAAATATGCAACATGTTTCAACAACAAACTTATTTTTTAGAACAAAAATATAGTTCCTAATGTTTGTTATAGATACCTCTTTAGTTTGTCAGCGGTTCCATCACTGAGCCCGCGGAGACACAGTACTTTCATAAATAAAAAAATTAGAACGAATAACATTTTCAAAGGTCCTCGGCAGGAACCATTCGCATAAATACATAGAAAATACTGAAACAAACTGTTAAATGGGTGACTAGAATACGTCTAAAAACTTCGGATCGGGTGGTTGATTGCGTCAGTTAGTCAGTGTTCTCAGTTTTGCCTTACAATACAATACAGGTGGCTTGTGCTAGGACACGGTAGTTGCGGTGCAGGTAAAAAAATAATTAAACGAAAACATACTTTGGATGATCAACAAAATAAACAAAACAAAGAAAAACAAATTATATTCCTAATATGTTATGTTCGCAGGGACCAGTGTATGGAAACGAGTGGTGCCTACCAGTCCCTGCTTTTTGGAAATAACGGCTTCAATCGACCCTATTTGATCCACTAAGAATATTTTAGTGAAGTTCCCTTGGGACAGAATAGGCGGCAACGCGATAAAAGTAACACACGAATGAGCCATGCTAATGGCAAATTCGGGTGGTCAATCGCCGGTGAAATCGAGCCGGCGGAACCGGCAACCAGACATGCGCCGGCGGCACACCACATGACCCTCAGCAGCCGAACACGGAACGCCAGATGGTGGCAGTTTACTTCGCCTCTCGTCTGCGCGACACCACTAGCGAGAAGACACCATACCGCCGTCATTCATGTCCCAACGACTTGGATTGACTCGAGTAGTGGCCGCTGAAGTGATTTCATATCAGTTTCGTTCTTTCATTTAGTTTTTCTCACCGACCTTCTCTCCCATTTCGGAAGTGACGACACCGAATAGAGTCTGGCGCCTGCTCGCTCGGCCGTTTGGTGCTCGGCGGGAAAAGGGCTGGAAAGTTTCCGGTACTTGAAGAAGAACCACCCCCCGAACGGTGCGCGCCGGCCGGAAACTGACCACGCGATCACTATTTCCGGTTTACCGGCAAAATGCGTTGCCGACGACTGGACTCCCGAATTCACCTTAAACAAGGTATTTAGGAGAGCAGTTAGCTTCCCTTACTTTGACACATATTATTGGAAGCAATACATCAAATGTTGTTTTAGTGTTCGGTTATATTGTCTGAAGTTAGTCAGGCTCAAGGGCCGTCTGATGTCTTAGCTGTAGATGAGTAATTTGGCCAGTGCAGTACAACCGCCAGCCTGGGGTCTTTAACGTGCACCACGCATTAGTTATAAACGACTGCACGCCGGTACGATGCTCATCCACATCGAAGCGGGCAGGAGTGGGGATCGAACTCAGTGTTGTTTTAACCAATATAGTCAGATTTACGCATATTTGTTCCTTCAAAGTTTCCACCATTTTTATAAGCTTCGTTTTCTTTTTTCTATCGTATTATGCTCGTTAGTACAATGGTCCTCAGCAAATATCAAGGCTATGAAGACCCCTGTATTTGTATTCAATGCGGATAACTTTCCGAGCCCCTTATAGACCATAATGATATGCTCTGACGTTTCCATTCTCTCCCAATACAAAAAAATATATGTTGTCTCGATATTCTAGTCTTATAGCTTTGTACGTCCTGGGTCTCAACAGCTCTGTAATAGTAAGAAATAATTACGTCCTTACAGTAGAAATATCAAATGTTCACTCGTTTTTAATTCCAAACTTTTCTTCTTGCTTGCATTTCTAAGGTTGATTTTATTCGTCACTCTTGCCGGTCATGTGCCTCTCTACATTTTATTTACAATATTCTTTACTACTGTTGCCTGGACGTACCAGCGTGTTTTACTTAAATGCCTTCATTCGAGTCTTGGAGTTTGTGACCTGCACCTTGTGTACAAGCTGCTCAGGTATTGTATGTACCCGAACATTACACTGTAAACAATTTTCACCCCATTTTACGGGCAAAAGTTGCCGGTTCAATATTGCCGGTATGGTTTGCCGTAATCTAGAAACGGGACTGTCTGTAAAACCAAGGCATATAATTCCGTAAAATGACGAAACGTCCGTAGTTCACTTTACAGACAGTTATCCGTTTTCCATTTTACGGTTAAAAGTTGCCGGTTCAATATTGCCGGTATGGTTTGCCGTGATCTAGAAACGGGACCGTCCGTAAAAACAGGGCATATAATTTCGTACAATGACGGAACGTCTGTAGCCCACATTACGGACAGCTATCCGTAGGAAATGTGAAAGCTGTCCGCACTAAATACCGAAGGACTATACCTTTCCGAATTATATAAGGCCAAAGCCTCAAGCCATCCGTACCACCTGCACCTCCGATACATCAGGCGACTCACCTGGCAGAGCTCTAGATCTGTCAGGGGTGTCACCTGACTTATCAGAGGTGCAGGACTGGTGTGGATGACTCGTAGCTTTGGCCTTATATAATTCGGAAAGGTATAGTCCTTCGGTATTTAGTGCGGACAGCTTTCACATTTCCTACGGATAGCTGTCCGTAATGTGGGCTACAGAAATTTCGCCATTCTACAAAATTATATGCCTTGTTTTTAGGAGAGTCCAGTTCAAAAAGGCGTAAATGTCAAGTGTTTCATTATTTAGTGCAAAAGCTTCCATATTCAAGCAAGCCTAAGTCACATGAAGCTTTTGGGGTAGATTGGTATGGAGAGTTCATAGCTCCGTCATTGTAGATATGAACTTGAATAATCTTTCATCCTCAGCCAAAAAGTTCATGTTTTGCAAAAGAGAAAGGGCACACAACCGGTACTTCTCACTGCCAGGATTTTGTTTGTGTGAGCTCAGCTGTTCCTATAGATGACAGCTCAACAAACGAACCAATTAAGAAGTTTCGCCACAATACCTTTATTTGAAGAAGGCATGCCTTGCTTTAACTTTGGAGAAAATTTACATTATAGTTGTCCTTGTGCTGGCCATTTAGATGCCCCTCCATGCTTGTGCTTGAAGTTGTCATTCAATTGAAGACCTCCTCGGTATCTTCATGGTGCATGTAAGGGCAGCTTGAAATAAAGAGCAGAAGAGGATTTGCATTCAAACACAATCGCAACAAATTGTATATGACATGCACGGTTAAAGTAAGTGAGCAACGTGCTTACAAACTAGCCTAGCTCCTACTAAACATGACATATAAAATAAACCCCCCATAAAATGAACCAAAGTAAAAATTTGCATTGATTTGAATACCGAACATATCAAGTGCTTGAGAAATAAAACTAGCCAATTAAAATTGCACAACTATTCAGTGATGTTAAGCATATTGGATTGAGCCAGATCTCCCTTAGTATATACAGTAGGCTCGCGATATAAGCACATTGGATTGAGCCAGATCTCCCTTATTATATACAGTAGGCTCGCGATAATTCAAACTGATATTTAATACTTCTGGTTAAGTCAAACAAATTTCAAAACTTTGGTTGACCCGCTACGTTTTCAATGTATTCCTAAGCCGCTTAACTCCAACGATGTTTTCGTGTAATTCATACTTTTTGTTCTCGCAGCACCATTGAGCGCACTTCTTTCGGAGCACCGGTGCACTGCGGAGAAGCAACACCCGTAGAGCTTGCTTCCGCTGGTGTTGCTTTTCCGCAGTGCACCGGTGCTTGGTAAGAAGTTTGTTTAACGGGGTTAAAGCAGAGCAGAACCGTGTATAAACTGTTTTACTAAAAGAGTGCGAGAGATAAAAGGGGAAAGGGCTACCGGCGCTTTCCCCTTGCTGGAGCGTTAAAGACAGTGAAAGCCCCAGATGAGAGGCTTTGCCGGTGTTCGGTGTAAGCATTGCCCGAACTTCGTTCGTGTTTTGTTCTCTGTTTTAAACTCCCAAACTTAATTAGAGCCACGGGCTTGGATGGCAACAGTCCCCCGGTCATCAAGACACCATTTCTCAGTTATACAGTGCACGAATAACGACAGAAAGCGTCGAATACTGTCCGAGAGCCTGTGTAGCTTGCACGAAATCCGGCAAGGCGAGTGCGACTGCAGTGTCTTTAAGCTCCATCGCTTTCCACATGACCCCGATTTCCGGCAGTAGTGGCTTGCGTCCCTAAATCGAAAGGACTTTTCCCCAACGCCATCCTCTCGACTGTGCTCGGAACATTTTGTGAATGGAGTGGGCATCACATTTAACGCCGTACCGTCGATGAACACGGGGTGCGCTCGCAAGGTGTGTGCAAGTTTTCTCCTGATATTTGCTTTCAGCTTGTAACATTTTTGGAACTGAATTTATTTTAATATAGATATTTCGAAGTGGTGACATTGACTCAATTTTATTATCTACAGCACTTAGTTCAAGGCTGATTTTCGTCGCCAGGTGTGGCTGGCGATTGTCAAAAAGTTAGTTCTATTGCTTTGCCTAAATCCCAATCTCCTGCGCAATACCAGAGAGCCATGAGCCCATGCTGACCGTCACAATGCGACTAGATTCTTCTTATTTTTAAAATTAGTACATAATGTAGCTGGAAAGAAACCTTCAATTTCTGTTGCTTAAAGTTGAAACATGCGCATGCATCACTGTTTATAAACATAAAAACATGCTCATGCATCGGTGTTTATAAACGTTTTAATTTGAGGATCCCGTGCCAACGAGTGTGTCTTTTGTCGAGAACTGAAAACAGCAAAGTCGAAATGGGCCTTTTGCCGGAGCGAGTCGGTCAATGATTCAACGATTCGAAATTGATGCATGAGCATATTTCAACTTTCAGCAACAGAAATTGAAGGCTTCTTCCCGGCTACATTATGTACTAATTTTTAAAATAAGTATCTAGTCGCATTGTGACGGTCAACATAGGTTCATGGCTCTCTGGTATTGCTCAGGTGATCGTGATTCAGGAAGACCAATAGAACAAGCTTTTCGACAATTTTCAGCCACACCCGGCGGCAGAAATGAGCCTTCAACTCAACGTTGTTGATAAAATTGAGTCATTGTCAACACTTTGAAATATCAACATTAAGATAAATTCAGTTAGAAAATGTTACAACCTGAAACAGCCATTATCTCGAGAAAACTTGCACGCACCTTGCGAGCGCACCCCATGTTCATCGACGGTACAGCGTTAAGTTCGGTGTGCGCTCCATTCACAAAATGTTACGAGCACGGTCGAGAGGATGGCGTTGGAGAAAAGTCTTTTCAGTTTACAGAAGCAAACCACTGCCACCGGAGATTGGGGTCATGTAGAAACAGCCGCACTCACCTTGCCGGATTCCGTGCAAGATACATAGGTCCTCAGACTGTATTCAACGCTTTCTGTCGTTATTCGTGTACCCTAAAACCGAGCAATGGTGTCCCGATGACCGAGGGACTGTCGCCATCGATACCCGTTGCTCGAATTAAGTTTGGCAGTTTAGAACAGAGAAGAAAGCGCAAACGAAGTTAGGGCAATGCAGGTGCCTAACACCGGGACGCAAATAAAGGGCTTGACAAGATCTCTTGGCCAACCAGAAGCCGAAAAGAATCTCCTAGCTGTGGTTTGGGATTGGAGGGCAATGTTAAAGAGCGCCTCATGTTTAAGAGAAAAAAAAAAGCCGCTCACCTGATGTGCATTTCTGGAAACAGGCTTTGACTAGCAATAAATTATTGCCTCAGGAATGAAGTGCTGCTTCAGTAATGGTTCCTGCACAAACAATTCAAGTGTAAGAA
The DNA here is from genome assembly GCF_016920785.2 of Ixodes scapularis. Taxonomy (NCBI): domain Eukaryota; kingdom Metazoa; phylum Arthropoda; class Arachnida; order Ixodida; family Ixodidae; genus Ixodes; species Ixodes scapularis. The sequence goes on along the minus strand of NW_024609857.1, from coordinate 110,666,812 downwards.
CACAAGCCCCAAAATTTTCTTGCCATCCTCCTCCCCCTACTTTTTTGTGCATCTAATTAATTTCATCCCTTGGCAAATCATAAAGATTTCGAAGTGCTTATCCTACGTCTTTCTCTTAGAGCCTAGTTCATGTTGCAGAAACTTGGCTGAGTGGATAAGCTGGAGCATTCATTGTTCATCGAGACACTTTTTCTTTCACCCCATCCTGTTCTTGAAAGCAGAAAATCCTCTCCCTTGACCACGGTCATTAAGGACTTTTTACAGATCCTACACTGGAGGTTGGCATTGCCAAGACAAACTCGTGTCTTTACTTTGAGCATGGAATAAATGTATGTCTGATCTACGGAAAGTTTTTGTTATACCAAGGCTCGTACTATTCCGTTGTCAAAGGAGCAGGCATTGTTTATAAAAACTTCGCTTCATTACATTGTTTCAGAGAACAATTGTTCTTTTTTTAATAGGGATCAATTAATCATATTAGGACAATTGTCAAATAATGGCAGATTCACGCGATGGATTGAATCGCAATTTTCATCCGTGGACTGTTTGTCACATTACCATCATGTGGGCTATTCCTCCGATTTGCACCTCGTCAGCAGACGCCCAGACTTAAGGGCAAAGTGCCCTTCCATGCCCAGATTTTTAGCGGTTGAGTAAAGGCCCGTTCACACTCTTGCGACCGAGTTAGACAGAGAGAGACCAGACCGGTTTTTAAGCCTCTTGCGACTTCTTAGGACCAACTCCGCTGCATCGCATCCGGTCCTAAGAAGTCGCAAAAGGCTTAAAAACCGGTCTGGTCTCTCTCGGTCGAAGTCAGTCGCAAGAGTGTGAACGGGCCTTAACAGTAAAAGCGTTTACGGTAGAGCACCAACAGCAGAGCAATATTTTTGGTTTTCGAATGAGCCAAACAAAGATAGTGCACTGTACTTTGTCCATTCGCTGTTTCATTTTGTCGAACCATTCTTATTTTCCACTCGTGAAAGAAGCTGCAAGAACTTTGCCCAGCCGACAAGCCGCAAGTTCTGGTACTCCTCCGGGTTGGTGTCAAGAAGCTTCAGTGAAAACTTGCCTAGCAAGCTGCAAGCTTCCCTGCATGTCCACCCAGTTTTCAACCCAGCCAAGACCTTTCTTACGGCTGTAGTGTGCTGAAGAGCGGTGCACAAGCAAGCAGTGCGTGAAGGCATTTCAAAATGCCCCTCCGCAACACCAGGAATTCATCACTTAGACGCTGAAGCCTCCTGGAACAGGACGATACTTGCGTCATATGGTTAGTAAAGCTAGTAGCACTTCACGCTAAGCCTGTCATGATGCTTTGTCTTGCTCGGTATATAACAGCAGCACACAATATTTTTTCATAATAGCACAGTGATCGTAGTCACAAACATCACTTCTGACCTCGGAAAACTGTGCCACAGTGCGATGTTGGCATTTTGCGGAAATGCAGGGCCGGGAATAGGTTCAGTTTGTCCTCGCTGTCATCTGCTCGTCTCCTCCGTATGGATGTGCTTGGAGGACTGATGTTCCGTGGACGTCTTGTCACTTGATCAATTTATCTGCGGATAAGTTCATGTGAATCGGCAATAAGTGGACAGCGGAATCTGCGGTGACTTAAAGGGGTTATAACACGAAAATTAAACGGATCCATTATTCTTGAAATGGATTGCTCATAGACTACTTAGTATATACACCAAGTTACGCAATTTTAGAGCTCTGGTAATTGCACTATTCAATTTACGAATTTGTATCATTTTCATCTGGCGACCAGGCAACACTGCCCAAGTTAGTCACATCATGGTGCCCATAAAGCATGTGACCATTAACGCTCTTTCATTCTAGGCGCCCCCATGATCGCCCAAGCTCTCCTCGCCGCGGTACGATCAAAACCGCTCGCGCAACTCAGTAACACAAATGATTTTCTCGCTCTCGCCGCCGGCCCGTTGACCTTCCACCTTGCATGCGCCTGCGAGATATTCCCGGGCGACAGTGACCACAACGAGTTCATCCGTAACTCGCCGTCACTGGAGTTTGTCGCCAGCGGGTCGCAGTCAAAATGAACAGCTTTCAACATCTCTTGATAGCAATCATACTCATCGCTGCTGCAATCAATGTCGAACACTCTGACAAGGCGAGCGATGTCGTAGACGTAATCATCACAAACCGCATGCTCGAAACGTGGAAGGTAAACGAGAAAACTGAAGCTCGAGACGCCAAAATAGCCAAATCTGTCAGTGCGTGCAAGGAGACATCGCGATGGAGGCTGGCTACAAAGCCAGCCTCCAGTTCTGCCTGGATCCGCCCCTCCGAGGGATTCACATTTAAGTGGATTTATCCAGGAAACTATCGCGCCATTCTCAAAACAAATCTAGCAGGGTTACAGGAACATACAATAGGTTCTAGCAGTATAGCTATCTTATATTGTATTTTTCGCGTGTCATTTCACGCCAAACATTTTTGTTGACGTTGCCTGCACGTCATAAAAGTGTGTCTCGTATCCAATTAGACATTGTCGAAGGAACGAGGAAACTGCATAATAATGTCGCACACCGTTTACCTTAACCGTTTCTTTTTTCTTCAGTTTTTGATCCTAAGTTGTTTTTTCTATATTTATTGCACGTACAGCCCAAGCTGCACATGTCTCCAATATCAGTCGCCATCCTTAAAAATGTGTACAATAAAAAAAATTCATGCTGCCATCTCTGAGCAGCACCGCAAACTATGCTCGGAACAAGCCTGGGATGTCCAAAAAGAGCCAAGGGGCGAGGTATAGTGCGCGGATGAGTTACACCCATCCTAAACGGTTTAGGAACAACCCTAGGTGGACGAGCAAGGCTCGTCCAAAATGGGCTAAGGTGCACCAACACCTTCCACGTTGTTGAATCTTATGTAGTAGTATATGATCCTAAATTACCAGACTAGGTTACAGAAAGTAAAGAGTAAGAGGAGGACGGGACGTCGTACCTTTTCATGTTCTCATTTTTTCGCCAGTCCTGTATTAAAAGGTTTTCATAGTAAAAGTGACGGTTGTATTTTATCTACCCTTCTGTTTCTCGCAATCTCTTGCCTACCAACTCAACCAGCAAAGTAATGCCCCCCCCCCCCCCCCCCAACACACATCCAACCCACAATAGATATTTTTGGATACAAGATGCCATGAATGTGCTGTGCATGTGAACCAAGCTGAAGGCAAATTTGCGGTCTGAGGGAATAAAGAGTTACAAAACTGACAAACATGGCAGTAGCATACTTTTCACTTTTGCACATGTACAAGAACCGCTAATTTATATTAGAAAAGCGGAAAAGCCCAAGGCTGTCAGGTTACTCACCGACAGCAACTACCAGGAAGAGAAAGGGGAGGGTCATGATTGTGAGGGCAGCCGGTCTGTAATGCTTGTGCTTTCCTGAAAGTTGCAAGTAAGACTTTTAAAGAAAAATGACACAAACTATTGCAACAAAATATTCTTTCATTTCATATCTCATACCAAAAAGGTTGGCATGAGGAACTTTGCCCAACTGACACGACGCAGAATCTGGTACTCATCTGCGTCGAAAAGCTTCTGTAAAGACGTGTCTACCACGCCGCAATCACTTTGAATCTCCAATCAATCTTTCACCCAGCAAGACCTTTCTAGTGGCTGTGGTGTACTGAAGGCGCAAGTGCAAAGTGAGTGGAGGCATCTCCAAATGCCACTTAGCGGGCCCAGGACTTCACCGCCTCCACACCAAAGTCTCCTCGAGCAGGACCATGCTTGTGTCTCTGCCATGGTTTGGTTTAGTAAGGCTAGTGTCACTTCGCACTAAGCTTATCATGGTGTTATGTCTCACTCCGCACGTAACAGTGGCGCACAGTTCTTGTTCAAAGCAGCAAATGTCGATTTCGATCTTGGACAACAGACAACAGTGCCACAGTGTGGTCACAAACATGTCGGCTCGTCCTGGCTGTCATTTGCGTGTCTCCTCCTTCGTGTGGATGCGCTTGAGAGACGGACGAACCGCGGACATGATCAATCCGTCGGTGGATCAGTTCGTCGTGTGAATCAGCCATCAATGAAGACTGCTGTTGATTTTGAACTTGATATAAATAGCCCTTTTGCAAAATCCCCCAAGCACGAAGATTTGTGCGAGACTGTCCCTCGCCTAGCCGCTCTGCCTTGAGATTGCATTGCCTTGTCGCATGCCTCCTCTTAATCCTCTGTTTTTCGATTCCATTACCCGTCCTTATCTATTCCAATGTATATTTTATTGCTTCTAAGCATAGGTGTAGACTTCGGGGGGGCATCGAGGCTCGTGCCCCCCTGGTGAGATCCGCGGGGGGGAGAGGGGGGCAGGGCCCCACCCTCGGGCCCTGCCCTGCCCCCCTAAGATACAGCGGTGTGCTGTATCTTAGTTAAGTAAGCGGCAGTTGAAGGCATACGCTACAGTGCGAGTAAATGGAGCGAGCGTTGGGGGCCAAATCACAGCGCGCTCGGCTCTCGCATCACGATAGTTGATTCAGAGCTGTGCCTATCCCTATGACATGTGCGCGGCTGTTCATAAACGGCTCCTCTCGACTGTACGCGGGTCTAATTGAACCAACACAAACAGCTAACAGTGCGATAGGAATCTGTAGCAATGGTAGTACTCAAACCGGGAAACGACGCGCGAAGCAGCGTGTTGTCCGTCGGCACTCCCATTGAAAAAGGCAAAATAAAGACACAAATACTATATATATACAAGAAATATTGTGCACAGAAGAGAATAGAAACCCTTAGAAGCGATAAAAAATACACTGGAATAGATAAAAATATGTAATGGAATCGAAAAACAGGATTAAGAGAAGGCAAGCGACAAGGCAATGCGATTTCAAGGCAGAGCGGCCAGGCGAGGACAATCTCTCCCACAATTCCTCGCGGGCGGGCCGGGGCGCTCGGGAAAATAGCGAATCGTCTATTAACTGAGCAGCACCTTCCTGTAGGATGGCTAACCCAACCTAAAACCCCTGGATATGTTTGTGTTAGTTTCTTAAGTGGTGTCAAAGTGCCAGTGCACGAGGCTTGTGCAGCACTTGGACGCAAATGGCAGTGTAGCCCTGAAATGAAAGGCATTTGGAAGTGAGTTGCATGTGTCTCTCGCGTTCATACAATTCAAGCTGAACCGTATGTACGCGATTTAGCAAGCAACGGCAATGAGCGACGGAGAGCTCTCATTGCTCGGTTTTTGGATTTCTAGAAACCTTTGCTCATCGCCTCGGTCGCTTGCTCCCGTCTCTTTCATGTGGCTTGCCTCGTCGTGCAGCTGATCGAGCGATAGAAAAAGGGGTCGCCATCGCTTTTCTTGTAGCTCGCTAAATTGCTTACATGCGTTTTATACTTTATAGTTGTTGGCACTTGCCAAAATGTGAAGCATGCATTTTATTCAGGGCTTTGCCCTTGCTGACTCTCAGACTGCTGGAATAACTTTGGGTTCCAGTGAAATACGACCACGTGATTTCTCCCTTTGCTTATGAGCTGAGGAGGAAGTAGTTTAAAACACTTTTTTTTCTGTTTCTTTTAACACTAGTCAATGCGCGTTTTTTTTTTCTCTCCTAACCTTTACAGTGAAGTACTGCTAGAGGATTAGTAAATAAGTGCACCATACACAGAATTTTTTTTATAAGAAGTCAGTGCCCCAGTCGAGAGAGAACTCGTTTATACTCTTCGCAAGCAACATCATCAATACAGACCTTACTTCTTAAGGCGCACGTCACGCAATGTTTCGAGTAGCTTCCGAGGACGAAAATCGAACTTGAATCTAACCTCGCACAGTGGAAGCGAATACAAGCGCCATCACACTAACGGGTACCTTTAGCAGTCATGGGTTCCGCAAAACACACCGCCTAGCTATCTGGTACCAAGCCGCTACCCGATTTGCAGAAATCAAGCTCCCTGATACACTCACCAAGTGTCTCGCGTGGCCCCCCTTGCCTCCGGTGGGACCTTTGCCTTTGGTTGCGTTCCCGCAATCTGAGTGCCCGTGCAGTGACAGGTCGGTTCCGTGGCTTCCTTGGCAAAAGCTTGAGGGTCATCCAATGCGGAAAGCACCTGTGCGACAAGGAACCGCACACGATCGCTTTCACGCCGACTGCACACAAAAGGATCACGTTATAAACGCTCCAAACAGAAAGGATTAAAAAGGTAAAACGAGTGAGCGAGCACTCACCCATTAGACTCATATCCACAGCTGGTTTTATGGGCACGCCGGCACCTAGGACACTTCCTTTTTCTAAGAACGTTCTTCGGTGTTTGTTCCTAAAGCCTGAAAGCGCCCGAAAGTTGCGAAAGTTTTGAAACTCGCTTCGTTTTGAAAGTTTTTGCGTTTTGTTACGATGGCGATGTCGATGCGGCGATGCTCGTTGGTTCCGAGTTCCGACCAAGTTTATTTGACGCAACGTGAATTTGCTTGTTTTATTCGACTTAAATTAAAACTTTAAGATATAAAAAAATTGTTTTAAGATTTATAAAATTATTTGTAATAAAGCATGTCGAAGCGCAATGTGTACTAAACTGGAGCTTGGCTTCGTCAGCTTCGTTTCAATTTGACATGGCGGCGACCACTATTGTGCCGTGTACCGTGCTCGACCCATTTGCTGTGCATTGGTTGTCCTGTTATCCACCTCTTGCGATCCCCATCGGCCCCAAGCATGCTGTCTAAGTATTGTGTCCTCGCCGGAAAGAATACCCAGTCTTCTTGGAAGCGTTGCTCGAATGTCGTCGGCACCCACGAACCGACTCGGCAAGCCTCACGTCGTTGCTTGGTTCCTCCGCGTTTCCGGCGATGGATCCCCCAGCCCTGGCCTCAGCCCTACAGGACGTAGCCGGTGAAAAACAATCTACGCCAACGCGGTGTCTTTGGAATGCGATTGCTACGATCAGTGACTTTTAAAACCTCAGTAGCCCCCCTTCAATAGTGAACTCTGCGATGTGAACGCCCTTACCTTCGGTGCCCGGAGACTGCTGCAAGCCTCCGACGAGAGCGGACGTCTTCTCCGGGCTCGCAAACCCCAGAGAACTGTACGCGACTGTACGTGATCCTGGTATAAACATCGCCGCGCTCCGTCGGCCCGCCGCGCTCCGTCGGCCCGCCGCAGCACGTCCGCCGAGAGATCGGTTCGCTCGAGTCTCGTTCTGCGAGCAGCACGCCCGTTTCTGCTTCGAATATGGCTACAGCCGACATCGCCGCTTCGCAGCTCACCAATATCTCTGCGTCCATCCTGAGCCAGGACATGAAAATCTCTCTAGAGCGAGACGACCAAGGTGGGAAATGGATCACCCCTGGAAAGCCCCGCAAATCTCGTCTTCCGGCCGACTTTGACCCCGAACTTCACGTAGTTATAGTGCATCTCCCAGTCCGTCCTGCTGGCGCAGCTGCGCTGCCTCTTGACAGTTTACCGGCGTTCTTGCCAGCCGCACAACTCCCTGCTCATACATGTACCGACGTGTCGCTCCACCTCCGGCAAAATAACCGTCCTCCGCACCCATCACGAAGCGATCGTCAACTGGCTACTTTGCATCACCAATATCACCTTACAAAACACTTCCCCTCCCGTCCACTCCTACCTACCGCCGACGAGATCATCAATGATCTGGAGTCTTATCAAGGTGACATCCTTCAAGCAAGGCGAGTAGGCACAACAGGTTCAGCCATCATCACCTTCATCGGAACCCATGTCCCTTACACAGTGTACTATCGCCGCCTTGAATTTCGCTGCCGTCCTTACAAACCTCGAGCCCATCATTGCAACAGCTGTGTCGAGTACGGACACCGCACTCTGGCCAGCCCGGGCAACCAGCGACGCTGCCCCCCGTGTTCCACCACCCTGGCCCACCCAGACGAACCCCATCCCTGTACTCCCTGGTTTGCGTTGCTTCAACTCGCAGTGTGGTTCTCAAACAGGGCACTTGGTCCCGAATAAGCTGCTGCACCTTCACTCACTCCATGAGACGCATCCCTGAACAGTTCTAGCGGCATGTAAAGCGTGGATGCAGGATTCGGTTTATGGCAGTCACCTTGAAAATTGCTACAGTGGAGCACACTGCTTACAGAAAGGATCGTGCTAAGAACTGTAGGGGTGTGCTGGTCGTGGTACCTTTTCTACTACCCTTTTGGCGACGCCACGACCTGGAGCTGGAATCTCTCACAAGCATGGCAAGGGGCTGCTATACTGTGCATGCTACCTGGCTTCCGTGAAAGCTGAGTCCTATGACCTGCCCAGCGAGCCACTGGTGCTCATTAACACGATTTAGTTAAATGTGTGCATACTAGACGTCTTCAAGTTGAGTCGCTCGGAGTGCAGTGTATACCGTGGAACCATTTCCAGTGGCTCCAAATACTCGACAGTTCGACGGTACAGTGTGCTCAGTCCACTTGTTCTCAGCATGTTTATTAATCGTGATCCCTGCAATCAACTACACTGCTGTTACGGACGACCTGATACTGGTGCCGCCTATAAGGTGGCCCCAGAAACCACCAGGGTTTGCAAAACAACATCGACAAGGTCTACTATAAACAGCCAGCTATGCTTCTTCGCACAGCCTGACGACAGTTTTGTTCAAAACGTGCGGAACACTGGGTTTTGTACTTAGCGTGTCCAGTAGACCAGGCCATAACAGACTTAGGTGCCTTTCACCAGTGGCGTACCAACTTGGTTTTGAGTGGGGGAGGGGGGCAAACTAAACCCCCTTCCCCTCCCCTCCTCCCCCCCCCCGGGACCGAGGAGCAGTGCCCTTGGTATCCCTTGGGCGCTGCCAGCTAGTGTTTGCCCTGCCGACTGGTGGCTGTTTTGGGGGGGGGGGGGCAAAACACATGCCTTGCCCCCCCCCCCACTCTAAAAACTGGGGGAAAAGTGCCCCCCTTGACCCCCCGGTTGGTACGCCCATGCCTTTCACAGCCCTGCTCCTGCCACACCTAAAGTATTGCAGCTCCATATGAGACTCCTGTGAGGTTGATCTTGTAAGATCAGTTGAAAGTGTTCATCGAAGGGCAACTATACACTATTCTTCGGCAGCCAAGCTCACTCCGGATCACTCACTGCTTTGACATTGGCTAGAATTCTGGCCCTTCAATGGACAACTAGAGTTGATCTCAAGTGTGGCCCTCCAGCGGGTTGTCTTATTATGCCTCCTAAACAGCGTTGTGGAACTGCAAGTTCATGAGACAGCACTGAAGGGAGTTATTTGCAAGAATTGGGCTGGTGCCTTTCAACCGTTTCGTACTGTAGAGCAACAGCCTTCCTTCTTGGTGTGGTCTTCACTGTTCTGGCAATCCCTTTATTTGCACTCACGCAGAACCCCCCTAACAATCATCACAAGCTCGAAAACATCGGTAGACAGGAAACTCGCTACCTTCACTCCCACTGAGGTAGAGCAGTGCCTATGTGCTTTAACGTGAATTGCAGACTTTTACTTGATTTCTATTTTGTGTTTCCCCCCACTTTTATTTGTTCCTTTTGCAGGGTACTGCGGGTTTCTTGGTATAGTCTTTGGCCTCTTTACTATAACGAATTGCTCTTAGCAGGATTAGACGATAAAAGCACTTCTAACGCTTTTATCCTCTACTATGGTACTCTTTGGCACACAACTGTACTATTTTATTCAACCTAACGAAAAACGGGTTTTATGTCCGTTAAGTAAGAAACGGACGCACTGTCCGTCAGAATTACGACAAAGTGTTTGTAAAATTACGGAAATTTTTTACAGTGTATGCTTCTCCGTTTTCCTTCGTACAATACCTTCAACTCCTCTTAAAAAAACATATTCATTTTTAGAAGCCTTCCGTGTTTCGAACAGTCTAGCACATACATTTTTGTACATCTGCATTATGGGCATTAGCCGGTGTTCCTTGAGTGAACGTGATTATTCCAACCTGTTCGAACTTTGCCTTGGCTGTACTTCAGTCTTTCTGCATCAGGTTTTCTATACAAGACGGCAGTTTCATGTCAGGGGCGGATCCAGACCTACATTTTAGGGGGGGGGGGGGGCGGTTCCTCGGTGTAAAACGGCGGGGGTGGGGGGGGGAGTGTATATTTTTGGTGGAGTTATCGTTTTTACATAATGTAGATCTTGAGAGCTTTTGTACCGGTTTACTTGTCGGGGATGAACTCTTTTAATTAAAACCTTTCGGGTGACCACGCTAGATGTAAGTATCTAGAAAATTGTGGTGGCACTATCCTTTCTGAACACCATAACGCAAGGAATTTTGTAGTTCATAGGAAACGGGATTACTCCATTCGCGTGGCAGCGCGCTAGAAATAGAAAAAGAAGTTTGACTACTTGGGATGAAGGTTTGGTGCTATAGCGGCTGTGACAATTGCAGACAGTGTAACTTGATGGCTCAGATATCCCCGGCGGGGCTACAACTTTTGGGCTCTTTGTGCTTGAATATTTATATATTCTCGTTACGCCCGCAGAGCATGTACGGAGAGCCAACCTTTGCCAAAGTTATAACTTTATATTCAGTGCCAAAATGCAGAACGTGGTTTTAAAACATACTTTTCATTGTCGCCTGTTGCTTCAGTGGAGCGAGTACGTTGCAAACAAGCGACAAAAATGGCCTGGCAGCTTCGACGCTGCTCGCGGCGTCAAAACACTGTTGACGCAGCGAGCGAAACGAACGCTGCCAGGCAAGTTCCTCGGTTGTTCCCCGTATATTTGGAATGTCCAGAGCGCAGCACATGCGGCATTGCCAACCCAAACTCGTGTTTTCACGTGTTCTAGATGCAACTCGAGAGAACAAAAGCGTATAATTGTTGAATATTTTTGAAAGCATGTTGCAGTTCGGCAACTATAACTTTTAAACTTAGTCAAGACCTTAAACCATCAATGCAACCTTCCAAATTATATTCAATTACACTTCGTCTGGATATTTCTGTATGAAAGGAACACTTACTTGTTTCTGGGTAGTTAGCTCATTCGTCAGGGTCGAGAGGACAGGTGCAAAGATATGATGGGGCAGAGCAGTTGTCCGGTCGGCGAATCTCAACTGGGCTAAAGGTCGATCACGACTGCAGCATGGATATTTGGGAGTCGGTGTTCACTCGAACGGGCACAGGCACTGTCTATTTAATTTATGTATAATCGCATCTTTGCAAGGGCTCGTTTTCCCCAAGTCTCTAGGTAGGGAATTCGAAGCCGCAGTTGCAAACCAGCAAGCCCCGCCTCTGTTCCGTTCGACACACACATATTCGCTCCTCCAGAGCCGCGCGAAAGCTCTGCCGTCAATCCACAGAAGCCGCGTTTAACTCGAAAAGTTAAGACGGCGCCAGGGGGAGACAAGGGATAGCGGGCGCCTTTCCTAAAATATGCCCCGCCACCCTAAGTTGAAACGGCATTGCATACAAATAAATGCCTACGGCGTCGGCATGAGGACCCCATGTAAGCAGCCTCCAGCCTTTAGAGTGCTCGTACCGTTTATCTTTCTTTTATTAGCTTCCCGCCACGAGAAGTCGTACCGCAGGCAGTGTGAAGCCCATTAGAGGAAACATCTCCCCCTTCTGGCGCTCGTCGGCTTCTTTCTGTATTCCGCGCTGCGGCGCTGATCTTCAGTGAGGGATGGAGGCGAGGATTAAGCAAGGTCGTGGGGAAGTCCGGAGCGTCTTCAGGAGAAGCTCAGACCCAGACTACACTGTACCCAGAACATTTGCTTCCTCTCTCAGTTGAGAAGAAAAGCAATTGGTCACCTGGTTCTACAAGCTGCATCCCCCCCCCCTCCCCCTGGAACGTCTCCTCCTGGTACGTCCCCTCCGCACTTCCCTTGGCAATGAGCACACCGTGCCAATAAGATACCTTTAGTGAGCCCGTGGGCGGCAGCATCTCAAAGCAAGCCAAAAAAGACATGCTAAAAGGCAAGCCCAGAAGCACGAAGAAACCATCAAACGAAAAGTGATGAAAAGGCGGCCGCTAGAGAGGAAGGTTAATCCGCTGTGTATAGGATCCTACCCTTGAGGAAAGCTGCTTGGCGCCTGCGTTTGGGAGCTTTCAGGGCACAAATTTTTCGCAGACAACCTGCAAAGAGAGAGAGGGAGACAAAGAGAGAGAGAGAGAAAGGGGACTAGATATGGTTGAAGGTATTTTCCCCCCGTGCTCGACGTGCTGGCCTTGTTTGGAAGTGTGCCTGCAGTCGAGGACCCTGATATTAGGTGCTCCTCCCCGCTGCCTCTCCACTTCGAAACTCCTGGCGCCGTCCCTGTCGGGAAGACGTGCCGTGACCTTGACGGAGATAAACCCCACTTTGGAAGCGCCCAGCAGGCACGTCCACCCACCGCTGTTTTAATCTTTTGTCCCTCGCGTCGATTGCTTACGTTTTTTCTTCGAGCTGACGAGGAACCCCGGGAGGGGGGGGGGGGGTTACCTGGCGAGGCGTTGGGGGGGGGGGGGGGGGAGGGCGATCGCCCCCACCGCCCCCCCCCCCTTGGATCCGCCACTGTTTCATGTGTGATTAAATTAATGAATGTATGAATGGACGGATGCCTTGCGATTATTCTCATTAAATCCGGCGGTGACTTCCGCCACCTAGGCATATATTACTGATTATACTACAATATGTCTAAGCAAAGTTAATCGAGGTGACTGTCATTATCGTCTTGATTTGAAACACCTCCCATGTAACCCCCCAATACTTTATTTAACCCTTTGAAAATTCTTTGTAAAATCTCCCTCACCAAATATCAGGGCTCTTAGAACGTCTGCCTCTTCGTGCCATATCAGGTTATCCAGTTAATTATATTATCACAAGTGACAGATAATGAGGCAGGAGAAAACGAAATGAACTAAAAATGTAATGGGGGTGAACTTGTGCCAGAAACTAAAAAGAAGGACGTGCGTCATGAAAACAGCAGCCAGGGTCGACGGCGGTAGCCGCGAGCGACGGTGCGTTGGCGCAGCAGCCGGCTATCGCGAGAGAGAATCAGTGAATAAATCGACAGTACGGCGCACGGCTCCTTATCTACTATGCTCGTCATCTCAAATATTCGACCTAGAATGTTCTGGAAAGAGCTAGAGAGAGACTAAGTAGGCATCATTCTGGCCTCATCTTTTATGCTCGAGGTAAGAGTATACGCGAATCTTCTAAATGAACGGGGAAGCTATCTTCTCGATCATGCACGCGGTAGTATTCCATAATCATATGTTCGCTAGTTGTCCGCTACTCGCGCCGCCTTTCTTTTTTTTTTTCCTTGGAAAACAAATGCCGTACAGCCCGACATCCGTCTTCCCATACTAATACGTTGGTGTCGTAACACTGTGACAGGTTTTTTTTTTGTTTTTAATCGGCCTTAAGCAAAGTCATGCTGGAAGGTGCACGCATGCTCAGTGGCTGACTAAAAGAACCAGAACACGTAACCAAAAATATAAAACTGGACACAATGGCTCAAATAACCCTGTGTCTAAAAGATTAATCTGATTTAGTAGCCTGGATCGCAGTTTCTTACAAATAACAAGATGAAAGAAAAGTCACATGAAATCTTTCGAGCGTAAAGAGTTTTCTTTTTGTCTTGAGCCACATCTTCTGCCAGCTCGAGTACTTTGACGTCTATCTGGGCTATGAAGATAACTAGAAAAAAACATTAAGCTCTTATTTTGTAACTTCCAGAAATATACAGTGGCAAGAGATATGAACTAGAATACGCCAACGGTGACCAGGCAGCACAGACCACGCTGTCGTACGGCTACCGTGCGTGCGTCGAGGGTGGAAACGTATCGCGCGCGGCGGGTAGGTAGACACATTTAAACACCTCCACTGCCGTTCTGAATCTCCCCTCGCTGCCTGCTAGACCGCGTGTACTGTACTGCAAGATCGCCGCGTCCGCAATCTAGTTATTATCGCTAACCACTAAGTACGCGACACGCGAAAAACAAAACAAAACAGAATCATGCTTCATACTGCGTGTTTCTGTCCCTTTTGGATATTTGAACCCTTTCATTCATATATCTACGGTGTGCTAGCCTGCCGCTTACTTGGGCCTGCTAATTGTAAGTGTTGCAAAAATTATAGCTCTCCTCTGAGAATAGTTCGCTCTAAATAAATGTCGTTATCTCAAAAATACGTCTGCGAAGTATACAGGGCTGAACGATATGTGACTTCGCGTTGATATTAGCAATGAACAGACTATTCAATGTATGTCATGTTTTACTGTTCGGCGTTGAAAGTAATGACATACCCAGGTAGCACACCAGAGAAACTCCAAATTTTCCGCAAGCTTGGCAGTCCTAGAGGCCGAACTTGAGCCTAACACGGTTTATCTCCGATGCGGTTGTTAGTACTTTTCTTTGGCACCATTGCGGCTTTCTTCTGCCTCACCACACTATTGCGAAAGTGCCAGATGTAAGCCAAAGATACCACGTATAAACCGAAGAGTCACCAGAGACGCCTACATCTGGCACTTGTTTGGCAAATTAGGGCCAAGTTAAAGGCACAGTGAAACCCCCCAAAATGTTTTTAGGGCGCAGCTCTTAGGCACCCGTTTCCGGCTTGAGCGGCGTAGCCGTCGGCGTCGGCGTCGGCGTCGCCGGCGCCGTCGGCGTAACCGCGCGGTGCATTATGAGCGAATTTTCCCGCTAAATTTAGCGAAAAAATTTCCCCGCTAAATCTAGCGGAAAAAATTTTCCCGCTACCTCTAGCGGAAAAATTTCCCCGCTAAATCAAGCGGAAAAATATCTCCGCTAAATCTAGCGGAAAAAAGTTTCCCGCTAACTCTAGCGGAAAAATTTCCCCGCTAAATTTACCGGGAAAATTTCCCCGCTAAATCTAGCGGAAAAGTTTCCCCGCTAAATCTAGCGGAAAAGTTTCCCCGCTAAATCTATAGGAAAAATTTCCCCGCTAAATCTAGCGGAAAAATTTCTCTGGGGGGTCACGTGACCTGGGGGTCACGTGACCTAGGGAAGGGGTTACGTGACCCCCTAAGGTCACGTGACCCCTCCCCCAGGTCACGTGACCCCCTCCTCCCCCCAAGAACACGTGACCCTCGGTACCCATCCCTCCTCCTCCTCAAGAGCTGCCCTCTAATTCGGCGTTACAGTGAGTTGTATACGGCTTTCATTTTTTTTCCAGGCGATTCATTATGGTTGTCGGAATACTACCCAATGAATATTTTGCTACAGAGTCACGTATTTTTTTTATAAAGCCAAAAAACGCAAATGCTCCAAACCAAAACCGAAACCCCCCGCACTCCACAAAGAAGTGTAGAGGAGAGAGTGAGTGGCGGAAGTCATGTGGCTACACCCGACCGTGCGATTTTTTTTTTTTTTTTTGCTTTTTTCCCCTCGCGCAGCAGACGAAATGCGTTGCGGGATCCGTTCTCCGTGCAATCCCTTTGCAGTTATGTTTGTTCCGCTCACTGTTCTGTACTTCAAGATGAGTTGTTTTGTACATTTAAGTGTTGGCAATCTGTAGGGAGTGCCCGTGGTGAATTCCCGTGATCGGCTCCGAAAAGAATACTCCCAAGATGTTGCGTGAAGTGCTGCCTCACATGTTCTGCATCTGAAAGTGGCGTTGTGCGGCAGAGGTGTCAAAAATGGGATCCCATACCATTTAGTTCAGCATAACATCATCCACAACAACTGCTTTTTCAGTAATAATTGTAAAAAAAAAGTAAACATCGCAAAACGTTTAAAAAAAACTGGTACGCCAACGCTAGGGATCGAACCCGTGCCCGCTGCGTGTGAAGCGGACGTCTCTCCACTAAGCTACTGAAGGAACCCTTTCGAAGTACGCACTTCGTGCTTGAGATTTGAGCGAGTGATGTCTTCAGACAAGAGAAGGGACGACGGCTTGGCGACGTCTTCGTGCAATCGGCTTGCTGGTCGGGCGTATCGTACGGGATGCATGTCAATTCTTTTGATCTGTCCAGAATTTCTCTTTCGTAGGAAGGCAGAATTCGCGGGTACCGTGAACGAGAGTTCAGAAGTAGAGGTCCCACGCCCGTCGTCCGCTGCCGCCCGCGAGTCCCACGAAACGTGAAACGACGCCATGTTAAGAATTATGCGGTGAACGCACAGGTGACTTCCGGTTCCCCGCTCCGAAAACTCGCAGACCCATGGGGTGATGAAACCGTGTGGGTCTCATAGAAATTGTGTGGTTGTTCGGGTCCCTATGGGGTCCCCGCACAGTTTGTTTGGGTGTGTTGGTCCCCACAGAGTTTTAGCGGGTGTATAAGTCCCCATGGGTCCCCGCATAGTCCATGTGGGTCTACGGGAACTGCGTGGGTTCTGCAGAAATCCTATAGGAGCTGTTTAGGACCAAAGTCCAGTGGGAGCCGTGTGGGTTACCCATAGGGTTTTATAACCCCCTGCTCTGTGGGAAATCTGTGTGGTAACCTGTGGGGGAATGCATGTTTGACACCGTATTTCACTGCAGACCATTGCCAAGAACCGTCTGGTTCTATCTTTATTTACTGCTTGGCTCTTCATTTCTCTTGCTTTCGCCGGTCGTTTATTTGTTCTCCCAGTATGTGGTTCCGTTTGCTGTCGTCGACATTACAGCAATGACATTCGCATGATGTTTTTGGCCACGGAGCTTCATCACTAGGCATTCTGAAAGATATGCAATGACAAAATATTAAAGGAGCACAGCTTGTAGACGTAAGGCTTAAACAAATGTTCATTTAAATTGCATGCCACATCCCTTTCACGAACAGTTTCATTTGCAATAGCCTTTCATAATGACACACTTGAAAATTGAAATTGCGACATGCCCTATAAGATCAATAATGGAAAAGTTAATGAACAAATCTTGGTTAATTAGTCAATACATTGGGACGGTTATCCCCTTATCAATGTCCGCCGAGCCCCACAAATACACAGTGAAAAAGGGATCCACGTAACTCTCGCCCCCTTTTATTAAATATTATGTTCGAATTAAAATGGCACACCCTGTATAATGTCAAACCCGATTATATCGAACTATTCCTTGTATCAAACTCTTTGTGAACAAACTAGTAGCTGCAATAAAAATGCATAGCGAAGAATGCGGTTACATTGAACGAAAATTGTAGCCTCTCCCGATAGATCGAACTGCCAAGAGCGCCGTTTAGCTATGCAAGCTGGCTTTCCCCCAAACGGGAAGTCCGATTGGGAGAAAGCCAACTTGCAGAGAAAGATGACTTTTTTTTCCTTTGGGCAACCGCGTCGACCGCCCGGAAGTGGGTGAGAGGATGAACCGGCGTGAGCTAGAAAAACGAAGAAGCGGCCACTGAATAGCCACGTGGAGCGTATTTCATGACGCACAGACGCTCCTTCGAGAGTAAACAACTTTTCTAAATATCTTGGGTTTGTTTGTTGTCAGAGTCATTCAAACTTTCATGTAAAATTGCCCGCTATATTGAAACGCTAGACGTTTTTTTGCGAGTTCGATATAAGCGGGTTTGACTGTATAGCAATCAGCAATCATCGCCATTTGAAAGCTTTTTACGTCCAGTTCCTGGTTTCGTCAAGTATCGGGCTCATGAAAGATACTGTCACCACGTCGCCGTTTTCCACAACCAAAAATCCGTAGAAAAAAGTGCTTAATGTAATTTTTTTACACTTATGCCTGACTGCGCGGGCCGCTACCAAACGCCAGGCTGGCCGCGTGTTTGAGACCCAACATATTGTGCCCCTCTCCTATCTAATGTGTGAGCAAGCCAAGATCAAACCATTAAAAAATAAGTACAATGCTGATGCTGAATTCAGTTTAGAGAAAGTGATTAAGAGTGTTCAAACATCCTATCAGTCATTGAGAGTTCTAATATACATCACATATTATAACCCTGCTTTTGTTTACCACTGCATGACAAGTACTTAGAGCTACTGTAATTTTTCACAATGCCTACTGGGAGTTCACATTGTTCCATAGGCACATCGAAGTGACAAGATAAATAGGCATATTGCGCTATGATTTATTACAAGGGCATGCCTGAAAGCGGTGGCTTCAGCATTTCAAAGATCAGGACATAAAGAACTAAAAAAAAGAGAATTTTTTTCGAACAAAATAATTTTGCAGAGCCTTTCTTTTGTGAAGACATCAGATATTTTTCAGGGCCACTGTGGCATGTATTGCAACTGCAAATGATTGGAATAAAAAAGAAATGCCCGTACGCCTTGCTTACTTCTTATTGCCAAAATAAAGGCCAGTGGCACAAAAAAAAAACAAAAAAAACTGGTGTTTGCATGCAAAGTATAAGAAAATATAGCTTTTGTGTTTTACTTAGGTTATTTAATCTTCCCATAATTTTACTGAAAGCTTCCACCATTATGTTACACCTGCGTGCTCAATACCGTCAGTTTTATGCGGTCCATCCAAAGACCACCGAAACATTTTGAACTCCCAGTATAATACCAACTAGCTGCCAAGATAATGCCTTGATTGAGAAGATTTTTCTAATAACCGCTTAGGCTACATTTACGTCAGAAAATTTGCACTCTCTTCTTAGGAAGGCCACTTTCGTGGGTGACAGAGGCTGCCTGCTGTCCTTGTTAAGACTGGAATTCGACGCCACTTCGGTCACAGTCCTCTGCAGAAGGAGACTGGACCCCCACAGGGCAATGGCCAGGTTCTTCACAGCAACGCTTGGCCTTATGTCCTCGTTCATTATGTTGTCACCCCAGGCTTTTCACGTCACAATGCATCTATAAAAAAATTAGAAGAGGAGGCGAAACCGATGTATTTGGAGGTGAGATCTTCTTTTCATTAAATTCTGCTTCGTGCATATTGATTAAACTAAGCTTTTGTTAGTTTAACCTGGGAAGCGCCCATACAACAGTACTACGCTGCTCGAGCTATCAAGCTCTTTTTTTACGTCTCCTGATTCTACCGCTGTCGAACTGCAAGGGGTACTGGGTGGCAAGCCCTCTTGTAGCATCGGCTGCTGGTGAAGATGATTTGGCCGGCTCAGAAAGACCGGACAGTGCGCTCACTGGCTGACCGTGAGCTTTACAATTTCGCTCTTCCCTTTCCAGCCCTCTTTGCCTCCTAGCCCAGCTCCTTAGATGGTGTTTCATGACCCTTCTCCCCTCCCCACCCCGTTCCCTGAACGTTTTGGTCGGCGTGATGGATAGAGACCATGAGAAGGTGCGCCCACTGATTTCGGTTGCCGGTGCAACGCGCGCCACTTTTTCAGCTGTGTGCGGGGCTATTATGCAACCTCGAGCGTGGCTGGAACTATGAAATGAACGCCTTAAAAGAAAAAAAAGCCACTTTATGCTCCAAGATTGCTGGAGTTTCATTCCCATGTACCTGATCAACATAGAAAAAATAGACCATTTTCAAAACCTAAGCAAGCAACATTGACGGTCGCCATTTCTTGGACACGAAAGCTGTGATTGGATCGAAGTCCACGTGGAACGCTGACGTTGCACTCACGTCTATCCACGCCAATCACTGACGCAGCGCTTGTTTCCAACGCGTATTCGGGACCCGCGTTTAAGAAATGGCGGCCTTGGATATGCACACACTTCTGAAAAGGGTTTATTGTATGGGCCAAAGGTAATTAATGAGGAATATGACGCTCCAAGTCTTTCTGCCCTATGCACTCAAAATTCTAAACAGAATGTTAGAGATGCAGGTCTAAACTTTCTACAAAGAGATGTCGCCTTAGATATGTGTTTAAGACATTATAAACTTGGTTCTTACACCACTTCTGGTGAAGTGATGCAACACTAAAAAAACAATGATTTGTGGCGATGGTGCTGAAAAAGAGATCTCATTTGAGCAACATTTATCGAGATCTACATGGTCAATGACAAATCGTCAAGGCCTTTTCAATATGAAGACATTGCGCAAGCATAGAAATGCTTTCTATCCAGAGGTATCTCCTATGAAGAAAAAATTACCCGAAGGAAAAATCCATCAATGTAACCCTGTTTGGCAGTCAATGTTTTCTAGTGGACCGCTGACTGTGCCTGACTGTACGTCAAGCATGTCTGATTGGCCAACAAGTTACTCTGACCGACAGTCAAACTCCAGTCAGACTCCACTTGTCGGCTTTCTGATGGTTTCCTGGTGGCAGTCGGCCGCCGCGAAATGCCATCATGATGGCTTGGTGGCGATTCTGATTGTACATCGATTGTCTCTGACTGTACGGTCAAAGGACGTAAAGCTCGTTCGGATACCACTATTTCGTCAAATCTATGAATACGAAAAATCTTCTATGCTTGAGAAAACGATTTCGGGACGTGAGCCCATAAAACCGCTGATGTTAGAGATATGACACGCAGCCGACCGAAAACCTTGATCAGAAGCCCGCCGAAACGCCAAGCACGCCACTTCGCTTCGCCTATAGAGGCTTCGCCGAGCTTTCATGAACGATCGCTCTCGACTCGTTTTGTTTGCCCGCTTGCTCCAACCTGTCGATCCTGCCCGGGCTCTACAATGTCCTATGTTTTAGTAGAATTTCTACTCGACAAGACCCAGCCTGTTGTGAGTTCCGACGATGTAAGGGACTTTAGCGGTGTAGTTGAAGACGACAAGGTGTACCAGGTCTACTGGGCCGGAGACGCGCGAACAAAAGAATAGTTCTACGACGCGAAAGTACTCTACATGGCAGGTGAGTAGAACTGTAGTACGGCGAGTGATGTACGAGTGCTTTGCATAACATGCTGAAGGCTTAACTGCATTTGCCGCCGAAGGATCTCGTATAAAACGAATGGTCAAATCGAGTTTCCATAGCGATGGTATAGTATAGGGGTTAAGGTGTCCGAGTTGTATGCAAGTGGTCGCGGGTTCGATCCGTGGTGGTCCTGCTTTTTGTTTTCTTTTTTTTTGAATATTTTGTTTTATCGAGGCATTTGGCGATATTTATGAGTGCGTATAGCTTTACTCTTATATAAATGCTGCCCTTGTTGATGAAATTCCCTTGGCAGTGGCAGTCAGACGTCATCTGATGGACCATCAGATGACGTCTGATGGTCCATCACGTTCCACCATGGCTGCTGACTGGCAGTCAGTGTCCCAAATTACGTATATTGATGGAATTTTCCATAGGGTAACCAATCAATTTACCATATCACGTTCTAGGAAGTTTAGGAGCTGGTATGGATCCACCTCAGCGGGTGCTTTAGCAGCTGCCTCAGCGAATGCAGGTCCGACTTTGTACCAGCTGCTCCATTCAAGGTTGCAGGTATTGCAGCTGCACCAGTCAAGGCTGCACCTGTGTGGCACACGCTCTGCACCACAGGAGCTGGTGCTGCTGCTACGTGTTCTGTGAAAAGTATTAAAAAACATATATCACATGCATTAGAACAGTGTGCAGCACTGCCACAAGATGTGCGTGGTGCTACACCAAAAGCTGAGAGTGAAATGGCAACTATATACCGATTCAATCAACCACCCACCAGCTTTGAGCAATGCGGCTGCACTCCTGCCCTTGTGCATACAGGGAGAGCAGTGCCAGATAACACAAGGCTGATCGCAGTTTGGTCCAGCCCATACACAGCTTCTATGACGCCGTCAGCCGAAAATGTAACAGGTATCGTAAGGATCTTGGCCACGACATTCATGATGCTGAAGCTTGTCAAAGAGAGTATGTCGAATGCATACCATGCTCCTGCAGTCATGTATTTGTGGTTAGGAAATAGCCTGGAATAATTTTCATAAAAAAAACCACCGCAAAGCCTTGCAGCTCAGGAGTATCATAGAGAGTTTTACAGATTATAGCTCTTGACTACACGACTTGATAGACCAAGTAATACGTTTTCGGACATATGCGATGGGGAGATGTACAAAAAGTTTTTCAAAAAGTTCGCAGTTCGTGGAGATCAGAGTTCGGAACAAGTGTCACAGGGTTCGGCACGACTAATATGCCAATGTCATTATTCATTTTTGGAACATTAAAATTACTCTGAAAGTGTGACGAGCTACAGGGTGTATTTACGCAAATCTTGCGAGTGTTGAATTGTAGGTACAACGCCCTGGTTGTGTCCATGTGCGATATATGACAAAATATCATAGAGACCAAACTGCAAACTGCTCTGAAAACCAATGGGCGCGGTGGTGAAGGACAAGAGTGGCACTGTTCACCACTTTCACCGCTCGGTCGTGTTTGTGTGTTGCCACTAACAAGCGCACCAATGGGAAGGCTTCAGCCATTATTGGGAACACTAAATAAACAAATACAAAATACACATACAACACACACAGTAACACATCATGCAAGTAGTGATGCACTTCTGTTGTCAACTCTGCATTCCGCTTACGAATGAAATGCGCAATTTCCCTACAGGCTTTCATTCCAAGCAAGTGGCATCAGAATTGCTAAAAACCAGCCCATAAACACAGTCTGTGTTAAAAACAATCCTAGCAGCAATAAGCTGCTATTATATTGCCCAATATGTAGAGCACCTTACCACAAACAGCCTTGGCAGTCTTCCATGAAGCCTGGACTTCAACAGAGGAGACTGTCATCTTGTGTCGTGTCAGGACACGCACATCGGGATGGCAAAAGTGAATGCCAACTTCTACTTGGCAAGGGCTGCAGTAAGTATAAAGATGAAAACACACAGCAGAATATACAATAAAAATATCATGGACCAACTTGAAAAAATTGCACAAAAAGACAATGGCAAAAGAACAGGAACACGTGGGACACAGAAAGGTGCACAGTAGCAACTCAATCTATTGAGCACAAAAGAAAAGAAGAGAAGGATCAGAGAAATCAGAAAGGCTATGCTCAAAGAACGTGAGCTTCAGGAACTAGGGCGCGAAGCAAAGATGTCAGGTAGATTGTTTTACAGACACTCTAGAATTAACAACAGCCTTTCCATCTAGTAAGGTGGTGAGTTCTTCTGATTAAACATCTTAAAAAATTGCACACAAAAAAATAAGGAATAAAGGAGAGGAATGCATACACTACATAAAAGTCCAGGCTCCCAAGTCACATAAATTAAAGAAAAATAAAATAAAGAATGCGGAAGGAGCTTTACCAAAAGTTCAAACAGGTCCAAGTGGAACGTGCTTATTCACCCATATGCACAAGACTAAAAACAATTTCCTTGGTAGCTCAGGTAACAGCCAAATGTGCGGACACATTGGTTGCCCATACTACGAATAATAAAGGCCTAAAACAATCCTCTTGTATGTTTTTCATAGTGTATGCTAATTATTCACGTTTTTTTCTAAGGGTGACATACACAAGCAGGGTAAACAGTGCATAGATATCTACAGTCAATCGTGGATTTTAGAGAGAGATTGAGTTGTTTTTGTTTTAGCCATTCATGTGTTACCTTAACTGACAATGAAATTCTGTTTTTAAAATCTGCTCTTGTTAACAGGTGAATCAGCACGTTTCACTTAGGCCTGTGCTCGAGCTCCTTCCGCATTCTTTATTTCTTCCTTCTCTGATTTATGCGAGTCGAGAGTCTGTGCTGTGATGTGGGTCTACGTGTTACTTTCCTTGTCTCCTTGACTTTTTGTGAACTATTTTTCAAGGTGTTCAATTTGTACCGGCTCACCACCTTACTACAAACATGCAACAACCAAAAACAATTACAACTCACACCATTCGCTAAATGCAGTGCCAAATGAAAAAAAAAAACAGGGATTGGGTGAGGCATGTCCAACACTATACTTACACTGAACAAAATGTACCTCCCATAAACTGGCGAGACACTACCTGAATTCAGAACATGCTCGTAAATTTCCCGAAAAGCCTGTAATAAATACTTCATATCCTCTAAACACTATCTAGGAAGAAAACAAATTATATTTCAGAGCTCAACATTTCGCGTGGAATAACTTAAAGTGCCGCCGACAAGATTTATTTCGCTGGCACCAATTTTGGCGATCGGGAGTGGTATGCTATACATTAATAATCATCATGGGGTGAGTTCATCGCGGCACCAATTTTCGGCAGTTATTTCTTAATTACTTATCGCGAAAATTAAGTCGTTTGCTGACGACTGGGTGGCGGAAGCTACGGGCCTGCTCGATCAATCAATCGCTGCCTTTTATTGCTTGGCCCAGCTCTCCGCACGCAAATACGCAAACAAAATTCACCCGTAGTGTAAAACCCAATGGCTTCGGCGATGGAGGGGCACCGCGTTCTTCAAAATATTGTAGTTTACTATTAAACAATACGGTGGAGGGAGGCAATCAAACAACCCCCCCCCCCCCCGCCTCCCCTTTCCGCCTTTTCCCCACCATCTCCCGAAGAGTTCCGGCGCTAATGATCGATCTTGAGCGAGTACACAGCCTAAGCGATCTTTTGTGAACGATAAAGGAGTGCTCTGCATCAGGTAAAAAAAAAAAAAAAAAGAACAGCCTTGCATAATATCATTCGCGCACAATTAGTAATACTGGTAAAATCAAGCGATCTACAGACCAGTGTTGCGGAATGGGCACCCCCCCTTCCATCCCAATTCCATTCCGATGAATTAGAGTTTGCGATAATTCAATTCCTTTCAACTCCTAAGAATGGGGACACTGCAGGCCCATTCCCACTCCTGGAATGGCTGAATCGTTTCATTCCATTCCTCTAATTCCTAAGCGTAAAAGTTGGCACTTGACAGCTAGATTATGTTGCCGGCATAAGCACCGTAAAGTTGACGTTATCAAACGCATAGACAATTACAATAAAATGCTAAATGCCTCAAAAAAGCACTGATTTTACTAAGCGGAGCGCTGGTGGCACAAACTGTTTGTTTACATTGTATACAAACATCGAGAAAGTCCCTTGATATGTCGATGCTTGTTTAAAACGTCGGTCTTTCGACCACGTGGCTCGCAACAAATAGCCAAACTTAAATCCACAAATTTTTTTGGCAAACTTTTTTGCATTTGTTTTCTAGGACATACGCGGCAAGCGTGTTTGTTTGATAAGACCATAAAAATGTCCAGTTCGTGCGTGGCGCAGAAATAAGCTAGATTTCTGTATTCTTTAAATACCTGCACTGCAATACGGCTAGTACGCTGCTGGAGGCGACTCCATGTACAGTGGCAAGAGCACATCCTCTGAGAAATTGCAACCTCTGCGGCACAGCACGAGAGGCTGTATATACCATGTCACGAAGCTGTCTCTCTGCAGGTCTAGGCAGTTCGGTCACGCGACAAGAGCGGTGGCGACAATCTACTTCACCTTACGATGGACCGCAACAGACAGCACGCGAGGCATCCAAACCAATCCAGTGCCTTCTGTTCTTAGTGTCACATGACCCTGGGGCGCAGTAACGCGCCTTGAGTGTAGTCCCCCATCACGGTGCTGGATTGCCTGGGGTGACTCGTAGCGTCCGCAGCGGTCCATCACAAGGTGAAACACAGTAGGCAGGGACTAAAGTCAAAGGAAATGAGTGGGAATCCGCTAGCTTGCTTGTAACCGTAACCTACTTGAATGTAAAACATATAACACAGAAAACAAGCATTGGAACAAAGACCAAGTACAAGGCGGACCTACACGTAAAAATGCAATATAAAAAGACAAGCGTCGGAGCAAAGTGCAAGAGGAGAAGAGGGAAGCGAACCTCGCTTTGGTTTTAATGCCGAGGCAAACCCAGATTTCGCACTTCAAAGGAGTGCGCGCGAATGAACGTGGAAGGCAACAGGTCGCCTGCTAAACAACGCTCCTCGAACTATAAGAAAACAATAGGGAGTTTTAGAATAACGTACGCAATTTTAGCGCAGGTTAGCGCTAAATTCAGCGCTTGTATTAGCGCACGCGACGCAAGAGAGTTTTAGAATAGCGTTTCTCCGTCGCGACGCAAAAGCCCAAGCATCTCGCGCTTGCGACGCCACCAAGATACAGTAACAATTTTTATTTCACACACGAAATGCTGTAACTTCAGAAAAAAAAAAAAGTTTCCTGGTCCAGAGTAGCATTTTAGATTTGTTTAAACATGAGAATGCGACGCGAGCGGTTGACCGATCGTGTCCGCTTGCGTCGCCTCGGCAAGAGAGGTCTCGTGTACTGACCTTCGCACATCATACCTTCGCTGAGAAATGTTCGCGCGTCGCAAGCATCAAGTTGCCGGTGATCGTTGCCAAACCGAGTACAATGTCGTCCAGTATTGAAAACCGGAGTCGCGAGGATGCCGCCGACACGCACTCACGACGCCGCCAAAGCAGCCGCCAACATAATCCTGCAAGCCGCCATTTTTTTTAACTCTGCTCGTCTTGGCTTTAGCCAACTTGTCATCACGAATCCTCCTTGGAGAAGCGCAAAGACTCTTTGTGGTACGCACGCTATTTTCGAGAAATAGCGCACGCTAAAATTGCGCACGCAAAGCGCAAAACCTGGTTTGCGTTCGGAGCATGCGCAGTGTCGACGACGCTATTCTTTGCGTGCGCAAAGCTTTAGCGTGCGCTATTCTAAAACTCCCTAATGACTGGTCATCTTTCGGCTGCGCGCGAGTCAACGAGTTATCAGAGCTCTGCGAGGTATGAGTCGTCCCCCGCACCCAGATCTCAGTCTGTGCGCGCGTGTAGTCTCCATGCCTTCGTTTCTTTTGCTTGGTGCTTGGTTTCTTGTTTCGGTCGCTCTCGTGTAACGCCAGTAAAGCCCATCGCCTGCGCGAAAGGCGCCACCGCCAGCCCCACCCCCCCTTCCCCTCCCTCCCCCTCTGCTCTTTGCTTTGACGCTTCTTTTTTGTATTGCATTTTTTGCGTATAAGTCTGTTAGAGCTCCAGGTGGGTTAGCCGTTTTCCGCCCGCTCATTTTATTTCTGAGAAACTGGCTCGCTGACTGGCTCAAATTGACTAACCGTAAACACTAAAAAAAAAAAAAAATAGAAGAACCGGGTTTATTCCATTCCCATTTCATTCCGAACAAAAGGCATCTAATTCCATTCCCATTCCATTCCCCTCAACGTTTCCGCCATTCCATTCCCATTCCATTCCGGGGTCGCGAAAATTCGGAATGATTCCGAAATCATTCCAACTCCGGAGTGGCAACTCCGTAACACTGCTACAGATAATAGGGAGTTTTAGAATAACGTACGCAATTTTAGCGCACGCTAGCGCTAAATTTAGCGCTTGCATTAGCGCACGCGACGCGAGAGAGTTTTAGAATAGCGTTTCTCCGTCGCGACGCAAAAGCCCAACCATCTCGCGCTTGCGACGCCACTAAGATACAGTCACAACTTTTATTTCACACACGAAATGCTGTAACTTGAGAAAAAAGCAAGTTTTTTGGTCCAGAGTATTATTTTAGATTTGTTTAAACGTGAGAATGCGACGCGAGCGGTTGACCGGTCGTGTCCGCTTGCGTCGCCTCGGCAAGAGAGGTCTCGTGTACTGACCTTCGCACATCGTACCTTCGGCGAGAAATGTTCGCTCGTCACAAGCATCAAGCTATCTTTGATCGTTGCCAAACCGAATACAATGTCGTCCCGCATTGAAAACCCCAGTCGCGAGGATGCCGCCGACGTCGCACTCACGACGCCGCCGAACAAGGAGGCCGCCGAAGCAACCGCTGACATAATAATGGAAGCCGCCATTTTTTTTAACACTGCTCGTCTTGGCTTTAGCCGACTTCTCATCACGAATCCTCCTTGAAGAAGCGCAAAGACTCTCTGCGTACGCACGCTATTTCCTAGAAATAGCGCACGCTAAAGTTGCGCACGCAAAGCGCAAAACCTGGTTTGCGTTCGGAGCATGCGCAGTGGCGACGACGCTATTATTTGCGTACGCAAAGCTTTAGCGTGCGCTATTCTAAAACTCCCTAATAACAAGACTTTTGAGCGCAGGAAAGAATAATCTTGCCCTAACGAACAAAGAAACGAACTTACTTCAAACGACCGTGCCTTGGTCTTGGCTTTTGAGCAGACTTGACGTAGCTCCAGTCGAATGCAGCTAACCGCGTTCCCGGTTGGGCCGATAGGTGGCGCAGCGTCGCTGGCTTCTTTCGGTGTTGGCGGTGTGGTGAGCGGACGTGTTTCATGGTTCTCCTCGAGCATCTGAAGCTAAGTGCCAGTTTTTCTTCTTTTTTATCTTTTTTTTTGAGAGTTGATTGGAAGTGATTATGCGGTAGCAGTGTTTGGTTTGAACAGCAGCAGTTGAGGTTGGTTGAAGCTACTAAGAAGTTAATTTCGCAAAGTAGGCTCTGTTTGAATTTTCGGCGGGAAGTGACGGTTTGTTCTCGGTCTAGATATGGGTCGGCAGGACAAGGGTGGGGACGGGTTCGTGCAGTGCGAGGGGTGTGGGCGGTGGTGTTACCTAGAGCAGACGGGTTTTGGGAGTGTGGAGGAGGCGGCGGGGATGCGTTTCGAGTGTCGGCTTTCTGTGTAGCTTAAGCAGCTAACTGGGGAATGGGAGGGTAGAGTTCGGGAGAGTGAGGCCGAGCTTAAGGCAGAGGAGTGAAGCGGGTGGGTCTCAAGGCCCAGGGTTCAGGAGCTGACTAGGCAGCTTAATCAAGAGAGGGAGCAGCGGGTCGGCCTCAAGAAGCAGGTGGAAGAGCTGGGGGAAGTATGGCAGGCAGGTTTAGAGGCGCGTAAGAGGGAGTGTGATAGTGTGGTAGAGCGCCTGGAAGGGGTAATTCGAGCGAGTGACAGTAGCGAGGGAAGAAAGGAGGAAGTGTCAGTTCTAGCGGGACGAAGCACCAGTCTGCAGGCTGGGGCCACTGGTGTTCTGGAGTCCAGCCTGTTGAGTGGCAGGCTCGACGACGCTGAAGAGCTGAGCGACCCTCAGCTCAATAGCGTTGTCGAGCAGCAGGCGTCGGGCAGTCAGGTGACAGGAGATAAGTCGCAGGACAAGGGCGCGCAGGTACCAGGGGGACCTAGAGTACTGGTAGTGGGGAGCTCTAACGTAGCACGGGTTAAGAGGCGTGTACTGAACAGGGTGAAGGGAGACCAGAAGGTAACCGTAGAGGCCCAGCCAGGGAAGTGTATGGTGGATGCTATGACCACAGCATGTGAGGGGGTGTGGGATAATCCTGAAGGAAGGAACCTAGTAATACTTCATGCCGGGCTTAATGATGTGCTCAAGGGCAGGAGACAGAACTTCGGAAAGCAGCTAAACGTGGGGATGTGTAAGCTGAGCGACGTGTCTGAGAATGTGCACGTCGTTGTGGGCATCATTCCAGAAGTTCGGGGGCAGTCCGGGGTAACGGGGAGGAGGGTGTTCGAAGCCAACAGAGTAATTAAGGGTAGGAGTCAACAACTTTGGTACGACGTAATGGAAGTAAACAGGGAAGTGTACGAGGCTGGCTTCCGCCCTTTTGCAGATGGCATTCACTACAGTGAGGCCACGGGTTACAGGGTGGGAGATAGGCTGGGCCGCAAGGCGACTGTTTTTTTCGGGGGACCGAGGGCCCTGGGGGAAATTAAGTGACTGAAAACCCAACAAAGTCACGATAGGCACCCAGGGTTAAAAAAGAGGGGAAAACGTAAGAACAGGAATAAACAAACAGCACAATCAGACATTGGATATGTTAACATGCAGGGTGGTATAAATAGGTTAAAATGGGAAGAGGTAGAGGAGGAAATAAGAAAGGAGGATTTAGTGGTGTACGGGTTTGTGGAAACACATCTCAGAGACATGGAGCAGCCACCCTGTAACCCTGACTATGTGTGGGAAGAATTCAACAAAATGGAGGGAAGGGGGAAGGGAGGTGGAATTGGAGCATTTGTTAAGAAGAACATGAACTTTCAAAGGATCAGAAAGGAGTGCGCCGAACATTTGTGGCTGAAAGGAAAATTCGCTGGAAAATCAACAGTCCTTGGAGTTGTTTACTTAAGGACAGGGACAGGTTCTAAAGAGGAAAACAGAAAAATGATGGATTGCATATCAAGAGACTTTAGTAAACTAGGGTGAAGGCTCTGAAATGGTTATTATGGGAGACCTGATTGCCCATATCGAGGGTCTGGATGGGTATACGGACTCAACTGGAAGCATATTACTAGAAATGGTGAAAAGCATGACTTAGTTTTATGTAATACCAGTCAGAAATATGACGGGCACATAACGTGGGAAACTGGCAATCAACATTCCACTATAGACTACGTACTCATGTCACACAAAATATATGGTAAGTTACAAGGAATGAAAGTAGATGAAGGTTCCAAAAGTCTTGGTAGTGATCACAAACGTATTAAGCTGAATTTTTCCATAGAAGTAAATGCTGAAACTAGACAACATAAATCAAAGCAAACTTTCTGCGGCGACAAAAATTTGGAAATAGTTGCTGAAAGAATAGAGGAAGCAGTTTCAGGGCAACGGTATAGAGATTGGACCTATGAGAGCCTACCTAGGCTTTTTGCTCTGGAACTAGACACATTTCAGAGTGAACAAAAGGGGAAGCAAGGACATAGATCAAAAAGCTGGTGGTACAACGAAGTGAAGCAAGCGATACAAAAACGCCAGGAAGCCTCTAGAGAACACAGGCATTCCAAGCGTAATGGGGAGTCAGAAGCGGAAGTAAAAAGAAAATGGGGCACTTTTATAACATGTTGACGAGAGGCATCCAGTTTGATCAATGCGAAAATTCAGAGAAAGGGTAAAAAATGGATGAGTAATGTAAGCAAGAAAGATAGAAACGCAGCCAAGAAGTTTTGTGAGCACTTGAATCCACTCGGTCAAACGACGTAAGCTAAACAAATGTTCATACTCTCGCATCAGAGTGATCAATTAGAGGGAGTTGATGCGATACGACATATAAAAGCAGTGATGGAGGAGAAATTTCGGGAACGGGTACACGTGGAAGATAGGAGAACCCAAGGAAGTAGCAGTCCAGCTTGTGACATCGCGGATTGTGAATAAAGAGAATGGGAAAAGACGGAACGAAGAGTTCCTAGTGGCACGTCGAAAGGCACAGATGGTATCCCAATCACGCTGGTGAGGAATTTGGGTCCTAAATCTAAGGCAAAACTAAGGGAGGTAGTGAGCACTATGATAACAAAATTTAATATTCCAGATGAATGGAGCCTTAGTTAGGATGAGTATGATATATAAGGGAAAGGGAGATAGGACTTTTATTAGGAATTATCGTCCCATAACCGTGACACCAGTTATTTACAGGTTGGTAATGCAGATTATAAAGAACAGACTGGAGGAATGGGTAGATTGCGCGGGCATGCTGGG
The DNA here is from genome assembly GCF_016920785.2 of Ixodes scapularis. Classification (NCBI taxonomy): domain Eukaryota; kingdom Metazoa; phylum Arthropoda; class Arachnida; order Ixodida; family Ixodidae; genus Ixodes; species Ixodes scapularis. Next base: position 110,635,828 of record NW_024609857.1, on the reverse strand, counting down.
CGAGTTACAGAACGGGTTTCGGAAACAAGGAAGGTTAGAGGACAATATATTTCCTCTAACACAGTGTATAGAAAGAGTGCAAAAAGAAAACAGACAGCTCTGGCTGGCATTTCTGGATATCAAGGGTGCCTATAGCAATGTGAAACAAAGGAATCTGTGGGACATAGTGGAGAGCTTAAACCTATATGAATGACTAACAGCAATATTAAGGAACATTTACAAAGTTAATAAGGTGATTATAGCATGGGAAGGAAAGGCAACGGGAAAAATAGAGATAAGACGAGGCCTTAGGCATGGGTGCCCGTTATCGCCTTGGCTGTTTATGTTGTATCTGAGAGGGTTGGAGGATAGACTAGAGAAGAGTGGGCTTGGATTCAAACTTTGGTACAGTAAGTTAGGCCAAAAAATTCAGCAATCCTTACCGGGATGTATACGGATGGTACCGTACTAATGGCTAAAAACATTATAGATTTGCAGGAATTAATGAGCATCTGTGGTAGGGAAGGAGAGGAATTAGGTTTAGAATTCTGTCACAGAAGTAGTGACATCTTGTAACTTATTTTTATTACGTTATTTAAACATAACGCGTTTTCGTTTCCGTACACATATTTTTTCCTTGTAGCCTGTATGTTTCTCCGTCGCTGGTTCGGTTGCTGCAAAGGCACGCGTACGTGCGCGTTGTTTTTGTTCTGTTAGTTTCTTCCTAGTTAGCTGAACCTCTCGCGGTTCGCGAGCGGAGGTGTACGTGATTCATGTTTTGTGTCTCTCTTACTTTTTCCAACCTCAAAGTCACCCGCACTGCGCCCAAAGTCTTGAGCTCCATTTGTGTATTGGTAAACTTTTCTCGCCTGCAAGGTCACCCTTAGCAGGACAGAAGTTGTTGACGTAGAGGCCTCCTGTTTTAGCTATGTCCTACTTTTTCTAACTTCAACATGGCGGCCATGCAGTTTCAAAGTTGCCGCGTCTACGTGGTCCTCCCTTTTTGTGTGAACTACTTTGTGTGCTTCTGGTTTGTGCTCCTTCGACTCCGTACCCGTGCGTGAACAAGCGTCCGCGAGTGCCTCGACCGTGAGCGCCCGACGCCGTTAAAAAGAAGCCGACTGGACCCCACCACCGGTCCGCTCTTTGAGGGAGGGGGGGGGGGGGAAAGCCGCCGCCGCGTACTCCCGGGAACCCAAGCCGCTGCACCGCATCTCCGAGACCGACCACCCGCTGCCCCGGAAGGACCGCCGCTTCCGGGGCCGCTCTGCGTGTGTCGTCTCTGTGGATGGACTGCCGCCGTGCTCTCCGGTCAACTGTATGTTGCTTCAATTTTGAACTTTCCTTTCGACCGTCGCTAATTGGACTCTTTGGTCTTGATCTTTGTACACGCGTACTTAACTGGACGTGTAACGTACTTCTCTGTGCTTAACTCGACACGTTTGTCGCTCGTAGCATCACGGTCTTGTAAAATGTACGTTCTGTTCCTTTAAATTCCCTTTATATGTTCGTTTCGAGCCTATAAACACTGTTTTTGTTGTTGTTAACTTATAACACGCCTCCGTCTCATTCTCTGTGTTTGCTTACCGGCTAGGCCGGGCATCGAACGACCACCCCCTTATTGTCATGTCTCGGTGATGACCTTCCGTCGTCGCCGGGCTCGTGACAAATTCAGTAGTGAAAAATCAGCAGTCATGATTTTTAACAATAATGAAGTTGAGAGGCTGAAGATACAGAATAATAATGTTGAGAGAGCTAGTAGATACAAGTATCTTGGAGTACGGATATGTGATGGTGCAGAATATCTCAGTGAGCATGAAAAGTATGTTATAGGTGAAGGTAACAGAAATGCAGCTGTAATGAAAAATAGAGCACTTTGGAATTACAACAGGTATGAGGTGGTGAGAGAGATTTGGGAAGGGTTCATGGTGCCTGTCTTGACTTTTGGAAATGCAGTGCTATGCTTGAAATCGGAAGTGCATGCGAGACTAGAAATAAAACAGCGCGGAGTAGGTAGGCTGGCTTTGGGGGCACACTTCTGAACGCCAAACCAGGGAGTACAAGGAGACATTGGGTGGGCGTCATTTGAGGGCAGGGAAGCTCTGAGCAAGATAGAATTTGAGGATCGGTTGAGGCAAATGGACGGTGAAAGGTTTTCAGGTATTTATACATGAGGAGTATAGACACAGGTGGAGACAGCGCACTAGGAAATCAAGAGAAAAGTTTTTAGGCTATAGTGGAGTTACGGAAGAGCAGGTATCAGTTAAGAAGAAAATTAAGGCCACAGAAAGAGATCGGTGGCTAGAGGGAATGTAGACAAAGACGGCTCTGGAAAGTTGTATATTAACAAAACAGTTATTGTCAAAGGAAGCATTTATGAGAATTTTAGGGGAAGCTTATTGTTGTTTGAGGCCAGGACTGGTATTTTGCGAACCTGAACATACAGAGCAAAGTACCAGGAAATAAATACAGTGTGCGCTGCTTGTAGAGAGGAGGACGAGACGGCTGAGCACTTGATACTCTACTGTAAAGGACTTCACCCTATGCCTACCAAAGACAACATAGATTTAATAAAGTCATTGGGTTTTAGAGACAGTGAAGGAAAGGTGGATTTCAAGACAGTCGAGATTACCAAGCGAAGATTAAGTTAATGGTGGCGGAAAGCGGAGGAAAACAAGGTATTTTCTTATTAACTAATGGCAAGGGGAGTTTATAGCCTCATTTTCTTTTCATTCCGGAATGAATATAGTTTTCACATTTAAATATTCTAAGCTTAAATGGTAATACAAAATGGCTAGGTGACTTAAGCTACCGCCCGATCCAAAGGGCACAGCCGGATTCATCCATCCATCCATCCTCTCATTACGTCCATCCAACCGACTCACACCAAACTGTTATGCTTGTATTCGCCGCTGTGCTTTTGAGCGCTAGCGTCGTGTATATGATATTTGCTACCGAAACCGAAGCACTCTGGGCTTTTCTGACCAATCATCAGTAAGGGCGAGGGCAAACGACCGTTTTTCTTTGTTATGTTGGCGTTGCGTTCGTCATTCAAAGCTTTAAACTGTTCCGCGCGTGTTGAAATCGAAAGTGCAGGTTTTACGACAGTACAAAGTACAGAGCTGCGCGGCTGCGCGCAGATCATGATTAGAGACGTCTCTAGTTTGACAGAGATTCTGCCGAGTGTGTTGCGTGCCTCGTGACGGCATATTACGGAGTCTACTGCGCGGCGAAGTGGTGTAACAGTTCTTAAAAACAAAAACTCGGAGTGCTCATACTTCCGGTTCCAACAGATGACAGGTGAGCCTGTATATCAAACTTTTTTGTCAGCGTTCAAAACTAGAAGCATTCAAATATATGATCTTTCTCAATCTTTCTATCACAGCATCGAAATGGATTGCGTATGCAAATCGCCAGGACTTTGGAAGCCTGCCGATGAGCAAGAGCAAGCTGCGCCAGCGTTGTTTGTGCAGCGAGCACTTCGGAGCTACCGCGTTTGCAAGCTGTAGGGTGATTCGTTTGCGGAAAAACGAGTGCCCACCGTTCTTGTTACGAATCCGTTGCTGCAAGGACTGGTTCCTCCATGTGAGTTGCTGTCAGAGCAATCTTCAGTTAATTTGACAGCTTCGTGTTTATATCTTAGAATAGAGTACCTAAAAGCACCCACAGAGAGATATATAGTCCTTCCAAAATATTAGTTTCTTTTTTCTTCTTTACGTTGTCAATTAGTGAATTTGTTTATGGTTTATTTATCGATTATTCTTATGCAGCTCGTCTGCAACCCTGCCTTAATTAACTTAAATTGCAAACCTTTTGCGTTCTTTCGGAGTTGATTTGTTTGTTTGGGTATCAGCATTTTTGTTTGTAGGAGTTGTTTATAAAGCCATTTAGATAATTCGATGATAAGTGCTGTTTTGTTAGTTTGTACATTAAAGTAATTAATTTAGTTTTACATATTTGACAAAGTTTACTGCGTTTACTGCCTACTACAGTTCTTGGTTCCCCTTGGAAGTTGGAGGGCGGTGGAGTGCCGACGGGGTTTGTGAATACTTGCTTGAAATATCGCAACTCATTCGAATGCCGTGCTGGCCGCTCGCAGCGGCCAGCACGGCACCGGTCCAGCAGACGAAAAACGTGCGCGGCGTAAGAAAAAAGAAAAAAAAAAGGGGGGGGGGGGTGGTGGACGGGAGGAGGCGAGGAGGGTGTACGGCGCACGCCGGCACGTCCACGCCAACGACAGTGGTGGCGCCATCTGGCCGTCTTTCTAAGTCGTGATATTTTCGTCTCACACCGTAGTATGTTCGCCTTTCTGCCACTGGCGCCTTGTAGCGCTAGTCTCTCCTTACCACGGTGCAGGCTGGAGCTGCACTCGGCTGGTAGTTCCACGTCTCACAGTCGCTTCCGTCTTTTTCGGACAAATTTGAAACTAAGGCGAACTCCACGCATCACGACTAATTGGGAAATTACCTCAAGACACACACGATAAACGTGCGAAACAGACTGTGGATTCGATTGGATTGAATGTGTTGGCTAAGGGATGTCTAGCGATTTTACGGAACCTATGTTCGTTTACCTTCAACACGCTTGCAATAAAACAGTCAGCAAACCGCATTAAAAGACTACAAGGAGACAGTTTTTATAAATTATTCAACATGTCAACATTGCCACAATACTATAAATACGTCCTGAATACGTAGCAATAAAAAGATACGAAACATCCGTACAATTGTTCTAAACGTATTCAGCAGAGATACGAGCTCCTACAAAAAGATACCAAACGGTCGCGCGGCTGCGGCCTATTTTGTTAAGGCGCTGTGCTGCTGATCTCGTGGTCATTGGTTCGGATCCTAAAAAAAGAAAGATTTTTTTGTATTTGATTAGTTTTTATTATTTTAAATATATTCTATGTTTTTGCAGTCGTCGGCACTCTACTTCGGCGTAAAAATCGCGCAGAAGGTGAAAATAAAAAGTGTGAGCCCACGTTTGATTTGATGCAATGCAGAAACCGTGGCCCTCTAGTTTTGCCAGGATGCTTCGCTCCCTCCGTGCTAATAGGTGGGTCAGTGTACTAGGCAAACAGCGCAAGTCCTTTCAACGAAGAAATAAAGGTAATAATAATGGGCACGTGGAGAGCAAAATGGGAAAATATGTTATTGGTAAAACTGCCACAGTGATGAAGCAAAAGTTTGTCTGAAAGCGATCATCTTCACCCACTACTGAAACAAAAATACCGCTATGTTAACGCAGTTATTTACCTGAGCTCATAGCGCGCTACGTGTTAAGCACACCTCTTAACTTTTTGACGTTCGGAAAGTAGTATTTTATTTTGTTCTGATAGATCAGTGCTATCCCCCGCGTGCCGCCTGGTTTTACGTATTGCGCTCCGCAGTTTTACTTTTTTATTAGGCCTAAGCACGTTTTTATTCCTGAAATTCAAGTACAGTGCGGACAATTAAACTAGATTTCAAAAACAGTGTCGTTCGGCGTTGTAAAATTTTTTTTTTCGTAGCGTCAAGGGGTCACATTTACGAACCCGGCAGTGTAAACATCCACAACGCATTGGTGTTTCTCGCTTTTTTGCGTTCTATACTCGTCAATGTAGTAGCTTTTTCTGTAGACGGTTGAGCGTGTTGGTTATTAATTTACGATAAGGAAAGACAAGACAAGACAGGCTTTCGACTTTCAACAAAACGTTTACTGGCTCGACTTCGCCTCCTGAAGCTCAACGGGGGGCGTCGAGGGGGTAGAGACTAGAGAGGGAGGGTGGTGGGTGAGAGAAGCGCAAGCCATGTGGCCCTGCTCGCTGCTGTGCGTGCATGGCGGAATTGGGGGGTCTGCTGTGTGTCAATCGACACGTCGCCGTTACACGCAGCCCCGAGTGCGGGCGGTGCCCTCTTGGGGAAAAAAAGAATGCGTCCATCCCTTACTCCCACAACACGGCACACCGACTCCGCGCGCTTGCACGTCGATTCGGCACCAGAGTTCTTTTCAGATGCAAATTTAAATTGGGAAGCATGTGCAAGCGACTAACGAACCCAATACCCCCACCGTATGCACAAAAAAACATGCGCAGTGCCTCCGGCCCTGCACAAGGGAAAATATGTATAGTATTCCTCTTGTGTGCGGAGCCGAGTACATCGGTCAGACGGGGCGCTGCGTGAATGACCGTCTCCGGGTGCACGCCAATGAGATCTCGTCTCCTTCTCCCGACTCCTTCCATCCAGTCGTGGCTCACGCCAGAAACTGCCCCTCGCGCAACCCCCGAGTTCTCGAAAACCAAAATTCTTGGCGGGCACAAATCTCAATTCGGCAGGGAAATCCTCAAGTCTCTACATATCAAATCTTCAGTCTCCAAACCTGTCCAGCCCATTCCTTTTTCTTTCCGATCGAGAGATTCGCTTCCTGCGGGTCGAGAGGGTTCCTCCAAAGACATAACAGTCTAAATTCCCGTATTTTCTTCTCCTTCTCTTCTCAGAGCCTTTTCCCCCCTCTTCCCTTCCTTCCCCAAGAGCGCATCGCCGGCACATCTTCTTCTCCTCCTCTTATCCGCGCCCTTCCCCCCTCCTTTCTTCTTTCCCCAAGAGGGCACCGCCCGCACTTGGTGCTGCGTGTAAAGGCTGGTTCAGACATGTACAACGAGCGCGATGCGTCCGTTGCAACCGAAGCGACCGGAACGACCGCTCTGCGCCGCGCGTACACACACCTGCAACCACTGCAACAAGCGCAGCGGGTCGGCAGCACGGCGACCGCTTCTACGCCGCCGTCAGCTGTTTCAGCGGTGCCCCTAAAAAGGGGACGCACTGCCGAATATAGACAGACAGATTTCTCTAGCCTAAAGCTTTATTAATATTTTTTTTTCATGATAGGCTTGCAGGGTACAATAGATGAAAAAAAAAGAAAAGAAAAGAAAAATTTGCAGTACGCCGTCTTGGACGATCACGACTCTAATACACGACTTTGCCAATAGCACAAATCTCGCCACACGCCTTTTCTACGATTATAAAAGAACGATGTAATCTTATGAGCGATATAGCAACGTAGAAATACGATATCGTGATCAGGTAGATGTTGCGAGCGTTCAGGATAGCTAACACTAGTCACTTTTCTCCGGTGATGAAAACGCGTGAAAATTCGCATCCTTTATACGGTACGCGTCAGTAATACCTTGAACTTGAACACACGCATGAAATACGCCAAATCAGAAATCCGGGCGATGTTCGAGGACACAAATGCTTAGAAAGCACCACTGTAGTCGAAGTAAATAAACACGACGGCACGGGCGTTTCTGCTGTCTTGAGAGTGCAACCACGACATCGCCGCACGAGTAGGTTGATCTTCCCTTCTAATACGTGCTGGGTTATCATAGCGACACACGACGAAAATTCACAGTCAAGGCTAGCGCTTTTACGCGGAACGATGAACTTTCACCCCGCCGTCGACGATCACCACCGACGCCATGTTTGCAGACAGAAGGAGCCGGCCCGGGACCGGCATGCAACGCGCGCGACCCATTCTCCTCGACCTGTGATTGGTCTGTCGTTGCGGTCGTTTCGGTCGTTTCCAACGCATCGGGGAAAGTTGGGCTCGCTCCAACTCCTTGCGTCGTGAACGACACGTGCGTGCGTCCCTCCGTCGCTATGGCAACTGACGGTTGCAGACCCTTGCAACGGTCGTTACGGTTATTACGGTCGTTCCGGTCGCTACGGACGCATGTGTGTGAACGGGCCTTAACGGCGACGTGTCGATTGACACACAGCAGACCCCCCACTCCGCCATGCACGCATAGCTGCAAGCAGAGCCACATCGCTCGCGCTTCTCTCACCCCACCATCCCCCCTCTCTACCTCCCTGACGCCCCTTTTGTGCTTCAGGAGGCGAAGTCGATCCAGTAAACGTTTTGTTGAAAGTCGAAAGCCTGTCTTGTCTGTTGGTCTTAAATGTCCCCCTTTCCTTATCGTAAAATAGCTTCTTCTCTTGCTTTGTTTGCGGTCCATTGAATACCTTTAATATAGGCCTAATAAGAGTCCACATACGTCCTCTCCTGCATCTAATTTGTTTGATGCCTATAAACATATACATCTATTACTTTGCATTTTGGCATTATGCTTTTTCGCTAGAATACAGAACACACAAGACTGATAAGGTCAGAGCACAGAACACGAAACTACTCAACTTCGAAACCATGTTGACATAACGTATTAATGCGAGAGCATTAGAAGACCCATTTCGAAGAAAAACCCGCGTGGTCGACGTCGTCGGCGTAGTGTTCTGCGCACTGGGGTGAGCGATGTAATTAAAAAAAAGAACTTACAAAAAAGTTTTATTTTGCATGACTTCTGTAGGATATATCTTGAGGCGGCACATCCGAAGGCTTCCCATAGGCCCCACACATGTCCCGTGTAACAAACAGAGCGCTCCTCTAGCGTGTGGCATCCCTACAGCAACCCGCACAATTTCGCACTTGTCCTGTAAGATCCTAGGCTCTATCCTCACAGGCTGCGTGGTACCTACAGCAATCCACCGAGTTTCCTACATGTGCCATAGAAGCCAGAGTTCTATCCCCACAGACTCTGTGGGATACCTAAAAAAGCCCCCACATGCTCTGTGGGTTACCTAAAGGACCTAATACCGTAAGTAACCCACATGTCCCATAGGACCACAGGCCTGACTCCACAGAGATTTTAGGACACCCATACAACACCACGGGCGCCCCATAGAGACCCCTTGGAACCCACACAAATTTCCTGTGGGTGCTCTGTGGGCTTTCGGACCAGGGTTGTCTGTGCAACCTTTTTTTTCTCAATTAGCGTTTTTGCAGCTTTTTGGAAGCCACAAAAAATGGGTTTCATATGTTTTTATATTTTTACTATTGACTGTGTGTCTTCAACGACCCGCGACTTTGATTAAATTTGGTGGTCGTATCTAAACCGTAGAAAACGGCCCGTGACCACGAAAAAGAGTGTGAGCGCGACTCAAACCGGCCAGTTCTCGATCGGCGGTTTTCGGGCGGAAAGAAACCGAATTTCGAGCCGCAAATTCTCTTCTGGGTAGTTGGGCTCTGATATGTCACGTACAACTAAAAACCTCGGCGAGCATAAATACCCTGTCAGTGTACCTTTAATAAGACTGGCCACGGAATATCAAATTTATCTTTACCTTCACATTGGCTTTTTTAAGGCCCTGATTTTATAGAAAACAAACAAAACAACAACTCAATTAATCCCATACATTTAGGCTACCTAGATAAAAATAAAAAATGTCTATATAAAAACTCAAACCGAAGTTTTTTGGAAGTAAAAGAAAGCTAATACATAAAAAATCTTTTGGGAATGATGGTAAACAAAGAAATTAAAAGGAAAGAGCAGTGCCTTCTGTTGAGTTGTTACATAGCCTATCAAAATAAAGGACATAAAAAAACGCCAGGATTTTTTTGTACGCCCCTGCTAGGCATTTAATAAACTCCTTTTGAAGACACCTCTCGCGTGTCCCCCTCTATCTTCCTGATTTTTTGTTTTTTGGCGTTCTAAAACATGCGATATCCATTAGACGGTGACTGGACTAAAGTTTCCGCCGTACCTAAAAACAATGAGAGTAATAATTCAGTTTCTGTCAGTAAACAGGTGATCCATTTGCTCTTTCGCACTCGCGAGTTGCCGGCCGCGGGATAGAGTTTCGGTAAAAGTTCAGGGCGAGAAGAAAGACAGAAAAATTTGAAGTTTCATTCCAAGGTCTGGTAAAAGAGCCCATTGATCCCGGTGCCCGGCGGCGATACGTCAAAGCTCGGCCTTCGTCTTGAACTGCACAATAACAAAATTCACCCTAGAGCAGAATTTAGAAGTCCAAGAAAAAACAAAAATTAAAAGCATGATGACTCAAAAATAAAGTTCTGATCCCTACAAAGTCAACACGCCGATAGTATTTGAGCCCCTAGCAACGAACGGCTCCCCCGCGCCAAACCAGCGAAAAATCTAAATGTCACGCCAGTGTGAAAATCAAATTGCTCCACTCTTCCAGACGCTAGAGAAAAAATAAAGCGAATGTCGGATTTCAGAAGATGTCCAGATTCGAGGTAGAGGCATCGAGCTTTGAAGCCTGGTTCTAGGTGCAACCTGGGTTCAACCTAAAGCCCCAACGTCAGTTCTGCCATCGAAACGCCTATAGATTTGGCCTGGAGCAGAACGTGTCACTTGCATTTCTCTTTTAGTATTTTCGTCCCATATAAGAAGCGTACATGGAGCCACGTGGCGACACCTTTACAATGCAAACAATTCTTTCATTTGCGTTCTTTCTGTATGGAAGACTCGGTGTTTCGGGGCCAATCGGTACGCTTAAAATCAGGCAGGGTGACGATTTTTGTGATAATTTTTGTTGCAATAATTTCTGCACGTCATTTCCTGTTGAGCTCAATACTATACGTGATATGGCCCAGAGGGTTTTGGTATAACTTATGCTTTCAAATGGCAGAGATAACATATATTTTTATTTGTTAATATAATTCTCACTTTTGTCCACGGAACAATCTTTGTATCTTTTATTTTCTTAGTCATTATCTATTTGTTTATTAATTTATAAAAAAAATAAATAAATAAGTAAAGAAACAATTTTTTCAGGGAGTGCTCACTGGGCCCTGGCGGCACTAGCTGTGTGCACGACTGCTGAGCGCGTGCTGGCGGCGAGCTTCCACAGTTCTTTCGCAACGTATATTCCACGCCACCAAGATTGACAGTATTAGCAGCCTAATATTGTGAGGTCGTTCTAAGCATGAGCTCTAAACAGCGCCATGTAATATGGTGTCCAGTAGATACACTCTACAATAATTAATTAAAAACGAAATTCCTTCGAAAGAGTCGATATTTTTTTTAGCGAAATGATTTATTACGTTATTTTTTTTTACTTATGATCGTTACTCACCATTCGTCTCTAAATTCTTTTCTTCTCTTTCCACGCCAGCTCATGTTTACAAGCAAAAAGGAGCGCCCGTAGCGAACGCAACCGGCGCCGCGCATGCGCGATGGGGTGTGAGCAGAGAGCACCCCGTATCCCATCAACAAACCACTGGAATGCGATGTTGCCTGCGTCGGTGTAAGTCCTTGTGCTTTTTTTTTTTTGCATTGGAATTGTTGATTCTACATCATTTAAACAATGTACGACTACTTCACTGGCCTCAGAGAAATAAACGAGGCTCGTTACATACCAAACCTTCGCGTGGAGAATGTAACATGCGGCGATTCATTTCGCGTGGACGACGCAGAATGGACGCTAAAGCCTGATTCACGTGATCAGATTCTGCTTGCTCTTTTGAGTCACGGCATCACTCGAGTTGCCAAAGAAGCGTAGACGGTGGCAGTGAGGCTCGATGTTGGTACTCAAAATCGCAAGCAGAACTGGACCTGTAAATGCGGTTACCGGTGATGGCCACCGCTAACAATGATCAAACACCCCAAACAACCTTTAAATGTAAAATCATTTGAGGCCCGCACTTACTTTTTAACGCAATTTTCGTGTCAATTTGTGGTCTAAGAGCCGCTGCCGATTAAACGAGCAAACATCAGTTTGACCAAGCAGACGGTCGTTTGAACGTGTTAAACAGTGGCGTCACTATGGTCTGCGGCACTCGGGATAGTGGCCCGTCGCGAACCCCCCCTTCCCCCCCTCTCGTGGACTACCGGGGTGACGCCACTAACGTGAAGACGGACTGAACGTGGTGAGCGTGTGGCCCGGATAACTGGGCGATTTTTCCGCTTTCAAGTTGGAACAAAAGAAATAAATCTGTCGGCCAGAAATATCAGTGAATTTAACTCTATGCTTACCCTAAAGCAATCGTAGTCTGACGATGTCTCGTTTCGCAATTTCAGGGCACCTGTCCATGTCCTTGGACGAACCGGGCAGGTGGATAACACGGGAAACCTATCTTGATACACTTTCAGGGCTTTTTTGGTGCAGCCACAGTGGCGTCATTTATACCCAAAGGCAGGTTTCCCACTCTGGTTTGTTCCAAAACAACACAGCAATGCCCGGCACGCATGGCGACTTCCGCCCAGACACCCCCAGACCTGAAATGAGCTGTAAGCGCCACCACCGTGGTGTGACGTAACAGAGTTGAGTTGGTGTATAAAAGAGGCGTGTGGTCACTGGGCTCTCATCCTGAACTATGTGTCTAAGTAGGGTTGCGTGTTTTTTGGTAAATAAGAATGAACACAAATAATTATGCGCCAAATTTGTTTTATAAAAATCGCAAAAAAATCGAAAAAACCCGAATCGGAGCTGCCCTGAATTACGAAACCCCTGGCTTCACAAATGAACAATCTTTATGTGCAGATTTGTATTGAACAAGAACACTGCTCATACGGAGCTGCTCGCGAAGCTGCGTAGCTTCCTTCGGAACAACATGCTTCGTTTCGCTTCTTCCTTTTATTTGTACCGGAATGTTTTCTAAGTACTCGTGTAACGCGTGTTTTTCCTCGAACTAAACCGATACGTGCAGACGTGCAGTTCCCGTAGTGGCCGCTGCGGGAGAAACGCGGCGTTGCTATCGTTATTAGTTTGGTTATCGAGTACAGATCGAAGTCACTTGTTTAAAGCAGGCTCTATAGCAGTTTCCCAACTGAGTTATTCTAGTAACGTTGCGTTGAGCCGACGGGTAATCGCCGATTGTTTTAATTATTTACGCCTGATTTTGTGAGCAAATGATTAATTCAGATTTAGATTCTCTTTTTATGCAGTATGCTGCCTTCGCTTGTGTGCAACAGGTGTTCGTCAAACTTGAGCGTGGCACTTTTCGCGTAAAATCCAGCCCATAACCATACTCTCTGCTAAAACGCAAGGTCCCGGCGCAGTCTCTGTCCTTGATTGGTTTAGCATGTCACAGCAAGCACACAGAAATGGGTCGAACGCCGTTACGGTGCAGTCTTAGCGCTCGTGGAGTGTCCCCATCCGCTCGTAGCGTCGGCCTCGCCTTGACATACGGCAAAACAAAATTTGCTGTTGCAATAAAATGAAAAAAAAAAAAAAAGATCCCGAGCAAGGTAGAAGTCGTCGCTACTCATCTCTGAGATTATGATCGGCGCTCCTTCAAATAAGCTAGGTGGCATTCTTTCTGTACAGCCAAACTAAGTTCCTGTCTTCTCCAAACTGATGGAGGAACAAAAACGAGAAAAAAGGATATAAGCGACATTCACTAGCGTCTGGATTTTATTGAGGGCGGCACAGTTCTAAGGGAAGAGCCGCCTGTACTTTACGTTCCGAAAACGTGACGTCCCCCGCTCTTGGAAAGACGAAAGATCATTAAACGAGACGTGGCTTTCCCGTTCTCCTTGATCCCGCTTACGGAACCTTCACAATCCTGGCGGCTTTCACGTGCAGTCTGCATCGAACGACTCTAGGATTGACACTGAAGACAAAATGCAGGAAAAAAGTAAGGTAAATACAAAAAAGTGACAAAACACATCTACAAACTGGGTCAGCTACTGAAAAGAGAAGCGCACAGCAACAGGCAAACAAAAAAAGCGTCAGAGGTGTAGGGAAGATTGCTCTTTGACTTGGCGCCTCGATTGAAGCAAATGCAAGATCCCCTATAAAAGGGGAAAAAGAAAGGACAAGGCGACAGCAGGTTTTTATTTTTATTACTTTTGATTTTTTGTAATTTTGTACGCTTCAACATATGCGCCTGATGATTTGGTTTGCTCGACACTTTCTCGAAACAAACTCCAACATAAAAAAAAGAATGTTGTAAACCACCTAAAAAAAGAAAAACCATTGTGCCGAAGACAAATATTAAGCCCAAAGAGGAAGTTTGCGAAGTCACGTACAAAAAGCATAAATATGCAGGTTCTTGCCACTCTCACTTTGACGCGATTTTACAAAAAATCTGCGCGACGCAAAAATGACGCAGATAAAACGAAAAAAACTGATATCAAGGAAAAATATGCTCCTGAGGGGGAGACGAAATATAATCTGTACATGTACCGATAATATTGAAACTGCACTTTTCAAGGTCACTTTCTTTTAAATTTGTATTGTGGTGTTAGCGCGTACGTGCCTGCACAACCTTGTGGGATCACCCTCGCATAGTAAGAACATTCAACATTTGAAGTGAAACTTTCAAATGCTCGTTTGTTTGCCAACAGCTGAAGAATAAAAAGGGCTACCCAGTAATTGTCTCAAAACTCTCCAATGACTTCTCATTTATAATGTTTGCTAAACAAGCGTCATTATTCACTGCTTTCCTATTCGATCCAATTTCAAGCTGATTTTACTTCCTTGATACGGAAGTTTATAAATGCGTGTATAATTGTTTTCAATTTTTGTAGAATGTATTGATTTCAAAGTGATGACGCATTTTGACCACTCTCCTGCTACATTTTCCCTTCGCCACTACAGAAATCACTGAATATACAAATACACTGCTATAAATGTTTTAATGATAGCTGCGTTGAAACGTTCATTGAGTTCAGCCTGTTGGAAATTGAGGTGACGTATGTCTTTTGATTGATTGATTTGTTTATTGTCTAAGAGGCTAACTTTCATTAAATCCGTAGAGTGTCTTGGTGAGAAACTAAGCTTTAGAAAACATCGTAACGTACGAAAAACTGGAAAATGAACTTTAATATAGGGTTTAAAATGTATTTGGCACTGCTTCGTTTCGTGCGATATTCGCAAAAGCTTCACGGAGCGCGGAGCCTCTCCAACTTAAGCTTCTCTGGACACTAGTACTGCAGTGCTGGCAGCCTTATGTGCTACCAGTGGGAAAAAGATAAAAAAAATGGAAAGCCAATTTCTTATTCTCACAAGAAATCATTAAAAAATGCAGGCTTACATGAAATATTCGAAAGAGTATATTATGGGCTACTGGCGAATAATAAAATTGTTTTTATACTAAACTCTATAAAGTGTATGAGTAGGGTACAAAATGCTCAGAAAAGAAGAGTAGCAATATTTGCCGCAGTACTTAGGAAAAGTTATCATTTTCTTAGGCAGGTTTCGATGAATTGTTTGTAGTGTTTGCATAAGGTAACATTAAGTTCAATGGCAATGTGATCCAGTCTCTTCTAGTCTTGTACCCGATTCCAGTTTAGGTTCATCACGGTGACTTTGTTGTGCAGTGCAAAAAAAAATGTATTGCTTTAAAAAAAAATCTTGAGAAACGTAAAGCATATGGCGATTTTGAGCAGTGCATTACGCGCGGAATCGAATACTCTCTTCGGCGTGCGGGAGATCAGGGGGTAGAACCAAATTGCGGTAACGGGATCGGTTGGTTCTTTTCGAGGGTCCTTCTTGCTCTCAGTGCGCTCTGAAGCACTCTGCCTTTCGCTGTCTGACCGCGGAACAGCGCGGCGGGCACTGCGCTTGGTTAACTTCATCGGCGTTCTACGCCCGCGAGGCTTAGTGGCAGTAGTGCTCTACGACGAGAAGGCGATTGAAGTCAAGTCTACTAAATGCTTCTGCATTTCACCACGCAATGACTAGTACGGGACAAGATTTTGCCCCGCAGCCTTTAGAAAAGTACGTTTGAAGAGTGCTTTCACTACTTGCTCTTACGATACTGGCCTTCTCGCTGTGACGGGTCAGCTAAACCCAGCTGGCGAAGAGCCAGAAGCTCGCCGCTGCAGCTTTACCGAATCCTATGGATGTTTTAACGGGTTTTAATTCGGATTTGTTGAAAATGTGTCTGACTGCGTATGCTAGAAAATAAATTGAGGGCTGATTGTAATTTACTTTTGTCTTTGTCACACGGTGGTACGCCGAGCAGCAACCCTCCCTGTGTATATTCTGTGCGTGAATATTGCACCATATACGACCTTGAGAGAAGGAATCCAGTTTAGCATTGTAAATTTTAATTTTCTGTGGTATTTAATTACATCCGCTAACGCATCACTTTCATTGTTCAATAAGCCCTTTGTGTATTTACAAATATTCGTGTTCTTCCGTTCATCTAGCACCGTTTTTATGTACTTCTGACTTTGTTTGAACTAGCCGCTAAATAGAGCAGTCATGCTAATCAAAATAGACATTCATCGTGTTGCGGGCACAAAGTTTGCTAATCAGCCGCCCTGCATTGTAAAGAAATGTATTGTATCTTATGAATAGGAAAATTTGTCATACTGCCAGTCTGCCACTGCTGGTTGCAGATTGCCAAAGCTCCAAAACAGTTGAGTTGGATTGAAAAGAACTCTGTATTTGCAGCCTGCTGAACACGAGGTATTATAAAAAGACGAGGACGACTACAAGCACCCGCAAAACGTGCAGCGATACAAACGTCAAAAGTTTTGTGCATCTAAAATGCTTTCTACCTTCTGATGACTACGTATTCGACGACTAACAAGTCAGAAGTGGGATGAACACGTTTGCGAGCTGGATACGGTGAGAAACGTTCTACGATTCCCAAAGCGGTAGAAACTGTCACATCGGACCAGCTCGTTCTAGAGAGGACTGACGACACCGGGCAGGATCTACGAAAGAAGGATGGCTTGCGAGGCCGTCCGCCGGGTGCAAATCAAGGTTCCCGCGAAGGAACAGGCGATGGAGAAATTACGAACGTGGCTGTCGTAGACAACACTCTATACTTTCAGCAACACGGCGAAGGGAATCTTGCAGCTGTGACTGCTGATATCGACGACACCGACACAGTCGCTGATGCGTTGGAAAATCATCAGGTAACTGAAATTCGTGCAACAAACGAAGACTTTGCTACGCTGCTGCAAACCGTTATCCATTGTGCAGTGCGGGGGACGATGAGCGGCATGGCTACGCTTCTTCATGCCGACCAACAACCACTTCAAGACGCACAACCAACGGCGGGCTCTGGAAAGCTTGTACCTGTCTTTCATTCTGTGGCATTCTCATTACAGACAGTCGAACAATGGATTAAAAAAGTTCACGAACTTTTCTCTATCTACGCGTGGAGTGATCGACAGACGTCGTGCTTTGCCATAACGAAACTGGAAGGAGTTGCAAAGACATGGTGTGGTGAACTTTCTAGCGTACAACGATCATGGTAAGAGTGGAAAGACGAATTGAAAATATCGTTTCCAGATGTGAAAAGCTGCCAGCGTCGCCATCAGGAAGTGGTGGCTGGAAAACGGCGATAGTGTGAGAACATCGAATTGTAGTTCCATGAAAAAGTTAGCCTCGCCCGTTGATATGTCAACTCCCTGCAGAAAAAATTGTTGCGTACGTCGTCTCTGGTCTTAATGACGAGGCGATGGTGCGAAGTATAAGCGTTGGAACTTTCTCTACGCCAGAGCCATTGCTTGAGTGCCTTAAGCGTATACACGACCGACTCGCCGTGGTCAAGGCAACACACACCCGAAACGAACGTCAGCCTTCATCGGGTGGATCGCACGACTAAGTCGAAGCGTGGAACGAAATCGGCGCCCGGGCAGCAGGCCAGTCAGGTGATAGTAACGGACTAAGGACTTGATATAACCACAACGGAGAGTCATTATGCTTTAACTGCAACGACTACGGACATTTTGCAATTACTGTCTTGAACCGCAGAAGCGGAAACGATGCGAAAAAGGCCAGCGGTCATGCGGTTGCGAACTGCAGATTTAATACCAAGGAAACGTATCCGAAGACACACTGCCTGAAAAGTAAAGAAACAGTGGGCGCACCGAATTAGAAATACTTTCAAGAGGCAGTGATTGACGGGAAGCCAGTCAAGGCTTACGTGGACTTAGTAGTCAATTCACCACGCATCGTCAGGCGGACGCCGACTACCTCGGTATTGCATGTACGAGGTTAACTGACACGTGCAAAATTGGAGGCTACAGTTCTGGTCACGTGATTCCTTGTGAAATCACCCAAGGGAATCTCACCGCCGGCCAGGCCAGCGCAGGAGTGCCCATTTACATCGTTCCAAGTGATGCCGACGCAATTCCACTAATTGTTGGCCAACCGTTTGCGGGTCAGCGCCACAATACCGTTGTAAGACGCGAAAACGTTCTGCGAATTTTGAAGAGCACGAAAGTGCTGGTTAAGAGGACGACCAACTTAGAGGCATCAACGTTCCAAACCTTCCACCCTGTCGCGCCACGTCATGGGCAAAGGAGTCAAGGGTCATACAACCCTGTTACATTGACATTGTCACATTACCAGCGAGAGGCGAACAAAACAGCGACGTTTGCGTTGATGCCCAACTTCGCATGCAAGAGGGTACGGTGCATTGCTTGCCCTCCTGCATTATATTTATCCATGTAGACGAAGATGGGACTTCGTTCTTGCCAGCCCTAAATGTTTCGGAGTTCGCTATTCATGTTACACAGGAAAAAGGGACTGCGCGGCGCTCTTGGTGCCACGTACGAGGAACCGGAAACGTCTTGCAACCGCATTGTATTATTCCAATGCCTAATATCTTTTCGGCCAGAAGGGGTGCGCAAGGCAATCGCATGAACGCCTGATGAATTCAAACGACTTCTCAAGTTGATCAACAAAAAACTGAATTATTTTGCAGATAATGTCTTTCAGTTGGGAACCACAAACAAAGTCAAAATGAAAATTGACACCGCAGACGATGCGAACCCGTTATCTTTTCGACCGTATCGTCTCCGTACAATCAGCGACTGAAAGTAAACAAAGCTATTGAAGAGCTGAAAGAGGCGGATTAGTTTGCGACTCCTCGTCCGAGTAAGCCAGTCCGTTGCGTGTTGTGAAGAAAAAGACAGTCGAAGAACGTTTATATATTGATCACGGAGCACTCAACAGGGTTATTAATAAGGACAAATACCCACTTCCCTTGATAGGAGACCAATTGGACCGACTACATGGCAAGCGCTATTTTAGGAGTTTTGACTTGACGTCAAGGTATTATCAAGTTCTGATGGCCAAATAATCACAAGCGAAGACGGTGTTTGTAACTCCCGACGGACACTACGAGTTAATAAAAATGCCGATCAGACTGACCAATGCCCCAGCGGTATTTAAAAAAAAAATGAATATGATATTGGGATTCTTTTGTTACGGTGTGGCTCTAGCGTACATGGACGATTTTCTCATCCAGTCACGAGACTTCAAGGAAGGTCTTGATCGTTTGCGAAAAGTGTTCCTAGCTCTTCGAGAAGCAAGACTGACTTTTCGCCTCAGCAAATGCGTATTCATGGCAGAAACAATAAACTACCTGGAATTCGAAATCGGAACCACAGGACTCAGGCCAGGTGGATGTAAAGTGAAGGCAATGACTGATTTCCCAACACAGAGAAACTTTCACAAAGTAAGGCAGTTCATTGGCCCTGCAAGCTATTTTAGGCGTTTCTTAAAGAACTTTGCAGCGTTAGCCGAATCTCTGACAAGGCTTTTGAAGAAGTGTACTTCTTGGCGATGGACCGAGGAGCAAGATACTGCATTTTCTTTCCTGAAAGTATGTTTGCAGGAGAGACCAATTCTGTCACTATACAACCACGAAGCTCCAACGGACGTTATTACCGATGCAAGCAAGAATGGTTTGGGAGGAATGTTGCTGCAGCGCCAGTTAGACAGACAATTTCATCCCGTAACATATGTGAGCCGTCAGACATCTAAGGCGGAACAAATGTACCATTCCCACGAGCTTGAGGCCCTTGCAGTAGTTTGGACCTTTGAGCGGCTTAAGGTGTACCTCTTCGGTGTCGACTTCACTGTAGTCACAGAATGCAACGCCCTGCGAGGCACGTTGAATAAGCGCGATATGTTGCCGCGGTAGCTCGCTGGTGGTTACAATTACAAGAGTTTACGTTTAGTGTTGATCATCGATCCGGTACCTCTATGACGCACGTGGACACTTTGAGCCGATCTAGTAGTGGTCCACCTGAAGATGTCGCTGTTTGTGATGGTCTACACGTTCTGCCAGCTACAGCAATTGATTTTGACGACTGGCTGGTAGCAGTACAACGTCCGGACTCTGAGGTTAACAACGCACGAGACACATTACGAAAGCCGGCAAAGTCGAAGAAAGACCAACGTCTCCACGAACATTACGAGCTACAGAGCGACGTTCATTTCAGAAAAAACTAAACACAGAAGGCATCGTGGGTAGTCCCGCAGAATATGCGTTGGCAGGTCGTTCGGCGTTGCCACAACGATCTCGGACACCTGGGATTACAAAAAACGCCGATGAAGATCTAATAAACGTATCGGTTTCCCATAATAAAACGATATGTTCGCTGGTATATCCCATAGTGCCTAGATTGAATTCATCACAATACTCCGACAGGCAGAAGCCTTGAATGTTGCATTCCATTGAGAAAGTTGGCCTGCCTTTTCACGCGATTCTTATTGATCACCTGGGACCATCACTACGACGCAGGCATGGAAACACTTATTTAGTCGTGGCTGTGGATGCATTTACCAAGTTTGTACTGCGGAGACCCGCAAGAAACATAAGCCCACAACCAACTGTTTTGCTCCTGAAGAACATCGTTGGCCTTTTCGGCACTCCAGCAAGAGTTTTTACAGACAGAGGTGGAGCGCACACAAGTAGAGCGTTCCGGAGGTGTTGCCGTGCACTAAGCATTGATCATGTGCTGAACTCTACTGCCAACCCGCGAGCGAATCGACAAGTGAAGGGGTACAGTAGAGGTGTTAGTACATAAATTGCCACTTTGACTACTGACGTTGAAGGCAGGGATTGGGACCAGAGATGGTAAAATTACTTTTGAAAAGTAATTAAATTACATTACTAATTACTTTTCTGAAAACTGCAAAAATGATATCAAATTACATTACAAATTACTGCAGACTAAAGGTAATGACATTACATTACAATTACTTCCCGAAAGTAATCAAATTAATTTGAAACTACTTCTGAATACCTTGAGGCAGTAAGTCGTGCTCATTTTAAAATATTTCCCGTATACACCAACACAATGTTTACAAAACATGCCCTCGTTTGCCCACACAGCGCGTGTGCAGGAACCAGATCCCAGAGAAGCGAGGCGCTGCGGAAGCGCAGTGCCGACAGTAGCGCCACCGCAGTGATGTGATGTTACAGAGCTGAGTTGGTCTATATGTACCAGAACTCAAATCTTCCTGTTTACACCGCAACAACCTTATGTGCCTCAAAGTGAACCATATTGAAGAGTGGTTTTGCTGGCACACACGACATAAGTGTTAAACATGATGAATGGCTTCTTTAGATGTGACTCAGAAAGACAGTCGACTCACCGGTTTTGCTCTTCATTCAACGGTGAAGGTTCGTACTAAAAGGGTGATATGTTTTCGCCTTCCTGATCTAGAAGTTCTAGTCCGCGTCAGTCTGTTAAGTCAGGCAATGGCAGCTCGTTCTTACAAGGAGTCGTCACGAAAAACGTTTCCCTTCCACCTTGGACGCAATCTAATTCTATTCTCCCGAGAGCACTATACTGGGCTATAAATTTTCTTAGCAGTGCAGCGGAAAGGAGGAGAGCCCGAGCACACCTTTATTCAGCGCTCAAAATGGGAGAGGGAACGTGTGCCTGTACCCTCCACTGCATTGCCAAGAAAAGGTGCCGCCGAGTATAGTCGACCTATTCTCGGTCATTCCTTTCAAGGAGCATTTTTCCGAAACACCCGAAGAGTCCAAGCTTTTGCGCATTGCCACACAAAGGGCCCGGATAATTGCTAAGCAGAAGCGTCGCCAGTTGGGAATGGTGCGATCATCCTAAAGTGTGTACTTTCCCAACAAACGGGGGGCGATGTCTGCTTGTAGGCTTATTACCGAAGGGAAGGCAGCGAGGCATACCGCTAGAGGCACCTGCTTTGCTCGAGGACGCACGAAACGTTCTGGGGCTTTGACAAGGCATTTGGAAGTAACTATTTATTCCGGTCGTTTGTTGTTCACAACGGTCGAAGGTTACGGTTTGACCTTGCTTGACGAAAGCACAATTGGCTGGGGGTCTGTTTGTCCTGTGCTCTCAGGTTTTAAATTATGTTTAACTCACTGGTGACGTGCCCGTCGCCTTGCAGCCTCTGAGCCGTTCATCTTTAAGCTGACGGACTGTCAGCTTAAGGATGAACGCTGGAAGCTACGTGTTTGTTGGAGCAGTCACACGTCTATCGTTCGCCACGTAACCACGCTCTCGTTCATACCCAGGCGCAGAGAAAGGGACGGGACACGTGATTAAAAGAAGCTGTTTGATTGGTTCTGGTTAAATTGCAGCTCACACAGCACTGTCAGCTTAGGGATGGACGAAGTATAGTATCGTCGTGATGACGCGACGCCGTGAATTTGTCATGCCAAAAGTTTGTAAGCCGTGGCATTCCAGCGATGCCTACACGCAAGCTTCTCTTCTTCGCCTTCCCATCGCTCCTTTGTGCGTCTGTCCAGCTCTTCGTACAAGGCTTTGCGCTCAGGTGGCCGTCGATTATTTCCTCTGATGCTTTTCAAAACATTTCATCATGCAAAATAATTTTTGTCCTTCTTAAAGGTTGCAATCGAATTTTCTAATTTAGGACAAAAGTAATTTCAAAAGTAATGAGTAATTTTCCCGAAATTACTGCCTGAAAGTAATTCATTACATTACTAGATTACTAGCCTAGAAAAGTAATATATTACATTACTGATTACTCCAGAAAGTAATTTATTTACTGTATAATTCCATTACAGTAATGTCATTACTGCCATCTATGATTGGGACGAGTTGTTGGAACAAGTTCAGTGGAGTCTCAACAACACTTTCCAGAAGGTCACTCGTACGACGCCGTTCCGGCTGCTGTACGCTTACGAGTCTAGAAATTTTAAGAGAGATTCCTTCGGTAATGCACTACGCGACGAAACCAACGTACTGAAACTGAGATGGCGACAAGACGACAAGCGGCCATTCACGCCATTCGTCCAGATAGGGAAAAACAGCAACGTCGCTACAATAAGAAGCGATGCAGCGCTTCGACCTTCGAGCCAGGAGAGATCGTCGTGGTGGAGAGAGAATCACTTCCAATAGGAAATTTAAGCAAACTTTTAAAAAAGTTGAAGGTCCCTACGCAGTAAAGGAGACGCTTCCGAATGACACTTATCGTATAGAAGATATTCTGGGCCGATCAGTTACTGAGCGTTGCTACATGTCTACGGCCCCGATTGACAAGATGAAGCGTTACTATGCCCTCGACTTAGACAACGAGCCCGGTCATGACGACTGTGTTGTTGAGAAAGTTGAGTCGATTTTTCACAGGATGGCCGAGTGTTAGCATCCTGCTAAGCACAAGAGATCATAAAAAGGCGAAGACGACGACAAGCACCCGCAAAACGTGCAACGATACGAACGTCAAAAACGCTGTACATATGAAATGCTTTCTACCTTTTGACGACTGCGTATTGGACGACGAACAGGTGTCCCTCTAGAAGAGAATATAACCCGTTCTCTTGAATTCATGCGAGGGGACCGAAGCGACCACCAAGAATCGTCAAATATGCGCCATTTTTATTTACGACTAATGACTCACTGGAGAATCTGGGCAGTACACAGAACATATTCTTCTTCCAAAGCGTCTCTTGCGTCCATGTAATACATAATATTAAAACTAAGTGTAATGGACTTTTTATTTTGCGACCACTATTAACTTTATATCACTAGCCTAATGTCATCAGTATATTAAATTGCTGTGCGAGTACTGCAGGCATTCATGAACTCACTCCCGCTGTGTTCGTCTGTGTTCGTATCTTCGTTATATCAGCTTTCACTGCAAAAACGTTCTACCGCACTCGCGACCTTGTTCCCCTTTGGTTGATGGCCCCAGACTCCCTGCGCAAACTCGGGGTGCGCCTATTCTTCGGAGAATCAGGTATAGACAGCTCCGATTCAGCTGATTAATGACCGGAGAGAACCTTATCGTTCCCGAGAGTGTCCCTTCACGAAACCCGTTAACGAGCACTTTTGTCCCAAAGCACATACGACCCTGCGGGTCGAACCACGGCCGCGCGCACACAGACACGGGTCGAATAAACAAACAAATGAGGGAATAACGATAATTATTACAAAGAAAATAACTAACAATTCGTAGCGCACCATCAAACCTGGGGGTTTCCTCCGGGCCGCTGATAGATGGCGCGGAGGAAGGCGGCCAACCCCCTCGCTGACCACGTGACCTAAATTGGTCTCGGGAAAAGAGGAGGAGGATGAGGAGGAGGTGGATAGGGAGTGCGGCTGCAAAAAAGGGAAAGGGCGTCGAATCCTTCTCTCCTCTTTACAGGCAGCGTAGCTCCCCATCCGTGCTCCTGGTGAAGGGAATAGGGCAGAGAGAGAGGGAAAGTGTGTCGCCTCTTTCCCTCCCCTGTCGGGATGGAGCGGCAGTGCTCCGCCGGCTCCGACGCTCCCCCATCCGTGCTCCCGGTGTTCCCCAGGGCGGATGCTTCGGATACGGCCTTCCCTTGGATTTGCGGCGACTGCGGGTGTTCGGCACGGACGTCGTCGACAGTGACACGTCGTCGTGCGGTGCGGCCTCTCTTTCAGGGAACCTTCCATGCGGAAGGCACGGGATTCGCCGCGGCTCTCGTACGACTCAGGTGAGACGTCCGGGAGTTTATCTGTCGCCGGTTTGGCGAGCGTACAGCGTTTTCGGTGAGCGAACGTGCCACTATTCATCTCGACGTCGCCGCCCGTTCGCGGGGAAGGGTACGAAGTAGGACAGCGACGTGTCTGGTTTGGACAGTACCGGGGGCTTCCGTGCGTGTCTGATGCCCCGGGGATTTTGGGTGTCGGGAGTGCTTTTGGCCTGCCAATATGTACCATGGTCTTTATTGGTCGACGAAGCGTGCACACCATATTTTCGAGACTTGGGTTAGCCTTGAATTGTTTGTGTGCGATACTCGATTGTGTTACTAACGTCTACTTTAGCTAGCAAAAGTGCTAGTTAAGGTGACAATTAATTAAAAATCTATATATGTCCAGGTTGCACGTTCAGCTTAAACTGCGCGACTCATACTTGTCATTGCAACAAAGATAAGCCATAAAATATTGTTGCGGTTTGGAAGTAGAAACAATCTCACATTTTACGTTGGTGTTTTAAGTCAATCCGGGCAGTTCCAGCCCTGTTTCATAACTGAAACGCAAAGTTTTCAAATCAGAAGTTTTGTTGCGATATCACATTCAGAAATGTCAGAAACTATGAATTTACCTTGCAAATAATTGCATGAATGTAACATAATGTAACATTCAAAGTTTTAAAGCATGGTATAAAACAGCTGAATTGGATGTCTCACTTGCACCTAAAAATAAACGGATGGCATCTAGTAAGTTAGTCAACGTAATTAAAACTATAATGCTTCGACTGTTGTTTAAGAGTCCTCAACTATCTTCATGGCAGAGGTGAGATTTATGGAGCTGCTCTCAGACATTAGAATACATTCGGGTCACGTTCAATCAAATATCAATAAAGTTCTAGCATAGTTGCAACTTATTGTAGCGTAATTTTAATGCGCTAACTTAGGAAGATTTCAAAACCTTGACAACTGTTTTATACAAGGGGCATATAGATGAGTAATTCTATTGACATACTGCATAGAAGCATGTCGGCAGTATAGCTTAGACAATGAGGTGTGATTAAGACGAGACAACTTAGGGGTGGTGCTGTTAATGTTAGTTCGACTGTACACACACACCTTCTCTAGTTTTGAAACTACCACAGCCTAAAATTTCAGTAGGGAGCAGTTGCTTCCATCGCCTCGAGTTTCTTGAGCTTCATGTACTTAAAATAAAGTACGAAATGAGATAGATAACTCATCTCAACAAGTGCAAAGCTAGGGGTAAGAATACCCTCGGTGGACCTCCATGTCTGACAGTTCCATCGCACACGATGTCAGTGCCCTATAACCATGTTTCCGGACGTTGTTGTTAAAAGGTTTTTTTTTAAATTTTATGTGTTGCTGTTTAGGCAAGACAATAAATGAACTTCACTTCCATTTCTACAAAAAATTAAGGACCGCTCAATTCTTGCTTTATTAGCTCACAGACAAAGTTCATGTGCGTTATGAAGAAATCACCCGAAATGTCAAAAATACCAAACATTTGACGTAAAGGGCTTAAAATTTAAAATCAGACTGAACGCAAGCCTTGCGGTGTTTAGTCTCATCATTAGCCTTAATAATGAACAAAAACGATATATGTCTAACCGATTTACGTAGCTTGTTTTTCATAAGATCATTCCGTGTCTGTTCCGCAGTGATAGTTTCGCGAAAATTATTCTGGCGAAAAAGAGCAACAGAGAGTCTCGTTACATTTTGCACAATTCCAGCATATTTGCCCTGGTATAGTTACCGGATGTCGGCCTTCGAACCCGCATCAAACATGTAACACTGTAGGCGTCATGAGAGCTTTTTACAACTCCCAAAAGGCACGCCGTTCACATTAGTAAGTAATCTGCTTAGCGAACCCACCTTCTGTGGCAGCTTCGCCAGACGCTCCGTCGTCCGTGCAGGTTGCAATATTGAACACGAAGGGCGCCTATGGTTTTTTGTGGCCGATCACAACACAGAGAGAAAAATCCGTTGCCTGGAAGCCATGGCGCGTCCGTTATCGGGAAAAGTCTTCGCAGGGGGAGTAGGCCTAAATTTATTAAGGAACACAGATGCATTACCCGTGTTTCAGTAGGAGGGCGTTGGGAGGCCACCAGGCCCAATATTTTGTTTATTTAAATCTAATTTAGCGCTACTGTAGCTCTCGATTGAACGGCCATTGCGCAAAAGTTCTTAGCCATCTGTTGACTCGAATATTTATCCAATATTTCTTATGAGGCGGGTGCCACCTAAACTTTCGCTGCAAGGAAATGCGGTTATTATCGTAGATGCATTTTATGAGGCACAGCTTTGCAAACGATTTCGATTACCTGGTTTGATTTGGCATTGCGTTTACCTGGTTACGTCAAGGCACCTTCTGAACGTTTTCGGCGTTATCCCGATTGCTTGAATTTAGTCCCATAATGCAACAGCCGTTTGAGATTTCGTAAGCATAAACTCTTTGCGAGATGTGCCTATATTCTGCTCGTTCGAAACGTTCAGAGCAAAGGTCAGTCCGTGTATTAAGGTGGTGAGCGCTTTTCGTTCCTTCCTGCCTGTACTCCCTTTGCTGTTCTGAGTAGAGTGCGGCTCGCATTCAATGATGTCACTTCCTCCCGCTCCCCCTCTAGATTCTAGACATTTCTAGCTGGGAGAAACATCCCTAACGTCGGCCGTCTCTCGCAGATAGTTGGGACATGAACGGGGGCCCAAATGTGCACACTTCTGGCGTTGGATCGCACCTGAAGATAGCCGCAGCGTCATTATTTTGGCGTTGTGACATTTACTATTATATTACCCTTGCAGCTAAATCTCAGCAATAGAAGGACATTTTATTCCGTAATATTCAGAAGCCCTCGAAAGTTTCGATGCTTGGCAATAGCGCGAGACTCGAGCGATCATCGGTGCTCGCCAAAAGGACCATATAAAGAGCGTATATTATTATTTTATTTCTAGAGTGCAGCTTTTAGGTGCTTGTTTCCAGCTTGAGCGGCGTCGGAGTTACCGCGCGTTTGATCATAGAACGTCTACCATAATGACGTCACACGTGACGTCACGAGGGCCACGAGTGACGCAACGAGGGCCACGAGGGAAAAGAAGGAGGAGGCGGAGGAGAGAATTTTTTTCCGCTAGATTTAGGGGAAAAAGTTCCCCGCTAAACTTAGCGGAAAACATTGCTCCCAAAATTGAGCGGAAATATTTCCCGCTTAATTTAGTCGGTAATTTTTTCCCGCTGAATTTAGCGGGAAATGTAGCGAAAGTTTCATGCTAAATGGTAGGGGAGCAAGGAGAGAGGCGGGTAGGGGATGAGGGGCGTACTCTACCATCAGTACCCTCCCGTCTTCCTCCTCAAGAGCTGCACTCTACTTCGGCATTACAGGGAGTTGGAAACGTATTTCTTTTTTTTCTTTTTGTATCTGGCACGCCAAATACAAAACGAAGCAAAGCTCACATCACTTTTGTGGGTGCTTGTGCGTTCACTATAATGAACAAACAAAAACAAAGGAATGCACCGGGCTTGTTAAGGCAGAACGCACCACCAGGGAGTTGAAGTACTCCCGTCTCTACAAAAGGGACTCCTCTGGGATTTGACCTTAGTCTCGGGAATGATTGGAGCAGTTAGAAAGAAAGCCTCGGACACCGAAGTAAACCCTTAATCGAAAAAAGCTGGACACAGTGATCGGTTAGTTACTGTTCCGTGACCGTCGAAAAAAAAAAAGAACAGCTGAACGAAGACTGAAGGGAAGCGAGTCGAAAAAAGAACAGCGACCTCGTTCCAAGCAACTCGGAACAAAGACTCTACGCTTGGTGACGATGGTCCAAATCTGCTAATTAACTCGTTGTGTTTTCTTGCTCTCTTTCTTTTTAGCTTTTACTCTGCTGCGGAAGGAATGATCTGCTGAGCGTGTACGGAGAAAAACTGAATGAGAGGAGGAGGAGAGAGCGTGTGGTGGCGCCAAAACGTCGCGCGCTGATTTGAAGGATAGTGGGTAGTCTCAAAGATCATGCGAGTTTGTATATCCCCACTGACTCCCCTCTATCCGAGCGAACAAGAACGTCGTCTGTTCTTCGCGCAGGGTCTGGCGTTAAAGCGGGAAACGCCGGACGCCTGCGTTTGAACGCTAGACGATTTGCTTCTTCGCTCTAATTGGAGGGAGGCAGTTGCTAGAATCAAAAACTGCTATTCTCTGCGTGAGCCCACTCTCTTGCAAACCAGAGCTCGGCGCCATGACGCTACCGCACCCTCTCATATCCTCATCTACTTCGGTTTCCCTTCGCATGCTCTGTTCACGCCAAATCTGGCAGTCCGGTAGAAGCTGCATGCGAATTGAACCAGTCGTGCGACTATCTCGGGACGCGTGATAACGCTCCCACTCATTCTCACGAGCAGAGAGCGGGGTCAGATGAATAAAGGGGAGTCGTTGATTGGTTCAATGAGCTCTTTACTTCCAGTGCACACTTAGGGTCGGGGTGAAGAGTGTATAGTGCGCGTTCAACGCAGATTATTATTTACTACCGTCACATAATTATATGGGTGTATTTTACTGAAATACATTGAAAAAAAAGCCTGCTGGTGCACGTCTTTGCAGAGCAAGCTGTGGGCCAGACACGACATTCACGGAGCACTTTCAATTAATGGCGATAAGCAAAAAACGACTTTTCTTATTTCTTACCTACAATTTATTTATGGGACATTATCGTAGGGGTGACTGACATATTAACATACGCAAGTAGACAATACGCATCAATGATCTGCTACATTAGCAAGGCACACTACACCAGCGTAACATCATCATCATCATCGAAACACGGTACTCACACAAACAATCACCAATTATCACACCTCTTTTTCGTATACAAACACATGACATGAAAATGAAAAACATACTCTACTTAGGAATCAATCGTAGCACACTTTCATGGAAATACTGCTTCAAGGCGCCTTCAAAGTATTCGACGGGTGTAGTAACCAAAGTGTCTGCAAGCCTACTCGATCGATTTATTGTACGGGGGAAGAAGGATTTAAAGGATTATTTAAAATGTTTATTTAAAAAACGAATGGACGGCATTCAATTTCGCATATCATTCTGGAGGTGTCTTGTCAACAGGATATTAAGGTAGGTGCATTTAAATATTTATATTTATCGATACAAACCGTTCGTGCGATAATTGATTTAGAAACGAACACCTCGATAATCTTTTACGTAATTCAAGAGTTCCATGACAGGTTCTTTTTAATGTAGTAACGCTGGCACTAAAATTATAAGTGTCTCTCACAAAGCGAGCAGCTCGATTCTGAATCGCTTCTAGTTTATTAATTATTGTTTTAGTATCAAGATACCATATCACTGCAGCATAACCTAAAATAGAACGCACATTTGACATATACTACAGTTTTTTAACGACCCTAGGAGAGCCTCTGAAATTCCTTCTGATAAAATTAAGGACACGACAGGCTTTTATATTTAACATGTCAAAACATGACTATTCCACGTTAGGCCAGAGGAAAAGATAACACCCCAATATTCACACCCGTAACCAGAGCAATCTGTAGAGTATCGAAATAAAAGTCCGTATGTAAGTTAAGCCGTTTTCTACTAAAGCGAATACAACTGCACTTAACAACATTGAATGTCATTCTACATGTGCGGCCACCAAGATACTATTTTATTAAGATCGACCGGTAGAGCAGTTGCGTCTTCCTGGGTATTTAGTCCTATATAAAACAGTCGTTTACGGATAACCTAAGATTCAAAGCTATGTCAAAGCCCATATCATTGATGTAGACTGAAAGCAAAAGTGGACCTAAAACCGATCCCTGCGGAACTCCGGGGTTACTGAAATGAAATGGGATTCAGACCCGTTTGTGACTACCTTTTGTGAGAGACATGTCAGATAATCCTTCAAGCCCAAGAACGCTGTCGGATGATCATAGCAATGAAAGTTTAAGGAGCAATAGAGAGTGGGGCATAGTATCAAAAGCCTTTCGACAGTCCAACACATTACAGTCAACCTGCATGGTTTTCAGAATCAAATGAAGAAAAAGAAACATTATTGGAGAACTGGGCCAAGTGAGTCATATAAGAAGAGCCTGCTATAAATTCATGTTGATATCTTACGAATAAACTGTTCGCTCGTAAGTGGCGAAATATCTTATGATATATTATATGCTAAAGTGTTTTACAACAAACACTGCTTGGAGAAATGGGTCTATAGTTCGAAACTTGCGAACGAGGACCGTTTTTATTAACTGAAACAACATTCGCTGTTTTCTATTGTTAAACGCACTTCTTGGAATGATACAGACAAAATTAAACAAAACAACAAGTCATTTAGCGATAATAGGTGCAAAAGATTTTAAGATATAAGAAGAAATGCAGTCTGGACGTGGTGGCAGAGTTTGCTCTCAGCTCAGAAAGAAGTTTCGGGACGCTCTGATAGGATACAAGAACTCCTGGCATTGATTAAAAAATGCAGCAATTTGATTCAAGAATTGCGGTTCTTTCTGGTGCAGAGAAAACGGACTGAAATTAACTATTGAAACACTCAGCTTTTTCAGCGCCGTTTGTGATAAAACCTTGTGCGGTTGTATAGGCGGGATAATACTATATTCCTTGCCGTTAGATTTAACAAACTTGCACATTTACTTTGGATAATTCATCTTTCTTTTCTTTCATTTACTTTGGATAATTCTTTTCACCTAGGGTAGAGTAAAAGTAACCTTGGCACATTTTATTTTCAGCTTCATTTTGTTTTCTATTATTTCTAGTTTGGTCTGAAGTTTATCTCAACCCTGATTCAGCAATCGTTTAATTTTGTTAGTAAGGCATGATTTGTTGCGTCTTCTTTTGCCCATAGTATCTTAGAGGGCATATGGCAGTCCATTAACGTTAGTAGCTTGCTTTTAAATAGCTCCCAAAGGATGTCAACACTGAACGAGGTACGCATGGCTGCAAATTCCTCAAAGTAGTCCTCAAGGTATTATATAATCAAGCCGAAATTACCTCTTTCAAAAGAGTACACTTTTCCTGGAGGAGCTACAACCGTCAGAGGCCGGCCAAAGGACACCTTAGCTAGAACTCCTTTATGGTTGCTTATACCATAGTAAGGCTGATCGTATTAAGTTAGAAGAGTTTGAATCAAGTAAGTCAAGCGTTGAAACACAACCGCCGTGACACCGTGTTGGGAAACGAACAAACTGATAGAGACCATTTATGGCAATCATAGTACTCAATTCAAGCGAAAGTGCAGAATGCCAAGTACAGGTGTATTGTCAGTCCACTGTACTTTTCGAATATTAAAATTACTACCTAGTGAAACATTAGTGTTTAAAGTCAGCAGTTTTTAGAGGAGTTAAAAAAAACACGGATGCTCCACTGGGACTTCTCTAGAGAGCTCCAAACGTAATATGTTCACCGTTTTGAAACATAACTTCGGTTTCACATCCACTATCATCGTAATCACCTGGTGCGCTCTAAAATGTTTCATCAACGAGAAGAAAAGCTCCTCCACCGTGCGTGTCACGGTCATGTCTGTAAACTTGAAAATCGAAAGGGAAAACTTCAGCGTTACTGATGCTGAGATCATGAGGCCAGCAAGTACATCAGCCTTGTTTTTAATTCTTCGACAAATAATCAGCAATACGTTTAATTGGCAGGGCAAAGCAACAAAATGCAAAACAGTGTGATGAGCCAGAACTCGTTCCGTAAAGGCCGCATGTTTTTAATTACAATATACGTATCTTCTTGACTGAATGACTGCATCAGTGGTGAAAACATAGTTATAAGAGGATAACAAAAAAACTGCTTGAATTCGCCTTGCAAATTCAAGCAGTTTTCTGTGAGCATGACGAAGCGGGACAGAAACATGTTCCCGCACGGTAACGCCTGTTTCCTTCAGCTTATGTCCCGAAGAAAGAATAGCTTGTTTGTCTTTTAAGCTGGTTTAAAGTTTAAAAACATTTAAGAAGTTTTAAGAGATCCCGTCTCTCTCAGTCGTACTCGGTCGCAAGAGTGTGAACGGGCCTTTACTAACGAGGGCTCAAAATAGGCGTCAGACCAGGCTAGGTCTGGCGTCAACCTCAAGTGTGGCAGTCGGTGATCCATGGGCGTTAAAATAGTATTTTTGGAAACGTTCCCGGTTGCCCGACGAATGGAGAGGTTTGCTACATACGCAGTGGTACACATGGATAATTATCCGGCAGGACGATTTTAACTTGTTGATGCAGGCAAATCCATCGGCAGTCAGCAGTGATAGCGCCTTGACCGAATCCCACGACGACAGCAGTTGATCCAAGTGCCCATGTAGCAGTAAGCACCTGGGTTACAAATAGACGTAAGACCATGCTCGGCGCGGCGTCGGCCGCCACGCGAAAAAGAGATATGGGCAGGGAGAGTGGGCGTAAGAGGCGGCATGCTCATTCTTGCTGTCCGAGCTGCATTTGTCACAGAAATGTACGAAGGGTGATCAGAAAGTTTTACAACTCGCATATAACAAAAAACTACCAGGGCTTTTAAAACATTTTATTTTTAAACATAAACTCCCCGCACACTAATCCAATTCTCTAATTTGCCTTGAAGGTTTTTGACACCTTGCAAAAAAAAACTATTTCTGCTCGTCAAGCCACTGCTCTGTGGCAGTTCGCAGTGCACTGAAATCAGCGAACCTTGTTCCTTTTAGGTATATTTAACAGATTCGGGAATACAAAAAAAAGTCACTAGGGGCCAGATCAGGACTGTAGGGTGGGTGTTCAAACTCTTCGAAAGCACACTCTCGAATGACAGCCTGAGCAACGCTAGACTTGTGAACGGGGGTGTTGCCGTGCAGGACGAGGACGCCTCCTGTCACCAATCCTCGTCGTTTTTCCACGATGGCCTCACGTAATTTGCGGAGAACGTTGGCATAATATTCGCCTGTTGCTGTCCTACTGTTTTCCAGATAACCAATCAATAGGATCCCTTTTGCGTCCCAAAAAAAAACAGTCGCCATCACTTTCTTCCTCGAGCGCCGTGTCTTGAATTTTTTCAAATGGGGGTCCCCGAATGCTTCAACTGCATAGACTGTTGCTTTGTTTCGGGGTTTCACTGGTAAAGCCACGCCTCATTCCCAGTCACAAGGCGGGCGAGAAAATCTTCTGGGTCGCTTTCATAGATGCTCAAAAGCTCCCATGACGAATGCAAGCGGTGCTGTCGATCCTGCATAGAGAGGTTCCGTGGCACCGATTGTGCCGAGACCTTCGACATACCAAAAAACGTAATGAATGATTGTGAAAGCACTGCCATACGAAATGTTTCATTCTGTAGAAACTTCGGACACGTTCATTCGGCGATTCTTCATGATGAGGCTCTGAGCTCGGGCTGAATGATCCAAATCATTCGAAGTGATTCACCGCCCTGACCTTGCGTCGTCTTGCAGGTCCACATGACCGCGTTTAAACTCGCTGAACCAACGAGTTATTGTAGCATGTGAAAGGCATTTATCGCCATACACATTCATTATTCCACTGTGAATTTGTTTGGCGGAACTCACTTGTTTGCACGAAATCTTTATCACGCTCCGGTTTTCAAGCTTGAAATCGGGGGAGGACGCCATGTTTAACTCACTGTTGCAGGCCAAAATCGGAACCGGAAGTCCGGATATTACGAACATGTTTGGCTAGAGAGATCAGCTAACCACCGGTTATAGAGGCGTCACTGTCACATTTTTGGTTATAGCCGAGTTGCAAAACTTTCTGATCACCCCTCGTAGTAGGAGATACCTTATTTCCTAGCGGAGCATTATTGCGGTCACCATTCCAGCATAACCGCAAATGTAACTCTTTATGTATGAGCGCTTTTAAATTTCAACGCTATGTATTACTCCCGAGTAAATGTAAATGGTACCCGTAACAAAAAGATTGTTGGGTATGATTGGCAGTATCATAGGTATTTATTATGCGTATTGACAATTTAAAGTGAAGGACACTTCGCTCACATAGTTACTGCTCTCTCGATAAAGCTTGCTTGGCTTTTTTTCCTTGGAGGATTGAAAGGAGAAGGAACAAAATGCATGGATAATGCATTTCGTATATCGCTAGTCTCTACATGCCTACCAACGCAGTGTCTCCTCGCTGAGTGCCATCAGGCCTCTGGGCTCGTAATTCTTTGTTCCGCGCTTTTATGAATACCGCCCTTTTATTGACTTGGAGTGATTACAACAAGCTCGGGACTATAACGTATGTCGGTTTACACTAAAACACAAACGAACGTCACAAAATGGTATAAAATATATTCGTGGTAATGTCGGGAAAAAATCTTGCCATCATAATAAGATCACTAAACCACGCCAGCGTATATTACGAACATTCCGACTAGGCTCTAAAAAATTGTGCGTGGAAAATAACATAAGGATGCCATGTTTGTTGTCCTTGCTCAAACGGGTATTTTTTTTGTCTCCTAATCGTATTATGAGCTTTGTTATTAACTGGTATTCTTTTATTGTTGACCGTGATTGGCTGCCTCCGTGTTTTCTAAGAATGTAAACTAGCACACATTCTACAAAGTCTTAGCACTTGGTTCCAGGAGCGCCAATTATAATTGACTTGTTGGTAGCATTGCAAAAAAAGAAAACGTAATATGTTTTTGCAGCATTGTGCGCTAAATAGATCCAAGTGAAGATTAACAAACCCTTGTCTCATAATGTTTATGGATAAGCTTTCCAAGGTTCAATATGACCGTTTCGCGTCAGACAAACAAAGATGATCGAGCAATCAAAGCGGATACCGATCCGCGGTGCGTGTGCTGCGAATATTTAGCAGCCTGCAATCCTTAGGAAGTAAAAACAGTGCGCAAATGCTTATCACGATAAAATCAGTTTATATAATTGTGTTTGTTTTCTTAGTGAGAATCTCCATAAGTTCTGGGTTGTCATTAGCTTTGTTAACATTTATCGAACGAATCATTCACGAATTATCACCGATACTTTAAAATAAGGCAGCGTCTCAATTAGTGAGGAACTATATTGATGAAGTTTAAAAGACGCTCATTTTCAAAGATACTACGTACTAAACAGAAAAGCCGACAACAGAATAATTTTATGCAGATTGTGCTCATCAACTCCCTTTCTGCATTCGTCCATCCAAATGATTGTTCGGACAAATTGCAAAGAAGTCACATATTTCGTTTTTGATGTCGTTCTGGTGGTTCGAACTTTATTTACTGCTTTCTTTTATTTTATTTCGTAGAATGAACAGTGAATGGTAAGGGTAGCACGCCCACTTTCAAACGAGCTAAAATGCGAAGGATCATTAGCACAAATGATTTTTGTTTCTAATGGAACATATAGTTAATTCTTGATCTCTACAAATTTTCACAAAGAAACGTTTTGTGCGCGTGAAGTTTATTAAAAGCGTGAATCATCGGTACTCGGCGTTAATGATGCGGCCCGAATGTTTCATAGCTGTAAACGATTTTATTGTTTGAGTGCAGCTATTAGTTGGAACGTGCCTGATCGCCTTGAAACTCAAACACGGATTTTTTACGCTAATGTTGCGTGGTATAAAAAATAACATACATATCTTGTTTTTTATACATAATAATTGGGGGTTGAGTGGATATTTATACAGCGTGTAGTTGGTCAGCCATTTCAAAGTCGCGACGAGTCACTCGCTGTAGATGAGCAAACTTAACCAGTGCAGTACAACCGCTAGCCTGGGGTCTTTAAGGCGCACCATGCAATAGTAATACACGACCGCACGCCGATACGAATCGTTCATGAAATAGCATTTAAGTACGTCACACACTAGAAAGTCGCAAAAATTATGAAAATTTGACGGTGGGAAAGGAATCGGGTGAAAGCTCGCTACCATCATGCGCTTACCTGATGTCACACAGTTAAGGTCGCCAAATAGTCTCTACTATAGTCAGTTACAGGCTAAGAAAAGATTTTGAGGGAATGAGGGCAGGGAAGGAGGAACCAGACGTAATGCTCGAAAATAGAGTAGAAAACCGCCTCCTCTCTTCAGCATTCGTCTGCTTCCTCCTCCCCAGCCAGAAAACTTTTCTTAACCCCTAACCGACTACAGTGGTGAAACATGTCATCTGCGCCTGTGCTACTTGAAGATTAACGAAAATGCATATTGATCGGGCAAGAATAAACCGACGTTGTTACTTCTAAATGAAGTAGTGGTATTATTTCTCACCTGTGCAAAAAATAGTAGCTGTCATCCTTTGCACAGTCACCGTCACCGTGCCCACAAAGAAAGCCAATGGAAAGGCGGATATTCATGCCGTTTATGATGTTGGGGGTGTTGACTCATCTATCGGTGCTGTTGACGATATGTGAAGAGCGCTCAAGCCACATAGATGTACAAACATTCCTATGTCTTGGCATTATGTTGGTGGCACTCTCGCTTTGTTACCACAAAAAGCGTCAGCTACAAGTGATAAGAGCGCGTTAATCCGCCGTCAGATGGCCAGACATAATAAAAGGAACTGCAGTCAGCACCTGCGCAAAGAAAGGGTTATTCCCCTGGTACACGGGCACCTTTAACCGCGATTAACTCAGCTTGAGCTGCTGTTACGCGGCACCGCAGTTACCGCACTATACATTCGGGCAGCTATTTTAGAAGAAGTGAAGAGCGCGCGTACACTGCTTTGATGAGTGCTCAAGATGCTTAAGCGCACTTTCGCCCATACCTTTGGCTGCAGAGCCGCAGAATGTTGTCCGCAAGTACTGTACGCAAAAAGTGCACTCTAAAAACTGTCACGCTGAACCTCACGCTAACTGCGAGTTTCAAGCGTGGAACCGACGTCAATACGACGGGAATGACGTTTTAAGCACCACGTGATCGAGAATAAGCGTTTGTTTTCTGTGTCCAAGCGTTAAAGCAGTCCGAGGAATCCCGCTCAGCCTTTTTTTTGGACGTGATCAACATGGTTGGCGTGACGACCGCAAAACACACGCTTAGATTTTCGGAGAAACGCGCGCGCCTCCATTCATCGTCACGCTAATATATATCCGAATGGGTTGACCCTCCTCAAGATCCACCTGCGCGTGCTTTTTTGTTAATTTTTTGTTAATGTGAGTTTTTTTTTTTTCTTTTCTTCTGGAAGCACAGAGGGCGCATGCGTCCTCTTTTTGGCGGGAAAAGCGAGAAAGCCGTTGTGCTGTTCCCGTTGCTCCCTGGCTCGCTCAGTCAGTTCCCGACACGCCTTGTTAGTGGCTGTGGCTGGTGGCTGGACCGGCTTGACTGACTGCGACTTGCGAGATTTAGCGGGAGACGGCTCGTGAGTTCGGGCACAGTGTGCCATGTTTACTGCACTTGACGTGCGTGGAGTGCCGCGGGGTCGCTGCAAACATAGCGAATGCGAGTGCCCCGAATTCATGCGGGACACGGGTCTGAATGCCCGCCAAGGAAAGGGCTTCCCATTTGGCTGGTGCCTTTACTGCGGCCATTCGCCAGCTATTCATGGAAGACTGCAATATTTGGGTAAGAACCCTGTTTTCGTTTGCCCCCCATTACTGTCTTAATTCGCTGTTTTTTTTCCCTTTTGTTGTGAAAGCTCAAGTATCAAGTAGCACAGTCTCCATCTTGTTGCTTTTCTTGAAGCGTTGTGCTTTTCAGCATAACTGCCACATCTATGAAACAGTTTTTGCTGCTCGTGATTGAGCGTGTAATTGAAACATGTTTATTCGGAAAGGTGAAGGAATGAACCGTGCATGTTGGGGCGTAGCTGAGGTAGTCGGGCGAGTTTGTTCTCGGCTGTACAGACTGCAGTACAGAGGTGAGCTTGTTATTCCAAGTGTTGCATTGCTGTCGCAAAAAACTTCAAAAGCATATTTTGCCTGAAGTCCCGCCTCTGCGTCGGTCTCCCGTGTTGAAAGTTTACGGTTCGGAATCGACGAACACCCAGAATATGGGTGAAGGAGAGAATGGGTACGTGTCAATGTGGCAAGGGAAAAAGAGTGGCAGCAAGAAAGAAGGGAAAGGGTGCACAACGTTGCATTGTAGGAGGAAAAGGGTCGCAGCGGTGAAGGAGACGCAAAAAATCGCAGTAAGATCAGAGGCAGCTGCTTGAATCTTTGCATGTTCCGGTGCTTGCAGGCATGTTTCATTTTGGCTTTGATCGGCCTCAACGCAATCGTTTCTTTGAGGTAAAGCTTTGCAGAAATATCGAGTTAGTTTGAGCGGCGTCGCCGTCGGCGTAACCGTAGCGCGTCGGCATGAAGCTTTTTTTGTGACGCTCGCCAAAAAATGCACTGATTTCAGCGGCGAGTAGAGCACTTTTGCAATAAAGAGAATACTTCAAGCACGCTCAAAGCGCCCTTAATGTTACACAGTTTTACGAACTAAGAACAGCCTGTTATGAGCGCTTCAGTTAGTGCAACGTGGACAATGGGAACGTTCAAGTGTTTATACTTAACTTTGTAATACTAAGCTTTTTAGGCCATAATGTCTTAATCTTATTGTTAACAGGTTGCACCGACGGATATTCTGGGACCCTGCATTGTGTGGGGCGAAACGAGACGGCTAATCTGCGTCAACGAACCACGAAACGAAATCGACCTGCAACCACACACGTCTCTCGAGAAAGCGCTGGTGCGATGCCTCTGTGTTTACTACTTAAAAAACGTAACATACCCAGCAGCATTTGGGCAGCCGCTTGGTTTTTGTACAGAGAGTAGTGAAACCAGCAAGCAGGTCTGAGGAAGCGTGGGCCCAGAAAAGGTTGCGTGATCTTCTTTCAAGATTGCACTTTTTGCTCGCACAAAGTTTTTTTTTTTTTTTTCGTACTTGTTTTTGAGGAAAGGTTGGAGGGGAGTTATGTACATCAAAATATTAATCGCTCTAGCAAGCGAATGAAAGGGCCGCCCTTAATAATGAAAAATCTATGATATGTAGAAAAAAATGGCAAGTGCCACGTGGTCGAATGCTTTAAAACTAAATCTAGTCATTACGCCAATTCAATTTTTGCTAGCAAATGTTGACTTTCGTAACGAAGTCAACACTTTGCTCATTGGAACTCGTTTAATATTTATGCCAGTTTGACCTTTGTTAGCGAAGTGTTGACATTGTTTAAACTGGTCGTGTTTCGCTACGAACCATTTTTAGAAGGAAAAACCTCCTTCTTATTCTGTGGTTAATTTCTTCTAGAAAATCACAGACTTGCCACAAAGCACAATTTTTCTTATATACCAATTGTTGTATGTTGTAGAAAACGAACCGCAAAGAAGTATGACACCACACAATTATCACTGCGTAGCTGCAAAACATATGGCAATGAATTATATATTGATATTTTCTAACATTTACTGAAAAAATATATCCTGATTCAAACCCGCTAAAAATGCAAAATATTGACATTAATTCATAGGTTTTTCAATATACTCATAGTTGTGGCAGTCCTTACCAGTTAGTGGGCGTTATACTTTTTTAACGGCTTATTCGTTCAAAAAAATAGATTTACAAATAAAGAGTTTAGCCCCGAAGCTGAAATTTCTTTGCCTTTTTCTATTTAGTTCCTTTTGGACTGTTCCTTCTTGTAACTGGAGCCTAACGAGATTTCTCTCTCTCTCTCTTTCTTTGTGTTTTAAACGCCAAAAATAAATTTCCTAAAAGCTTTATACAAGTTGCACAGCTGTGAACAGCTTGCAGCTACTTAGCGCAATGTACCAGGCGTAGCATGATTCACAACTGCCATTCGGATATGTGCGTAATTTTACATGAAGCAGCACGTTTATCTTTCTTGCACTACTCAATTCGCCTAAAGGAGTACTTAGAGAGATTTAGTAGATTGTTTTAGAGCTCCTATAACGATATACGATAACATTATGATGCATGGGGGCCCGTGTGTTCACACGCTGATTACGGCGTGCATTTTCTCCACTCTCAAATAATGACGCCTTCTAGGCGCGTGAAATGTGTGTCGTGGTTGAAACCTCTGGCCGCTGA
Organism: Ixodes scapularis; assembly: GCF_016920785.2. Classification (NCBI taxonomy): domain Eukaryota; kingdom Metazoa; phylum Arthropoda; class Arachnida; order Ixodida; family Ixodidae; genus Ixodes; species Ixodes scapularis. The sequence continues at coordinate 110,595,483 of NW_024609857.1, read as the reverse complement.
CATTTGGCTTTCTCGCATTTAGTATATCGTCCCAAAAATCTTAGTTATTGGGATGATAGACTAAATGCGAGAAAGCGGAATGCCCACGGCCAGAGGTCTCCACCGCAACGCGCATTTCACACGCCTAGTAGGCGCCATTATCTAAGCGTGGAGAAAACGCACGCCGTAATAAGCGTGTAAACACAAGGGAACACTCACGCCTGCCAAGCGTTATACCGTAGAACAGTTCACGCTTAGGGAGCGTGAATTCTAAGCGTTGAAAAACAGCACGCTTAGAACAAGCGTGTAAAAAATCGCTTTGCGTCACGCCTGCAGACGTTAAACATATGCGCAGTTCACGCTTAGGGAGCGTGAATTCTAAGCATTGAAAAACACCACGCTTAGAACAAGCGTGCAAAAAAACGCTTTGCGTCACGCTTGCTATGCGTGACAATTTTTAGAGTGTGGCTTGGCGTATCTGCAGTTAAGTGTGCCCGTGTAAAAAGGGCACTAGTAGCCGTCATTTTTGCACAGCCACTGTACGCCATTAGTTACAATGCAGGTAGAGCACATTTAAGATTTGCCCTAAGATACTGTAGTGACCCACGCTAGCGTGACTGAAAAAGAACTTCTTTTTTTTTTAATTTACATTTACCTTTCGCTCGGAGTGCTAGCATTACGTCGTTTGCTCACGCTCTGTCGAGCGCGTGATTGGAGAGTTCGATTCCCTATGCCGTAGTGGTCTGACGTTGCTACAAAACTAGTGACTCGGAATCCGAACAGCGTCGCTCATACATCGCGGACGCCGGCTCCATCGCGAACATGCACCGCGGCAAAGCCTCATGTGACGGTGACGCGACAGCAGCCTCCAGTTCCGCTCTCGCTAAAATTGAGCTTCGACCTCCAGCGTTCTAGCCCAAGATCCCCCAAGTTTGGTTCGCGCAGGTGGAGGCCCGTTTCCATCTGAGGCGGATCACTTGGCAATTGGCGCGCTATTACCAGGTCGTCGCATCTCTACCTGCAGAGGTCTCAGATCAACTGGACGACGTGCTCTCTTTGCCGCCATCTGAAAATGACCCGGCCAAACGCCACGAGAGAAATCTCTTGTGGGGAGGCCCAGGAAAAGGGCTCTCTGGCTGGGGGGCCTACAGGCCGAAGAGGACAACAAGAAATACGTCAATCAATGCAGCCGAAGGCGACGTTCAGCACCCTAACCATGGATGTGAGCAAGGCATCACGGTGAATCTAAAGAAGCGCTCTCATTTTCACTCTGGCGTCCTCTTTGAAGGCGAACTCACGAAAGACTCAAGCAAGCAAAACGGGGTGTGTGTGTTTGTACAGCCTATAATTTATTTGCCTAAACGGGCGACTGTCTCCCAGCTGTAGATGAGCAATTTATCCAGTGAAATACAACCCCTAGCCTGGGGTCTTTCACGTGCAACACGCAGTAGTGATACACGACCGCACGCCGGTACGATGCTCCTCCAGATCGAAATGGGCAGGGGTGTTGATGAACCCAGGATCCCTGGGTTCTGCAGCGCGATGTTTCGCTCCACATGCTCCGAGCTGGTGTGCGCTAGACCACTCGGCCACCGATACCCCTTCTCAAGCAAGTAAGCAAGTACAAGCAAGCGCAAGCAAGCGCAAGCTAGCAGAAGCAAACAAGCAGAAGCAAGCAAAAGCAAGCAAAAGCAAGCACAAGGAAACCAAGCTCCCAGAAAGCCTTTTTGAGCCAGGACTTGTCAATGTGCGCACGCGCTTTCCTAAGGAAAGAAGGTTTAAAGAAAAGCTCGACCTCGCCCTACGTCGGACTTTTTTAAAGTTATCAGCCTTATGGCGAAAACCATGACTCTGGACTTACACAGTTGAACGGAAGTCGCTGCCATAAACCGTGTCAAGCCAGCCTTCTTGAATGACGCTCCCCTATCTTCTTCTCTTCAGCAAGGAGTCGCCGTCACGTCAATCAATTCGCCACCCACCACAAAGTGTGTCTCGTAGATCACGTGACTCGGTGTTTGCAAAAACTAGCAACACCTCTCTCTACTTCGCTCCATGTGGCTAGAGGGCAGCCCCGCGCTAGCGTGACTGAAAAAGATCTCTTTATTTCGTTTACTTTTTTACGTTCATTTTTTTGCTCAAATTGCGAGCACCATGTCGCGTTCTCACGCTCTGTTGAACGCGTGATTAAAGAGTTCGATCTTCGATGCGGTGGTGGTCTGAAGTTCGTACATATACCAGAAAGTTTAATTGCGGTACATCAAATATGATGAATTTATTCGCTCCAGTTCACGTCCTTTCAAATCTTGACTCCTAAACATTTACACATGTTTACTTCAACCAACGAAGACCCGTCGAATTTTTGTTTTACTTGTTATTCGGACTAATCCTCTTTTTTACGTATTAATTATCATTTTCCATTTTACTCCTCGGTCCTGAATAGACTTAAGGTACGCTTAATTTACATTGGCCACCACCAGTTTCAATCCTTGTGTAAATCAAACGATCATCAGTGAATAATCTCACTATATTATCAGGACTGACTTCAGCAGCAATTTACTTAATATATATTAAAAATAAAACTGAACCTAAAACTGACCCTTGTGTGACGCCAGAGGATACCGCTGATCCGCCCGAAAAGACACCGTTAATCTCTACAAACTGTACACGATAAGATAATAATGCTCGGATCCACAATAATATGCTATGATTCACCCTGAGGAAAATACATTTTGAATTAATTTATTGTGAGGCAGTATATCAGACGGTTTGGATAGGTCAAGTCATACCACATAAATCTGACCTTGCACGTTGGAAGAAGCAGCGAAATCGCCAAATGTTTCAATCAGTTGTGTGACTGTCGATAGGTTTTGGCGAAACCCATGTTGATTAGAATAAAAACTTTTGCATGACTAAAAAAAGTGTCTAGCGCTTAAAATACAATATTCTGAACAAAAAAAAAAAAAGTAAACAATGTGAACGTTAAAGATACGGGACTATAGTTTAAAAATTTTGTTTACTTTTTTTTGTTCAGAATATTGTATCTTAAGCGCTAGACACTTTTTTTAGCCATGCAAAAGTTTTTATTCTAATCAACATGGGTTTCGCCAAAACCTATCGACAGTCACACAACTGATTGAAACATTTTGAACTCTGCGAAGTTTATAATAATCGATAGTATTTCTTCAGATTGTTCTTCCCCGATTCGGTGCACCGGTTCAAATAAATTCACCGTCAAGCCCAAGCGATCCTGAAACCTTCGCTGCAACTACTTTCGTTGTTATTTTTTTTATTTCTTTACATTTCCCGTTGCGATGCTATAAGTCTCGCAGTTCCTCCAGTTGCGACCAAATGATTCCGTCCAAACTTTAAACGGTGCTACGATACGATGGATAATTACCATTACTCTTTTTCGCCAAGGCCTCGGGTTGGCTTATTGTGTTTGTAAGTTAATTCATTCCGTTATTAAAACTCGATTAATCTTTTATTTAACGTCCTCGCTTATTTGTTCCTGGTTTTCTAGCATTTCCACCATATTTTTTTTTCAGTTCTTGTCTCTCGATTGGGGTTTATGTTATCGTCACCCGATAGGATTAGTAACATAATTTCCCAGGATTGCAAAACACAATTCTGAAACATTTGGGGTCCCGGCAGAATAAAAAAGCATCGGTAGTCACTTCTACAGTTGCAGTGGTTTTGGGCACTAACCTTAATTGTGAAGAACAGAGGCACTTCTACCTGACGGGATTCCTGGCTCCTTGTTCGCTAGGTGGTATAGGGTCAGGACTCCCGGTTTTGCGGAGTGCTCATTCAACTCCTCTTACAAACGTAAGGACTGTTCTACCGTTCCCCTGCTCCGTGACGTTAGCCCTGCAATCCGACATTTCAGCGATAACGTCCTGGTGCGAGTCAAAATAGATGATGCTGCATTACAGTTTCGAACGTTATTTACACGCGCCATATAAAATGGCTTGAGCTCCTGTTTGGCTTCCTACTCATTCGTGTATTCATTACTCTAGTTGTAACTCGTGTGAGGCGCGGTTACAAATGCCATTTTTGCCCTTTGTTCGACTACAATCCCTGCGATTCCTCGGTCTCATTTTCCAGACTTTTTGTTTCCCAACTTTGCGTGTTTTGCTCTTTACAATGCCGAGGTATTGATTATTGTCGTATTCTACAGTTTCTGCAAAGTGCTGATGATCTCGGCAGTAAATATTGGGACGAATAATGTTTATATTTTACAACGAATATCATGGTACGCAATTTTTAAAGTTTTAACAAACATCCAAAAACGTTTTTATAAGGATGAGGTATATTATTTATATAAGACAAGTGTTAGGCAAGTTCCTTACTCTATTTTAGTAAACTCCTACATAAACTCGGTAGTAATACATGAAATTAAGTGCTTGTTGGTGACGTTATGTATTTCCTAATTTTGTGCCTCCCTAATTTAAATTTTCATAGTAATTACATTTTATATCTTACAAAAAATGAACCAAAACTGGAATGTTACTTGCTCCTCAATTCTTGTTTTACGAATTATATTGTACTGTTCAGTTTCAAGATGATGATTCAAGAGGATGCAGTAACAGAGATTCACCCAGTCCATTAGTCTACGTAAGTTATCATCATTATTTATATAAAAAAACTAGTTACATTAAGGGAACAATAGCTCTTGTATTACACACTACTGACGCGTTAATACGCTACCTATGATAGGTAATCTATTATTAGCTTACCATGCCGCCTCACAAAACGAAAACATTTCCTCGCAGCATCCAAATACTAAAAGACATTTTATTCCCGTCCAGTCCTTTAACAGTGAAACACCTTGGCGATTACTTTTCCTGGACGGAGTTAAAGTTACCTTCCACATAGACATCGATAATAAGTTTCCTTATCCCCGGAAGTATCTCACTTCATGCTTTGGCCGAGAGAAAAGCCGCGCCTACCAGCTCTCTGAAACAGGACACGAGCTCGTTATAAAGCTATATAGTAAGCAGGCGAGCTGGTTTAGGTTGCGTAGTGTTAAGACCGGAGACGAACAGAACGATCAGTTATGGGACGTGCGCAGTTGTCCGGATGTGGGTGCGAAGAGGACGTATATAAGCGATGTTTTCAGTAAAAGTTGTTTGCTGAGTTTGAGACGTGTGTCTTGTCTCCATTCTTTCCGTTCGTCTCCGGTCTTAACGATGTGCAACGAGAACTGGCGCTGGTCTTTAGCAAGAACAAGCAAGTAGAGGACTGAGTAGGAATTGAATGTTTTCGTTGAAAAGGACACTCGCTCCACTAAAAAAAATACTTGGAAAATAGAAAATGGATTATTGAAACGTGTCGAGCCAGCGGACAGTACGTTGTAAGCAAAGGCACTCACCCAAGCATGTAAGTTTGTAAAAAAACATTTTGGATACAAATATGGTTGACACTAAAGATTCAGGGGACTCTTGTTGATTTCGCTCTTTTACGAGTAACAGGCGAGAGCCGGCAATCAAGCTGTCACTGAACATGAAGCGAGAAAATAAGATAGAAAGGGAAATGAATTGAAACAAAGAGTGGGCTGAGAACTCCACAGCAAACTTCGCACGTAGGATTGATGAGGACGGCAGACGTCGTGCAGAATTCCTAATGCGCTCTTCGTGCTTCAGTGAGAAAGTTTAGAAGAACCTAATTGAGACTCAAATTAAAAATGACATTTCGTTTTTTCTTAGTTCCTGATTCAAAAACATTTATGTCTGCGTGATTCTTCCATCGATCACAAATATCCTTTGTAATACTTTTATTTGCATAGAGTAATTTGTTTACTGTTGTTTTCCGTCACGATTGTAACATGGACATAACTTGCGGTATTAAAAAGAACGCCCAACAAACAAAAATGTATTTTGGGACAATTGCCGTAGTTAGTGGGGGTAGCTCATTGGGAGGAATATAGCACTGAGCTTAACTGTTATGTGTCATTCTCTAGTGTAAGAATAAGGATAGAAAAATAATTTTGAATTCTAGCTTTTTATATAATGTAAGAACTCGATGCATCAACGAGGCGTGCAGAAAAACATGCCCACCGCGCCACTATTTCGAACAGTCCGAGAATATGTTGTGGTTGGTCAGTTCCTAATCCCACCACCTCAAAATTAAGTTATTAGAAAGGTAGGTTGTAAGTTGTGCACTGAGAAAGTGTTTTTTATGGTTTTCTATCTATAAGCTCTCGATAAAGTGGAAAGTACTCGTAGCGCATTTGGTCAATTTGCACCAATAAAATCAGTTACAATATTTAAACGGTATTTTCACGGACATGATAATGCGCGACGCCATTTATTACTTCCGCGATATCTGTCGCTCTGTATAAATTACAATAAAATCCTTGATAGGCATATGAGGAACCACGCAGGATCATTTTGTATGGGAAGTCATAAAAGGCTTGAACATGGTTAAATATCGCGCACAGAGTCGATGACAAACGAGGAAGGAACACAGAACACAAACAGGTGCGCACTCAGAACTCTGGTATTTTAAGTGAAGAAAAGGAAGACAAAGCACGAAGCACGACTGTGTCTCCTTTTGTGTCCGTTGTCCTCTCGCACTTTTTAATCATTATGAATCACCAACTCGTCCAAATTTCTACCCTCGACGAAGCACAATTTTTTTGCAGGATACAACGGCACCAGGGGGTAAACTGTTCAATCGCACTCAAATGTTCGGAAGAAGGCAGCTTTTTTTTCGCTCAAAGCTACCGCCGGCTGACTAACGTAGCGATCGGCCAGGCTAAAGATGGTAAACACCTCGAGCGGTTTTTTTTTTAAGCGGCCAATGATTGATGTTTTTTCTAAAGATTGTGTGCACGTACAGGTCTTAAGGCTGGTTCACACAGACCTGTTTTCTTACGTTACGGAGAGTCACAGGGAAATCTGTGCTTCGTGCTAAGCGTGGCTACCAATTTAAGGGGATAGCCTGGCACGCGACATACGAGACACGAATGTTTCGGTGACTTAGACCTAACGTAAGAAAACGGAGCTGTGTGAAAAGTTGAACCTAGAGCCACTAGTTCAAACTTGGACGTAGTTCAACTACTCTACTCAAACTACTGTAGTTTAACTACTTTTCCGAGTAACTTGGTAACTTTCAATTACAACTTTATTTGGGTAATTAGTAGTTTAATTTAACTACGTTTTTCAGGTAACTTCTACTCAAATTACTAACTACTTTCGAAACCTAATCCCCTTTTTTTTTCATCGCAAAAGTTTGAGCGCAGAAATAAATAAGACGCTGGCAGTTTCAGTGGTATTCACGAACAAGGGGCCCCTCACACTCCGTTCCCACGTTCGGCAGCCGTAGAAACTGCATCACAAGCGTCTTGGGCCAAGGTGGTGACAAGCAGCCAAAACATAACGCCGGCGCGCACGAACGCAGAGAGCCTTGGTCGGGTATTGACCTAATCCGGTAATGCACGCAGGCGCCGCGCCTCTAGCTGCAACCGTGAAAGACGGGGACACTCCGAGGGTTGTTGTTCTTTTCATGTTGTGTGCCTTTAGTGAGTTCTGACTCAAGTGGTAGGTTCCACGGTAGACGCCACTGGAATGACCTCGCAGCTGGGCGCCTGTTCCCATGGTCGCCTCGTCGTCAGTGCACACTCCCTTGCAAAGCCGGACTCCTCCGTGCACAAACGTAGACACGGATAATCCGTTCGTGGGAGCACGTTCCCGCTTTCAGCTGCAACTGTACGAGCGCCGATGCTTGTTCACGTAATCCTTCCCGTCCTTCCGACCTTCCACGCTAGGGAGACCTCCTCTTTGTTAAAAACGTTTTACTTGTCAGGCGTGTCATGCGCGTCAGGATACCGTAGTCGCCGGGGAGGATTTCGAGTTACTTTTGGGAGATCCTTTTGTTAGACCCAACGTCAACGGCAAAAAGCAATTTTTTTTTCAGTGGCGTAGCTATAACACTACAACGAGACGTGCAGTCGTCCGGATGATCTCATCGTCATGGCGCGAGACTTGATTCCTTGACGGTCAGGTGCACTCGCTCGGCGAAATCTTCGAACGTCGTGAGAATAAAGAGGGGCCAGTCATAACAATCTCGACTTGCCGAAGAAAAAGAAACAAAAAAGAGGAGAGTTTGTTATAAAAGACCCTCAGCCGAGGCAAGCCTCACATGTTTCGCCATGGACACCAAAGATGCCGACACTCGCTTACCCGACCCCGCACAGCCTGCTATTGAACGCTGCCTTTGTATCCACCGACACGGTGGAACGTCTTTTTAGCTTGACTGAGAACGTCATTAGAAGGAAAAGGGGAAAACTCTCCGTTAACTACTTTGAAAGACAATTGCTTCTGCGAGCGAATAAACGATTGTGGAAGTCATAAAATTACTGCATTTATTTCAGGCTCGCAGGGTTTTTCACTGATGAAAACTGCTGTTCATTTTGCTGCCACAAAATATAAAAAGTAACTTCGAAAGTAACTTCAAAGTAACTCGCTACTTTTTTACAGTAGTTAGTAGCTTACTCAATTACTATTACAAATGCGTAATTTCTACTCTACTCCAACTACTTTTAACGTCGATACTCAGTAACTTAACTTAACTACCTTTTTTGAGTAATTTGTACATGTCTGCACTAGTTGAACCGAGCTCAACTCCTTACGTTACGTTAATACGAGCCTTGTGTCCTTGGTTGCTTGTCACCGAAACATTCGTGTCTCGAATGTCGCGTCCCAGGCTATCCCCTTGAATTTTTAGCCACGCTTAATACGAAGCACAGATTTTCCGGTGACTTTCCGTAACGTAACGTAAGAAGACGTGTGTGTGTGCGAATCAGCCTTTACAGTGCACCGAAAGGTGACCACCTACAGTGGATGTTAAAGAAAGTTTGCGCTCCCGTAGCCGGCCTTTCTTAAACATCTACTGCAGGAAGTCACCTTTCGGTGCACTGTAAGGCCTGTAGGTGCACACCATATTTTGAAAAAAACATCAATCATTTCCCGCTTTAAAGAAAAACAAACGCGCGAGGTGCTCGAGGCGTTCACCATCTTGAGCATGGCCAATCGCTGCGTTAGTCAGCCGTCGGTAGCTTTAAGCGAAAAATATGTTGCCTTCTTGCGAACATTTCACTGCGACTGAACAGTTTACCCCCTGGTGCCGTTGTCCCCTGTAAAAAATGTGCTTCCTCTTTCTTTTCTTCACTTAATATACCAGAGTTGTGAGTGCGCGCCTGTCTGTGTTCTATGTTCCTTCCTCGTTTGTGCTCGTCTCTTTGTGCGCGAGTTTTTACCATGTTCAAGGTTTACCAACTCGCCCAGCTTACAACTCTTCATAAAAGGCTGGAGCACAAGCAGGTAGGTCTCTACCACTCAGCCAATTGTTTCTTTCAGCGGACTGCAGGTTGTAAAGTTTATCAAACGAAAGTTGATCAGTCCATTTGTCTTTGCTCATGACCAGAGGTACCTTAACCCCTTAGTACTTTTCGTATCTCTATTCGCGTCTTTGTGTCGACCTCACATTGTCAATACTCAAACAAAACAAAAAAACAAAAAAACGCGAACACGTTAACGACTTGGCGATAAGGCCGCTGAAACGGCACTTGCGTAATTACTACAGCGATACAGGCATAAACGCGCCTCTTACCTCTGATGTAATGTTTGGAGAGTATGCGAATTAAATCAAAATTGATCAAACCAACCCACGGTGTCACTGACTGGAATTTGCTGATATAATTCGTAATGTGTGTGCCTTTCATGAAATCAGAACTGGGTCGAGGTTGGGGCTAGTTGCGTATTCTTGCGGCGACGGCCCAAATGCAATAACCCATTCGCCGCCTTTATTTTTAATCGGAAATAAGGGCTGCAGATTGGCGTTCGAGAGATAGATCGGCTCACGTAGTGTAGAAAGGTTGTGACGGTTTCGGCAGTCTGCCGCGGTGTGCATGAGTTGGGGATCGAGCGTCCGCTCTCGGACTAGGCATACATTATTTATTCTATTGTTAAAATTTGCCGAGTGGCTCATGCGTCTGTCTGAGATATATTTATTTTCTCATGTGCAACAAAAACATTCCGCGTTGGATGAATTCTCTTTTAGGGACAGTCTCGTTTTAGTGTTGAATTTCGTTGAAGACATAAAGAAGCGGTCATAAAAAAGAGGTGTTCGGAGAGAAAAATATATTAATAATTCAAGGCAGGTCTTTGAAGTTCTTATGTGGGCTCATCTCTGAACATTTGAAAAAGGCGGTGTATTAGATTAAGATAAAAGAAAAATGAAGAAGAACGGGGAGGCATATATGATTTGTTTCGTCTTGGGCCTTGGGTGGGGGGGGGGGGGGGGGGGGGTGACTAGAGATCTCTTCCTAAAGGCATGGGAAGAAGAGACATGGTGGTTTGTGATTTTGTTACAACCAATATTATGCGCTAACAGCCCTGGACGCAAGGGGCGATAGCTTCAGAAAGATTAGGTTGTGTGTTCTTTCGTGTGTTTTACATGAGTGAATACTTGGATGTTTTCCGCGCAAGCAATAAAACAAGATTGGTTACACCTACGCTTCATGGCACACACTGTATTACTAGTCTGTACTTAAAAAATACTGATAAGATTGTCATAATATCGACAGAAATGCGTTTTCTTCTGGAATGAAATGCTCAAATTCTGTGGTGGTGCTTCTTTCGTGCTATTCAGTGCCAGCTCGTTGACTATAGGTCATTGCCTATGTCTCGTCATTTAAGGAGTAGTTTTACCTGCTTACTATCCAAAGAGAGTCCATCCACGAATATCAACGCACCCATGTGTCTTGACAAATATTAGGTGTTTTCTTGAAAAAAAATGAAACATCACAAAACGTTTAAGTTAAGTCCCAGAAACTCTGTTGCCTAGGTTCAGACCTGCTATAAACTAAATACGCAAGGAGATCATTCTGAACAATTATATTCAGTCCAGCTTTGACGAGTTAGAAGACGACTGATAAAAAAACGATTTCAATTATGTTTTCCTTCAAATAACATAACAGCAGCTAACGTAGACAAAAATGAGTGAGCAACGAAGTCAAGATATAATTGATCGGCTTTCGGGTGAACACCGTAAGTTACTTTTATAGTAATTTGTTTTTCCACAAATCTCCACTTCATAAAGTGGGGAAAGTTCGAGAAATTAGAAGTAGCATTAAGTATAGATATCTTACAAAACTTTAGCGCATATTCAATTAGTTTAGAGCAGTGACATGTGATTCGCATACTAAATGGTTCTTAAAGCGGTATTCACGCTTTAGGAAATGCTTAAATTTATCAACGGCTTGCGGCCGTAAATTTTATTAGTGGAGACGCAATTCACGTCCCGCCATGGTGGCTATGCTTGAACTCATTAAGCGGAATGGGATGTTAAAGAATTCCTCGCCTGGCCTTTGACCGGACGGCGACCAGTGAGATTGACTGCCCAGTCTATTGTGCGCCTTCAGAGGGACGGAACAGCGCGCTTCTGTAACGAGAAGATCTAGTTTTATCAACAATAGGAAGCGTTTCAACGCTTAGTAGTAAATTTAAGACTATACTAACAATTTTATTCCGACGTCTGCGCGTCATGTAAGCTGAATTTGTTGTAGTTTCGTTTAATATATTAAATGCCGTATATAAAATTCGGAAATTGTATGGTGAAAATGAAGATGTTTATGTTATGCGTATTTATTTATGCCCCCCCAAAAGCCCAATGACTTCTCGGGGGTGCATCACAACACAAACCAACAAAAAAGGCACGCACACACACTTTAAATACTCTAGCACTATACACAGACAATCTTACATTGAAAAGAAAAAAAAGGATATCACATATCCAACTCTAGTTCTGACATACGAAGTCTTTTAAAACAGTATAAAGGTGTGAACATGCCAATCGTCAATTGAAGGTGACAAAATAGGTGAAAGTAAGACTTTCGTTCGGGTGACAGGCGAAAGCTGAGAACCCCACAAACATCAAAGAGTTCGATGACCTCAAAAAGCAAGTAGACAAAGAAACGCTTACAATGGCTAATAAACTTGCACATGACAGTTTGCCAATTAGGAGTTTGTTCAAAAATAACAAATTATGCAGGTATATGCATGCCCATTTTACTCAGCAGTCAGTTATAGTTATAATAATACCTCTTTCTGAAATATCGGTCATGTATTAAACGAATAAGCGCTAGAGTTACAAGGATTTCATTATCTTAATATGTTAGATGATTACATAAACTTTTATTTAAATATGAAAATATCCAAAGATGGGTGGGGCCTGCAGTCCAGGCCTCCAGTGCTGGCTGCTGCTGCCTTGGCCCGCTCAAAGTTAGGGTAGAAGGGTAAAAGGTATAATGTTGGAAAACATTTCGTGTTTTTATTGGGAACTCCGTTTTTGTACGGGTCGCATGTTTGTATTCACACATTTTATTGTCAAATACTTTTTGTCAAAGCCTCACGAAAGCTTATTGTTTTGATCACATTCCCAAATTGATTGAACGCCCCAATCTTCGAAGCTAAAGGTGCCATCTACAAATAGTAAACCTCATGCGTCGCAAGCAAATGAAATATTCCGCGGACACATACAATAAGCCTACGGGTTAAACAATTCTAAAATTAACAAACAAGCGCGGCGTATATTAATCACTTGAAGCAAGAAATAGACATCAAATCACGTTAGAGCACTGTTGATGAGGCAATAAAAGTGGCACATTGCAGAGAAGCTTCCAAAATGTCTATTTTAGTGCAAGCAAACGACAATCGTTTCAGTCCTTATAATACTCGCCTTTCATATTAGTAATTTCAGCCTGAATTGTACCTAGGTGCTCGAACAGTCGTTTCACGTAATATGGCCTACAAGGAGAATCTAGCAATAATTGGGCTATAGCTGCTTAACCCCAAATGTACACCCCCCTTCCCCCGCCCTCTGGCTTGAATGCCACCTAGTTAAAGAAAGATAGGCCTATATTGAGTTAACTTTGAACTTGAGAATAAGAAATCATGTTTTTCACGGTACTGCTTAATTTTAATTCAAATTAAGGTCTCCCAAAAAAATAGACGTTCAAAAATGGTATTTTTGATATCTTCACGTGTGCTGCATTGGAGCGAGAATGTGCAAACTCGTACTGCCGCATTTACGAGGTTTGACTATCACTGATAGCCTTAAAAAAAAAGAAAAAAAAAAGCTTGGAATGAAAAAATACATTTTTTTCTAAAGGACAGGTCTATAAAAAATATTTACCCGGAAAATATGTTTTTCCCAGCAATATTTACGCCGCTAGACGCACTTTAGATTTAGAATGTGGAGGCCTCAGCCTGCCAAGACCCGCCCCGTGCTTACACGGTGCTCACATCTCTATTTCGCAATTCGTTCGAGAGATGATTGACGTGTGAAAGGTTTGTTGTAAATTAGTATCTCCGTGCTGTAATAGCAGATTAGTCAAAGGTTCGTTATGTTTCAGAAACATATAATTAAGATAGAGTCATTACTGTTTGCAAATATATAGACTCAGACTGATTCTTCCTGTTTGAATTGAAACGTTAACAAACATGGCTGCCAGCGTCTGAAGAGTGCTCAACGAGCGTAGTTGGTCGATTCTTATGAGATCAAGTCCTTTCCAGTTCGCATAGGTGTTTAGAGGAAGATCTCCTCAACCGACGTAGTTTGCAGCGAACACCTGTCGCACGTACGCACTTCGGAAGCGTTGTATGGGTGCTTGTTTTCGTAGCGGGACTGGCCGAAGCTTAGCGTTTCAGGTCAACTATTTTGCTCTAGTTGGCTTAATTTGTTCGGTTGTGCATTTTGACGGTGAATGAACGTGTCGGTCCGTGTAGAAGCAGCCCAGCTTCTCTGAAAATTGTGCAACCGTCGTGATTGCGACAATGGTGTCTGTACTCACAGGTAACCTATACAGGTAAGAATTTACGAGTCGTTTGGCTGGAGGCAATCGGGCGTCCGGCTTGCATCAAGTTTGTTCAAGTATACGCTCCCGTTATTCCGATTTGAAAGGCAAGTAGCTCTCAAGGTTTGCTGTGTACCTGGTCTGCCAAAGCGAACATTTTTAGGTCGCACTCTAATTGTGCGTCATTACACGCACCCACCAACCACCAATTAGAACAAAAAATCTGGAAAAACTGCATATTCTTTTTTGTTGATTTTGTTTAGTTCTCCCAGTCGCTTTATACCGCACATCCACAAACGCTGACAGACACTTGTATTGGAGCGTCGTTGCTCGTGCATGATGTAACACTAGAACGTCGCTTTCATGGTCGCTTCTTGCGAGTATCGCAAAAGTTTCTAGATGGGGCGGAACACGCCGAGAAACTGAGGGAGAGGAGGAGACGAGAGGATGCGGGGGCGTCAGAATGTCAAGTTCTGGTTGGAATAATTAGTGTGTAGATGGAAAACCAGCTATATTTGTATCCGCTGCACTCGTCGTACGCGTCTGGCTCTTGCATTAGAATATGTTCGACGAGTGCAGTGGAAACAAAGTCAGTTAGCTTTATGTCTACCCACTAATTATTCCAATTAGAACGCGGTGTTCTGATGTCCCCGGGCACTGTCATCTCTTTCTTTCCCTCAGTTACTCCGCGCATAGCAGACGGACGAAGGCAAAAAGTGGTCGCGGACGCGCAGCTTTTATGTCCGCGTCTTACGGGCACTGCAGACCACGATAGACGGTGGTGGAATAGCAGGCGATGCCGAAGGTTGCCGCTCATCCGCTCGCACGACTAGCAGACGGTGTCCGACGCCAAACTAGACGCACCGGATGTCGCGAAAGGGGGGCACAAGGCTTGCGTGACAAGGTTAGGAGTGTTCGGTTGAGCAGCCAAGCCAATCCAGAAATGGCCACTGATCTGTGCCATGCCCGGCGTTTCTGAAGCTGTCGGCGACTGTCGCGCCGTTTTTAAGTTGGTGTTTCATTTGCGCAGTCGTGAGTTGAACGAAGTGTCTGCGACAAAGGAGCGATGGGGAGAAAACGTATCGACGATCCTCAACTTAACAGGCGCAAGCGGGTGGTTATCTAGTCAGGTGTAGTGAGTAAAAGTTAATCTAAAGTTGGGTGACGGTCGCGTTAGACCAAAATGAAGAGGAAAATCGCGGAGTCAAGTTCCCTTGTCGACTGGGCTAACTTCGGTGTAAGCCGCTTTGAAAAAAAAAAAAAGAATAGTGACAGCGCTGCCATTAGGGTATACTGACAAGCAAAATTCGACATATTTTTTTTAGCCATAGTTGCGTGACTTCATTTTCGATAACTTGTAGCTATCAAACTACATCTCGCGTGGCTGACATGGCGCTCAGCCGCCATGTTGTGCACAGTTGTTATTCACGTTGTTAATCGCACGGGGAAACAACGCCCTAAGCTATTCTACTAAATGGGCTTAGTCAGCGGTAATACGGGCAGAAATCGTGGGAGAGGAGCAGGAGGAATTGTGAGTGCGCAGACACTTCAAAGCACCGAGCTCTGGTTGGAATGATTCGTGGGCAGAGTCGAAGATAGCTATCCTTGTCTCTATTCAGTTTTTGAACGCGTTCGAAGGCGGACGCCGAACGCCGGACGGCGGCATTCGGCGTTCGAACGCGTCCAGAGACTTATAGAGACAAAGGCATCAAGCTTTGCCTCTAGCCACTAATCATTCCAACCAGAGCTCGCTGTTCCTACGTCCCGCGTGAGTGGTCAGCTCCTCCTCTCTCTCAATATCTACCCCGATTACAGCCCGCCCAGTAATAATGTAAATCGATGACATAATTCGTCAATGAATAAAGATACGCTACCCGAACCTGGTAGCGAATACGTCTACTAAACATTTCGCTTAGCTTATGCTTCGCACTCTATTGACGATCGCCGTTATTGACATGCACTTTTAGTACATCACATCTTTGGTGTAATCTGGAATGTGCCAATTAGTAAATAATTAAGCTCTAAATTGTTTTATACTATGATTGAGATTTTTCACTCGATGGTATCTGTACACTTGCTCTCACAGAGACTGTAATCGCGAGAAGGGGAAACTATGCCCGCCAATATTTCTACACAATCTTGAGCTTGCCGTCGCGAGACGGTACGGTACCGTGATATTTATCTCCATCCGTACAATCTCAGAATAAAGTGAAAGGGCCGGGTTCCTGCTTTTCTGTTCTTTTCTGGCCAGCGTAAAGACTGCCATAAACCCTGGTTCTTCATTCTGGTGAAGTAACGGAAAGGAAAATAAAGCCTCGTTAAATAGCGGAAACTGATGATTCGACTCGCCTCGCAGGTTTTTATGGGGCATCCGAAAGCCACGAAAATGCTCGAATAGAACCCTTGTCCACATTGCTTCTGAGCCAGGCAGGGAAGTTAACGCGAAGCCCTGTGTGTTTAAATTAGGACGGCGCCTTTGCGTTTGGTATATAAATGGGCTCTGAAGAAGATTGAAACATATTAGTCTCGGGATTCCTGCAGTCTTTGGCCTAACGCGCCGGTACCGCACTTTGACGTTATTAAACTTTATTAGACAGCACGCACCCCGTCGGCGCGGTATAGATTAAACTCCGCTAATTAATTTGTTAGAATTAGTGCCGTCGTTCGGTGCCCCCGTGCTTAAAATTTGCAACTGAACGTTCGTAATGACACCAGTGTTTTCCCGACACTGCGCAAAGATACGGGAGCAAAGTAACGCGTAATCACGTAAACTATGTAAAGTTTAAAGTGTTCCTGTAATCTCTCTGCTCTACTGATGTATAGAGAAATCCAGTAAAATTGATTTTCTGGCGCACGCCGCTGATTAACTTTGTGCTCACGCTCAGCGTGCACATACTCTTGTTAGGAGTGCTTTGTGCGTGTTTGGAAAGGAGAGCCTTCGAAAGAGCGATCTAGACGTTTAATATAAGGATGTTTTGATATATAGTAGATACCAATAATTTTTTAAGGAGTATACCAGGTGATAATTCCTAATTTTCTGCTTCACTGCGTGTAACCTGCTCATATATCAAATGTTTTCAACGAGTCACTCCTTCGGCCGTCCGCCGTTCTTCCTGCTTGAGCCTTGCATGATGATATGAATGACGAATCGTAAGACGTTTCTTTTATTCAAGAAGGAGCATATTAATCTTTTGTAGTCACTGACAACGTCAGAAACGCAGTCTGTAGCATTTTGTGGTCAGCCACCAGGCTTCCGGGTTGGTTCTTTTGCGTTCTTATCATGAAAGGACTGAATATCATTGGATAAAAAAAACAATCACGCAATGCTTGAGTCTCCCCACGCCCTCCGCTTTTTTAAGCTCTCGGTGAATATTATTGCATTCTTTTCTACTGGAAAACACGAAAGAACACGTATGAAATAAAAAAAAATGAGAAGCTAAATTATGCCAATCAGGCAAAATATCAGTGTGTGATCAATTCCGGATCTAAGTATGATTACATTTTGTTGACTAACAATAAAAGCCAATCAATCTTTTTGAAAAAAACATTCTCGATTTCTTTTCTTTTTTTACGTTTATCTGCTAAGCGTGAACCATCAGATACCAGTGTTATTATTTTGTCGTGAGCTCCCTGGCTCTCCTTGTGGGGTGTGGCAACATAACCCACGTGTTTCTTTTTTTTTTTTTTCCGTTGAGATAGCTTTCTTGGAAGGCTGGTAGATGCTGAACTTTTTTCCTTTTGTTTATCATACCACCGAGATTATGCATACAGCACGCACGTCCTCAGGAAAGCAAAATAATCTGCACGGCGAAAGGTACGGCAACCCACTGCAAGGATTCAGGATGGGATTCTTTGTGATCGATACGGCAGGGAATCGAGCAATTTTAAAATCCTCGCAATCCACCTATCTGAATGAGCCGGCGGAATTTTTTCGTACGCTTACTTCTTAATTTTTGAATTTACAGTTTAATACTGACATGCACCAGTAAGTAGGGCTATATATGCTTATTTTTTCTTGCCACGTCAAGACCAGATATGGTAATATATGTATATATACAACTGGAGCACACTTCAAGGTGCAATTATAATACAGATGCATGCTCCGGTTGTAAAATAAAATAAATTATAAAAACTAGTTAACGTGCTTGGGACATTTTGATTACGCTATGCTGAATCATACAGCATAAACATATTCTGTAGAAAATAGATGTCGGTATTTTACTTCTATAGAATGAAATAAAAATTAATCTCAAAATGCTGTGGAATTCCGGCATTGCCTAAGTAGGGACACTGGTAAATAGATAACACTTCACAACTATTTTTCAACACAATTTGTTGTGCTAACTTTATATTCAAATATTAGTGATTGAAACTCGAGTAAATTTCTAGCTTTTTGAGCAATTAGATTCTGGAAGACGCTACACGAAAGTTTTGTTTTTGCTCGAAGGCCCACCGTCTGCTTTTTATACGAGATAATAAAGTTCGCAGTTTAATTATACAATCTTCGTGTCATTCACGTCAGTATGAAGTATGCTTTGTATGTCGGAAATTTTTTAAATGAGATGGATGTAATATTTTAAATGCTCCATCCTGGCAAAGTTCCGCCGGTTAGTATCGCTTTTAAGTAAGGTTTTGTGCTTTCGTTATGTACCGAAAAAACACGAAAAGTAAGCACGGAGCCGTTTTTCTTGAAATCGAGGGCACTGAAAAATCCTATATTAGAATTTTTCTTGAATGAGACAAATCTAATTTTTACGAAGAAATGTTATTAACAAGCTTCCTCTTGTGTTGACCGAGCACGCGGCCAAAAGAACATGAACGGTCCCTAAGGAGTATTTTTTTCGAATTTGTATTGTTTCATTTTCTTACGAGTCGCTTCCCAGTGTTCGGATCACGCAGAACATGTTCTGAAAAATGTCATAACAGCGTCATGTTTTCTTCAACATATTCCCCGATAAACGCCGTTTCATCGACTAACTCTAAAAGTAGACAGTGAAAACATTGAATATGCGGGAACCCCCCCCTCCCCCTTTCTCAAAAACAAAAAAAACATTAAAGACGTTTACCAAATTTTGTAATGCGAAACTAGACAACACCACCTGGATTAATCAAAGCGTCCGCATCACCTCCTCTCCCTTCATAAAACGTCATCACAGTTGGATGGCGCTAACTTGGCTACTGAGACGAACCCGACCTTCGACGCGCTGATTGAACACGAGCCCCGGCCGAACACTGACGCAACATTCGTGCCCAATCTCAGGCCTCGATCGATCTGAATGTCCTGACGGTAAGGAGGCCTACTGTTTATCTATGTGTGTTTGAACTGGAGCGCAGCTCTTGAGGAGGAGGAGGGGTGGGTATGCATCTCCTCCTCCGCCGTACTCTTTCTCCTTCTCCTCTTCCCCTCTTTTCCTCCTCATCCCCCTCCCTTCCCCCTCTTCCATCCTCGTTTTCCTCTCCTCCCGCCGTAAAATTTAGCGGGTTAAGTTTTCCCACTAAATTCAGCGGGTTAAGTTTCCCCGGTAATCATAGCGAGACACGAAGTCACATGACTTCGTGTCTCGTGACCCATGAACAAATTCAGTTTCTCCGCTATATTTAGCGGGAAAATTGACGTCACGTGACCTCAACACCAATTCGATTTTCCGCTAAATTTAGTGGGGGGATTGGGTTGGTGTTGAGGTCACTTGACGTCTATTTTCTCGCTAAATATAGCGCCGTTACTCTGACGGCGACGCCGATACCGCGAAACCCGGAAACGGACCCCTAAGAGCTGCGCTCTAATAAAAGCCGGAACCGTACGTATTAGTGGGCCGCATACTTTCTGGTGAAGAAAGGTAAAAAACACAGGCGAGCTGGTGAATGATATCCATAGTAACCCTGAGACGTAGGAAAAATAAAAAAAAAAAAAACAGACAGTAAAAACTTCGTTCTACTGTCCGTTTTTTTTTTTTCATTTTTCCTGCGTCTCAGGGTTACTATAGATACTTTCTGGTGCTTATTTAAGTCAAAAATCGGCGGATGCTTTTCGGTGTTTATCTATTTCTCAGATACCGCTGCATATCGGTAAAGTGTCTAATGCAGAAGCTTCAAACGCCGTTTATTGACGGAAAAAAATCGCGAATAGAAAGTAAAAATAAAAACGAGAAACGGTTACACTTTTATTTACATCTGGTAATTCTTCCCACTTCATCATTTTAATATATGCTGAGGGGAGTAACCAGACAGCCTGAAAAGCCCACCATGGTTTTCGTCCGTTTCTTTACGCGTTCAATCATCGCTCAACCAATCATAAACAAAAACAGGCTTAGTGACTTGTGTTTTCAACGCTGCTTGATTGGTCGCCTTAGCTCGTAGTGTCGGCTGCGTCTGGACCAGACTTGTACACGTTACTGAAAAAAAGTAACTGATTACAATTACAATTACTACAGTCAAAAAAGTAACCGATTACCGTTACTGATTACTGCCTCCCAGAAGTAATTGAACAATTACTGCAAAGTAATTGATTACTTTTCAAGTTACTTTCACGTTACTTCTTATTGCGATGACAGAAATACACAAATACACAGTAAAATATTGCGTACACAATTTTGTTTGGTTATTGTTCCCTTTTTGTTTTCAGACCCGAAGCTTGTCGTGTAGCTGACGCGTCGACCTAAGGAACAAAGCCCAGTAAAAAGTCAATAGCGAGTTCCCGCTTCCCGTCGACTTTATCAGCAATCTGCAATGAGATCCGGAACTCCCCAGCCAAGGCTGGTGGCGCGCTTGTAGAAGAGCGTGGCGTAAAAGAAAAAAGGATTCGCCGACTAATCCTAGTTTTATTTTTTTTAGATGTTAAAAAAATGTCAATCATTTTTGCTCCATGGCTGAGTGACTATACTGATTTTTGTGAGAAAAAAGAATTGTGGGATGAAAAATGTAATTGGTAATTGTGTAATTGATTTTGTAATTGATTACAGAAAAAAAGTAATTGAATTACTCCGAGCGTTACAGCTTGACAAATGTAATTGAAGCGTTACAAAATTACACTTAACTGTAATTGATTACAAGTAATCAATTACTTGTAACGCGTTACGTACAAGTCTGGTCTGGACTTAAGGTGTAACCAGGAATAAAAAACATGCCCCCCCCCCTCCTTCTAGATACGCTTCGACCCAAACAATGTGAAAGACTCTTCAAACCACACCCCACAAAGAAGGAGGGCACTTTCAACGAGCAATCTACTAAAGGTCAGTAGAAGGTAAAACTCTTGAGGACAAATATAAGTTCAAAATAACCAGCACTGACAAAAAAAAAACTAAACAACATCTTCAATAAAAAGAGACCCATGGGAGACCTATGCTGACGGTCAACCCAAAGCGAAGACACCAAAAGAAGAGGAATAGAAAAAAACGATCCCGACAAAAGTCTGCGTAAAAATCCTTCGGTGGAATAAAACAAAAAGCGAAAAAAAAACTACCGCGCAACAAAAATAATTTAAAACTGATCTTTTTTTTATTTTAAGTGATTTTTTTTTTTTTTTTTTGACACCGATCGATGTTTATCAGTGTTTTGGGGGTCGATCCGGGGAGTATACGGTCCACATATAAGGAACGCATAGACACAAAAGTCGAGCACGTTCTAATAGTTGAAATTATTTCTCGTCATACACAGCGACGTAAAAATGAACAAGTATTTGAAGTAAGATGGCTGATTCTGAAAATAAATTAGAGGAGTTTCCGCCCTTTCTTTAGTTTTCAAGAGCTAATGAAGCTAATTATTTTTACCAAAGTATAACTGACTCCCGACACGTCTCCATTAAACGTCAGCTCTGAGGCACAGGGGAACGCAAACCATCACAAAGACACGTTCCGTGGTAATGGAACTGAAAAGAAACGGAAGCAGAACAACCACAGAGTACCTACCACCTGGCGCGCTTAAGTTTTGTTTGCAACCCACGCCGTCCCCTATGCTTTCATCACCTTCACGTTATTGTTTTAATTGACTATTTTATGAGTATGTGTTCCGTACTTTACCGTCTTATATATTTTTTCTCCCTATTCCATTTTGTAGTGGTTATGTTTGTTAATCCGCTACTTTGGTAGTTTATTTTACAACCCATTCCTACTCTGTTTTTCTCTCTCTCTCTCTCTTTCTATGTCTCTCGCTTTTTTTGTTTATTTTTTATTGTTTTGTGACTTTTTCTTTTTCAGTTCTTATGTGTTCTACAGACTCAGCCTATTTACGACTAATAGGTGGAACCTTTGCGGTTGGCCATCGTGTTATTATGTTCTTAATTGCATGTACAGCAATACCCAGGTGTTCGGTCTTAAAATAGCACAGAAAGAAAATTTTAGATTTGATTTTTTTTTGTTTAGTCAGAAACTATACGTTCTGTCAGCACCTCAGAAACACCAGTCTTCCGCTCATAAAAGCAGGAAAACTAATTTTAATACGAATAAAACGATTCCTCAATGCCTTTTAGTAGTTGGGAGGGGGGTTTAGTTATGACGTTGAATGCCTCCCACCAAAGAGCCACGCATGGAAGTACAGGGCAAATGTATGGACAACTCGGGCTTCAACGAAATTGCAAAGCTTGGCGAAGAAATCTGCAGTGCTTCCGCAACGCGCATTTCACTCCTTCAATATCGCCGTTCTTAGCAAGCGATAGGTAGGAGCTTGATCTGAGGATACGGGGGAATCCCGGACAAAAGCTCACCGGACAAAAGCTCACCCATGTTTTCACAGACCCGGACAAAAGCTCACAGGGGAAATTTTTACGTTGGTCTTAACGCGAGTGCGGAAAACATACGTGCATGCGTGCCACACTAAAATGCAACAATAATTTAAATCTCACAGGCGCATGGTTTGTTGATTAGAGTAGAAAAAAGTTTATTTTCGATTGGTTAAAAGCGTATGCAGTCACTTACTAGCTTCAGCAGTCCTGGTGCATCTGGGTGTACCTGGAACCCCTCAAAAATATTTTTCAGACGATTCTGAGGCGCAGAGTGGTTTTTCGCACCCGCTTCTCTGGTGGTTCACCTCCCCGGGCTTGTGTCAATGACGTGGCAACGAGCGTCTGATTTTCCTGTAGGCATTCAATCAGCCTCCAGACGCTTGGACAGGCGTGGCCGGCAAAACTTCTCTAACCATGTATTCCATCCTTCGCAGGTGTTGTTCGTCCGGTCTTTATCTTGAAGACTGGTGTCGTACATATTCCATCATTCCGGGGGAAGCTCCGGATGTCGTCGGCGTACAGTCAGGCAAAAGGGAGAATTCGCTCTCGGTGCCGCCACAGAAGGAGGAGAAGCATAATGGAAGGGACTACTTTGATAGTCCAGCAGATCGCCGATGTCCCCAGTAGACTTTTCCCTGATGTAACTTATTCCTTCGGGCACAAGCTGTGGTGGAAGGAACGCCAGCATATCTAAAATCCCGCACAGCTTTCTAAGTTGGTCATCTCTCTTGTACTTGTCCAAAAGGCCCAAATTCCTTTCCTTCAAAATATTTTTATAAATTTGCTACTCATTGGTTTGTATATTACAGTTTTGCTTCAGTTTCCCTTTCATATCACCTTGAGATAATTCTTGACTGCAAATACATCTACAACGCTCAATGACGGGAATAATTTAATTTTCCTTGCCATTCACTTCAGATATTACCCGGAACCCCAAGAAAACCAATGCATTAGTAATAAAGAGTGCCTAACATTTATGTGTGCGTTTAGCGTAACATAAGCACAATGAAAAAGCGGTGTCACCGAGGGGTGACTTCGCTTCTTTGGTCACTCTTCGGGCTAAAAAACTATGGTTCACGATGTTTCTTGGGCGTAGCACAAGGGAGAGTCAAGCAAGCTTGATTTTAGCTGCTCCATTCAGTTTCAGTGACCTAAATGTTGGTCCCAAATCGTTGCTTCTATGAGTGTTTCGGCTTATCTGTCGACACCTATCCATGGAATGGGATGCCAGTTCTCCTCGAAATGGTGCAATGTCGATCGCGTACGCACTTTATCCAGCCCGTGTCTTGCCCGGGTAGAAAAAAAAAAAGAATAAAAACGGTGAGCTTTTGTCCGGATCTGTGAAAAAACGGGTGAGCTTTTGACGGTGAGCTTCTGTCCGGTGAGGTTTTGGCCGATGAACTTTTGTCTGGTTACCGATGCGGGGGCCTCCGCCATGCCAACCGTACCACTCCCCCCTCCCCGAACGCGCTTTAATTAACGTGGTCAAATATGGCACCCAATGAACACCTCGCATACATAGCTCGCTGGTGTCGCCGTTGCTGAGTACTGACGGTTATTTCTACTTCCTGGTTCCCTCGAGCTCCTACTTCTGCGATGTGAAACAAACATGGTAAACAGACCGCTCACGGCACATAAAATACCGGCGTGGCTGCGAATGACGTTACGGGAAGCTGACGCTACCAAGCGGCAGCACTCGGAACTACAGTACCCTTGGCCGTGCAGAGACCCTTGACGTCACGAGCGCGATACGCATTGTGCTTCCTGCTGGCCAATTTTAAAGTAAGATGTAGATAGCTCGCTGCCACGTCATTTTGTTTCCGCACTTCGTTTATCCCCTGTCTTTCGTTAGTACCCTTTAAATGCGCTTAGTTGATTTGGCAAATTGCAATTTAGGACAAAATCTCTGTCGACCTTAAAATTTTCAAAATAATTAAGCAAAGACAAAAATTACTGAGCTCAAAATGCAACCAATTTTATTTGCTACACAAGTAGTGCAGCTACTATAAATGTATCCGCTAATCAACTTGCTTGCGTAGCACGCACCACTAAAATTCATGGAGGAGCATTCGAATAAATGTCCAAGAAATCCAAGTATTTGGGGAAATAACTCGTCTGTCCTCTGACGTGACACAGAGTAGTGCATATTGTATGCTCAGATTATTGACAGTGTCCGAGTACTGCCCTCGTCTTGTTGGGAAGACGCTTTTTCGATCTGGGAACTTTCTAAATTGAATTGAGTCGAATATGCTTCATTCAGTCAAATATTAACAGGTATAGACCAAATCCAACTAGATTCACCTGATGAGGCTCAATATTCCTAGGATAACTGCGAGAACGAACAGTAAAAAAAAAATCATGAAAGCGAAACACACTTTGAAAGTACTTAGTTTTTTTTCTTCTGGCAAAATCAGTAGCAATTGCCTAATAAAATATTTGCAAAAACTAAGCATCGAATGTGATCGCATCCATATGGCCAAGGGGCTTTTTTCTGTAAAATATGTCTACTTCCGGTTCCAACAATATATTTGGAAGCAATTTTCGCGCAAATTGTATTCTATTTGACCGATAGTTCAGACAGAAAGAATGAAGACACTTAAAGGGATGGTGAACCGAAATTTGGATTTACAAAAAACAATGCTGGAGATGTAGGCGGGATGCTACAATCCCTACAACACTACTCGTAAGGCGATATCTCAAATGGACGGCCGTATTTTTGGAAAAAGAAGTCGAGATCGAACCAGGCCGACGAGGCGCGTGACCGTCAAGATACCTAGTTTCCTCCTCTCTTCACTTCGCTCCCTCAAGGCCGCGATGCGGAGAAGACGCGAGGCTGTTCCCTCTCCTTCTCGGAGAGACATGAAGTCAACATTCCTGCCAAATGCGCCTCTTTTTTTTTTTTTTTGAAAAATACGGTCATCCGTTCGAGATATCGCTGTATGAGTGATGTTTTGGCGTTTGTAGCATCCCGTTCCACGCTTTTGCCGCGTGTTCTGTGGAATCCAGATTTCGGTTCAGCATCCCTTTAAATGAACGAAAGACAAACGCTCAAAGTTCTTTCAGCGAGCAATGACACATTTATATGATGCCCATCACACTACAAAAACCACTTCGGACACAGAAAAATTGAAGGAAGACGAAAATACTAGAAAGAGATAGTAGAAGAAGAGAAAGATAAAGATAGCAGAATTTAACTCACTTAAAAGGAAGAAGAAAATTGAAGGAGGCTTTTTCTATGAAAACTCCAACGCTAGGAATTCAAGCTCTGTTGTCGATAACGACAACGAAGGCTTTGAAACATTTTGTGTGGCACTCTTGATCGTAAATGCTTAAATTATTTATCGCCCATACTTGTCCTTGTGTGAGCAGCGCACTGAAGTGTTTTCATAGCAAGGGGTGCTATCATGGCAGGTGCGGGCGTGCACAACAACTGAATGGTAAGAGTCATATGACGCCTTGTTGACTTCTAGAAGGTGTTCCACAACGCGAACGTTGAGGCATCGTCCTGTCTGGCCGATGTATTGGCTGCCACAACTGAGCGGAATAGAATAAACTGTCTTTTCTTGGCATTTAATATATTGTTTGGCGGGCTTGATGGTGCATTCTGGTGGACGACTTTCGTTATTCACCCGTTGGCATATTCGGTTTAACTTCATCCTACATGTGAATGTCACCTTCGTGTCAAACCGAGCAGCGAGACTCTTCAGGCGGTGGGTGGTGTAATGCAAGTATTGAATGCAGGCCGGGCGTGTGTGTCTGTGCCCTTTGTTGTTAGGTAAGGTACGGTTGGGGGATGTGACGAGAGGCTGAAAGGTAGTACGCAGGAAGTCTGCTCGGTAGCCGGCTTGAAGCAGTCGGTCATGCTTAAGTTGGACAATTGCTGATAAGAGGAGGGGACAGGATTTTGAAAGAGAAGAAGCAAACAGGGTTCGAATAATTCCAAACTTTACAGACTTAAAGTGGTTGCTGCAGTAAAGGAGAACCGGTTTTTTGGATCGTTGCTGGAAGCTCCAGCAGATGCCTTGATGTTGAAGATGAAGTCTAAAATCCAGATACTGTAGTCCCTCAATTGTTGAATCTTTGCTCTTAATCTCACCACCCGACTAACAGGAATTGAATGCTACACAAATGACCCGTGAAGAAATGGAAGTCAAATGAATAACATGATAATTTTCTAAGTATCGTTACACACGGCTTTCGGAGCGAAAACATCCAGTCGGGACTTTACTCATCTGTCTACCTACATAAGAAAAACTTCACTGAGCACCTTGGCTCGGCAGGAGCGTAAACAAACACCTCCAAAACACCTGCAAAAACACCTGAAAACACTATTTTCCTGTATTGTTTAAAGCTAAGACAGACAAGGAAGGCGTGCCGCTCGGGAGCATTGTATCTGAGAGAGGTTGCTGACAGAAACATTTGGCTTTATTTCTATAGACGCATGTCTCCACGGTGACTCTCCTCCAGCCCTTTAAAATTTTGAACTCCAAAGAACTTACCTCCCTTCTCTCCTCCCTGCACTCGGCCACCCAGCCACACTACATATTCTCTTTAGACAAAGAAACACTTTACTACAGTCTTGACTCCAGAGTTCTCTTGAATTCCGTGAATGATGCGATCCATGAACACGGTCTCCGTAAGTTTCAAAAACCTCAGGGGTTGCAATAAAAAACTTAACAAATCTCTTTGTCTTGTACCTTCAGTCCGCACTCGTTGGATACGACGGCGAGATATTAAGACAAGAAAAAAAAAGTTGTTTATATATACTCCTGCCTAGCCCCCGTTGCTCAGTGAAGTTTTTCTTATGTACGTAGACCAGTCAATAAAGTCACGACTGGATGTTTTCGCTCCCGAAAGTCGTGTGTATCGATACATATATGATTATCTTGTTATTCATCCGACATTCATATCTTCATGGGCCATTTGTGAAGCGTTTAATTCCTGTTTGTTGGGTCTTAAGTTTACGAGCGAAGAGCCAGCAGTTTAAGGACTACAGTATCTGAATTTACGACTTTATCTTCAACCTAAAGCCATCTGCTAAAGTTTCCAGCAACGATAGAAAAAAAAAAAAGGTTCTCCCTTTTTGCAGCATCGACTCTGGTGGTAAAGTTCGGAATTATTCGAACCCCGTTTGCCTCTTCTGGGTCAAAATCCTGTCCCCACCTCTCATCAGCAAATGTCCAGCGTCAGCATGACCGACTGCTCCAATCCGGGTACCCAGCAGACTTCCTCCGTACTATCCTTCAGAAAGCTCACCTGTACCCTTCTGTTGCATATAAATTGAATAATATATGTACAAATAAAATCGTCATATATTTTAAATGAGTGAATATTTCCAAAACCTAGCGAATTCGAAATCGATTTTCTAAGAAAAGTTTATTTTTTATTGCTTTTTTCTATATGAGTAGCACGCTCTATTAGTTTTAAAGGTAATTGTTATATATGTTTGTTTGTTTATGTGACCGAAAATAAGGCTCGCACCGCTTGAATCTTGTTAAATGTGTGTTGCAAAACAACTAGCTGTGTTGTGGCGTTAAATGCTTCTCATGTTTGCGTTGCCCTCTCCTTCCTGAACTTTACACTGGCTGAGAGGGAGAAACGTAGAAGCAAATTATACCGATATATGAGAATGATGTATACGTGGCGGTTACTTGCTACTTCCCCATTTCCTAATAAAGTAACCTGACCGGATTTGACTTTGTGTAATGGAACTTATATTTTGGAAACCTTTTGAGAGTGCAACGCGCGTTCTGGCGCGGTTTTTCTGAATGCACCGTAACCGAATGTACAGTCTCCTCTAATATGAAACACCCGTTGCGAGCACGTAGCCGAGACGGCGGCGGGTGCTGCTCGTGTTTAAGGCGATTTCCTTCCGATTCGAAGAGAGGACGCTCACTTGGTGCTGAACCCACTCTGAACAATTTTTGGTTTCAGATTAACGGAAGAACGCGCATCATTACTGCCATGCCCAGAGATATAGTCAGGAAAGCTCGAAAATAGCTTGTAATCATTGTTTTTTTATAAGATGTTGCTGGTGTAAAAGAAATCAGAGCGGGCCGTGCAAAATAAAAAAAAAATATTAAAATTTTACTTGAGTCCTATATTTAAACGATAAATTGCGGTCAAGAGTGCAGTCATTCGTTAATAGGGTGACACGGATCTCGCGCTTCAACAGTCAAAATAATCGCCTTGGCTCAGGCCCGTTGCGACGTTAGTAGGACATAGCTCTGGCATGCCACTGATGAACGTTTGGTCGCCGCGAAACATAAACCTGAAACTGATAGGCGCACGTTGCGCTTTAGCTGATCACCGAATTAGTCCGTCCCTCGGGTTAGAATGCAATCGCCCGTAACGCGCACAGCGCCCCAACTAGCCACCGTCTCGGCCAAGCGCTCCCAGTGGGTATTTCGTATTGCAGGAGACTGCACCTTCGGGCATGAACGGCGCCGCCTCGCCTTAGAGCTATTGTGTCGAAGGGTCGTTTATGTTGCTGACAAATTCCATGAGATGGCGCAGCATGAAGGAGCTCGAGGCACCATCCTTATTAGGACACACGTTTTCAAAGCCACGCGAACCGCGACCGCACGTGCGGGTCGAGCCACAAGACGACAGTGCGCCACCGGGAAATGCGCGAAGCCCGAGTGGAATGTCGACCCCGTTTCTGGCCTTGTTTCGACGCGTCTCTTTTCTTTCACCGTACTCCGGACTCACTGAGTTTGTTAATTTTAAGAGTAAATGCCCACGTTTGCCCATTCCCTACTGTACTCTGTTCACTCGTAAGCTGACAGTGCGCTGGAAGATACGTGCTCGTTGGACCAGTCGTGTGTCCATCTTTCGCCACGTGTTCACTCTGCCTCTGACGCTTACACGCAGTGAGAGGGATGAGGTGATGAAAGAAAGGCGGATGCTTGGTCCGGCGAGTGCGTACCCTCCACCGCACTCCACTGCACCGGCGTCTGATAGACCGTAGAGGAGGCCTACGGCGCCGTTTTAGAGCGTGTTCCACACCCCAGTAGACAACGATGGCAGCGCGCAGGTGGTGACTGTTGAAGTTGTCCATAGTCTCCCCTCTCAACGAACCGCCAAGTTCCGGTTAGGGACTTTCTATAGATTCGCCTATGCTAATTGAGAGCTACTGACTAATTTATGTAATTTATGCGTCAGCCATACTAATGAGGATAAATAGCGTCGTATGCGTTATTCGGAACCAGGATGTTCACGGAGACGAGAGAGGCCGTGTACACCTAGGAGCAAAGAGCACTTTGATGTCGCTACTTTCGCGCTTCGTCTCATAAATATTTACTCCAGCCTTTCCGCACATCACCACAGAACCGAAGTATCTATCGTTGCGGATGAAACAAGCCTACTGTGGGACATGAAGCTACGTAGACAGGAAATGCAAATTACGTTTCGTTAAGAGTGCGCTGCAGTAGAAAATTTTCAGCCCTGCTTCGCGATACTCGTCTGTTTACTTCTTCGTGGGCTCTGGGTTAAAAAAGAAGCCTCTACAATGAAGGCTTATGTTCGTGCTGTCAAGGTATCGAGATGTCTCTGGCTTGTTGGTTTCTAAACGCCATTAAATAGGCATAAATATGCATGGCTTTAACTAAAATATGCAGTCACTAAACGGCTTAAGACTACAGAATCCCCTAGTATCATGTGTGCACCGGATGTTAAGTTCGAGATATTGTGACACAGAAACCAATTTTGCGTTCAAAGGTGTAAATCGAGCAGCAAGTTGAGTGAATTGAAGGGTGTCTCCAGTGAGGAGACACCCTTCAAGGGTGCCTCCTCCTTGAAGGGAGAAAGCCGATAAGCCCTTGCGACCTCTACAGTGCTGGTAGCTTAGTTTCTTGCACCTCCTTTTAACCTGCTACCGGATCGTTACGGGGCAATAAAGTACCAGATTATTTCCCGAGGGGTAATTAGTCATCCATATGCTCTTGCATTTTCATGTTTAAAGTGTAAATCTAAGCAATCTAACGCGGTAGATATGTTTCGGAAGCCATCCTTCTTTTCTCGCCGCACCCCTGAGTCCCGAGTAAGTACGTGAGACGCACACACTCACGCACGCACTCACACACACACACACACGTACACGCACGCGCGCACGCACACGCTCGCACGCACCCGCACTCACACGCACACCGATGCTGTCTTCGTAATGTGAACTGCGAAAGGTACAAGACGACAGGCAACGCAGCGACAAAATGCACTCTGCTATAAAAACAACCCCTGCGAGTGCTTATTGAGAAAAGGCTAAGATAAAGGCAGAAGGCAGAGAGACACCTACTTACAAAGCTACACTTAACTAGTTCTCGTCGCGGTGGGGTTTCCTCTTTGCTATATAACTGGGTTCGAACACTTCAACGAAAGCAGGTTTCTCTGACGCACATTTGGACAGAGCCTTTAGATTGACCGTCGTTTCTTGGAATGGCGTCTGATGGAACACTGGTTTATAAAAAAACCTTTCCATTACAGGCGACATATTCGAACCGTAATATACACACAAAGAAGTCTAGAGCGTATACTTTCAAACGAAGTGCTTGGGAAAGGTAATCGCTGCAGTCTATGGAAGGGCCTAAGTGAGTGAAGAGGCCAAACATATATATAGACATAAAACGAACAAGTAGTCTGCGCTGTGGTACCGAACCTGGTGAAGCTTAGTGTCACAATGCAAATTGCTTTTTAAGCATACACGTATTTTTAGCCTTATAATTCTCCGTAGACTGCGGTGTTTGGCTCCCACAAGTGTTTTGTGGTAAAGAAGACGCTCTAAATTTTGTAACGTGTATGCTGGCGAGTCTTCTTAAAGCTTTGGCTGCAGTACACCTAGAACATGGTAATGACACATAACGTTTGTTTGGGCTTAATTCTAAAATCTAAATAAAAGAACAGTGTTGGAATCACAATTTGTTGTTAATTTCAATGGTTCAGGACCGACAGCAAATGCTGCACATGAGCATAGCTCTTTAGTAAGAAATACCTTGGTGCTCCCCCATTCGAGTCCCGCTACACGGTTGTGGCACTCTCCAACATCCGTTGCAACTGCGAAATTGCATTTAAGAGCACATTTATTCCTAAAAAATGTTGTAATTTAAAAAAAAAAAAAGAAAACCTGTCAGGCTAATGTAAAAAAAGAGGAACGATGCGAAATGATAATATAAAGTGTTGTGAAATGTTACAGAAATTTCCCATATTTGTTTCGACGTCCACGCAACTTTTCGGAGAAGCGCATCAATTTCTCAAGCTTTTGCTACACTGGGAACACTACAATATAGGCACCGTACTTCATCGGGACTGTTTTGATGCCGGGAAAGATGGTGTGCAAAGTGAGGCAGAGTTTTATTAAATAATATATTTTAGTTTGTTTAAATAACGTTCTTTTGGTGCAAGAAAGCAGTTTCACGCTGCCGCTGACGTGCGAGGAGGAAAGAAAAATGGCTGCTTCTGAATGCACTGTTCAAGGAAATCGAGCCCCGTGGCCGAGGTGTTCTCCACTTAGACGAAACGCAAGAACGCGCTCCCTGGGAGTTTTGAAGGCTGACGAAGACAAATATGAGCCGCCTTCGAATTTTTCATGCCAATGCGAAACAGGAGCGTTGTAGGTGGTAAACTGAATCTCGTTCAACTTTCCCGTGTAGAGCAAATAAACTGGGTACAAGAAGATGGACGGAGTACGGGCAGGAAATAATCTAAACACGAAACATTTCCTGACGCAGATTCATAACACCTTTTCTCTGTGCGACATTTTGAAAAATGTTCCTTTTTTAAAAAAAAGAAATGTGCGAAAAGAGCGTGCATTCTAGAAGTTGCGAGCAGTTGCTAGGAAATGTCTTGTGCTCAAATTAAAGAATACAAAGTTGTCTTCGTTGCATGATGGTATAGAAAGCGAAAAGTTGGTAGCGATTAAAATTATATATGGACTAACCTTTTTTTAAGTGTGTAGGAGGTGGCCTGGAGAAAACTGACAACCGAAGGAGGTCTGAAATTCCCTTAAATAAACATGCTCCTCAAAAAAAAAAAAGAGGGAATTATAAAAGCTGGTGTTTCTCACCCAGGTTTTCAATATTGTAGTAGGTCGACATTTCGATGCGATTGAAGTCTCTCTTGAAAAACACAAGCTACCACTGCCCGACATATCGTACTCACGCCAAAGTCAGGCCCAAGTTGGCGTTCGGCAGCCTCAAGCCATTTCCGAATCAAACGCTATGGGGGATGGCTACATTACTTCTACGTCTTAAAACTTCGATTCATTATTCACGTGAAGGATCTAGGTCGCTCTAATTCGACAGAGCGCTTTCGATGTGTGTTATGTGAAAAGCCGTTGAACATTATAATGCAATAGAAGCGACGGAGCTGAAGAGCTTCAAGCCCAATTGGATTAATGAATGTTTTCGAGATAGCTGGGTCTCAATTATGTATTCCAAATATTGAGCTGAGTTCAGGCGCACCTATTTATTTTATAACGTAAGCCGAAAACAGGTCAGTCTTACATATTAGAAAAGCAGATAAGTTTTTACGTGGTATGCTGTGTGCTTTAATCGCTTAGCATCTCAACAACTACACTTTGCATAATAGTTTTGTATGTTATCTATCATGCTTTAGCACTGCCGGAAGAAAGTCCGACAAATGCAGTGAGGAGGCAATACTAGACCTTCTAAAGTGACTCACACGCTGAAGAACCTCCAATGAACACGGGTAACAAATTTTTAAATAGTGCGCATTAAATAAAATAAGCTAACAGTTGGGATTTTAATAACAAATTGTTCCTGATTGAGGGTAAGAGGCGTCACGCGTAACTATTGACATAATCAGAACACGTGCCTTATTTGTGCCCATAAAACACTTCCCGTAAAAGTCTCAGTTTGCACCTTCACTCCAAATAAATGTTAGGTGATTTATATCAGCAGTTTCCATTTCTTGATAAAATAATGGGCAACGAAAGAAATTCCAATTCGCTGAAGATATGTTGATATTAAAGGCACATAGATATTATCTTCAGAAGCGCGGGTAATTTTGCCAAGTATTTAACAAAAAAAAAAAGATTTGATCCAATTTACGCTATTATTATACAAAATACAGCAAAAAACATATTTCTACATTCAGATCTTATTTTTCACTATAGTCTCATCTCCCAGCAACGCACATAAGGCTTTGGTGTAGTGCGTAATTCCTGAAGAAAGAAAAGTTATTTCCATTGACGCCTTTTTTGTTTCGGGCGAGAATTGGTGCACCCATATCTCATCCGTAGAAAGAGTACACCGAACTGCTTACTCTCTTCTTTAGAACGCGCAAACAATCTGTGAACGGTCTCCGGCAGTGTGTTTTTGTGCTGGTCAATTAACACTTCTGGCATACCGCGTGCGCACAGCTTCCGATAATGCAACTCGTCTTAAAGTATGCCCTTGCCACCACGGATACGTATATTCAAACTTGGTGGAATGTGCCACTGCGCTGACCAGCACGAGCATGCTCGTCGCGTCGGTCGAATTCTTTGCCTTTGTTTTTCTTTACGACGGGGTTGCAGTTCATTCTCGTCGCGTTGACATTTTTTTTTAGAAAATGCTTCATTTACGAATGCTTACCTTTGAAAACGTTTCTTTGCAACTGCTTTGTTTTGACTCAATGACGGATTTCCGATGGGTTTGGGGTGTTCCTTCCAGAATAAGACATTTAAATATAATTGGAGACCTGCCACGCATTTGGTAACGTGTGCGCTGACATTTGTGGTTTCAAACTAAACATGTCAGCATGTCAAAGTCAGTTTTAATAACGTGCGTAATCCAGTGCATCGCCTTATAAATGCCGACCCGTGCTCACGCGAGGATATTTGAAAACGCTCTTTAAACTATAACTTAAGTTTAAGCGACCCTTGTAGTTTATGTCACATACTTTTGGAGATGCATTTTTTGTGAGTCTGACCGGGTTGGTTTAGTATTGTCCATCCCACTACAATGTTTACAGTTTGTACTTTCTATCTCGCTTTCACAATATTTGCCACTTAGAAAAAAAAGAAAGAAAAGATGCAGGGTTTTGGAGTTATATCTATGATGCTGTAAATGATAGATGTCTCCTGGAACCATCAGAGCCTTATGCACAATATCTTGTTATATTTTACACGCAAAGATACAACGAGCCTTCCTAGGTATTTTTTTAAATGTGTAACACGTGGTTAAAAAAACACACACACACACACAAATCAGTCTTGGTTGTTTGTAATTTCCGTCTTACTCAAAACCGCCTGTGCGTTTTTACATTCCGACGAAAAACACGGTGTGCCAATCACTTCGTTCTACGGAGCATATCCACCTAAGAGCGGAGCTCAAAGGAATGCAAGTCGTCAACACATCTTGCGCGAGAACAACCAGCATGGCGCTTCGCTTTGAGGATACGAGCGTGACTACTTTTGGGTGAGCCCATAATAGAACAGGCCGCCCGAATAAGCAGACGGGTATTAAATAAATCGAAATAGGGGAAATAGCAAACCGGTCAGTAGTGCTCAGCGTAAATACCAAATTATCAAACAGAACGCGAGATCTCGACACATGTAACGTCTTTCACTGTAACAATGTCCAAGCTGAGGTACATGAGCCTTAAATGCACTAGAAGTTGTATTCTAGCGCCTGATTCTGTGATACGTCATCTCGCCATGACATCCTATATCCAGATATATTAATAAAAATACCGACTATGCTGTAAATAATCAAGAAACTACAGCCTGCTGTGCAATTCCTTATTGATCCGAAATGTTCGTTTGGATTTACGCCTGTTTTTTATCTTTATTTCGTTCATCGCTTAAAGAGTGCTACATTTACAATCATTCCTGAAGATTAAGAGCCATGTATAATTTAGTGAAATAAGAAAGAGTGTCGGGGACGCTATGAAGCTTATATTACAAAAATAGTCAAATACCGGTGACGCTCGCCCCGCACAGAAATAATTGGGCATGTCGAGGGCGAACGTTGTTCAGAACAACAACAACAATAACAACAGCAACATCAACAAAGAACTGTGCTTGATTAGTTGGACGTTATGTGTTCGGTACCGTCATGTCTGCATGTGGTAAATCACAACCACAAGAAAGGTCAATTGCAGGTGCGAAAAAAAGAAATACGACTGAACTCAGGCAATGGTAATGGTTCTTTAAATTGAATTGCTTGGTTACTAAGCAGGCCTACAGTGTAGAAGAGTCTGAATAGTATTTAAATATAAAGAGCTCAATAACTAATATAAAATTTTGTCGAGACGTTCCTTGCAGTGTGAGTTTATCTCTGACTCAGCTCGTTTTTTATATAAAGCAAGGTGCCTGTAAGTACGGCATTCAGATATGGAAACTGACTCACAAAAATATGCCCAACATTTGCTGGAGGTATCTCGCTTCGTATTACATTGCTTCAGTTTTGACAAAGCACGCGAAGAAGCTTTTAATTCCAAAGAAAATTTCTGCTAAAAAATCTCTAAATTTTTCACGTTCCTATCTAAAAGTGTTTTTATAAGCTTTAATATGAATTGTCTTTGTACCGGTCTAGCGCTAAAAACTATTCTACAGCCAAGAACTGCGGTCATCAGGGCGGGTTTGTAAATAAGAGACACCTTTCAAAGATGAAAATACACCCTAAACCGGGCCATTTCAAATTAGTTTCTTGTTTAGGAAAAACTTAGTTGAAATACCTATACATTTTCTTCGAAACATTTTTTGTAGATATCATGGCCTACCAAAAAAGGTTTGCACGTGTAATACGTCTCACCTCACTTCCTTATATTTAATTTTCCTCTGCCAATTTATGAAGTCAAAACTGCTTCTTTCGCCTTTTATTTGTGGAAAAACCTTCTCCGAAATCAGTTCCACGGTTGCAAAAAAAAAAATACTGTGTTAGCCTTCCAGCATCATCAGCCGGGATATTTTTTTCCCTGTTCATAAGCTGAAAGAGCAACGTAGGCGAGTTCGCGTTGGTCTGGGTTATTGATTGACCTAAAAACTGAAATTAATCGATCAATCTATAGACGAACAGGAACATTAAAGATAAAAAGTATTCAAGCCTCTTTTGACCAAAAACTTCCAAGATTCAAGATCTTTGCGATAAATGTTTTACACCGGATTATATAAAAGTGTAGCCTTTTACACATCTTTGGAACTTATGCTGGCAAGAATAATTCGATGCGTTATAGAAATTCGGCGCTATCTCCACACATTAGCCTATGCTTCAGAAGTAGACTGTTTAATAAATACGTTAGAAAAAATAACAACTAATATCATATTGTAAGTTCTTTCACCTACGTTGGTATAAATCAGTTTAGGAACCTAGCTTACTGATATCAAGGCATTCAAAAAGTATTATTCTCAAGCTTGGTGAGAATGAATTTTCTCGCCAGAATGTCGAGTATTTGCGTACTTGATCACAAAATAAGTATGTTTCTCCTCCAGCTTTTTTTTTTTTACGAGCTACTATGCTCGTTTTTACCTGAAGAACAGTAGTAAAAAAAGTCCGTCTCCCCTCGGAGCATTACTAATTTCCTCCTGTGGCGGAACGCGGATGATAAGATTATCATCGCGTTCCGCCACTGTTAGCTTTGCGCCTGCTTCACAAGTGGTAACTTTGGCGCGCCCCCGAGTTTCCCGCGAGCTTCAAGTCGTTCTAAAAAGATTTAATTTAGTGGTTTTCGATGACGCTCAGTAAGATTATAATTAGAACCATATGTATGTTTTCACTAATTAAAAAGTTAATTAACAAATTTTAATTAATTAGCCGACTTCTCGCAAAGATTAGCCACCCACATAATGCCCCCTGGCCGTATAACTCACCTGCTCAAACCGCACAAAATGTAACTTTCATGGCTTTTTGAATCAAGCCTGTAAAGCTTTAAAAAAAACAAAAAAAAAACTGTATGTTATTTTATTAGGACGTGCCGGTTTCAAACGCCAAAAGCATCCATTGTTCATCCCACGACCAAATCTTGTTAGATTTACATAGTGCGGATTATGAACATTCGCAAAACTTTCTTTTTTTCTTGAAATGAAAACGAGTATAGTTAAAAAGTGGGCTACAAATTCTAGGTACCATTCACAAAATAGCATGCAGACAGGAAAAAGGATTGACGCTCTCCTTGTTCAGTTCTGTTTATTTTGGGTGTAACCCTCTTGGGGGTGCCAGTGCCATACGACGTATCCAAATTGTCATGCTCCGTACATTATTTGAGTTCAAGGTCATTTATATTATTGTCACACACAGTTCGGGATATCACCACATTTTTTTAATATTTAGGGTGTTTTACTGGCGACTCAGAATAATTAAAAACGAAAATGACACTCGGCGCAAAGGTAAGATTTCTCCGGGATAACATAATCGACCGATGGGACGTCGCATACAAAATATAAATTGATGGTTAGCAAACTATTTAGGTGAAAATTCTATATTTAACTTCGTCATTCTCTGTCACCGAGCTTCGGAATTCCATGAAATATTTTGAATGTCCGCCGTGACTGGTTGTCTCCGTGGTCCGGAGGAGAAGGAACTCACAGACTGTTCTTTGAGTTTAGTGGTACTAATGCCCGAAATAAGTGCTACAGGAATGCCTAAACAAACCGTAAAAACACCGAATTACGCTATGCACACTCTTATATAACAACCTCACGTTACTTGGTTGAACATTAAAGGGACATAACCCCATGTGGTAAGCTGACGCACATTTTATATTCGCTTGTATTGAAGCCACGTATTTTTTCAAGCATCGTGCATATACAAATCCGAAATTGAACGCACCAGCACCATTTGTGTTACTTCACTTATTTTGGCATGGAAGGAGTATAGAGCGTTCGTATGATGGTGACGTCACCAACATAATGAACGAATTTATGGTTTGTATCCATTCGTTTTTCCGCTTTCCTCGACGCAGTTTAATGCTCGTAGTACGTGGGAATATCAGAATAGCGCAGCTCACTTGGATCAATTTACCTGCTGCAGCCACCTGAACTGCAAACGCTAGGTGTTTTCCTCTACTAGGGAAGCAGCCTTTTATACGAAATTGCTATCGTCACCATAGGCGTAGACTACGGGGGGGTAACGGGGCTCGTGCCCCCTAGCAAAATCCTGGGGGGGGGGGGAAGGGAGAAAGCAGAGCCCCCCCCCCCCCCCCCCCCCTCCGGGCCTGGGCCATGATCCTTACCGAGACGCTGTTTGCGTACCATGTAATGAGCTTCTAATAGTGGCATGTAAACAAAATAACGCCCACGTGGCCTTTATTGACAAAATACATAGAAAATGAAATTCCAGCGCGCTTTCGTTAGCTTCAATCTTCAGTTCTGGCAAGAAGGTAACGCGCACCTCCCCCCCGGAGAACTTCTCAGCCTCCCCCCCCCCCCCCCCCTCCCCCCCCCCCGGGAAAATGGAAAATCGACACCGCTGATCGCGTCACTAAGAATTTCCAAAATTCAGGCTAAAGCAGCATCTTACTGTCGTTCGGGAGACAATACGGCGTGCAAGATCGTCTGCTCCTTGCGCACCTCGTGTGCATGTTTATGCCCCAAGCGCGCCCTCGCGCATTTGTTCCCATTTGACCTCAATTCATGACGGTGCGCACTTGGCTGCCCCATCGTCAGGCTTTCTCTGCAATATATCTACGTTACTCCTTGATTGGCGGGGCCTTTCTTGCACGCCGATACGCCAACGAAACATTTTAGAATACTTGCTCGCCGCATATGTCTGCAGGCATAATTAAAGTAAGACTGAAGCGGTTCTGTATTTGAAGAATAACACCTAAATCGTCTTCATTTGGCTTCCAGGAACACAAGTATCGAGATTATTTTTCAATTGTGTGCACAGAGGCTCCAGAAATTAATTTTCAAAGTACCGCGCAAGCCCCTCCTTCCCAGGGCGTGGCGTCAAATTAGGAGTTTTCGGAATCCCTGCTCTCGCGCATCTTCAGCGCCTGTCAAAGCAGTGCACGCGCCCTTTTGCTATTTGCAAGATGGTCAGAAATAGACGTCATGATTGGCCTCAAAGCGGAAAAATATACCTGGCAAGCTTGCAATTGCGCGCGCTGCCCACACGAGCGACACGCGCTTGGCGGTTTTAAAATCCTAGCGTGACGTCACGACTGGTCGGAGGTTTTTCGTGTTTTCTCGCCTTTAGTTACATCTTCGGGGTAAGCAAACATGACATCTATATTATCGCAATAAAAATACACCAGAATTGATCTCTAACTCGTTACTTTTAAAAAGTGTTTAAGCTTCCCTTTGAGAGATGGAACGTCGTAAAACAACCCACGAAGGGTATATATGTATATATATAAAATAGGTTACGCTTCGCGTTTATTTTGTCAGTAACTATATACACACAGAAAGCAAGGTACACTACTCGCTATCAGGCGTATAAATTTTCCAAACGATGCCCTCTAAACGTCGAATGCTAAAGTTATCTCGCGCAAAAACAAGCATTGCTTATAGAACGCTGCGTGACGCGAGGCTTCCGAACATGAACACAGGACGCATATCCTCATTTCCTTTTTGTGACAAGGAAGGCGAGACGGTGGTAGCTGCGTCTTGAAAAAAAAAAAGGCGAGAAGAAAAAAAATATAAAGGGGCAGATGCATGTACGCAGAAGCTAACAGGGCGTGCGAATTGGAAAATCGATCGCTGAAAGATCTCTCGCTAGCAGGGAGGTCCCGCTGAGGATTCTTCGAGTGGCGTCTCATAAACCACGGTCCGCAATAACCCCTTACTTAACCTTTGCCTTTTCTATCCTTTCTACGGCGCCTCGGTTGACTTCGACCAACTCCCAGGCACCGCCGAAGAAAAAACCGTTTATAAAGGAATTCCAGGTCCAGGCTCGCGCGCATATTCTGTTGACGATCCGAACAAAAATGAACTATCATTGAAATGAAAAATAAGCGGCTACTCTCCATATGGTTAAGGCATGTTGCAACATACAAACAAAACAAAAAAACTCACTAAAATAAATAATAATAAGAGCGATGTTTGGTTCCGCTACATACCTATCGCGCCGATGCGGACTATTCTGTTGCGAGTAGCATTGGCAAAAAACAAGTCGCAGATAAATAAACCTTTCCTTACATGACGTGAAAAAAGTTACTTATTTCTACTTAATGATGCACCAACGAAGGGGGCATATTTGGGTTAGTCGGTTCATGCCGTTGATTGGAAATGTATTGCATTCTTAATTACAAGTTATCTCGGTCCATTTTTCCGTGGAATAGTGTAGTCTATGATTTGAATGTTTTTTTTAGCCTAAATCATAGGTTGAGATTATCCTGCTTAACACTTTCTATTTTGCTTGTGAGATGCCCAATACTAAAATAAGTACGCGAAATAAGATTACAAAAATAAAAAAAAAGGGAAATGATCACCGTACACCCTCATTTCGGTCAACACCGGATCTGGTCAAAATTTCACATCTAAAAGATTGAGCCAAGGGGCTCGTCTTAACAGCCATGGTGTTATATTTATATTTTTAGAGCCCCCGAAGCAGCATTTTCTAAGGAAAAAAATACAAATTTTTCGCCGTGAAAACCAAGACCAACCGGGCAAAAAGTAAAAATTGTGTGACAACTCAATCGAGGATTTCTAGCAATCTCTCTGAGCCGGCATTCGATTAGAGTCTCCGGGCCCGTTCTCCGCTCGGCCCAAAAGCCTCGGTCGTGCCGCACTGGCTCCGGGAGTTCAAACTGTTTTCTCGAGGATTCCTCCACTTGTGAGTACGGCTGCGAACTGCAAAGCGTTTTTCATGTAGGATTTATTTGAAGGTTCCCTTTTGGACTCTTTTAGCTTTGTCAGCAACACCTTATCGTTTTTTATATGTTTTCAGAAGTCAATAGTTGGAAACGCTAAAAGGCTCCAATAAAAATTTAACGGCACCTAAAACCTTTTTGTTTTTCATGCTAATATATAGGGTGCTGCCGGCGTCAATTTAAACGTTTCAACAAAACGTATCTTCTGAGAGATTACAAGATATTGATTCAAGATAAGCAAATAAGTTGCCCCCGAAATTTTTAAATTTTAATAGTAGAAATGCGATAAAGCAGTAACCAAAACGAACTTACACCTGTACTGGTCCCCTACCTTGTTGTCACGCCAGATGTATAAATATCAGCACAAGTGGTGCTTGATCCTGTTTGGCGCAATGTCAAAGAGAAATCAGAAGGCCGTTGCGATCGTGCGTGGGATATAATTAATAACTATTCATCAAGCTCCTCTAACTCAAACAATGACCAGCAAATGGTGGGATATTTTCAGCCGGAGATATCGGAGAATTCGCCGTTCGCATTCGATCCTCCGGCATTGCCTCCATAGAGACCACCCTTTGCGGCCGCATTCGCGACCTGTCGACACGTAGACCCAGATGCCGCTTCAGAAGCAGAATGGTAAGGAAGGTTCGGTTCGCTAGCAGACCTGTTTTCTAGCACGACGTGAACGCTGGCTCGGACCCACCTTCCGTCGCAAAAACTTCTCGGCCGGCGTCCCATGGGATGTCACTCCGCCGATCGCCGTGTAACTCCGGCCCATCGCGATTGAGTCAACTGTCGTTGGCTTAATGACAGTTAAGAGCGCTAGCGTAAGAAAGGTATTAGACGGTCTAAAACGATTTTCAAAAGTTCAGGAAGAAAACGACAATGTAGCAGCTCTTGGTTCTTCACGTGATAGGCGATTGCGCAAAGATGCTGCGTGTGAGGTTATCCAAAGCCTAATCCGTCAGATGAAAAAAAAAAAAAAAAAAAATTCGCCCAGTTTGTTTTTGGTTTTTCTGTCGTG
The DNA here is from genome assembly GCF_016920785.2 of Ixodes scapularis. Lineage (NCBI taxonomy): Eukaryota > Metazoa > Arthropoda > Arachnida > Ixodida > Ixodidae > Ixodes > Ixodes scapularis. Next base: position 110,553,162 of record NW_024609857.1, on the reverse strand, counting down.
CTCCGCCCTCTCAACGCCCTCAGCACATCCACCAAGTTCAGTTATGTTGAAAGTATAGAAAAAAGAAAAGCTTAGAGACGGTTGACGTTTCCACAATAACACTTCTGGTCTCCGATTTTTTATTTTTTGAAGTCAGCATCCTAATGTATTTAGAGTCGTCGTAAAAAAAAGTACTATATGAATGACAATCTTAATAAATACACATATGCGAATTACGACAGCTCTTAAGGTTTTCAAACAATTCCTCCTCAATAACCTCACCATAAAAAAGGAGCGAGGAGGAACTCCAATTGAGGAAAGAGGACACAAATTGCTCCGCCGCAGCCTCCTCCGCGGCGGAGCAATAATAAAATTTTCGGGTTACGGCCGGCGTTTCTTAAATTGGTGACTATAACGGGTACTCTACAAAAAAAATAAACAATTAGAAAAAAAAAAGGATAACAATTGTTAGGTTTAACTCAATCTGTATGCTACTTCTTTCGTGTTCGGGTGGACCAATTACTGCTATTTTCGGGATTGGCGATTGATTTATTCGATGAAAGAACACACCGTGCTTACACTTCAGTGAATGCTTGGCAGAGAAGGCATTTCTACCTTCCCGATTATACTGGTTGTTGTGGGTAGGCAGAGGTTACGCTTGCGGGGGAGTTTTTTTTTTTTTTTTTCTTTAATGTAGTTGCTTAGTCGAATGTTGTTTCATTCGTAAAAAAAATTAAAACAGACAACAACGGATACACTTTGCTTAGGCGACTGCACGATTTTGTTTTTCGCCGTCATCACGGAAGGCATATGTCAACATACCTGTTTTAATGGAGCTGTGGTAGGATTACCGGTGCTACAATTATTGCTGCATTTATGCAGTAAACAACGAACTCTTTATTGCGACCGGGTATTGTGTGTGGAATGAAATATATACAACGTAAATGGCCAAAGTAAAATGGATATCCACGAAACTTAAAACTGCTTCATCCGTATAGCATAAAGATTTAGAAATGGGGAACCATCGGGCTTATATATTTTCTGCGTGTGGTTCTATTGGGCGTTTTCAGATAAGATCGAACAACCATGTCCGGTGACCATTGTTAATTTTGATGAAAAAAATATATTTTGCTGGCGTCATGCGCAAAAGAATAAAACCAATTCTTATTTCTAAAAACAAAATTTTGTCTTTGCGAAAAAAAAAATTTAAGCACCCTCTCAGTCACGTGCGCGTTTTGCGCATCGCGCAATGTTGACGTATCGGGCGGCTTCCCCCCAAAAAACGGATCTGGCTGCGGGTCTAGAAATATTTACTGACAAATGGGGCACAGGAAGAACTGAGAAGTATTAATCACCAAGTATCAGAGTCGTTATTTTGAGAAAAAAATCTCAAACACGGCACATTGCGCAATAACACTCTGGAATAACGATTTTTTTTTTCTCCGTATCTATGGGGGCTAAGGTTTTCAAACTTTTCTAGTGTGTTTTCCTGTGTATAGTTATTCTGGGAATAAAAATCGTTGTCCTGATTAGCGCTAGAAATTTACAAAAATTGCTCACAAAGGAGCATTTAAGTTAAAATGCATTATTTTGAAAATCAGTTAAAAAAAACGCTATCTTTAATTTTCTTTAAACTCCCCGAAATTAACATTTATATTATGTACTAACAGAATCTGCAAAAAACATGATGCAATATTTGTGTGGCTTTGAAGTTATGAAGCCAGAATTATGGCCAAAGTGACGCTAACGCTGTTGCCATAAATGGGGCGTGCGCATACCCACTTTTCACAACTTCATTATTATTAAAAAGCGTAAAAATGCCACGTGGTGGTCAGGAAAGGAAAAATTGACAGCAAAAAGGTGGACGGTAGTTTTGAAGGGAAAATTCCTAATACATTTTTGTACTAACGACCCAAAAATGCCCAAGGGCCGGAGCGATCGAGGTGCGCTACCCTGTAACATGCTTCGCGGTGCCTGTTTCAACAGCCGGCGTATAGCATCTCCGTCTACGCGACGTAAAGGAAGCAATCGGAGCGACTTTGCAAACATATCAGCCTATAACCTTGGCGGTAACATGATATAGGAGGTAGGGCACGGCAGAACCTGAACCTGCGCCACCTGTGAGCTCCAATAGATCCGCCGCCTTGGAGGGCCGCACAACGCGTAGAAAATACATTATTTCCCTACAATATTTATAAAATAAGTGGGTTGAGCGCTTTTTGAAGACGCTTAGCAAGTTTTTTATTTCCACTGGTTTAAAATAAAATTAGTAAATTTTAATTAATTGTTTGTCCAGCGTGTATTTTGTTTATGACGTCCGCCATGGGTGGCAGTTGGTTCCTTTAGAGTTCCTATTTTTGTCAACCGCAATATTTTTGGTATTTTTGACAGCCAAACAGATTTGTAACTTTCCGCCGGAAGCCCAGTTGTCGCCAGAGCAAAACAATACAAAATGAAACTAAAACATCACTAAAAGTTGTTTCTAAGTGGAAAATAAATAAAAAAATCAGTGGACGCACCACCTTTTTATAGGCGATTCTGAAACGTTTATTTAAGATTTACTATACTTTTCAAGAACCAATGGTCTAGCTTCATATCGGAACTTGAAGACACCATAAGTGCCTCTACTCAGTGCCTACTTATTTTAGTTTTAAACACTTTATAGCTGCACGTCTTAGGTAAGGCTTAAAGTGGTGTTTCGATGGGTCTGCGGCGTTTCGGTGGGTTTGTGAATAAATTCCACTTTAACGTAACTACAGCGTCTCCAATTTATACAAATTTGTTCCCCAGTTAACCAAACCACCTCGGTATAGTCAAATGGTATGTTCAGCATCAAAATACACACACAAAGCTGACACAATTTAAAGATAGAATAGGCTGGGAAACTAAAGGTTTTTACCAGACTATCGGTTGTATGCAGAACCCAAAGGTACAAGATTCATTTTGTTTTTCGAACCTGCCCTCTCTTTTTTCATTTTAGCATTTAATGTTTGTATTTGTTCCTAAGTTGTCGCCCAGAGAATTTCATCAAGCACACCCTGAGTGGAAGCCCTTTGCTTTAGAAGACCTGCTCTAACGTTCACCGCATTACGGCAGGAGAAACTACAGAACCTTAAAAACAGCAACCAACGCTTATAAAGCAAGGCGTCATAAAATATTGCACCGTGCTTAAAGGCCCATTCTCACAAGAGCTTTTCCTAACGTTCTCTTATGCGCTACGTTAAGTCACTGTAACATCATTGTTTGGCATGTCACACGCAAAGCTAGGCCCTAAATATGTTACCACGCTTAAGGCGAAGCACGGAAGGCCCGTTGACTTTTAACGTAAGCAGACGCGAGATCCCGTAACATAATACTACTCTTCTGCCATCCTTACGCTGAGACTGCTGCCAATGCCACATGCGCGAGAGCTCGCGAGGTCGCTGCAATAAAGTGTTCTTCCGCAGAAGGTGCACTCGCTCTAGAAATGCACGTCTCAAAAACAGGAGCGCTGACCAGCTCGCGCTTGTAGCTTTGGCTGCAGTCACAGGTTAAGGGTGAAAAGAGTATATTAACTTATTTACACTACGTACAAATTGTACCGCACGCGTGTAAGCGCGTGTAACAAACGCATGAAGGTAACTTTGCCTGGTTTCCAATATCATGTGCTTTCGGAAACGAGGGGAGGCGTGGCGGCGGTGTCCAACTGTTGCTAGCGACGCCTCGTTTTATCCTTTCTGGGGGGGGGGGGGGGGGGGGGGGGGTCGCGACATGTCATGGTTTGTGCGCTGTGGAAGGGGGTTGCAGCATCGATTGGTCATCGATCTCTTCGCAGTTCCCATCGCGAACTTGATCGATCTGCAAGCGTGGCAAGGGCAATTCCAACGCATCGAGCTGTGAGAGAAGGAATGCGCATTCAGTGTGTGCCGAAACATACACATAGAGGGCGCGCCGTTGAAAGCGTGGTCGGCGAGTCGTTTGAAAGAGGCCGGTTCTAGAAAGAGTCACTGTAGGAAGTATACCAAAAAGAAAGTCAAGAAGGGTATTGCGAAAAGCTTACCGCGACGTAAAAGAAAACTGATGCATTTCCTGCTAGAGGAATAGGATTCTGCGAGGTCAGCCTTCAATCAGCGCCGTCCGCGGAGTGTATCCGTGAATGCATTTTTTGAGCGGTGGGCGTTTCATTGGGTGTCGAAACTAAATCCTCCCACCTGCTACTTGGAGTTCTATTAAAAAACACAGGCTTCAGGAACTTGACCATAACATAAAAACATCGCCCCTTTGCCTTACTTGCGTGTGGAAGGTACTGCTAACACAGAATATGATGCATTAGTGTGGAGAAACTGTGTACACACGCAGAGACTGGATGGCGCAAAACGGCCCTGTATCGTGCAAGGTGATCGTGCATGAGCGCTCAATTAATGCCTTATTTGTGGGTGCCAGTATTGCGTTTGCTGTGGGTTGGAGTGTAACCATTGGAACGCGGTAGCGCTGAGCAGAGCTCTGGGAGCAGATCTCTGGCACCAGCTCGCGGTGAAAGAGAATAAAACACTCGGAACTGTCTGAACCCTCTGCGGCAAAGGAATCTGCTTCTTTTTTTTAGGCTTTACTGCTGCTTTGTTTTTGTGCTCTTTCTCTGGGGAAGCCCGGAGCACGTTTGTTTCACGGAGCAGAGCGCCTCTGTATGTCTGCTTGACTCGACTGCCACTGGTGTCTTATTAGTGAGGGACGAATATTTCGTCAGTTTTCGGCTGGCAGTCGACCTGTTCACTTCCGTTGCTTGCACTTAACAGGATATGACTTGGTGCCAGCAATATAACACATTCTGTGTTTAAAAAACGAATAAAATAAACACGATATTGGTTGTCGAGATTTCAGAAAAGGCCCACGGAAGGTTTTAGAAGCAATATGGTGTGTATATAGGAAATGCTGGATTTACTATAATATAAACATAGACCATTTTGATCGTAAACATCACCAGGTGGTGCTATATAGTCTTTGACCTCCCAGAAAAATTAAGGGCCATAAAAAAAAACAAAGCCCACCTTAACACCGCTGCTTGAGACGTCGATAAAACGTTTAACCACCGAATCTCCTGGCGAACGTCATGACCACGAAGAAGCGCGAGAACTTAAAATGTTTTGAATATTCTTGTTAACCAAATTGCCTCCTCGAAGAGTTAAATTGTACAGCCGAATGCCCTCGTTAAACCTCCAACTTTGATTTCCGTATAGCATTTACTATTTCTGGCACTGGTGACATAAGCAAGGTCGACAGGCTTGCAAGGACGAAGCGCCCGGAAGTCGTTTGGGACGCGAGCGGCTGTTCATGTTTGTAAGCAGCAGAAGGGTCTATGGAGTTGGGCGGCTCACTCTTTGCGTAAAAGTGATAATTATTAGCAGCTTCCACACCCTATAGATGGCGGGGCGGTAGTTCCAAAATGGAGGACGGGACGGGGATAGACTTGGCAGGTTTCTTCGTGCGCGGGCTCGCTGACGCTGGTCAGTATGCTTAAATTAGTTTATTTGGATACAGATGCGTAAAGGTCAGAGTAGGAGCATATCAAAGGAGACGGACATGTTGACGTCCGTTAAGAAAAAAGAGCAAAATAGCATGTTCATTTACAAAAAAAGTGCGGAAAACTCAGTTTCATGGTCACTGTTAAACGTTGGGGAGCGCGTTTTGGTCGCCAGCCACATACTTGCGTGTGCCGAAATATTCTTCAGAGTGGTGAAGGTATCTTCGTGTTTGCTTTGTGCCTGGCCACCAGTGCTCGAAAAGTGAGCCGTGCAGGATGACAGCCAAGCTCCGGAATAGTAGTGCTCACACTGAGGACTTTGCGTCAAAGGCTTACAAGGCACTGCACACCGTCGCGGTTTTAATGCATTGCAACGCGGTATCAATCGGCTATACTAATAGTTGGTTTTAGCATATCGTAAACGCAGAGCTCTGCTTGATGCGGCGTTGCAACCGTTAGCTCATGCTGCACTTTTCAATACCATGGGCATAATGAAAGGTTTTATTTATTGATCTATAAAGAGATATTGAATATACAGTATTGTATACCTCTGTACCGTATTTTTTGCAACGCCACAACCTGCCTCGCTGAAACTGCTCGTTCTAAGCAGTCGTCACGAATCCCTGGCTTACACAAACGCACTTAAAAATGCTACGTGTATTTTTTCTCTTTATAATTAACTGAATGCAAGTGGGCGTATTCTGTCATTTGGAAGTGTTTGAATTAAAATGCCATGCTCCGTGTCACGCCCTTTTAGCGCTTAAAGGGACAGTGACAGGGTATACGTGACATATGAAAGCCCAACAACCCAGAACAGAATTTACGGCTAGAATTTCGGTTTCTTTTCGCCCGAAAACCGCCGATCGAGAACTGGCCGGGTTGAGTCGCGCTCACTCTCTTTTCCGTGGTCACGGGCCGTTTTCTAAGGTTTAGAAAAACAACCACTAAATAAAATCAAAGTCGTAGGTCATCGAAGGCACGCACACAATATTAAAAATATAAAAAAATATGACCCTTTTTCGGGGCCTTTAAAAAGCTGCAAATGCGTTGTTTTCGGGAAAAGGTATCACAGCCACGTGACTTCCGTCACCTCTCTCCTCCTCTATATTGCTTCTTCCTCCCCAGTCCAGTTTCGGTTTCGGTTTCGAGCAGTTGCGTTTTTTTACTTTATTAAAAATATTCGTGACGCTGTAGCCAAATATTGATTGGGTAGTCTTTTGATACCATAATGAATCGCCTGGCAAAAAATAATAATAATAATAAACTTTTGGGGGTTGTCAGTGTCCCTTTAAAGCCCATTCCCGATGTCAGTCGCTCAACACATCGTTGAGTGAGCACCTCTCTTCTACTTTCGGTACAGAATTGATTTGCGCAGTTCGTACGCAGGACATTTGCACTACGAGGAGCGTATTGCCGCGCGCGCACCTGACGAAGTAAGCAACGCGCTCGTGGCGTAACGGTTATTGCGCTTGCCTTCCACCCAAAAAGCCAGGGTTCGAAGCCTAGCCGCGGGTACACATTTTAGTTGACTCTATTATGCGATGTTCTGGTAAATTCGAGCACCGCGTTGGCTTGTTCTGGGTCAGATTGTTTTATGCGCCGATTATTCTAGGCCGATTGTTCCAGAAGCCCACGCGTGTACAAAAGGGGCTCGGCGTGGCGAGCCGGAGTCAGTCTCGCCCCAGCGTTAGATCCTGCTCTATCGCCGACTTTGACGCCCGCGACGCTTTGTTGTTATCTTCTGTTTCCTTCTTGTTTTGGGCACAAGTATGCCCCATTAAACTTTTCCATTTCTTGAGCTTTCTTTTTTTTTTTTTGTCACCTCATCATTTGTGACAATATGCCGTCACGCTGAGCACACATTTAGCTAAAGACCGCAGGACCCGAAATCCACAGCGTATGTCATGTACAAAAAGTCTATAACTAAATTAGAGATGCCGATACCCTCGTGCAACGCTGTTACAAAGAGGAACACAACAATACTTTTTTAGCGCACTCGTTTTTGCGTTAGAACTGCATGATGTACTACCACGCTGACAAAAATCATGCTGTGACAGCAGCACCAGGACGCCAGTCCCTGCAACCGTCTCCGCCACCGTCCCCGCTCTTCTGGTTCTTCCTTCGTCCACTAGAGGGCGATCGGCCGGCTGGAGTTTCGGCTATCGAGAAAATCAGATGTCTCCGAACTTCTAGTGATACAGAAAAACAAAAAGGGGAGCGCATACAAAAACTGTTGATGAAATCTTTCCCATTAAGAGGTGTCGTGAGGAGAAATGAAGATGTTGTTCTGGAATAACGTCTAACAGTTTTTGTAGCGAAAATCAGAGATAGAAGGAGAGAGATAGAGAGAGAGAGATAGATAATGGAGGGAGGCGAAGAGATCGAGCAAATACTTATTCTGCTGCAAGCTAAGAAAAAAAGGACTACCTTCTCTCCCTAAGGTTTCTGCCCACCCTGGCTGTTTGTTTTCTCTAAACCCCTCGTCTCCTCTCCAGCGTTTGTTCCGCAGAAGAGGAAAAGGAGGAAACCTTTTTGAGAGTAGCTTGTTTTACCGTTTTTTACAAGCAACAGAAAAGAATATATTTCACTCGGCTCACCTGCATTAGACAGCACGCCTAGATCTCCAAAAAGATTTTTAGCGGTGGGGACATTCTGTCTGAGAGAACGCATGTGAATCGCGTTGTTCAGGCTGTCGCGCTTTCCAGCTGCACCGGGGAAAAGAGCTTCCCCCAACACACTCAGATACCGATTAATTGAGACAACATAGACGGCTGTCTCTACTGTCTTCAAGGGTGTGCACGACAACCGAGGACGGCATGCAACACTCTCCATTCAGAGGGGAAAATACAGAGTATGTGCGAGTCCAGTTGCTTCGACTATGCAAGAGCTGTCTGCGCCAAGATGCTGTGGATTTTCGCGGATCAAAGATGCTCTCATACTCCGACGTCCCCCGCACAAACGAGCGCTGGTTGAAGTCGGCTGCGTCGCGCCGGTTACGCCGCGCATGTGAGAAAACGCTCCATGTCTGCACTTCAACCTGACTCAACTTCCCTGACGTTCAGCTTCTACCGAGACGGATGCGGGGAACGTTTCAGTGCTTTCCGCACTCGCACAGTACGGCGCCAGATTCGCCCTGCAGCTGCTGTCTGGCAATCTCGCAAGCAATGGTGCAAAAAACTTGGAGGACGCAGAAGCTTCGCCTTTAAGAGTGGAACGCGATAGCGCTATTGGGCCCCAGAAAAAGCCTCCTGATATAGACCAGCGCTCGTTCACAAGCCGTGCAAGCGTGTGTGCTTGGCTTAGTCCGTAGCGTCAGTTTCATGTGACGTCACACGTGAGTGTTCTGGGTTGTTTGAAATTCCCGCGCGAGATCATATGGTGTGACGTCACACGCGATTGTAGTCGACGTCATATGTGACGTCACACATGGCTGTGACATCATGAGCCTATCGACTCGCTAAATTGGCCGTGAAATTTTTCCCGCAAGATTTAGCGGAAAATGTTCCCGACAAATTTAGCGAGTCCATAGGACCATACTGGCACAGTCAGGAGTGACGTCACACGCGTGACGTGACGGGTGACGTCAAACATGATATCATATCACACGCGGGTTTGACGTCATGGTCCTATCGACCAATTAGCATTTTCCGGTACCGCCGACGCCGACGCCGGATTTTCTGCGACACGAGCTCCTTAACGCCATCGTGTTAAAATATCGGTTTTACTCTCGGCACTCTATATCGAAATTGTAAGTCAAATCTAAATATATATAAAAAAAACACAATCGATAGCATATCGATAGACGACTATCGGGAAACTATTGACAGTCAGATATCGTAAAGCTATTGATGATATTTCATTAGGTGACAAAGAACGTCAAGAGTTCGTCCAGGAAATGTACGCTCAGAAAAAAAAGCAACTGCAATTTGGGACCTTTCACCTAATTATCGGGGAACTATATAAAACCTACGGGAAAACTCGAAAAACGGTGGTGATTCTTTTAAAAACCACTGAAACTTAACTATGGAAAAGCGTTTGTTGTATACGATAAAAAAAAAGCTCAAAACAAAAGGTATCACTAGTAAAATATCCATATCCTTCTTGATAGGTTGCCGACAAACTTTTCTCCACTATTTTAAGCTTTCTTCCCGGGAGTTCTTTTTCATAGACAAGGTTCAATCAGGAAAACGAAAATCTCTTTGTCGCCCCTAAGAAATAAGCCCGTAAAAAAAAACGAATTGATTATGGTGTTACCGATTGTGATAAAACATGAACGTATGGGGGCATGGCTATCAGGATAAAAAGGTGAGAGCGGCTTTGTTTTTGACCAAACAGGTTGCGAGAAAGAAAACTATATTGCCTCTCAGATTCACAAGCTTCTTCATTGAATAAATGCCTCATTGCGAAAAATATCTTTACTTGGATGACGAGACACTTTTATTTTTTATCTTTTATTTTTTGATCCAGTTAACTTTAAGTTACCAAACTTATCGTATTTGATAAATAGGAACAAAAAATAAAAGCATTAGTAACTAAAATATTGGCTTGTTACGTGCTTTTTATCTGGTGGTGTTCAATTTGATGTGTCCGCAACTAAAATTCTTTGCATTTATTGCGTCGAAATATTTATTTATTAGTTATGTGACGGGTCCTGTATTTTTAAATTGTATTTGATACCATCAGGCCAACTATTTACCAGCCACAGTTATCAAAATCCGCCAAAGTAGATCAGAATAAAAAGCGTCAAGAGCGAATTCTGGATTATCGGGAATTAGCTATGAATGGTCTTCAACAATAACAACAGTCCAATGTATGATTCCCTGCCGAGCGTCCATGTTTTCCTCTCGGTGATCAAAATCATGGAACGGCATCTGTGACAATTCAATAATGAAAGAAACACAAACATGGAACAACCTTGTAAGAAACCCTGGCGTAAATGTCTCCAAAAGTGTTTTCACTAGCTAAAAAAAAATAATATACCTTTTAGACTTATAAATGCGGTCTTATTAGAGTTAGGAACCTGATGTCTGAAACTCGTATATGAACAAAAATACGTCCGCAGAATAATGAGAAAAACGCTATTTCTGCTTCATCTAGAAATTAATTGTTTGATAATGAAACCTTATGCTTAGTTTACTTCTTATATTTTGGTTTGCCCAAAACTCCGCTTTGTCTGCAGGTACATATCAGTCGTCGTCTTCTTTTTGGTCTGTGTTTTCATTTTTGCAACGTGCGAGAGTTTTCTGAAAATTGGCTTTCGATTCTATCGAGATTACTCTGAAAGTTGACTTTCGATAGTCAACCGAAAACCAACCACCAATAGCTTTGGAAAAAATTATCGATAGTAGCGATAGACATTTTGCAGATAGTTTTTCTTCACTACTACAAACTCATTTTGCGCTGGCGGCACTCCTGAGCGCCGAATGCAGCCGGTCGCGTTGGTTGCGTCACGACGCCGGACTCTAAACGTAACATCGAATAGCCGCGCACGCACGCGTTACGTTGGAGTCAGGCAGAGCCTTAAGATGCATTCCCTTGTAAACTTTTAAAAAGTGACAGAGATCAAACAAATTCAGGAGGTGCAATGAAGGAGTAGGCAGATTGAAAACTGTAAGTTATCTGGCTCGTCGACATATCTGAAAAGGACTTTGGAGAGCCAATGCGGAGCGCAAATTCGTCTGCTTCTTGTACGGGGGTATAGGTGACATCGTAACTACGCTGAGTTCTGATTGGCTCTGATTTAAGGATAGTGGGTAGACCTCGGGGCAGCCTGCTTTGAGGTCTACCCACTATCCTTCAATCAGAGCCAATCAGAGGTCGGCGTTCTAACGTCACCACAACCCCTGTAGAAGAAGCAGACGAACTTGCGCTCCTCATTGCTGCAATCTAGGGAGGGAGATCGGCCAACGACAAGGCTGCAAATATGTTTAGGAATAAGAAAAAAAAGGTTGGCCTTGACACTGAGCGTGACGTTTTTACGGGCTTACCTCATGCTAATTTTTATAGCGAATTTTATAGCTTTAGTTCTAAGGCCATGGTGCGGTGCGCCATTTGTAATCTTCACCGCGCCAGAGAAACCCACGACACACCGGCCTTCTTTGCAGTGTATAAACCGGGAATGACACTGCGCTATTAATTTAAAAGCAGTATTCGCTCACCATGAGCATAAACTGATCCTCGTCATATTCGCCGAGCTCACTCAGTATATTGGGGCGACTGGCCTGCTCAAGCCCTTTGCGAAAAAATAGGTCTACTGTTTTTTTTTTTTTAATTGTGTAGCGGAAACTATTTAGACTAAGAGAAGAGAAAACTGGTAGAAACCATCGGCGAGGCCGATCGAGTTGGAAAAGTTAAGTAAGTAGCCGTTAAGCGTTTGAGCAGCCTAGCACGACAAGCATCGGAGTACTCCAGGCAGTGCATCAAAACGTCGGCAAAAGTCTCCCACTTGGAGTATTTAATGGCGCCAGGGATGCCCCCGACATATATACGTGACAGAAATGCTCGTATGAACGCAACAGGCACCTTGTCAGGCATCGCTGGTGCACTGAAAGGTGGCCGGGGCCAGCCGGGGCGAGGTCGGGTATGTGCCTTCCGATACCTCAGTATGGTCTATTGAAATTTAAGAAATTGAAAATGAACGTGGTAAAGTTTATGCGAGTGAGGCTAGTTCATTCACCTCGGGTTTGCCAGATAAATTAACTTATGAGGGCGCACACTAGAATATTACCGAATTATTACACGCGACATATTTATTAGATTAGATCTTTTGTCGCCGCCGTCAGTCTCATTATAAAGTACTGGCATAAAAATTCGCTGCTGTGTCATTCTGGAGTCAGAGATGATAAGCGGCCTATTTGGAGTTTGGTTTGAGATATAGTTGAGTGATTTAATGAAATAAATAAGATCACTTTTGGTATAACTAGCCCGTTCTTGAGACATGGCGCTCCAGCCTAGAAATTCCGCTAAAATCATGAAAGCGGCTGTTGAGCTGAGGATGCCACAATATGTAGACTCGGCTGTGTATATAAGGAAATTCCCCGGGGACTTGTATTATAAATTTGTTTTTTGCGATTTCTCGGAGTACGACATTAGGTAGCGCTATCTTCCAGTTCACATTGGTAATGTACAAACCTTGCACAATAGGAAATCACGTGAAGGTGATTCTTCTGAGCCAGTTTCTTCAAAAGCAGCTCAAATTGATACTAACATTCTTCTGCCATTCGTCCTAACATTAATGTTCGTCTTTCAGTGTGATCGAGCCGCACCAGCTACATGAGTAATGACTGGCTGATTTGCAATTATAACTTGTGGGGTAAACGTCCCCGTACATAGATTCGTTTGCTGTAGTTCTGGAAGCACCTAGAGAGACCTGTAATCCTCGCTGGTTTTCGCGTTCGTGCCGCAGTGTTTGCGTGACGTGGAGACAAGTCATTCATTCAGGCACTTGGAGTATGCCTCCTATGCGAGGAACTAAGCTCACTAGTTTGGGACCATCTACACTCTCAGAAAGAAAGGGTGTATTCTTACACCCTTTTGCCCCATATAATACACTCCAAAACTTCAATTCGACGTACAGCGCCCTAAAGTCGAACAGACGGCCCCAAATTTTACGAAGAGCTTGATAGCCGTCTGGTACAACTTATTAAAACGGCTAATGTACACCCGCCGGCAATATGAAGGTGAACGCCGGACCGTCGACCGCTCCGTGCTATCAGCGCCATGACGCGGCTGCCGTGGCAACCACGTCATGGCGCTGGTAGCACGGAGCGGTCGACGGTCCGGCATTCACCTTCATATTGGCGGCGGGTGTACATGTTACTGACTACAAAGGAAAATAATCGGGGTTTTCTTGGCTCTGCTGCAAAAACTCGGTGTTTACTTTATGTGGTCTTTGATACGTACTTTAGCTATTTAAAATGTTATATCGCACCCTTATCAAGCCCTTCGTAAAATTTGGGGCCGTCTGTTCGGCTATAGGGCGCGGTACGTCAAAATGAATTTTTGGGGTGTAGTATATGGGACAAAACGGTGTAACGTGATACCGTTTTTTTAGAGTGTATGTTGCAAATATAGACTCTTCGCAAGGATTCTGAACATTTTAAAAATTGATCTCAGTAGATCTCAGAGCAAGAACCATTGTTAGCTTCAAACAAAACCTGTGATATGGTAGGTTGCTCACGTGATTTGTAATCAATAGATATAGTTTAGTCTACGGCTTATTAACGAGCAAGCGTATTTATTAGTGTGGTATAGGCCTTTGCAAAAAGAGGTCTCTGGCCGGCGTCATTTTGCGATTCGAGCGGCCCCAATCAGCTAGAAATTTCTGTCACCCGCCTGAGCTGTGGAAACCCGGTCAGCGCGACTCCCCACCTGCATCGTGCATTGGAGTTCGCCGGCTTTTCTTGAAAGTTTTTACTTTATTTTCCTGTTCAGGATGCTTACCATTTGCGTGTATCTTCCACTGTGAGAACCAGTGAATGCCAGGGCCCGTAGCCTGCCCTGCCTTCACAGGAAACGAACGAAGAAAGCGAACGTCAAGTAGCCAGCTACGCGGGCCATTCGTCATTCTTTGAGGATTATTTCCGTTGAGATAATCTTCGAAAAGCCTTCCCGGCTATGTTCCGAGTCTTCGCGAGAAATAGCTGATAGGGTCGGGTCCGGGGTGTGGGGACGGAATACACACGTTCGTTCATTTGCTTTGGTGCCGTGCAAAAGAAGCAAATTTCTTGAAGAGGTGCCCTATTACAAGCCGGACTCTGTCCGTTCATCATGAAGTGACTATTGTGGACACTGTATATTGAATATGCTTTGTTATTTGAGACATTTCTCAAGTCCTGTTCGGATAACGCGGCACCGTGGGGTTCGTACAATATATGTTGTTCGATTGATGAGACTCGTTGAATTTCATCTTGTGAGCGGGGAATGCCCATACCATTAGACTATTATTTGTGGTCAAATATTTTCTACAGTTAAGGCCTTTGTAGACTGACACGGCTGAGTGTATGGTGCCGTAAAGATATCAACATAAAAGAACATTCCAGTTCCATTTGTTCTCTCACGAACGGACTCACCAAAACAGCTTTCATTTGTTTGTTTTCGTTCCCTTAACTAGTACAATGCGTTCTCAAAAACCTCGAAAAATTCTATTAGTCATAGAACACGAAAGAAAAGATAAAACGCGGCGATTGAGCCGCCACCAGCGTCTGGGAGTGCGCTTAGGCAGGTTGCCACAGTCGACTGACGAGAAAACCCACAGCCCAGAACAGTCGGGCAACACTGACGTACACTCTAAAACTAGAGACGCTCGCTGTAAATCGCTTCGTTCGAGACAGCCGCTATTAACATATAGCATATGTTAATAGCACATATAGCATATAACATATGCTATATTAACATATAGCAGCTGGCCATTTTATGTGATGTACGGAGGTAATTTAAGCTGAACCGTCTTGTGCCTCATGGCGTACGCCGTACTGCGGCTCCCCAGTAGGCGGATTCGTATCCCGGCCGAGGTACCCGCAGTTTAATAGACGCATATTGAGGAGAAGCAAGCGTGTGACCCACATTTCGGTTGGTCCTTAAATGATCCCCAGGTAAGGTAGTCCAAATTAATCCTTCGTGCTTGGCTGGCACTTGTGCTTCTGAGGACTGGATTGCAAAATAATTGTTTGATGTTTGCTTAACCGCAAATGACACATGCGACATTAAAATATTTTTGTTTTATCTAAAATGAACAATGGATAAAACTAAATGTTTTATGGTAAAATGAATTTACGAAAAAAAAAATATCGACCCGTTTGGAGAAGTTTATTATATTCATAGACTCTCTCGCCTCCGTGTATAATACAGGCAATGCTATATAATTCCTAATCATTGCTATGAGGAACAAAAGTCTGCAACGCTTAGTCAGAGGTATTTAGATTCCTAAAAACAATTATATAAATAACACGGTTAAAATCCAAAGTTTGAATATGTCGATTAATAGCAGTGGGCTTAAAAAAACACGACACTGCATGCTGTTTCATTTATTTAAAAACCACAATGAGGTGGTTTTCAGAAAGCCCTCAATACCACTACATTTGCTTTTAGGGAATGAACACTGCAAAGAGAACCGGTGCGTTGTGGGTTTTGCAAGAGCTCTGAAGACAGTGACTGGCTTAGCCATGATAATGCAAAAATACAAAGGTGCGAGCGCGCTGGACATGAATAACGTTAGTTTCCCTGGAGAAGGGGGACAAGAGGCGCAGAAGACAAGCACAAATTTCCAAACACAGTGAGATGACTGGTGCGCGACTGAAAATATTTCAGGACCATGGTAATTAAAACCCGAGACTCAGGAACGCAGAAGGGGACGACCAGCCGGATATTTTCAGTCGCGCACCATTCACCTAGCGGTGATTGGAGATTTGTATTTTTCCTATGCTTTCCTTGTTCCTCATCTCCAGTGATTATTATCGTTACTAAGGGCTATTAGATTTAAACCACTAATCTGCAACTCAAACTCAAGACATAAGTTTGCGCCTTAGCTAAACCTTTTTTCCATAAGATAAGAAATAACATTTTATCGAAGACAGACGATTGTACTTCGGATGACCATTTACTACCACCTCGCAGCATCTGAATGGGTAGCACGCTGGTGCGGGAGTTCGAGCCCCTTTTGGAGCGCCCGTTTGTCCATGCTTATTTTCATAATGTATTGTTGTTAAGATATGAAGTAAGTCAGGCAAAACGGTGAGTCAATCTGTTCATCCTCTGGTGAGGTACGTGACGGCTAGTATGAAAATATTTAGCCTTTAAATTGATGTGGCAATGAAAAATTTGCATATATTATTTGGATGAATGCACGGGTGACAAATGTGGTAATGTTGCCCATGTTCTCAAAGACTGTAACTCCGAACATAAACAGCAATATTATTATTCTTTACAATCTGAGAGCTCAAGCATATCAGAGGAAAGTCAAATAAAGCTTCCAAGCAAATATTTAACAGTCCGGGTCTTTGGAAGGAAGCGCTGGAGCAGAGAATTAATTTTCGTCGGAGTTTAAACAGTACTTCATTTCTTGGTGAAGACTTAAGAAGGCTGTCTGTGCTAAAACAAAAAGAACAAATAACAGTTCGGACAGTGCGCCGCGGATCAAGAAATGTAATAAAAAAAGTCATTAAAAGGCGCGACTTTCACAAGGTTGGTATATTTAAGCTCCGAGTTTCTTTTCCTGTACAGAAGTCGTCGCATATGAACAGCAGATATTTTTTTCAGGAGCATTTTTAGTGCATAGCACTTTTCTTGCAGCCTTCTTTTATGCGCTTTCTAGAAGGCTCGCACTTTATTTTGTTTGATAAAAATTGAAGTCTTGAAGAAAGAAGAGATCAGTCGGCTTTCATTCGACGTTCCCATGTAAAAAAAAAAAAAAAAAAAACGATTGCGAGATCACAAACTCCAGAGGGCAATTAGGAAGTGTTGTAAGAAAGACCTTGTTTTCAGAAGAATAGGGTTTTGATATTTAAATGTATCGATTAATATTTGCTCAGATACCTTCTACGCAGAATTGAAAACAATATTTTTTTCTAGGGGATTTTACAGGGACGAAAATGACTCAAACAGGCGAGCGGTCACTTTTGTAACCTGCTACCTCGGCTAATGTTTCGCAGAGTGCGGCACAGAACTATTCTGTTGAAAATATCGGTGAGGTTCAAAATGATCTCGTTAAATGATATGTTTAAAATTATTATACAAATAATTTAATATTTTTCGCTTGCTGACGGGATGTTTCTTTATTACGACGATGTGACGGAGTATTCGTGCGAAAATATTTCCCCACAAACAAGCACTTCAGTGTATTGAAAATGCTCCTTATTGAGAGCTTTTTCAGAAATTGATTTCGTAACGCTCTGAACCTGTCGTTACATTTTGCTTAAATATTTGTTTTAGAAATACCCAATCAGTTCTTGTATCCTTCGTGTTGCACAGAAAAAGGTAAGAATGCAAATAGACTCAGAAGATGAAAAGTGTACTGACCGCCCATAATGCACGTTTGTACGACTCCCCTGGAAAGCATTTAAATACAGGAGTTAAGCCGAGGAATCTACTTTAACCTAAACACCTGATCTCTTTGCAACGAGTGTGGCATTTTGTGTTGTACATATACTCAATCCGGCAGCATTTCATTAAGAGGTACTCCGGCGAATTGTTAGCTACCACAAATAACTATATTTTCGCAACCACCGGCCTTCACCCATTTCAATGTGCTATTTAGTATTGCGAAATTTAGAATAGTTAGCGTAAAATCGGAAAATAAAAATGATGCAAAACCCACATTCGAACATACCCACGCCTTTTAGTGCCGTCACGTCAGTGGAAGACAGGCTTGCAGGTCGACCGGGAATACGACTAAGCCAACATTTGTGTCGTGCTGCTGCGCGGGTGCTGGAACGAAATTCCAAAGCATTCATTTGACATTATGAACTTTTTGTAATCAGTTCGAAACAAGGTTTACAGTCCAAACAGTGAACCCCTGCTTTCGCCTGACGTCACTTTTTATTTGTTTTCAGTAGAAAATTTCACTTTGAAAAACACGATCAGGACCGAAATTGTATATTTAATAAGTCCGCGAAAATAAATTATTTTTTACCCGATATTTGGGTTACGATTTTGACGATGTTTGTTGGTCTGTTTAGCAAATTTTTAGAAAAATGAGGAACTAAAAAGAAAACACCGGACTACCCCAATGCGAAAGCGCGGCAAAGTGAAGTATATCGCAGACTTGGACGTAGTTCAACTACTCTGCTCAAACTACTGTAGTTTAAATACTTTTCCGAGTAACTTGGTAACTTCCAATTACAACGTTTTTTGGGTAATTAGTAGTTTACTTCAGTTACGTTTTCCAGGTAACTTCTACTCAAATTACTAACTACTTTCGAAATCTACTTCTAATTTTTTTCATCACAAACGTTTGACCGCAGAAATAAATAAGACGCCGGCAAATGAAGTAGCATTCCCGAACTCCCACGCACTTATACTCGGCAGACGTAGAAACTGCATCACAGGCGTCCTTGTGCCAATGTGGCGTCGAGCAGCCAAAACATAACACCGGCGCGCACGAACGCAGAGATGCTTAAAGGCGCGTTCACACTCTTGCAACCGAGTACGACCGTGAAAGACTTCTTGGGACCGGATGCACTGAGCGGAGCTGGTCCTAAGAGATCGCAAGAGGCTTAAAAACCGGTTTGGTCTCTCTCGGTCGCACTCGGTTGCAAGAGTGTGAACGGGCCTTTAGGCTTATTCACACGATGCATCTGTTCAACGCACCACAGTTTAGCGAAACCAAGATTTCGCGAAATTGGCCTGTTCAGGCGTGGAGTCTGACGCGCGAAACCTGTGACGCATTGACTCACGAGAATTCCGCCAAACCTTGTCATCGGCACCGGGAATGCCAAGCGTTTCGCATCAAAATGATATGAAGTACGCACAGTGTGAAGAAACAGTCTGTTTTATTAATGCCACTCAATGAACTTCGTCAGATACGGCTCACTGGGATTACCAGTCCTGCCAAACTCGGGAAAGAACGCGAACGTCAAAGAACAGGCGGATGATCTCGAAGCATTTCGGACATTTTTTTTCACCGGTAATAAAGAAAGTAATTCCCAGCCATCATGTTTATATGCGGCGCTTGCACTCGTCGCGACTGTTGATGAATCTGCATCGCGCCGCAAACCTGCCGTTCACACACCTGCAACCGAGTCCGACCAACACTCATCGCCCGTACGCACCGCCTCTTCGCTTGTCGCTCACCATGTTTGTTTGTTTTCTTTCGGCTTGGCTCGGATACGGAATCGGCCAAAAATCAGACTTCTCCACAAGCTCGCTCCTCCTCGAAGGTCAGACGTCATAGCGAAGTCGAGCGGCCACTGGCAGCGTCCGCGTTTCTCCTTCGGGTGATTGACAGGCCTCGGTGAGGTTTCAGCGAAAAATTGCTCCAGAAGCGAGGAACACGCGCAACTTTTTTTGAAGGCGCGCCACTTTTTTGGTCGCGTTCAGACGGGGAATCTGGTCTCCGAAACCTAGTTTCGCGACACAAGATTTGCCAACAAGATCCATCGTGTAAATAGACCCTTAACAAGCCTTGGTCGGGTATTGACCTAATCCGGTAATGCACGCAGGCGCCGCGCCTCCAGCTGCAACCGTGAAAGACGGGGACACTCCGAGGGTTGTTGTTGTTTTCACGTTGTGTGCCTTTAGTGAGTGCTGACTCAAGTGGTAGGTTCCACGGTACGCGCCACTGGAACGACCTCGGAGCTGGACGCCTGTTCCCATGGTCGCCTCGTCGACAGCGCACACTCCCTTGCAAAGCCGGACTCCCCCGCGCACAAACGCAGACCCAGATAATCCGTTCATGGGAGCACGTTCCCGCTTCCAGCTGCAACTGTATGAGCGCCGATGCTTGTTCACGTAATCCTTCGCGTCCTTCCGACCTTCCACGCCAATGCGACCTTCTCTTTGTTGAAAACGTTTTACTAGTCAGGCGTGTCAGGCGCGTCAGGATACCATAGTCGCCGGGGAAGATTTCGAGTCACTTTTGGGAGATCCTTTTGTTGGATCCAACGTCAACGGCGAAAAGCAATTTTTTCTTTCAGTGGCGTAGCTATAACACTGCAACGAGACGTGCAGTCGTCCGGACGGTCTCATCGTCGTGGCGCGAGACATGATCCCTGGACGGTCAGGTGCACACGCTCGGCGAAATCGCCGAACGTAGTGAGAATAAAGAGGGGCCAGTCATAACAATCTAGACTTGCCGAAGAAAAAAGAAGAAAAAGAGGAGAGTTTGTTATAAAAGACTCTCTAGGACGAGGCAAGGCTCACATGTTTCGTCATGGACACCAAAGATATCGACACTCGCTTACCCGACCCTGCACAGCCTGCTTCTGAAATTGAGCGCTGCCTTTGCATCCAGCGCCACGGTGGCACGTCTTTTAGCTTGACTGAGGACATCATTAGAAGGAAAAGGGGAAAACTCTTCGATAACAACTTTGAAAAACAATAGCTTCTGCGAGCGAATAAACTATTTTGAAATTCATAAAATGACTGCATTTATTTTAGGCTCGTAGGGTATTTCACTGATCAAAACTGCCGTTCATTTTGCTACCACAAAAATATAAAAAGTAAGTTCGAAAGTAACTTCAAAGTAACTCGCTACTTTTTTACAGTAGTTAGTAGTTTACTCAATTACTATTACAAATGCGTAATTTCTACTCTACTCCAACTACTTTTGGCGTCGATACTCAGTAACTTAAATTAACTACATTTTTTGAGTAATTTGTACATGTACAGTCTGTACATGTGACGTCCCGATTTCGTTGTCGCAAGCACTCGCGGGTCTAAGGTCAGTAAGGTGCATATTGTCACGAATGACAATTGCTGAGGCGACTAATGACTGAAAGAAAACTAAACGTTGAATGCGGCGAACTTGTGCGTAAAACAAAATAGAAGAAGGCTAGCGTCACAGGCGTCGATGGCGGCGTAACAACAGGATGGAGCGCTGGGACGATACTGACTTGTACAGCGCGGTGCAGCTTCCTTAATGCCTTCGCTGGAAGCCTAGAATATTCTTCCGCGTTCGTTTTCGAACTATACGTTCTAAACATGAACACGATAGATGGTTCTACAGTTTTGTAAAATCTTTTACTTACGACCAGAAAGATAAACAATTAAAAACGAGACACAGTACCGGGAATCAAACCCGAGCCACGTGTGTGTCAGCCAAGCGCGCTGCCGATTTTGCTACCTAAGCGCGAGGCAATGTATAATTCGCTGTCCTTATCGCGCAAATGCACGGGTCGCATGGCGAGGCGCTCAATGGGCGAACCACAGTCTGCACCTTGGCTCGCAAAAGGAAGGAGCATACTGAAGAAACACTGGCTGAACAGAAGCGTCGATGTGCTGAGTGTGATCGTGCTTGACCAAACCTTTCTTGAGTCACAAGCAGATTATCCGGGCATACTATGTTTTTAATGCTAGAGCATAATTCTTTTGCTACTTAACACGGTTTTCGCGAAACAGGGTCCGGCCTCGAATGCGCCGTGCGTACGCGGAGGCGCCCCGCGTATGCGGACGTCGTCCCCGACGTCGTCCTAGAGGTCATCCAAGAAGTCGTCCTCGGCGTCGTTTATGATGTTATCCTCTAGGACGTCGCCCTCGCCGTCGTCTTAGACGTCGTTCTCGAGGTCCTTCTAGAGGTCGTCTTAGAGGTCGTCCTTGAGACCGCCCGAGAGGACGTCCTTGAGATCGCCCTAGAGGTCGTCCGAGAGGTCGTTGTAGACGTCGTCTTTGACTTGTCCTCTAGGACGTCTTCCTCGACTTCGTCCTAGACGTGGTCCTTAAGGTCTTCCTAGAGGCCGTCCTAGAGGTTGTCATTGAGATGGCCACAGAGGTCGTCCAAGATTTCGTCTTTGGCGTCGTCCTCGAGGAGATCGTCCTGAAGGTCGTCCTTAGAAGCAGATAAACCCGCGCCGCGCATACACGGAGCGGTAGTACGGACACATTCACATTTGTACCCAAGCTACAAAGCAATTATCGGTTTGAGTTGAGCGAGTTGGTCAGTCAACCGAATCAACAGCTTGAACATTAAACGATTACAATTATACAGGACAAGACACACACCCGAAGCTGCAATGGCGCTGGGAAAACAGCTTGAACAATTAACGATTACACAGGGACGAATCAATTACTCAGTTTCGAAGCGGCGCGCTTCAGTCGCGCTGACGGCAATGACTGCATCGTAAACCATTCATAAAGTGAAATGTTTGCTGAACATTTTTGTCGTCTTATTCACAGTGAGCTGCACTGTGGGTCTCATCACGACATGCTATCGCAATTCATAGGCAACCAAACAATAGTGGTTTCTGCAGTTGATTTTTTGTTTATATATTTTCTTTGCGCCTTGTAATTTATTTTGTGTTCGTTCGAAGCGACGAATACGTAAGTGATTTGTAGGTTGTAACGACTAAATCAAATAAAAAACAAAGAAAATTACGTGACGTGACGACGCTACTTCATTCGACGCCATACTGCTCTCAGGTTAAAAATAGAAAAGCGCTCGATTTGCTACGTAGCAGGTCGCTGGGTTTGCGGAGACGAGACGGGAGCCTTGGTTTTCCCTTTGCCCCTTAAATACAGGGGTGTGGGCTTTCTGCATGGCCCAGGAGGCGCTTCGTAACGGGACTTGTTAGGGCTTGTTTTGAGTAGTGTAAGCTTGAACATCTCAAACTGTCACACATGTAAAAGCGTGCCTGCTCTGATGCGGAGCGCGAGATCACAAGGAAAATAGGCAACCTGCGTTGCCCAGAAGGTGCTGCGAAAAATGACTTGTTAGGACTTGGTTTGGGTAGTATAAACTTAAGCGACTCAAACTGGCACACATATAGAAGCGTGCCTGCTCTGGGGCGAAACATGATAACGAGAAAAATAGAAAAAAAAAAAACGAAAAATGTTAAGGCCGCCGAAGCACAGGCTAAAGCTAGGACGATAAGAGCGTGAACCAAGAAAGGCCGTACCACGCGTCTCAAATAAACATAACGGGAAATAAAAAAACAAAAACGTCGGGACGCCAGATGTTCTAACGTCACCACTTAGAGATACGAGACGCGTACCCTTGCGGTGGTGGCATGAAGCCGGAAATTTTCGATTGTCTTGCGGCGTCGAATGTAGCCGATTTCGGACGTCCAAAGGTGTTTTTCCGTTCTTCTGCACTACACAGAAGGAAAAAAATCATGGCGAAGGCGCCACAATAGCTGGAGTCCGAACCAGGTGAACTTGTACAAACCAAAACGAGGGCGCCACAGTTTGTTCAAAGCTTCAGCGCAGGAAACCCATACGAGCACCCGTGGGCTGTTGCAGAGGGCATTGGTTGAATTTTTATTGCGTCATAATATTGCGTATCCCAACCAAATCGTTAAACAAGTTATTGTCTGTTCTTCGTAATTCCTTCTCGCTGCTTATTTTGGGTAGGAATGAATTGAACCTGTTTAGTGTCTGCCGCAGAAAAACTCCAGCACGCGCGTTCTTCTTTTTACGTTATAATAATAATTTTAATGGTGCGTGGTTTGATCCTTTATTACCATCACAGTGGTATTTACTTAATTGTTTTAAAAATGGCAAAAAATTGGTAATTTCTACGAACAAAGAGTAAAAATAAAGGTGAGCTGGTGCAGAACACCCATCGTAAATAGGAGACATGGCAAAAAACAAAAAAAGAAAAAAAAAACCGGACAAAGCAACAACAAGTCTCAAAACAACAACAAATTGAGACTCGTTGTTTTGTCCGTTTTTTTATTTTATTTTGCCGTGTCTCCGGTGTACGATGGATGGTAATTTCTAAGTTTGTTTATTTTTTTACGTGTCTGCAGAACCCTTCTATTCCTGTTAATGACTAGTGTAGAGTCGCAAATTAAATATTTGTGATTGCATACCACCTGTGCTGTTTTATGAAAAAAAAAAAGTGTAACAGGCGGGTTCTCGAGGCTCTTTACCATGGTAGTTTTCCCTCGTTGTTCTGCATTGCGTAAAGCCTAGAAGCCGGACGTTTTCTTTAGGCTCCTAGGTATACAAACTAAAACTATTAATTAGGCCCTTGTCATGCACGAGTAAATAACAATCGCACTGGCGGCAGCTGATAAAGCCCGTTTGCTCGAGTGACGTCGAACTCCTGGTTAGCTCAGTTGGTAGAGAACTCCGCTGGAAATGGAGATGTCCCCAGTTCGATACCAAACCAAGCGGATTTTATTCAATCGTGCACCAGTCATCTAGCTGTGTTGAGAGATTTCTGTTTGTCCTTTGTCCCCCTTGTTCCTTTTTTCCAGTGATTATTTTTGTCGTTATTGTGCAGCTCACTTCCACCTTTGCATTACATACAGTATCATCTCATCTGTGAAATGCAAGCCGTTCAGCCTTGTTGGTGTTAGACTGGTGGCAGTTGATATAAGCCGTTTGCTTTACTGACGTCTAACTCCTGGTTACCTCAGTGAGAGCGCTCCAATTTTTCGCCCAATTTATTATTTGCGCAAAAAAAAAATAAAAACGTCCCAAGCCATGCCCACAATGACTTAAAAGAGTGACGTCGCTGTTTTGATGAGGTCCATACCACCTCGCCACCGTGTAATTGCTGGGTACTCTGACAACGCAAGTGACAACGTGACCTCAACGTCTGCGTGACTTTTTCAAGCGTCACTGTGGGCAGGGCTTGATGTGCTCTTTTAGAACGCAATATTTAAATCAGCCGAATAGAAAGCGAAAATTATTGAATTATTATCACAGAAACCATTACCTTCTAGCTTATACTTTAAATTCGTCTGAACTCTTATAATAACCGCCGTCAATACTGCAATTCCAACATAACCCGAAAAGCAATATTTAAATTGTTAATTAACACATTTTAGTTAATTAGTCGCTTAGCATGACGATTATTATCTTATGTAATGTTCGCCGAGCCTGATAAATTTCATTTTCATTTATTTCATTTATTATGTCTCTCAGGGCTCGATGGCATTACAGAGAGGGGTGAGGCACAGCAAATAAAACAAAGCAGATAACAATGAAAAGGCAAAAACTACACAAGATAACTACTAAACACCATTTAACAGGTTTGTAATGGCACTGTACATGGAATCAAACAAATATCAATGAAAAGGCAAGCAATACACAAACTTACTACTAAACATCATGTAACAGGTTAGTAATGGAAATCTTAAATTTATCTGAGGCAGTGATTGTGACAATGGCTGCGGGAAGGCGGTTCCAGTCAATCGAGGTTTGAGGAAAAAAAAAGACATTAAAGGTCGATGTGCTGCAATGAGGGATCCCAACTTTTAATTGATGATCGCTGCGTGATGATATTTAAAATGGTTCAGAAAATAGTGCTGGGCTGAGAGTAGGGTTAGAGAAAGAGTGGGCAAGGATAGGCATGTTTTCACTAAAGTGGTTCTAGCTGTACGGTGATGGTTAGTAAGTATAAAACGGGCGGAGCGGTTTCGAATGGATTCTACGGCAGATGTAAGGGTGATACCAGGGTTCCAGATTGAGGCAGCATATTCAAGTTTAGGGCGAATTAAGTTTTTATAAATGAGAAGCTTTAATGAAAGAGGGGCAAGAAAAAAGTTTTTTTTGATGTATCCTAATAAGTGATTCGCTTTTTTCGTGACATAGTCGACATGAATATTCCAGGACACATCATTTGAAATGTGAACACCGAGGTATCTGTAGGAGGACACAGGAAGGAGGGTAGAGTTATTGATGGAGTAGGAAGGACAAATATTAATTTCACGAGAGACACACCATGGACATGGACCTAAATTTACGACCACATGCCAGAATTAAGCTTCACTGCTGGATCTTCGATCGTCACCTGGCATTTCTGGCTAACGTATGGCATTTTGACACGTTTTGGTGAGCCAGAGAAAATCCAAACTATGGCATATCTCTGGCTGGTTATGGACAAAGGAAAGTGTATTGGCCCTAAAAGTGCCTTAAAGCAAATACTAACTTGGCACTTGGCCAAAACTTTTGACAAGTTATGAATTTATCTGCTGTGCTGCCTGGGCCTCGATCCGCTCGACGAAAAACCCCGTACACAACGGGTTCTGTCATTCTAAATTTAACTGTCTTGTGTCACAAATACCATATTGCCAAGCTACAATTCAGTTTCTGCTTCTAAATTATGACAATCAATCCCCAAATTTCGATAAACAATAAAAATGAACCCAGCTTGTCGCTTCGTCCGCCAATGCCTGATTTGCATGGTGCGACTTTACTTGCAGTTTCGCAATTACAACGTCGCTAGTGCGACAAAAAGTGTGGTTGAAACAATAAAGGCGAAAAAAGTTGGCTAAAAACATAAAAATGCCAACTTTCATAAGATTTCGGAACACGAAAAAATAGTTTTACATCATAAAAAATGAAAGAAATCCCAGGTTGGAGATTATCACAGAAATCCTGAATATGTATTTTTTTTTAACAATGCCATAATCTTTCTTATTGAAAACTATGGTTTCTCGCATGTACCATGAAACAATTTGCGTGCTTTCTTAATTTTTTGCAATTTTCGGCTGAATTTCCGCAACTGTGCTTCTGCCTTTTTAATGCTCAATGTCGCAGTAGCAAAATCTCAAGCAAGATCGCACCATGTTAATCTGGTTTAACGCGTCGCTTCCGCACTGTAAAGAGTGGTGCTGCAGCTAGGTGGCACATAACGTCTTTCTGATTCAGGCAGTTCATCCGTATCTGTCCATCTCTGCAGCACCCGGCTGGCATTCTGTATCCACGCGAGGATGAGTGGACCCATTCTTCATCTGCGCCTCGAGGTTTTCTTAGCAAGTGATCATTAACGCTATTTTTATTCGTGCTAGGCATATTTCGTTCAGTGTGGTCTTAGAAAATAAGCCCATAGGCTTTTCTTATTTTTGTGCATTCTAAATAAAAATTTTGATATATTCGATATTCCATTCAAAATTCGACTTTTTGGCAACTATTAGGCACTATTTGATTTGAATTCTATTCGAGCTGTTATGTCACTATTCGAACACACCTAGCAATAACATGAGCGCGAACAGAACACTTTCTTTTGCGCCATGTTGGAGAGATAATGATATGCAACAGAATTTCAGCTGCTTCCTTTCTTACAATTCCTTGCATATTAAGATAAAAAAACTATAATGCGATACGTTGTACCGCAAACCCGAGTATATGTTAAGCTTTGCACGAAATAGGTAATACGTAAATAATAAACTGCTCCGATTCCTTCATTCCTACAAAATGTTATAATCTCATTATCAGTGAGTTTAAGTTGTTTATAATTAACTGCAGCTATGCAGCTCCAGAAAACTTTGTTCTGTATTTATTTTTGCTTTGCAGTGCCTTAGACTTGACGTTGATGCAGCTCAGTAGTCACGCGTGCAAGCACACCAGTGCTTATGTGGCACAGTGCACGATTTACTTTGGTTTGACTGAAACAAACAAAATATCTTACAATACCTACGTCTGTTTTTTTATTACAGGTAAGGATTTCTTCCCTCACAAAGGCGGTTGCTGTAAAAGTGAAGTAAAATTTATATTCACGCCGCAATGGTAAGTTACATTTGCTTCATTATTTAAAATCTACGAAATTAGTACTTGCACGTAATCTAAAACAGACAGGTAAACTCTCCAGCTTCCAGGTCTTGTGAAGCCTTCCATACAAATATTGAAAGATAAAGTCCTTTCAATATAGTTTTACTTGACATTGTATGCCATTTAGTGCTTTAAATGTTCGTCATGTGGTGAATATAATCAAAATACAAATATAGCCTATGTCCAAGCATATGAGGCTGTTTTAAAAATGGAGTTAATAACACCCTATCGAATACTGTGTTTCGGCTCCTAATGCGTGTCTGGAGAAAAAGCGTGATATGAGAGCTCGTAGTTACACTAACAGATCAAGGTATGGTACAGATATAGCCGAAGAAGGACGGTCTCCTTGATATTTGTCTATATTCCTGTCGTTTCTTTCTTATATGTTATGAAAATCCTAAGCTTCACTCAAAGTGTTATGGTAAAACACTTTAATAATAGCTCCGGTGGCACCTAGGCAGCACTGCTCTGTGGAATGAAACGTGGTTTTTGTCTGTAATTTAGGGCCCTGAAAGCCCCAAAAAGCAAAGAATCGTAGAACCAAAATTGATATTCTTTTGCCAGTCTGGCTATTTTGGCCCTAAATTGCTAAACAACTGCCAGATTTTCTGATTGTCCCTTGGTTTTTTTGGTCCTTGGTTCCCGAGGAAGGGCCAGAATTAGGCGTCATTTCTGATAGTCAGGTTCTTTGGTTTTCACCTGGCAACTCTGAGCGTAAATTGCCGCACAGGTGTCTGAATTAGGCTTCCCTCCGGATTGTTAGGCTGATACACGGCATTAATGGCTTTTGTCTTGCCCTATGGCCATTATATAGAGAATCAGAAACGTCATGCAAAAGTCCAAGAAAATTATTTTAGGTCTATCTAACACCTCGGAAAGCACTACTAGGATGTCAAACTTGGTCTAAGTTAGGCGTTTTTCTGGCGTGCTGCCTGGGTAAAATCTTTTATTTAGGTTGGACTCTTACCGGAACGTGACATTAATAAATTGGTTGTTTATGTTCCCACCCTTTGTTTTATTCTTTTCCATCCACCCTACTATGTTCCCATGTGACATATGACGGTGTTGAACTTCATGTTATTAAACACCATGTAGCCCTGGAGACTTTGCTTGAAGAGGCTAATTCAAATAGTTTAAAGAAAATAAAACAGCCCCCCACCCTGGAGACAAAGTCTCAGGTGGTAGGGCTCATGGTCACAGACATCCCTGCCA